>NC_085138.1:315500377-316700377 GCF_035046485.1 Aedes albopictus
AAACGCCCTGAAATGCTTTTAAACGCCCTAAAACGCTTTGAAACGCCTCTAAAACCCCTATAAAACTCCGTGAAATTCACCTGCAACCCTCTGAAGGCACTCTTAAACTTCTTGAAACCTACTGAAAGGCCATGAAACACCCTGAAACGCATTGAAACCCCTTCATACGCTTTGAAACACCTCTGACACCCCCATGGAACCTCCATGAAACTCACCTGAGAGTTTCTGAACCCCATAAAACCTCTCTAAAACTTCCTGAGACGCCTTGAAACGCCTCTGAAGCACAAATGAATTTATTATTATTATTATTTATTATTATTTAGTATTTGTTTCCAGTAGTGTAAGGTAAGACCTTTTAAATTACTACACTGCCGTGTGCAGCATAATTGCCCCATGTTCTATGGGAATCCCTATTAACATGGGGCAACTATGCTGCACACGATAGCACATTCGATACACATTCAGTTTCGGATGAAGTTCATCTGAGAGCATACGAAGCCCCCTAAAAGCCCTCTGAAACGCCTGGAAACGCCTTTGAACCCCCCCCCCCTTAAAAAACTCCCTTGAAACCCCTCTGACCCTTCACATCTGAATACCTTGACCCCCTCCGCTTTGCATCGGCAAGCCACTTGCACTTCTCAAACTTCTTTGCAACCTTGAAATCCATTTAGGTAATGAACTGAATCCATTTAGGTAAAAATTCTATTCAGGGAGTCGCGACTCGTTACCTAAATGGAGGTTTGGGTGTACATTGCATGTTACGTATAAGTCAAAACTATTGATGATTAGCAACATCATGAAATTCGAGAAAATACTGGTAGAATTAAAAAAAAAAATCTTAGAATCAACACTATTTTCGACTACCCGCAAAAAGAGAGAAAGGGTACAAAAGAGGGAGGTACCATGCATTTTTTAACACAACTGATCCCCTTGACTATATAAAAGACTCCAGTGAAAAATGTTAAAAAACAAAATATTACATTTCTACCAAAAGAAGATCATCCCGAATGTTTACGGGTTAAAACGGCCAACTTCAATCTGAATATCGAGTCTGTTGTGAAAGAGCTATCAAAAGTGGCCAAGGAAAAACTGAAAGGTATTTACTTTTTTTTTTCGGATGCTTTTCCATCGAAGTTTATTTTTCATCGTTTTTTACGGCCTGATCCAGATTCGAACTGATATCCTGGGGGATGTTATTCTTTAGTGGATTTCGTCAGTGAGCTGACAATTAAATGAGTTAGCGCGCAAGTAAGGAATTAGTGAGTTAGTGGATTAGTGAGTCAGTCTGTTAGTGAATGAATGTGTGGGTAAAAAATGAGTGTGTTAGTGAGTTATGTAGTGAGCTAATTACTCAATGATTGGGCGAGTTGCTAAGTGCGTGAGTAAGTGAGGGAGCCTGTTAGTGAGTGATGCAGGCAGAGAGTTAGTAAGTGATGTAGTAAGTTAATTTAATGAGAGTGTGAGTTGCTAAGTGCGTGTGTTAGTAAGTGAGCGAGCCTGTGTTAGTAAGTGAGTGATGTAATGAGTTAGTGGGTGATGTGTAGAATTGAAATAAGTATATGTGGATGAGTTGATAAAACAGTGAGTAGATGATCAAATGAGTGAGTGAGTGAGCTAGTGAGTAAGTGAAGTAGTGACTGAGTGAACCAATTAGTAAATGAAGGTGTAAGTAAATGAGCTAATGAGCGAGTTAGTGAGAGATGTAGTGAGTTATTAATTTAACCATTCGTAACTCGCACGATCGGCTACCACCGACAGCAGCGCGCTTGTACTGTGTACTGCAAGCGAGATTTTTTCAATGTGTTGCACAAAATGGAGCAGCGCGACTACTGGAGGGTTAATGAGTGAGTGTGTTGGTAAGTGAGTCAACGAGTGAGCGAGTGAGTTAGTGAGTTAGCTGATTAGTAAGCGAGTGAATGTGTGAGTAAATGAGTGAGTCAGTGAGTGATTTAGTGAGTAAACGTGTGTGCGTGAATGAGTGATGGCCCCGAATGATAATTAATGAGGATGGCATCTGTCATTAAAAGAAAGTTTGCCAATACAATTTATAGGTGGGACTCATTCACTCAAACCCCGGTAGCTAACATAACTTGGGTCAAAGCGTGCAAACCTCGGATCTGATAGGTAGTGTTCTTTCTGCAGACAGGAATGAAATTGTGCAGCATAAAACCAATGTCTGCTTAGATCGGTTGACTGTGTGGATCCCATCCGTTCAAACGCTCTGACCCCAGTGGCTTACAATTACAACATTGGCATGGAGACATCATTTCAATGGTTCAAACGCATTGGATCCATACTGTCAAGTGTCAACTATTCTCAGTACACTGGATTTTCATGCTGCGCCGCTTCTCTGCAAGCTTCGCGTTTGATCCCTGGCTGGTGTAGTCATTGCAATGAGATGGAACAGTAGGCTGCGATATTTTACAACGTTGCGTCACACATTAGGAACGCTGTAAGCTAACTTCTCTTACATGTGAATTATAATATTCACAGCTAGCCGCTCACTTACGTCATTTGTCAACTTACTACCTTTTGAACCACCTCTCTTACCAACACACCTACTCGCCAATCTACTAATTCACAAGCTCACTTTACACAATGTATTCATACAGTCATGTCATTTAGTGTGTAATAAAATAATTCATCAGCTTACTCACCAATTGACTAGCACACTTATTCAAATACTTCCTCACCGACTTACTTACTCATCAACCTGTTAACACTTCACGAACTCATTCAGTCACTGAATTTACCACTAACTTCACACTTATCTCTTCACTCGCTTATCAACTTACACACTTACTCGTCTACCCAGCCACTCACAAAATCATCCACCAAGTCAAAAAATCTTAAATGCACTGCCTTAGTTGTTCACTCATCAAATCATTTACCCTCCATAAGTCTCGGTGTTTGTTTTTCGTTGTGCAATATTTTTATATCCTTCAAAATAAGAATATTAAAGATGTTGACAAGTCCAAGGCTTGAGCAGTCTCTGCTGTGTGGTCCAATGACCACACGTATTTATACTACCTTAGGTAGACATAATGAATCATACCTGGATATTTAGGTACAGTAATAAATAGTATTTCATGTAGGTAGATATCATATGCACACAACCATTAGGTAGACACTACAGTCCTTTCCCCTTTAGAAAACTCAGAAAGTCATCACCAAAATAATAATAGCACAAATAAACTGACGAGTCCGTCACTTTCTAAGAACATATCTGTTCGCTAACAAAACTACAACAACAAAAAAGACGATTTCGCCATCCCAATATCGGCAACTTTACCAAAAAGTACAAATAACACAAATCCATTCACCAAAACATAACATATGACAATTCCGCCACAAAAGAACAATTTCGTTCACCACAAAAAATAACATTTCGTTATTACCAAAACAAAAAGACAATTTCGTCAATGTAACATCGGCCAAAAAGAACATTCTGTTCACAACATAATGGCAAACCATAAAAGAACAATTCCGTTCTCCACAAAAATAACAACCTGAACAACCTGAAAACCAAAAGGAAATAATTTCGGAATAACTCAAAAGAAATTACAAGTTCCTTGATCCTCGTCGCCACTTTTATATCCTTCAAAATAAGAATATTAAAGATGTTGACAAGTCCAAGGCTTGAGCAGTCTCTGCCGTGTGGTCCAATGACCACACGTATTTATACTACCTTAGGTAGACATAATGAATCATACCTGGATATTTAGGTACAGTAATAAATAGTATTTCATGTAGGTAGATATCATATGCACACAACCATTAGGTAGACACTACAAATATAAGGAAATGTCGATTTTTTGTCACAATCCCTCGTGAGATAAGTGAATGAATGGATAAGTAAGAAATAAGAATCAATTCACTCATTCATTAATTCACAGCATTCTTGAAAATTATACAACAAAAAATTGGCTACTTTCATTCTAAAACACACTTTTTGTGTGAGAGTTTATTTTAAATTTGATCTTACCTGAATGCTGCAAGTGTCATCCGATACCAGTAATTATATTCAACATCCTCAACGTTATCTTACACAGCATATAATATCGGCTTCGTCATGTTACACGACAATTGAGCCACTTGGTTATAGCTTTAGTTAAGTTGAGTATACACTATGTTTGCTTTATGAGCTATCCGTGCATTGCGTCAATATGTAACGTAGAAGCGACAAAAATTGATAGCTGTAAAAAAGCCACAATTTTTATTTTCATTCATGTGGAAAGCAAGTTGTGCTCCAGCTGGAATGTGATGCCAACATAAAATTATAGAATTTTCTATGCAACATTGAAATAGTTATGCTATCAAGTGAAGTAAATAACTCAAAATGTCTAATACATTCATTTAGCGCGTTACAATGCAAATGTGATAATATATACTCGGTTTGTGGCTACTGCTCTCCATCCTCTGGATACCTTTTTGATCCTAACTGAAACTGAATAGAACAAGTTTTCCTTGAAAATAACGATCCTGGGTAAACAAATCGGGAATTGCAATGCAATGGATAGATGTTACTACTCAAATAGAATTAAATTTAGTTTAGTTATAACTGAATTGCAAAATTTGTTTTTGGTTTGTTTCAAATAAGTTCCAAACCGGCAAAAACAATAACTGTAATTTTTCAATAAAATTACCAAAGAATGTCATTTTTAGACATTACAGCAATGGGAATCTAAGACCAAATCTAATTGTAGGTTGGAAATTGCAAAATATAGGTACTAAGCACAATTAGAGTTGGGCCCTGTGGCGGTAGGAACGATTCACATGTGAGGTCCATCACTTTTCAGAGTTTTTAGACCGGGGGGGGGGTCTGTTATGCTGTTTCGTATATCTAATACATGGAGTGTCACTTTTTCATAGACCCCCACTTTATCCCCCTAAACAATAGACGTCATATTTTAATGACCCCAAATGTGAGGTGTAGCCCGGGTGGAAAGCTGCAGCCTCGAACCGAATTTTGTGGCTCGTCTTTGAAATCACAATTAACGTCACAATGCATTATAAAATATACCAAAATATATTATTATCGTTGGCGAAATTCCAACCGTTGACCCATGTCTGCTGTTCCAGGTGCAAGTTATCATCTCAAGCCCCCAAATTTCCCAATCCGATAAAATAAATCTAAGCCCAACCGGTTACCCACTGAATCAAATTCCCCCACCTCAGTCGACCAAAGGTGAAATGATGAAATGTTACCTGAAACAGAGCGAGACTGATTTACTGTCGATAAGATTGAAGCATGCTTCCAGTTGTAAATATGATTGCCGCCCTTGGATTAGCCTTATGAAATTTATTGCTGTTTTATTTTCTTCCTTGCCGAAATCGACCTATCGGCTGTTTCGATTGTTGATAAACACTCGAATCAACGTCACTTCAGTCAACCATAGCAAATCAGAGAAAATAAGCGTAAGAATCTATGTAGATAACGATAAATCGCGTTTGTTATTCATGTGCTCTCGATTAAGCTTAAAAGTTATATCGATACTCAACGGTCTCTCACAATCGATTTATCCCTCCCCAGTAACAGTTAAACGTAACAGTCCAACCCAGTTTCTTTTCTACAAATTCTAGGAAATTCCATCGTAACTATTAATTGCCGTGTGAATGATGACTAACATAAATATGGCCTGCTAACCATTAGTGCTTTCACTTTCACAACTTAATTCCTCAATCCCTATTAAGCCGTGGTCGAGCTATAGGAATGACTAACCGAAAACGCCACCCGAAATTCGATAGCACTATTCTCCCCTCTCATAACTTGTAGTGCTCCCGGCGCGCCGTTGTTGTTGGTTGGGGTGATCGGCCCCCACCCACCATAGAATGCAACAACACCACATAAATGCTGGATTGACGACAGCTCACGATGGGATGCAAATGAGTTGAGACGATTAAGTGGGATGATTTATTTATCACGCTCATTTATGAAGCCACTCATCCCGACTGCTGGAGCTTCCACTAACTCCTATCTGGATTAGCGAGTTAATTTATTGTGAAAATGATACCAAGTGGTTCGTATTTCATGGTCATTGGCATGGGTCACTGTATGGGATGAACAAGTTTTGATGTGGCTTTCTTCGGTATAGTCGATGCAAATTTAACTTATGTGGGCTTATGCTGACTTAAGTCACCACAAAGTCCTTTTGGGAGCCTGTCAGAGTTCATTCCTAAGAGTTGATTAGGTAGTGTTTCCATACCAAATGTTATTGTACATCACCTGGGGGAGTGCCAATATAGCTGTGGAGGCTTTCTTGATTGGCATAATCAACGTAGTTACCGAAGGTAAGCTTATCGTCGATGACGATGACGGAGCGCTTCGAAGTCATAGTGTAATCGCCTACACTGATCAACGCTTGATGCTCCGACTTTCAGTTGTTCACAACCACCACCTCAGTATTGTGGTGAGCCAACTCCAGTTTCTGGAGCATATCCACTAATCCATTCCACAACTGCGATTGAGTGGGCATCAGTAAATTCCACTTCTTCGATCGATTCACCGTAGACGTTCAGCGTAATGTCGTCAGCAAAGCCGACGATTGCCACTCCCATTCGGGAGCTTTAACCTTAACACGTCGTACATGACGTACATTACATTCCATAACACCGGAACCAGGATGGAACCTTGCGGGACTCCTGAGGTTATGTGAAAGCACCTCCGACCCACCTCTGTGTCGTAAGCTAGTACTCGATGCTGGAAGTAACTTCCGAGAATCTGGTGTAGGTACCTGGGTATCCCTAGACGCAGATGCGCATCGATAATAGCTGCCCAACTGGCGCCATTGAACGCGTTCCTTACATCCAGGACACTACTGCACAGTAGCGAATCCCTTTCCTCTTACGCTGGAGTATTATCTCAGCGGTCTTTGTAACCGACAAGATAGCGTCTACGGTGGACCTCCCTTCCGGAAAACGCAATGGTTGCACGAGAGATCATTTACACCATCAGTGTGCATCAACATTTTGTTGTGGAAGATTTTTTCGAGCACCTTCGCCGCCGGGACGATGCATATTGGCAGAGCCGTAGCGTGTTCCCATAGCGCCTTTGGCAAACATCCAGGTTGGTGCCCCACGACGAGTTTCAGCGGTTTTCAGGAAACCTACAACGGTATATTTTACTAATTTTCGGCGATTGGTAAACCCAATTACCAGAAATTTCCAATTATTTTACCAAAATTTCTTCAGAAGTTTAAAATTAAAACATTTTCCAGAAAATCCGTAAGAAAGTTTTCAGTTATCATTGGACAAACCATGGACATATATAAATGCCAGGAGGGATTCCTGAAAAAAATTCTAAATAAGTTTTTATTGGAATCTCTGGAAGAATTCTTGCTGGAATTATTAAATGAAATTATGCAGGAATCTCTGAAAGAATTTTGCTGTAATATCCGGTCCATATAAAACCCCGAGAGATAATCCAGCAAGAATTCCCAATGGAGTTCATGTAGTAGTTCTTGAAAAATGCCTGAAGATTACCTGTAAGAATTTGTGGAGAACTATTGGAAGAATTTTGAAAGAGTACTTGATATATTTGTTGCAGGAATTTATGCAAAAGTCGCTGAGGATATTCTCAAAAAAATCTAGACGGGTTTATGAAGAAATCCCTGAGAAATTTTTGAAGGAATCCATGGAAGGCTTTTGAAAGAATCCTTTGTAGTAATTTTGTATAACATCATTGGCAGATTTTCCAACGGAGTACATAGAAAACTTTCTAAAGGAAATCAAATTTAATGATTTTCTGGAGGAATTTATGAGGAAATACTTGAAAGGTTCTCTAGGGGATTTCTAGAAGATTTGTTTTCGAAAGGATTCAATGGAATGTTTGATATTAGAGATATTTTTGTGAGTTTGTCGAGAGTGGGGTTTGATCCCAGGTCCTCGGCGTGATAGTCAAGTGTTCCAACCATCACAACAGGTCCGCTCCAACATGGTAAGATAATATCTCCCTCTATTTTGTATGGCAGACTGTGAGCTAATCCATGGATGCTCTCGCGATACAAGCTGTGTAAGGTTGCAAACTTTGAAAGATCATCTAATAAAATGCTTAGAGAAATATCAGGAAGAATCCTTTACTAATTTTTGAATGAATTCCTAGATAACTACTTGAATTTCTAACGGTATAAAAGAAATACATTTCTAAAGGTATAAAAGAAATGGTATAAAAGAAATACAGTCAATGTCAAAATCGATGTCTAAACGGGTTTGACTTTTGACCGCCGTCGCATCGCAGCTCTTATTTACAGCACGTTTCTTGTCATCTGCGTATATTTAGAGCATTTTGATCAGTTGTCAATTGCCCTAACGAACGAACACGATTCGTTAATCGGGGCGCAGACGTGACCCATATAGCCGAGGCGGTAAACGCACGGGTATTCAGCATGACCATGCTGAGGGTGACGGGTTCGATTCCCGGTCGGTCCAGGATCTTTCCGTAAAGGAAATTTCCTTGACTTCCTTGGGCATAGAGTATCTTCGTGCCTGCCACACGATATACACATGCAAAATGGTCATTGGCAGAGGAAGCTCTCAGTTAATAACTGTGGAAGTGCTCATAGAACACTAAGCTGAGAAGCAGGCTTTGTCCCAATGAGGACGTTACGCCAAGAAGAGGAGAGGACGTGACCCAACCAGCGAATCCAGGCTGTATTTCAATCAATGCGAAGAAAATTCTCGGAAATAGCCTGAAGACATTCCCCAGTGAGAATTTTGAGAAAGAAACATTCTCAAGAATTTTAAAAGTATATTGTTTTTTCTTCGCTCATTAAAAAATCTAAAATAGTTTCTCAAAATAAAATATGATGATGATGATTATTCTACCATCTATTGTAGCAAGACAGCTGCCTATAGCACTGGTATAATCTGCAAATCGATTTGATCAAGATTGTACCACTGTTCACACTCAGTCATTCCCCTGTATGAAGGGCCAAAAATGGAAGCGCGGACCCACAAGCAGAGACACTTGCACGAAACCCGCTACAAGGGAAAAGAATCTCCTTCCAGAAGAAAGTTCATGTATCCAGTGGTAAAATCAAGCCCTCGGTTAACAAAATATACCCAATAGATGGGGTCGAAGAGCCCGCTCTCAATTCACGAGATGTTAGCAACAAGAAGGAGGCAGTTCCAAGCTTCTTGTCCAAATCGTTTCAATCGGGTGCCCTGGTGGTCCCTCCCTATCCCCGTATGTAGTAATATATTTATTAAGGAATTTTATCTTATATTGTGTCCGAAAACCAAATTGTTCATGTTTCTTGAGTATTTAATGTTTATTGAGTTCAGTCTTCCCTTTTGTATTTGTGCTTATAAACATTTAGTAGTGTGCAATTGTCCATTATATCCCTCTCTACCCACTCTATCACCTTGTAATTCATTGTCGTGAGTATGTTAATTTTCGATTTCAATTAATTTACCATAGGACGATTCATGCGAAATTTTGTTAACATAGTTTCTCAAAATAAAATAGTAGATAAATTCTCTGGTGACATCGTGGTAAATGCTTTAAACAAACTAGAGAAATCTTAAACGTAAAAAAGTAAAAAAAAACATGTTATCAATCTCAAAAACTGAAAATAGTGAAATCTTGATAGCATTCAAGAAAGCATCATCATAATCCTTTGTACTTCAAGCCTTTTCGACGCCCCTCTGAGGCTGGCGCCCTTGGCGGGGGCCAACTGCACGCTATGGATCTGCATATTGGTCTGTATGCCGACGGGTCTTCAGGTGGTTTCCTCGCCTTTGGAAATAGTATCAGGCTCTGTCGCTTATAAACCTTTGGTAAAACTCCCTCGTCCTGGCATTTCTGCATAGCAGACCGTAACATCCCGGGAGCCTCCGGAATTGCTACTTTTAAGGTCAGGTTCGGAGCTCTGTTCGGACCAGGGGCCTTACCTACGCTAAGGGTCTTTGCTATCCCCGCCAGTTTCTTTCCTCATCGCCAGACCCAGTCCCCAGCTGTCCTATGAAAGGAGGCCAAGGACTAGGATCATGTTCATGACGCGGAAAAAGCCCCTCGATGATCCCCTCCAATATCTCAGAGACTGCTCTGTAGGTGCACCTCACGGATTCGCATTGGCACTCTGACAGAGACCCTCAAAGCAGGTCTTTCTGCTTGCCCTTATCTAATTCTTCAGTGCGACTTCGGCAGTGGCGAACACCACCTGTCGTTCGTTTCGTTCTTGCTCAGTTCGTGCTCGCTGCATCCGTCGCCTAGCCCGTATGCAGGCGCGGCCGCAAGTTCGCAATCGCTTGAGTACACCAGTGGTCTCCCATGTCTAGGGTGTACTTCCCTAGGCATGGTTTCATCGTACGCCCGCGAGAGTACCGCTACACCCTTAAATGAAACAGCACAGCACACGAGTAACTTTCACGCAGTGACCGAAAAGACAAAAGAATTTTCACGCAGATTTGTGTAACACCGGATCAGCACATTTTTTGTGTTGATCCAGTGTTACACAAATCTGCGTGAAAATTCTTTTGTCTTTTCGGTCGCTGCGTGAAAGTTACTCGTTGCGCTGTGTACATCGAGTTCTGCGTGTAGGCACCGAGTAGACGTGTGCGCCGAAGCAGGTTTCACCGGCGGCGGCATTTATAGTAATTTGAAACAGCGGCGGCGGCGATGCCGGCGTCACGCCGTTTGCCGCATTCGGCGGCGGCGTAATCGGCATTACCTTATTTTTTTTTTTAGTGAAATGCTTAAAAACGTCCGTTGTTTCCTGTACTCAAGTACAATTTTCATCTATTTTGTGTGAAGAGTTTAAACGTATGTTAATCATTCAGAAATTTCAATGAAAACTATCATTGCAAGAATTATGCTATAAATTTTAGAGAGAATCCTTGAGGACGTTTACCAGGAAATTTATAAAGCATTCCTCTTGACAGAAATTTATAACGTCGCAACATCTCTTCAGGGATATTCTTTCCTAGAATCATTTAAGACCAGTGCTGTCATGGTAAAATCTGATTTTTAGTTCTGTTAGGGTTCTTTTCAGGAATTCCTTGAGACATTCTTTCATGCGTTTCTTCAGGAATTCCTATAGAAAATTCTCAATAGATTCTTCTGGAAGTTCCTCTAGGGGGCTTTCTGAAAGATCCTCAGATATTCTGTAACGTTTGACGTTTTTTGTCTTTTTAAGCAAAATATTATTTTGAATTTTATTGATGTAATTATAGCTTTTGACTTCTTCTTCTTCTTCTTCTTTTTGGCGTAACGTCCTCACTGGGACAAAGCCTGCTTCTCAGCTTAGTGTTCAATGAGCACTTCCACAGTTATTAACTGAGAGCTTCCTCTGCCAATGACCATTTTGCATGCGTATATCGTGTGGCAGGCACGAAGATACTCTATGCCCAAGGAAGTCAAGGAAATTTCCTTTACGAAAAGATCCTGGACCGACCGGGAATCGAACCCGTCACCCTCAGCATGGTCATGCTGAATACCCGTGCGTTTACCGCCTCGGCTATGTGGGCCCTTGACGTTTTTATCTTTTTAGAAAAACCTGCGCAGGTATGTGAGCTTTTTCCTCTATTCATGGCCATGATTTAGTAGCTCATTTCCATTCCGTATCGAACAACTTTAAGTCCAACCCGAATGAGCTAATAAAGTTAAGTTTGCGAAATTGTTTGAAATCTAGCTGAGTTTGTGTTTTAGTTGCTTCCGTTTGACGGTGCTGAGTTATTCACTCCAATTACGGTGTTAAGTTTGGTTTTCCGCTTCTCACTCAGTTAGAATTTTGAGCTTTTGCCTACTGCGTAATAGCGTTCAGCGATTTTGAACAAACTCAAGGTTTTTTTTTTTTTTTTTTTTTTTTTTTTTTTTTTTTTTTTTTAACTTCATCTTGAACTCAAATCTATTATTTCGAATATTGCGCCAAGCAATTTTAGGATGGCGACATTGAGTTCACACCATCGGTGAGCCGACAAAAACCGAGTACATAAACCATTATAGTCGGGTTCGTGACCAATTCATATTGGATAACAGTTTATAGCACGATCTTAGTCAATGCACAAACGAAACCCGCAGTCGACATGAACAAATTCAAATGTTGTCGTACTGATGACGTCATTTTGACTCTACTTAACGTTTCGTCCTAATCGATTTATAATTACATTACTCTAATTCAGTTTATTCATTTTAATTCAGTTTATTATTTTACTTAAAAAAGATAAAAACGTCAAAAGCTATAATTACATCAATAAAATTCAAAATAATATTTTGCTTAAAAAGACAAAAAACGTCAAACGTTACATCACACCACCCGGTTTTATGAAAATTTGATCAGACGCACTGATCAAATTTTCATAACTCTCTGAATACTGTACCGATGGTGTGAACTCAATGTCGCCATCCTAAAATTGCTTGGCGCAATATTCGAAATAATAGATTTGAGTTCAAGATGAAGTTACATGCTTGCCATAGATCTTAAGCTCGATCATTATCGCTCAAGTACGGCTGGTGATTAGAAGTTATCGCGAGAGTTCGAAATTTTATAAGTGAATTTGAGTTGAAGTTTTCTAAAGTTTGAAGATTAGTTAGTGGTTTTTTGAGAAAGTTTTTCGTTGCCAACGTCAGTATACCTGACCAATTCCGCGAAATTTCTATTAAGTGAATTCGTTGAATCGTACAAAAAGCGCGAAGCGCTTTTTGGTACGGGCTGGATTTTTGTGGATTCGACCGGAGTCGGATCGGGGAATCTTTTGTGGCGAAACCAGGGCCCGCCATTTCCGTCCGTGGAGCACGGACATTTTGGAGAGCTCGTGCACCCGTCAAGGCCCGCCTTTCGAAGGCAGTCAAACGAGGGTGAGTGAAGTCGCTCGTCAAGAGTAGCGAAACCTACCGCGGTCGCTAATCAACCGCCGGTGAAGATCCGACAGCTACAATCCCCTGGATCTTACGATCGAGAACGCGATCCCCGTACACCGCCAATTAGTGTACGTAGGATCGAGACCTGAATCGACGGTTGGAAGTTCCCTTGACTCCGCTCGGTCATAGCGGAAAGGTACGCGAAGCCGGGTCGATTGGGAAAAGGGGCTTCCCTCTGAAGAGGAAGGCGAATCCGGACGTTCTCGTCCTACAAAAAGTCGGAAGGCCTCCGCCCAGCCGCCACTCACCCCCGCAGCTTTAGTTTCGGCCATACCGCACGAGCTCGACCTCCATCGCTGCCGCCAATCAGCAGCGCCAGCGGCATCGTTACAACGCCGCCATCGCCACCGAATCAGGAGGAGCGAGGACGCCATCATGTCAAGTCTTCGAGTCATCGTGTCAACGAGTAAGAAAAACCTGCGCAGGTATGTGAGCTTTTTCCTCTATTCATGGCCATGATTTAGTAGCTCATTTCCAATCCGTATCGAACAACTTTAAGTCCAACCCGAATGAGCTAATAAAGTTAAGTTTGCGAAATTGTTTGAAATCTAGCTGAGTTTGTGTTTTAGTTGCTTCCGTTTGACGGTGCTGAGTTATTCACTCCAATTACGGTGTTAAGTTTGGTTTTCCGCTTCTCACTCAGTTAGAATTTTGAGCTTTCGCCTACTGCGTAACAGCGTTCAGCGATTTTGAACGAACTCAAGGTTTTCTTTTTTTTTGCGTTTAATAGGGGAGAGTAGTAGCGAAATCCCGGAGTTAGTGTAAGTATTTTTTTGTATAGTTTCGGTAAACTTTAACCAGCGACCGTTCGAGAGTCCCCTGAGGGAAAGAGTCAACAAAAGTCGGGCAAATTCAACTTGAACTGGTGGTCTCTCATCCATGAGAGTGGCGCTTAAGCCGCCAAGTTTTTTAACACCTCGAGCACTATTCTACGAACGGTTACAATTCCTCGACGCGGGAGATCACAAACTTCTCTAGAGATTTATAGGAGTAATTCTCGCTGAGACCGGCCCACTATTTACACCTTGTCTTCAAAAATGTTTAAGGTGCCGATTTTCTGAAAGCCCTCGCCTAAAAAGTAAGAAAAATGCATTTGGTTACTCAAATTGATGGACCCCCCGTTAGTTAGAACCACAACAATTTTTGCAAACCCCTCGATTTTGGTCAAATGGTGACTCACTTAAACCGTTATAACTCAAAAGTTTCACCGAAAACCACATCAAAACGAAATGTTGTTGAAAAGAGGAGAGATAGAGCTACTATTTACAATAATAAAAAATTGGGTCGGCCATATTGATTTTGGCCGCCATCTTGGATTTTTATACCAAAACATTTTTTTCACCATGAGGGCAACCACCGATTCTCAAGATTTTTGCATCAATTAAAAGTTGGGACATTTATGCATAACATATCAAAAAATTAGAGATGTTTTTTTCTTCTTTCAAAAGTTATCTACAGTTTTGTAAATTAAGCCACGTTTTCTCCATACATTTCCATGCGCACCGGCAAAGACATACAACAGCATCCGAGATTACGCCTGCATGTATACACAAAGGCGCGTGCCGCAAAATTTGGCTAAATCGGAGGTGCGTTTCCGTTTATGACTGTTTCTCAATGATGCGGGCATTGTTTTTATTACTTTTTTTAGTGTTTTGAAAAGCTTAAACCTTCAACTTTCCATTAGTGGGTTCAGAATTTTAATTCGTGTTCGTAAACACTGCGAAATAACGCTGCATTTATGTAAACGGTCGGCACCGGGCCCAGTGGTATGGTTTACAAAACGGCAGATAACTTTTGAAAGAAAAAAAAGACATCTCTAATTTTTTGATATGTTTTGTATAAATGTCCCAGCTTTCAATTGATGTAAAAATTTTGAAAATCGGTGGTTGCCCTCATGGTGAAAAAAATGTTTTGGTATAAAAATCCAAGATGGCGGCCAAAATCAATATGGCCGACCCAATTTTTTATTATTGTAAATAGTAGCTCTATCTTTCCTCTTTTCAACAACAATTCGTTTTGAGGTGGTTGTTGGAGAAACTTTCGAGTTATAACGGTTTAAGTGAGCCACCATTTGACCAAAATCGAGGGGTTTGCAAAAATTGTTGTGGCTCTAACTAACGGGGGGTCCATCAATTTGAGTAACCAAATGCATTTTTCTTACTTTTTAGGTGAGGGCTTTCAGAAAATCGGCACCTTACACGTTTTTGAAGACAAGGTGTAAATAGTGGGCCGGTCTCAGCGAGAATTACCCATAGAAGCTTTCCTTCAGGGATTCTTTCAGATTTTTTTCCGGTCTCCCTTAAAAAATACCTCCAAAGATTCTTTCAGGGAATCACTTCAGGATTTATTTCTTGACGTTTCTCTAGGAACATCTCAAGAACATCTCTTCTTAGAATTACTGCACAGTATTCTCCAGTTTTCCAGAATATTTCTTATTCGATTTTTCGATTAAGAATACTCCACAAGTTCTTCTAGCAAAATTGTATCAGTTTTATCCATTAATACCTTCAACAATTCAATAGGGATTTATTCAAGAATTCGTTTAGTACCTTTGCCTGTAATTTCTGCATGAATTCCCGATGAATTGTTTTCAAGGATTGCTTCAGAAACTTCTTTATGATTGAGCATGAGCATGAGCATGAGCATGATTGACCGCCCGCGGTTGCTCCTCTGTTATTGCAAGGACAACTGCATTTACACAAAGAACCAATAGATGATGCTTGGGATTAGCTTTCTCTTCATTGTGTAAATGCTGCAATCCCAATACTTTTCAATAAGCAATACCAGCGCCGGCCGCGTCCGAATGCAGGTCAATTGAGGATAGGGAAGGAAATGATGACGTGATTCTCGCTTAGGCCAATAACCGAGGAATTCTCTGCGTTACTACGAGAAATCACTAGGAGTTTGGACAGGGGAAATGGAGATGTGTTGAGGATTTCGACGTGGTAAACGAATGTAATGTTTTGATTCGCGATTAATAATGCGCTCGCGAAGATCCTTCTAAACCTTGGACGACGAATGCGATCTATTGTGCCTCAAAACTCACCCTACATAAGTTATTCATTCGCAACTAAGGAGAACACAATGCTAAACACCGACGCATCTGTAGTTTGCGTTTCCGCGCGAGACAATGCTGAACGCGATCGATTCACAAGTATTAACAAAATAACACGGGATAAATAAATCAGAAAGATCTTACCGCATGGTTCGTCGTCTATCTTTTACCGACCCTCTCTTTTTTTCAGAGATTCATGCAACGTTTATTTGAGTCAAAACATTTATTCATTTGGGCTAAAATATTACAAATGTCGACACCGAAGATGACGAACCATTCAAATTTTTGTGTACTTGCAAAAAATGTAAGAAAAATATTTATTACCAACTAAATGTGCATTTGGAACTAGCGCCGACATATGACGTGACGAACTTTTCAATATTTGTTAGATAAATACACAAAACCCAGTGCAGAATTTTATACATCCTATAGCATTTATTATTGTGATAAAATGGAACGAGCTCACCAATAAACATCCTTCGAAGTGTCCAGTGCGTATGTGCTGCAGCATCTTCCACAAACTGGCCTCGATATCACACTGAACCGCTACAACAACACACGGGTACGACGATGTGCACATTCAAATTGTCGACGACGACGCGGCCGATCCGAATGAAAAAAGCGGCACTTCAACTTTGCCTCCAAAAACACAATTAACCGCCCCGTACGAAGACGAGCACGCACGCAGGACGACGACGCGATGCAACGACGAACCAAGACAGACTGAAATGTCATCCGCTGCTGGCATCACACGACCGACTCGCACCAAAACTAGTTTTTTCCTCTAGCAGCACACACACAGAACGACGCGACGACGCGATGCAACGACGAACCAAGACAGACTGAAATGTCATCCGCTGCTGGCATCACACGACCGACTCGCACGAAAACTAGTTTTTTCCTCTAGCAGCACACACACAGAACGACGACGCGATGCAACGACGAACCAAGACAGACTGAAATGTCAACCGCTGCTGGCATCACACGACCGACTCGCACGAAAACTAGTTTTTTCCTCTAAAAGCACACACACGGGACGACGACGCGGATGCAACGACGAACCAAGACAGACTCGCTTCAGAAACTTCTTTATGATTCAATTCAGAAATTCCTCAAGGATGTTCTTTAAAAATGCCATCTGGGATTTTATCAGAAACTTCTCCAGGATTTTTTCCTTAAATTTTTCAAAAAAATCCATAAAATTCTTCTACAAATTCCCCCAAAGCCATGTTAGGAGTTTTTTTTCACCCCTCTGTTGGGGAAATTAAACCACTGCGTCCAATCAACTAAACTTTTGTGGTGAATCTCAAGAGCCCCCAGCGACTTTTCCAGGAGATCCTCCACCAAATATTCCTTTAAGACAATCCTCGAAGAATAACTCCTACATGTTTTATGTAATTTCATAAAATTCTTCTGTGAATATCTCTGGATTAATATCTCAAAGAATTCCCGGAGGAATCTCTAAAGGAATCCCTGGTAATATTTCTGAATAAACCGCAGGAGGAATTCCAATGAAAAACCTTCTAGGCATTTTTTTTTGGTAACCCCTGACGATATTTTCCAAGGGATTCCTTGGAAGAATTTCCGAAGAAATTGCTCAAAATTCTGGAAATGAAAAAAAAAACATGGAAAAATGTTTGAGGTAATCTCTTACTGACATTCATGGAAAATCCTTCAACTACTGAAGGAGTCTTAAGTGATATTTCAGAAGGAATTCTTGAGTAAGCTTTAAATGGAATCCATGGAGGAATTTCTGAAAATATTATTGGAGGAAATTTTGAATAAATTGTTTATCTAGTTCTTTGTCTAATTCCTGAAGATTATGTGAAAGAGTCCCAAGTTATTTTCTGAAATAATTCTAGAAAAAGTTGCTAAAAAAATCTGAAAAATCTCCCTAAGAAATCCTTGATGGAATTCCTACAAGTATTTATTTTTAGAAAATAGAAAAAATCTGAAAGAGGAAGGAATTCATGAACATATTTTTGAAGGAATTGCTGAAGAACTGACTGGAGAAATACCATATTTTATGTAAACGTTCTAAATGGAATATATGTGAAACTTTCTTGGAATTGTTACTGAAAATATTTTTAATTTATTAAGGAAACCGAGGCAAAAAATCCTAATGATATCCTTGGAAGAATTGAAGGAGGAATTACTGGTGAAATACGTGAAAAAATAACCGGAGGAACTCATGAACTATATGATTTTTTCGGAATTCATCGAAAGAATATCTACTGGAATTAATAAACAAAATCATGGAAGAACTTCTGAAGAATGAGGAACTTACAACATCTCTAAAAAGTATTTCTGAAGGAACATTCGGATATTTTTAAGAATCCTTGGAAAAATTTCTGAAAAAAAATCTGGACTCTTTATTTTCTAAAACTAAAACGCTGGAATCCATGGTTGGTTTTCTGAAGGAATTCTCGGTGAAATTTCTGAAATAATCTATGGAAGAGTTTCTTAAGCATGGAGTTTTTTTAGAAGAATTCATGATGAAATTTTTAGAGGGTCCTCTATAGGAATTTCTGAAGATTGCATGGAATATATGCCTTCAAGAATGTCATTCGTAAATTACCGTGAAAATCTTCCAAATAATATGTAGGAAGATTGTAGGACTAAATACTATAATTCCTTGAATTACCAGAACACATATCCCAAAATTGATAAAAAGGGCGACACTAGATTTCGGTTTGGTAGGTCTATCACCGCAACGCAAACCATAAGAGCGATCTACCCACGCTAGGGCTCCGTTAAAGATCGAGCATTTTTTAAACCCTCTCAACCATTCATCCCTCAGCACGGGTCGCCTGACACCTTGGATTGGGATTACCTGTTTGGTGGACTTTTACCCCAGGAACAGGTGGTACGTAGTGCTATTCTAATCTAAGGAAGATTTACTTGTATACCTAATTAGAACACCGCTAAGAATTTTGTTGATTATTCGTTATGGTTTACAAAAGAGACTCGCTTAGTACTTAAAATAGAATTAGTAAGGATCTTCAAAGTATTGCTGCACGAAACCACTAAAGTAAATCACATAAAAATGTTACAACAGATTTTCAAGAAGAACTTCAGAAAAAATTACCACTTTTATTGCTATCAGGTATTGGTTCGCGAAGCGTTGGCGATCAAAAATCTTTGTCGTTTTCTCATCGGCGAGGGGAATTATGTTCGGCGGCGTAGAAAAATAAAAACAGCGGCGCGCCGGGTTAATTTAACTGGCGGCGGCGGCGTGGAAAAATTGTTGGCGACGGCTGCGCGAACAACCAAAACAGTAATATAATATATAGCACCGAGTAGGTTTTGCTCACGGCGGAGCGCCTCTCTTAATACATCGTCGTTGAAGTATGACGTATTCCATCTACGAGGGCTTCGACTTAGCTTAGCCGCCTCTTCCTCTTCCCGCTGCCTGCTATTATTGTACCTAGTTGATATTGTAGCGAACTGCCAGGTGACCGCTGTGAGTGTAGCCATCGCCTACCCTCCAGTTCAAACTATTTGTTAGGCCAGAACTACAAAAAGTAATGTCAATAATCGACTCTGCTCCGTTCCAACTAAGCGTAGTTTTGGTACTGATGTTAGCCAGATCGACAGCTATCATAGCCAGTGCTTCTAGCAGGATCTGACTCCGCTGGTTCGTGAAACGGCTTCCCCATTCCACGGCCCAGGCATTGAAGTCTCCCGCTATTACCGGCCTTCGCCCTGTCAGCACGGTCGTCATATAGTCCAGCATCTGCGTAAACTGCTCGGTCGACTACGGCGGAGGTGCATAACAGCTACAGAAGTAGACCCCGTTTACTTTGGCGACCATGTAGTCCGCGTAGGTAGTAGACATCCACTCCTGGACGAGGTATTAACCTGTCGTTCATATAGTCGCCATTTTCCCGGACCCATCTTCGATCCTATTGCCATTTTCGGCGTGTACTCGGTATGGGTCTCCAATGATCGTTATTTCTTTACTATTTCAATTGTCATCAACATTTAATGGAGAATTTATGGCATTCCCTAGGAAAAAAATACAGCTTCTTCAATGGACGCCTATTATACGAATTTCCTTTACACGCTGAGCACAGGGTCTGCAGCTGATAAAAGTCCAGCACACGGACTGGACATCCACAGTTGATGATGGTTGGTGTAACTCATGCAGTCGACCCAATTTCTCTCTGTTCGCAATAGCTACGGCCCACCGTTTTTTTTTTCTCGATTTCGTGAAAACCATCCCGTCCGATTCCAACACTGAACCAAGCCCTATGCTTCGATAGGGGGATCTAAAATTTTCATGTCCTCCCTTGTAGGTAGGCGGTTGCCCTTCAAAAACCGAGAACGGCTTCATTGTTAGTAATACGAGCTCCCAGTCGGTATATCGCGTAAAACCCGGATTACCATTTCGGGAGCTGCAGGAAGAACGACCATCACCGGCTGGCCCTATGATGATTTCCCAGTGATGATGGCGAAAGGATGTGACGAGTTTGACGTTGCGCCGAATGTGATAGATAGGTTCCCCTCCGTGTTGACGTCAGGCGCCACCAGTCAGTGTGGAAATCGAACGGATTTCTGAGGGCCGCTATCAATTAGGCGAGGGCAGCGGCTTACCAACCTGTGTGTACCTTCGTGCAGTGTGGAGGGCGAAAAAAGTCGGTGAAAGTGATACGCATGTGATATCGGATGGGCGCTTGTTTGCTTTGCTTTTCGCTGGAAATGTGGGCCACCGTATGAATTAATTAATGAATTTTCAGGTAAATCTGCTTGGACCGGATTTTTCCCCTCCGTTCCAAACACCTGCCGTCAGCTGTTGTCGTCGGTCCAACCGGCGGCCGTTTTTACTGGAATAGTCGGGTTTGGTAATTTGTTTGGATTACGCGCGTACCTACAGAACTTGGTGTTGTCGAGCAACGTGCACTATTTGCATATCGCTTTATTTGCGGAAGAAGGTTTATCTTAAATGCATGCTAGTCTATTAGTGGTGTGGTTCGATCTGAAAAGTATGAGAGGGGGGGGGACCCAATGAGGAAGAAAACAAACGCGCGAGAGACTCAGTTATCGGATTAAGAATGTTTAAGCAGCGAGTGTGGCTCGGTATGCAAAAGCGTATGAGTGAGATAAAGATTTTTGTTTTCGAGGAATGAATATTGGACAACTCATATGAGATAAACATTCAATTATAACCCCTAAAGGTTGTGTTGTAAGCATACTAAAGGCCAGTTTTTCCATAACTCATCTACAGTTCTAGTTCCCACAGAACGCTTCTTGTGGGAGACAGAGTGCACCTTTCAATTGTCACGTTCGAGCATCATTTAACTCGCACACTTTATTTCCCTTTTGCCTCCCTCAGTCCTCACCTACCACAATATGTTCAATTATCCTCATCAAAACCCTATACAGAAGTTGCCCTTGTTCCAGCTGGTGTGACGGAAAGCTGGCGTCAAGGTCAGATTACAGCAGCCAGCAGCCGGATTTTGCTAAATGATGCATTTTATTTTATTTCGCCCGAATTCACCCAACATTATTGGTAAACTGTTCTGTTACCGTTTCTCCTGTTCTGGGTTTCCTTGTTTCATCAATTGTGTAGCGGCAGATACGACAAATGGAGAAACCGTTCGATTGAAACTTGATACATTAGCCATGTCGTAGACAGTGCTTTCCATCGAAAGGGCCCTTACAGTATGCGGCAGGAAAAAATGCGAAAGTGTTTTTCAACTTCAAACCTCGTTTTCGTCCATTTGACGTTAACCAATCTATGTTTCAACGTTCCATGATCTCTAATAGACTAGTTTTCTGAAAAGTTAATTAAAAATTTTCCCATTTTGGTCACTAACCTTTACAGGATGGCGCCTGAAGCTGAAGACCATCAGAATTTTCAAACCGCAGAAAAGTACACAGGTCGCTAAATTTCGTATCTGTTAAAACAAAATGTTTAATTTTCTCTACAACGTCATCAAATATATGTACTTATTTCATCTAGTATGTGAAACTACATGGCTCTGGATCAATATGGACTGGTTGTTCATCGAATTCAAGCTAATTTTATTACTGTTATAGTCATTTTGTTTAATGACCATTGGGCGCGCAGTTTATTGATACCCGCTTATTAGGCTTACATTATCACATGTTAAACATCAAATATGTTCATTTTTATTTTTCAATGCTAGAATATAGACATTGACTGATACACTGTCATGGAAAAATAGTCATATATATCCCATATTTAGCGTGTAATAGTGCCTTGAACTTTTCGCATTTTTTCCTGCCGCACCCTGTACATGCCGAAATTTGGTGGAAGGAACAGTTCAAATGTATTGATGGGACTAGGCTCAGTGTACCAGTTATGGCTATAGTACCTCAAATTCGCCATAGTTGATTTTCAACCTTTAAAGAAACAAATCAACAAGAAAAAAAATTCGTGAACAACAGATCACGTTCACAAAAGATGATTGCAATCATTCAAACTTCACAATTTGCTCAAATTATGGTAGAAAATAATCATTTTCCTTAACTTTTAGGCCTCCTTGCACCCTATTTCGCCATAGTGTACCAGTTATGGCAACTCCCATAAGGAATGCATGTAAATAGTGCGAAGTGGAACCCAAATTAACAAATGTGTCCATAACTAGTACAGGGTTCCTATCATTGGCACACGCCGTAATAAATACTAAAAGTAGTTTTGGCTCCGTTTTTATATTTTTCCTGTAAAGTATGAAAACTAATCAATCATTTGACTTATTGTTTACATTCGTCGGACTTCTTCTTATTTTTGTAGAAATAGTTTTTCTTAGGTGGTGCGATAACTGGTACAGGCTAACCCTAATCAAATGGTTGGAAGAATAAAAAATGTGTAAGAATTGGTGCAAAATTGCATATTGCAAATTAAAAAAACTGAATCATTCCATTTACAAATTCAATACAAATTAGTTTTTGACGTAGGACTACGTCTCTCTTTTCTATACCGGGTGTCATTCTAAATTTTCAGAAATCAGCCGCGTTACGTTTAAAGTGGAGATTTTGAGCGGTAATAGCTCAGCCATTTCTTGTTGAATTTTCAAAATTTTGGCACCAATCGATTGCAAATCTTTACACCAATTATGTCCAATAATAATATTTGCTGTTTTTCAATAACAAACTATTGAAAAATTGGGAAAAGTGAACCCATGTTTATTCCAGCCAATCACGATCGAGCACATTTTGGAGCACATTTTGGATGCTCCCGTCGAATATAAAAGCTACTGCTTCTTCGCATCTTCCCTCATTTGCCTTTGTCGTCTCGAGGTGAACGCATCGAACGAGAGCTGCCCACTTTCTTCGTTTGCGTTTTCGCTCATTATTCTTTGACGGCCGTGTTGGCTCGGCGTCGGTGGTTGTCGGCAAGGGTGCTGTTGCACATTCGCCTTCTAACCGTCTAACGCGGCAGACGAAGGAAAGAATACGTTTCATCGATTGCTCGGCGGTGGTGGCAGAGGCAGCAAAATCCACAGAAAGATCAGCGACATACGAATTTGCGAGTTGCGTCGCTGTCCTCGGGGCTCGGTCCTTTCGCCGATTGATTGGCGGTGGCGCATTGATGATAGCATCAGGAACATCCAGGGCAACAAGCGGCGGGCCAATTTTCGACGGCGTTCAGCATTCAGCACGGAGGAATCCAACACGCATTGCGTGGCATGATAAATTCATGTCATTTTTTGTCTAAAATCTTTCAATATTCAATCGGTTCTTTTCAGGACCATAGAAAATTATTCATCAAGAGTTGTGAATCAGATAATTATTTCATTCCATCATGGATCGGTAAAAGTGTGGTGCAACCGAAAAGTGAAAGATTGAATGCTTGGTGGCCCCGCAAGAATGATGATGCCGGCCACTAATGGTTCCATCCGGAATTTATCAACCCTATCCGAACCATTTTTCGTGAAACATCGATAATTTATAACGTTGTTCGAGTTAAAATGATCTTAACCTTACAATATTTTGATTACTTTATTCGTTAAATGGAAATTTTCTCATTTCTCGGTTGATTAACCGTTTCAAGCGTCTGGTGCATGCGGGGCGGGTCATGCAAATAAAATATACTGAAAAGCCAGCCGAATGGGAGGAGCTTCATCTGCTAATCTAGGGCATAAAAGCTGCTCCCTCTGATTTCTTTCGTCATTTTCGTTGGATCAGTCAAGCAGGGTGGATGTCACCTCCACACCTGAGCACTACCCATCGGCGACTCTCGGCTATCGTGCTGATAGCGTCATGAATCTTATCCACGGCAGAAAGCGGCCTACCAATTTTCGGTGGCATCCTGCAGGATTAGCACGGAGAAAACCAACACGCATTGCGTGGCAAGGCGGTTTCATGCCATTTTCTTCCTGAAATCGTTACTTTATCAAACGGTCCTTATCAGGATCACCAAAAAATGATTCTTCAAGAGTTGTAAATCAGATAATTTTACTCCATCAATCGAGAAAAGTGTGGTTCACCCGAAAAATGAATGATTGAATTCCGGCCACTAATGGTTCCACCCAGAATTCAGCAACGCATTACCCTATCAGAACTATTTTCCGTAAAACATTGTTTAACTCTAACAATTTTCGAATTAAAATGATCTAAATCATCCAATATTTTGTTTACTTTAACGCTTAATGAATTTTTTTTCCATTTCTGGGTTGATTAATCGTTTGAAGCGTCTGAAGCAGGCGGGGCGGGCCATGCAAATGAAATATTCTGGAAAGCCAGCCGAATGGGAGGAGCTGCATCTGCTAATCTAGGGGTATAAAAGCTGTTCTCTCTGATTTCTTTCTGGATTCCGCCAGACTGAAAAAATGTCGAATGTCGGGTTAAAGTCGGGTCAATTTTTATCGAATGTTGGGCCACTGTTGGACCAACATCGATCAACTATTGGGTCTATGTTAGGTTTGGTGGCTAAAATCAAAATAGGTGAATGATAGGTTGATGTCGGGTTTGACGTCATCAACTATGGTAAAAGCTTTAAACCTACAACACCACAAATTTATGCTTCCTAGCTGGGGCTCAATTGAATGATGTGCCTTGACTGAGGCTGGAGCTGAAAATTAGTAAAAGCTCGAGATCAGTCTTACCCAACCAATCACAATCAAGCATAGTTCTGTGAGGCGACACGACGAAACTTATATAAGAGGTGCACATACTCAGTTCGATCATTTTATCGGCACACACAGCAGCGGACGGACAGCGCCGAGCGGCAGCAAGATCCCAAAAAATCCAAAACTGTGCTCGAACGTGATTGGCTGGATAAAACATGGGTTCACTTTTCTCAAATTTTCAATAGTTTACTATTAAAAATCAATATTTACCTAGCATGGATTCGACGCGTAAATAAATTTCTGATAGATTCATGCAAAAAGATTGAAAATCCATCAGGTAGGTTATCAAATTTCTTTTTCTTTTTTGGTAGGTTATCAAATTTCTTTTTCTTTTTTGTCAAATTTCTTTTTCTTTTTTGTAAACCAGAGTCTTAAGGACCAACATGTTAAATTAGTGTACATTCCTCCATTGTAAAAATTAGCTTTTGATCATTCAAAGAAAATGTTATATTTAAGTTGTAGAGTTATAAGACTAATCACTTAAAATGTCCAAAAATAATTGTAGAGCAAAAATGTATCAAATAAATATGAATTTAACGGTGAAAAAAAAAAATTTCGATCATTTCATCGGCACACACAGCAGCGGACGGACAGCACCGAGCGGCAGCAAGATCCCAAAAAAGATCCGCTTCAACGGATGAGCAAGCGGGTGGCACCGCCCTCTGTCCAATGAAGCCTCGATTCTTTTCGGATCCATCGGCAGTGGAGGCAGTAGCGGAAGCAACATCCAAAGAAAAATCCGCCTCGGCAAACGAAAATTCGATTGGCGTCACTTTTTGTTTGCCGGGGCCCCGATTCTTTCATGGATTGTCGGTGGCAGCAGCAGCAAGATCCCAAAAAAGATCCGCTTCAACGGATGAGCAAGCGGGTGGCACCGCCCTCTGTCCAATGAAGCCTCGATTCTTTTCGGATCCATCGGCAGTGGAGGCAGTAGCGGAAGCAACATCCAAAGAAAAATCCGCCTCGGCAAACGAAAATTCGATTGGCGTCACTTTTTGTTTGCCGGGGCCCCGATTCTTTCATGGATTGTCGGCGGCAGCAGCAGCAAGATCCCAAAAAAGATCCGCTTCAACGGATGAGCAAGCGGGTGGCACCGCCCTCTGTCCAATGAAGCCTCGATTCTTTTCGGATCAATCGGTGGTGGCGGCATGGGTGGCAATGAATTATACCAAAATGGTTCTTTTAAGGGCCCCAAAGCTCCCGAAAGAGTAATTTGGAGCATTATTCAATTATTTCTAAAAATTCAACTAATTCTAATTTTAATAGTTTAGTTTATCGATAAAGTTTAATTTTTATACTAAATATACACCGCTGTATATTTGGTATTTGAAATTCCAAATTTACTGTCAATGTCATTCCAATCGAGTAGGATACCTGTCAAATGCGCTTTAAGGTTGAAGGATTCGTCATTGACATAATCGTCATCATTGAAAGTTCGAAAGCAGTTTTCTCATTCTAAACTGAAATTTCTGCAGTGAAAATAAGTTCACTGTACTCCAATCTTCAGCCGCAATACAGTGAATACATTTTCACTGCGGAAATTTCAGCTTTGTACGAGAAAACTGCTTTCGAATTTTCAATGATGACGATTATTTCAATGACGAATCCTTCAACTTTAAAGGCATTGCTCGGCAGCATCATCGTCACGATACGGGAATCATCATTACCAGCAACAATCGCCAGATTTCGAGTCTTTAGCATATAGTGATTTTACTCTGGCCGTTATTTTTGCTGAATAGATACACGTTTACTTCATCTGTGAGCCCCAAATTCTTTATTATGCGTTAAAAATTAGTCCTACGTCAACATTGCGGTTATGTCTCAGACATTACACACTCCTAGTTTTTCAAATGGTTTTCATTAACGACAGTTTTTTTTTAAATACGGTTTTCGCGTATGCAAAGTTTTGAAAGAACTTGTACCGATTTCGACAAGAATCAAATTTAGTTCACATTTGTTGCAATTGCCTAACAAAAGGTGCTCTTGTAATTGTTTTCTCACTTTGTTCCTGTTTTATTTGATAACATATCAAATACCTCTTGACATGCGCGAAATCTTATCAGTATTTAAGGTAAAACAGCTTTTTGGGGATACCGATTTTTTAAGTTGAAAGAATGTTGAGAGTTTATGATTATAATTAAAATATTTGTATTTTAATCAATTTTGCATGTAATATTTAATTTTTCGTGTAATTTTCAGGACAATAATTTTAGAGCGTATTCAACTGCCCTTAAAAAACACTTATACTATATAAGAATGATCAAAGGGAAAAGAAATAAAAAACAGTCATACCTCGATATAACGTAACCGCATTTTTATTTTCGTTACGTTATATCGAAGCAAAACAAAAAGTCGTATATTTTCATATATTGAATCAAAATTGTATAATAAAATGTATATTTGTTGATAATGATTGCCTAAAATCGCATTTTATGCCAAATGAAATTTCAATTACGATTTCGCTTCATATAGTCGTCTCCGATCGTAAAAGGTGCTAGATGCTATCGGTAGGATCGCACAGAATCGGATAGAATCGTAAAAAATCATACGTTCTGAGTGTCAAGCTACAAGTTTGCTAGCATCGTATATGTGATTTCTTAGAATCGCGAAAGTCGTCGCTTTAAATCGTATATGAATCTGCTCAATCGAGCTGCCTTCCTAGAGGTATGATCGAAATCGGTGCAATCGTATACAACTATAAGAATATTGTATATTGATCGTTTGTGTCATACTTGCGTCGTATACAAAATGAACGAGATCGTAGAAATCGTACATTCATTTTTACAGTCGCATATGATTGTTACTGCACTTTTGATAGTCGAATATTAATCTCGGAAATCGTAAATGGTGTTGTTTACATCTATGTGGATGGAGAAAAGAAAAAAAAGTATTCATCATAAATTTGATTTTTTTTATTGTTATCATACTACTTACATGTAGGTTTTCATACTACATATTTATTAGACTAGGTCTACAAAGTCGATTATTCGGAACAAAGCTTTTTCGATTCATTTTAGCGTCCAAAGCAACTGGGCAAAATTTGGGAGCGATTGATTGCTTCCCCGTATTCCGCATTGCGATTGAAATTTGTATGGAATTTAGTATGGGAAAACGTGCTTTTTTGCATTTTTCTCATAAATTGAAATTTTTCGTCTCAAACGATCTAACTAATGACGTTAAAGTATAGCCTAGGATATGACGAAAAACTTTGCCGAAGACCGATGACTTATGATAAGTGGTGTATATATTCCAACAACGATGTGAATTCCGAGCCTCTTGCACGGCACCTCTTTCGGAGCAACTCAATGCACAACAACAACGCTTCCACCACAAGTTCTAATAGAGATAACGCAGCCAATAGAGATAACGCACAGTTCTCAATCAAAGGACCTAAGTTCGATTCCCACTGAACACCAATTGTTTTTTTTTTAATTTGATAATCTTGAGTTGTATATCGGTACACTCAATCGTAATAAGATCATGCATAATCGTATATTTAGACGGAGAAAATCGACGAAATCGTAGAAATTTTTCGAGAAATCGTAAATCATGTTAGATGGAATCGCAGTAATCGGATATATGTTTTGATATGGCCTTCACTTTAGTATGTATATGTCTGTTTCGTTCATTGAATACGATTTCTTTGGTGCTTTATATTTTTTTTTTTGACGTAGGACTACGTCTCTGTTTTCTATACCCGGTGTCATTTCAAAATTTATGAACCCAAGAGCGTTACGTTTGAGTGAAAGATTTTAAACGCTCACTGTATCTTTCCCACTGAACGAAATGATAAACAAATCCCGTTATCCGAGAGATGAAACTCCCGCGTTCAATTTGTAATATTCGGTGAACCTAAAAATCATTGATATATAGTTGAAAAGTTGTTTTAAAGTCAGACATTGAAATCGCTGAAATCTATAAATATGGGTAGCGGACAAATTTTCTCGTTCAGTCTACCAACGCTCTCTGATTGGTGCACATCGTGCGGTGGAGCTACGACGCAGGAAGGAATGCGATCATGCGAGAGCTGATTGTCAGTTCCATTTCGACCACCGTCGAGGAGAGAGCAGTTCGCAGTTCGTTGATTTCGTTGGAACAACCAACAAAGGTGAATGTCACCTCCAGCTGAGCAGCGGCACATCAACCCAGCGACGACGCTCGACTATCGATAGCACCAGGAATCGCATCCAGGGCAACAAGCGGCGGGCCAGTTTTCGACGGCATCCAGAATTCAGCGCGGAGAATACCGCGCGTGGCATGGTGAATTCATTTCATTTCCTTCCTAAAATCGTCCATTATTCAAACGGTTCTTTTCAGGACCATCGAAAATGATTCCTAGAGAGTTAATTAGATAAATTTCCTCCAGTGAAAGTGAAAGCAAATAGTGATAAATTGAATGCTTGGTGGTTGTTCAGCTACGGTGAAGCCGGTCATAAATCTCAGCTACGGCAGCAAGCGGCGGGCCTATTCGCGACGGCGTCTAGCATTCAGCGCAGATAAATCCCACAAGCATTGCGTGGCGGAGTGAAATAATGCAAATTATTTGCCCATCATACGTCCCGGTCCTTTTCAGGATTTTCGAAACTATTTCCATAAGAGTTATGATTCGGATAATTTTCCTCCATCGATCGAGAAAAGTGTGGTGCTACCAAAAAGTGAAAGATTGAATGCTTCATGGCTCAGCAACAGTTACGAAGCCGGTCACTAATGATTCCACCTGGAATTTAGCAACGCATTTTCCTATTAAGACCATTTTGAGTGCAACATTGTTTAATTCTAACATTTTTCGAATTCATATTTTGGTAACTTCATCCGTTCAAAGAAAATTTACTCATTTCTGGGTTGATTAATCGTTTGGTGCGTCTGAGTGCGTGCAGGCGGGGCATGCAAACGAAATAAACTGGAGAGCCAGCCAAATGGGAGGAGCTTCATCTGCTAATCTAGGGGTATAAAAGCTTTGTCCTCTGTTTTCTTTCGTCAGTTTCGTTGGATCAATCAAGGAGGATGGAGGTGGATGTCACTTCCACAGCTGGCAGCTGCACATCAACTGCGTCGAATCTCGGCTGTTAGTACCAGGAATCTCATCCACTGAGCACAGCAGCAAGCGGCAGACCAGTTTTCGGAGGCACCTAGCATTGAGCGCGGAGAAAACCAACACCAACCGGTCCTTTTCAGGACCATCGAAAATGATTCCTCAAGAGTTAATTGGATAATTCCCACATCGATGGAGATGTAGTGCAACCAAAAGGCAAAAGACAGAGCATCGTTGCCAGCAATAGTGAAACTGGTCATTATTCTAATCCACGGCAGCAAGCGGCGGTCCAGTTTTCGGTGGCGTTTATCATTCAGCACGGACAAAACCAACACGCATTGCGTGACATGGTGAATTCATGCCATTTCGGTTCTAAAGTCGTCAATTAATCAAACGGGCTTGCTCAGGACCACTGTAAATTATTTCTTAAGAGTTTGTGAATCAGCTAATTTAATTCCATTGAACGAGAAAAGTGTGGTGCAATTAAAAAGTGAAAGATTGAATACTTGGTGGCCCAGCAATAATGATGTAGCCGGTCACTAATGGCCTAATGGTTCCACCCAGAATTTAACAACGCATTATTCTATCCGGACTAAAATTAGGTTTAAACATTTTTGGAATTAAACTGATCGAAATTATCCAATATTTTGGTTACTCTATCCGTTCAATGGCAATTTTATCATTTCTCGGTTGATTAGTTGATGGATGCATCTGGAGCATTCGGGGCGGGTCATGCAAATGAAATAACCTGGAAAGCCAGCCAAATGGGAGGAGCCTAATCTGCTAATCTTGGGGAATAAAAGCAGTGACCACTGTTTTCTTCCGTCATTTTCATTGGTTCAGTGACACAAATGGAGTGGATGTCACCTCCGCAGCTGCGCACCTATCCTGCGACGACTCTCGGCTATTTAGCTGATAGAACCAGGAATCTCATTCACGGCAGTAAGCGGTCACCGTTTTCAATGGCTTCCAGCATTCAGTGTGGATAATTTTCAATTATCTTGCCGAAATCTTCTGTTATTTAAAAGTTTCTTTCAGGATCAGTGAAAATTATTCAAATTATTGCCAAATCTAGAATATTTCACGAAATTCCAATCAAAATTATCTAAAATTTCGTTAACAGCAATTGAGTTGTGTCAAATAGACATGGCTACGGTGGCGCTATCTGTTCATTTCATAGCGGCAATTTTAGTTATTTTAATGATTGTTGCGATCGCAATATGATGTTTGGGAAGCTATGGCTTAACGCCTTTCTATATTATAATCATTTTATCCTTTCGACGAAAATTCTTTCAAACAACGGTTGAACATTTATCTTCAAAATGAAATAATGCTCAACTCTCAAGTGATGGCCGCGCGAGTCACGGAAGGTTAAACTAATTAACATCTTATGAATGCGTTCAGTGAAATGGATCACATAACAACTTTAATCAACACATCACTCCGCCGATTTGAATTTTGCCAGCATACATTGTATAGGCCTTTTATTTGATAGGTCCGTTATGCATTTATTTACAATGAACCGAAAAATCAGCTGATTTAAGACTTCAAATCGTCCCCTTAATGCTAGAACTAGGTAACTGGTTTTGCGAAATCGCAAGAAATTTGTTTATATCTGAACGTATACCACAATAAACACAAGTTTGTCAATTGAAAATCCGAAAACACATATTAATTCAACATTTTAGACCAACAAAGAGTTTGTTTTATACCAGGATGAGTTTTACCAGCCATTTTTATCCGCACTTTCCAAAACGAGTTACCTAGCTCTAGCATTAAGGGCGCGAAATGAAAGGGCACATTTAAATATATAAAAGTCGGAACCTCATTCCCGCCTTTGTCCTACGTCAACATTGCGGTTATGTCTCAGACATTACCCACCCCTAGTTTTTTGCGTTTATTATAGAGGTTTTAAACCAGAGGGGTTCATTCGCCTCTTAGTAAATAAGGTGCTTTATATGTGTGATTATTTCAGTTGCAATTTCGATATAGCAACCAAATTGCTGGCTGGGAAGCGGTTCAGTTTCGATCGAGAAAACTGCTTTTGCATTTTCAATGATGACGATTATATCAATGACGAATCCTTCAACCTTAACCCAATGTCGTATACAAAATGTTTCTTCTTTTTTGTATGTAGAACTTGTTAAACGTCGAACGTTATCTGTAGTGTAATTATAAATAAGAAACTATGTGGCACAGGGGTTTACATCGAGGCAAAATTTTCCATCCGATGATGCCTCCAGGAATACCTCTTGGGATTCCTCTAGAATTAATTCGGGAATTCATCCAGAAGTTCCTCATGCAATACCTCATATGATTCATCCTGGAGTTCTTGAAGGAGATTTATCCAAGGATCCTTCACTTCTATGATTCCTCCGTAAATTCTTACTAAGTTTTATATCTGCTATGCTTAGTAACATTCTGTACGAACGCCTGCCGTAATTGTTCCAGAAGAAAAAAAAACAAGAAAAGATTCCTCCAGGAATTTCCCCTGTGGTTTCTATAGGGATTTCTGTAGGATACCCCAAAAAGACTTGATTTATTCTGTCGAAGATTGTTCCAAGGTTTAATTCTGTCGTTCCTCTTAAAATTTCTACTAGGATTCCTCCAGTCATCCTGCAAGGATCCTTCAAAAAAGCTCCAATACTCCAACTATTCCTGTTCGATCCATGTAACATATTTGTCACAGAAGAGTCACGGCGGTGCAGGTTTTTGTTGCACAGAAATCTGCGTGACTCAGGGGGCCCATATAGCCGAGGCGGTAAACGCACGGGTATTCAGCATGACCATGCTGAGGGTGACGGGTTCGATTCCCGGTCGGTCCAGGATCTTTTCGTAAAGGAAATTTCCTTGACTTCCTTGGGCATAGAGTATCTTCGTGCCTGCCACACGATATACACATGCAAAATGGTCATTGGCAGAGGAAACTCTCAGTTAAAAACTGTGGAAGTGCTCATTGAACACTAAGCTGAGAAGCAGGCTTTGTCCCAGTGAGGACGTTACGCCAAGAAGAGGAGGAAATCTGCGTAACTTACTTCTAACAAATAAATTCTTACTTGCTAGAAGTAAATCCCAGTGAATTCTGTGCAACAAAAACTTGCACCGCTGTGACTCCTCTATGACAAGTGTGTTATTTGGGGTATTTTCCAAGATTTACCCAGATATTCCCACTGGCAAGCCCGTGCACAAGGGAGGGGTTTTGGGGATTAAACCCCTCCCATTGCCGATGTTCCATACACTAGGCACCCGTTAAAATTGATGAAACCCCCTCCCTTGTCGCCTTCTCTGTGCACGGGTCTGTCTGCTGGAACTCATCCTGCACAATTTGATGAAATTTCCAAAAGATTTCCTCCTCAGTGTGATTTCTCCAGAAGTTTTCTCCAGAGTGTCATTTCTCCAGTGATTCCTTAGAAGCCTTTTCTCTTGCGATGCGAAGGTAATTCTTTTAAAAATACTTGAAAGGATTTCTCCATGAATACCAGATAAAATTCCACAAGAAATTTATTCAAAGATTCCTCCAGAGATTTCAGATTTGATTTTCCCTGCTTGAGTTTTTCCAGGTCTTCCTGGGATGCCGCCAGGATTTTTTCAGGAATCTTCCCTGAGTTTTTTTCCATGAATTCTCACTGTGACCACTCTTAAAACTCCGATCTTCCTGCTGAGATTTCTACAGAAGTTCCTTATGTAATTAAATATAATTTTTTTTCTGGGAATTTTATCAGGAATAACTGTGCGGTAAAAATTCACGGAACTTTTCCAGGCATTCCTCCAGGAGTTTCACCATTTATTCAGGAATGTATTTAGGAATTCATTTAAGAGTTCTTCTGAGGATTTCTTCGCGGATTTGTACAGCGCTTTCTCAAGAAGTTCCGCCAGGGATTTATCAGAGAATTAATCTAGAGATTTTCTGTAAAATTTACTCTAAGACAAAGTGGACCTTTCCGTTACTAGCATTCTCATACCTATTATCACATGAAATAGAATTCGATTCCAATATTGTCTATCTACTGTCATCTCGCTTCATCTGGCTATGATCCGGTAGGGAAGTAATGTCAAGAATAAGTAATGGTTGTTATGTAAGAGCTAAGTAATATTTTTCTACAATACAAATACAATACAAATACAATACAAATACAATACAAATACAATACAAATACAATACAAATACAATACAAATACAATACAAATACAATACAAATACAATACAAATACAATACAAATACAATACAAATACAATACAAATACAATACAAATACAATACAAATACAATACAAATACAATACAAATACAATACAAATACAATACAAATACAATACAAATACAATACAAATACAATACAAATACAATACAAATACAATACAAATACAATACAAATACAATACAAATACAATACAAATACAATACAAATACAATACAAATACAATACAAATACAATACAAATACAATACAAATACAATACAAATACAATACAAATACAATACAAATACAATACAAATACAATACAAATACAATACAAATACAATACAAATACAATACAAATACAATACAAATACAATACAAATACAATACAAATACAATACAAATACAATACAAATACAATACAAATACAATACAAATACAATACAAATACAATACAAATACAATACAAATACAATACAAATACAATACAAATACAATACAAATACAATACAAATACAATACAAATACAATACAAATACAATACAAATACAATACAAATACAATACAAATACAATACAAATACAATACAAATACAATACAAATACAATACAAATACAATACAAATACAATACAAATACAATACAAATACAATACAAATACAATACAAATACAATACAAATACAATACAAATACAATACAAATACAATACAAATACAATACAAATACAATACAAATACAATACAAATACAATACAAATACAATACAAATACAATACAAATACAATACAAATACAATACAAATACAATACAAATACAATACAAATACAATACAAATACAATACAAATACAATACAAATACAATACAAATACAATACAAATACAATACAAATACAATACAAATACAATACAAATACAATACAAATACAATACAAATACAATACAAATACAATACAAATACAATACAAATACAATACAAATACAATACAAATACAATACAAATACAATACAAATACAATACAAATACAATACAAATACAATACAAATACAATACAAATACAATACAAATACAATACAAATACAATACAAATACAATACAAATACAATACAAATACAATACAAATACAATACAAATACAATACAAATACAATACAAATACAATACAAATACAATACAAATACAATACAAATACAATACAAATACAATACAAATACAATACAAATACAATACAAATACAATACAAATACAATACAAATACAATACAAATACAATACAAATACAATACAAATACAATACAAATACAATACAAATACAATACAAATACAATACAAATACAATACAAATACAATACAAATACAATACAAATACAATACAAATACAATACAAATACAATACAAATACAATACAAATACAATACAAATACAATACAAATACAATACAAATACAATACAAATACAATACAAATACAATACAAATACAATACAAATACAATACAAATACAATACAAATACAATACAAATACAATACAAATACAATACAAATACAATACAAATACAATACAAATACAATACAAATACAATACAAATACAATACAAATACAATACAAATACAATACAAATACAATACAAATACAATACAAATACAATACAAATACAATACAAATACAATACAAATACAATACAAATACAATACAAATACAATACAAATACAATACAAATACAATACAAATACAATACAAATACAATACAAATACAATACAAATACAATACAAATACAATACAAATACAATACAAATACAATACAAATACAATACAAATACAATACAAATACAATACAAATACAATTCTTGTTATATAAATTCAAGATAGCGGCCGAAATCAACATGGCTGACTCTGCAAAAAGTACCTCTATCTTTTCTATGCTCAGCAACATTTCGTTTTGAGGTCGTTGTTGGAGAAACTTTCGAGTTATAACGGTTGAAATATGGCAACAATTGACGGAAATTGAAGGGTTCGCAAAAATGATAGTGACTGTAACTAACGGGGGGGTCCATCAATTTGTTTAACCAAATGCATTTTCCTTACTTTTCTGGCGAGGACTTCGAGAAAATCGCCACCTAATTCATTTTTAAATACAAGCTGTAAATAGTGGGCCGATCTCATCGATCTCTTTTTCTCTTGTAAATGTGTAATGAGCACATCCAGAAAAAAATGACCTGAATTGAACGGTAATCAACGCTGTAAATCTAGTAACGCATCGTTTGGCTTGTGTGGTGGAAATGGATGCAGCAAAACAGATGCCGGGATCGGAAACATGCATGTTAATGACACATTCATGTGATAATTCCGTCCGATACATTGCGGTGCACGTGCCAAAGGACCCGTATGAAAGACATTGAAGAATGGAATGGTACCTACAATATCGGTTTTCTGTTTCGCTTCAGATCTTACGGCTTCTTATCCCTACCGACACAGGGCATTGTCTCCCAGGGTGATGCTGTTTTGCACCTTTTGCTTTGGGATAGTTCGGCATGAGCATGTTGTTGTTTTCCGACCGGAAAATATTGAAAGAGGAAGTTTGGCCTTGCGAAATTTGTTATTTGAATTGTTTCCCAGCAATGTGGTGGAGAGACCTCAAAACAGCATTCAGAAGCGGTATTTATTACTTCTGGGAACGCAATTACATTGATTGGCATGAATGGTGAAATTCGGTGAGCATTGTTCATACTTTTGTATCTGGCCTAGTGGAGGCCATTTCTGTGGTGTTCGTATTAGCTTTGCCTTATAGAATCATTAATCTAAACTGCTATCTCGCGATTAACGTGCCAAATACAAATAACAGTTATCACTCCCAACGGCCGACATTTATCGTGAATCAACGCTCACAATTGGGCCAATGGCGAGCAAATGCTAATGAACGGTTGACTTATGTGTGGAAAAGCACCTGATTCACCAACTTACTTCAAGGGCGGTGAACACGATTATGATTCTGTTGTACTTTCGTGAGGTATGTATGTTCCTCTTCTTCCACATGTGCATGATAGACATGACATAAATTTGAACACGGCTGCGGCAACATCATAGCAGTTATGTTACGGCCATAATCACCGATGCCTTAACACGTGTATGTTTTCAGACCTTCCTTAGCCATCGTCCTGTTTAGTGTCAACCAACAGCTCCATATCGATCAATATCAACATTTTGCGAATAATACGTTCGTTAGATGGATGCAAAAGTGCTAGTTGCAGGGTCATTGTTTTGTAGCACGTGACCACCGATCACCCACCACTTGAACTCGAACAGATGATGCTAGTTTGCTCTCGAATCGAAGTGAGACGTGCCTACCCTCTCCAGCAGCTGTGGAGCTGGAGGGAAAATAATGATGATTGTTGCTTGGCCTAGTTGGAGTAATCCTGGGAAATGCCAACCGGTAGCCGATGATGAAAACTGGTCACGCAAACCGAGACGTCATCGTTTTTCTTCGCTGCTCGCTTGGGTCATTAAAACGAGGGGGTGAGAAATAATGCAATGGCACGCTCACCGCACGATGACGTCATGGTTGCGCCCTGGCTGGTAATGATGCTGCTCAATTAGAGTTAATTTGAACAAATGATAGCTAAGATATTAATCGTTTGATTTATCTCGCAGTTTTTTCCTGAAAGTATGGCCAGAGATGAGCAGACGTAACACATAGGGAATCGCGCCATTTGGGCGGTGGCTTCTATATTCGTCTGTTTTCCACTATAACTCAGTCAAATTGAAACCTATTGACGCAACTTTTGGAATGTGGTGAAATAGGTATAGTATCTACCCGTGCACAACATTTCAAGTCAATTGGTTCAAAGCTGACTGAGTTAAAGTGGAAAACAGACGAATATAGAAGCCACCGCCCAAGTGGCGCGATACCCTAGAACAAGTTTTTTATTTAATCCATCGTGAAGTTATGTTATCAGATACAGGGGAGTCTGCTCTACCTATTACTGGTCAGAGATTACAATGAATAATAGGAAATACGCACAGGAGAACCTGGAGAAGCAGAAATTCGCAACGGTTGTTACGCTCTTTTCAAATGTTAGTCTAGATGCATGAAAGGCGACGAGCACTCTTAAAGTTAAAGTGGCGTAGATCACAATCAAACTGGAAGCGGTCGCGTCGTGCTGAAGGTGATCGAAGACGCGACTGCTCGATGGTTAAGAAAATAAAAATGATCGTTTACAATATGGTGGATGGCAATTTTGCCAGTGTTACGTCTGTATGCCTGTTTTGATACGGGATACCTTTGGTTGATCCAAAATGTCATGACCTTTACTTGGGAAATTAAAACTAATGAGTATCGAGCTCAACTGATCTTAGGGGTCTGTTGATGGCACCACAGCATGCGTCATTCACTAAATACCATCACGTAATTAACCCCTTCTTATCAGTCATTTTTTTTCTATGTAATGCCAAGGCGGACGAAACATTCCCCATCGCTTTGTACGGGGATCATGACGGAATCTATTCCGGAATTCTATTCTATTCCGGAATCTATTGCCTATTAGTCGTCATAAGCGCCACCGGTCATGGCGAAATGTCATTTCACCTGTGTGGCACCGGATACTTCCTTCCTGTAGCTGTTCGTGTGAAAATTAACAGCTTGATTCATACGACGTCAATGATGCGACGATGTGGTGATAGCATTTTAGTCGTTGGGGGTATGAACCCATGGACAAAGAGAGGACAAATTACTGTTGATACCGGAAAGGTCAGGTGGCATTTGCACGGCAACCTGGATGCCTCCCGAAGGAACAAAATAAACGATGATTATTGTTGTGCAAATTTTTCTCAATTAGTTGCGCTTAGAATGCTAATAAGGTCAACATTTCAATACAGCCGTAGCATTCTTACCAGTTAGACGAAACTAACTAACAATTATGCCAAATGCCAAATGGAAAAATAGTTTCTTGAGGATTTTTAAGATTTTTATTACACGTACCGTGAAAATCTGACTCAAGAAGATACATCGGGAAGTGTTAAATACAAAACAAATATTTTTGACGATGGTTGTAGTTATTACGAGAACGTAAGTTTAGCATGCATTGTGGTTTTCAAATTTTATTTAGTACACACATCTGAGATATATTTATAACCAAATAAAACCTCGGTCAAATTCGTGTCAATAATGATATCTAATCCTGAAGAAGTACAACTTTCGTTTCCGAAAATGAAGATGTTGCGCCCACTCTTACGAGATATTATTTCACGTAGTAGGTGGCTCGAATAGCATTCGTAGCGAGCAAAAATATTTTTGTGGGCAGATATCGCGAAAGAACTCATAAAGTTAAGAGGTTAACAATAGGATAGAGCTTGTTAGAGTGTAGTTGGTGAATTGTGTCATCAGAAAAAAAAATCTAAAGTGGAATTTCGTTAACACTTTTTTTTCGGTTGTCAAACTGGAGGCCTGCAGAACCATTTTCCTTATATTTTTTTACATTTTAATGCTTGAAATGAATGTTGGAATATATCACTTTAAAAACTACAACTTCGAAACATTAATTCTCAAAAGGATACCTTTCATAAAGGTCTGACCCTAGGCTCCATTGAACTCCAACATATATTCTCGTGTATCTCGAGATCCTTACTCTTTAAAAGGGTAATGTTTTCAGCAAAGATGTTAGCTAAGTCAAGACCTATCTAGTGATGATATATAGTTCGGGAAATTCCCACTAGGTGCTACTTTTGGTATTTTTCCGCCATTACTCAATCAATTCTGAATCAATTGAAAACTTCCTGTGCGTGGTGAGATACGCATAGTATCCTGCCGTGCTCAAAAATTCATGTCAACTAGTCTGAAATTGACGAGTTATAGCGAAAAAGTGTCCAAAATTCCCAAGTGGCTCGACAGTTCGACACCCTACAATTAGCCTAGCAAAATACATCTACTTAACAAGTAGATCTGATAATTGACAGTGTTGGTAAAAACTCAAATTCTCATATTTCATGGTTGAGTTGTTTCACGCGCGATTCTTGACTCGCCAAACTCACCGCTGAAAAAAACATGCATGAGTTGACTCGCGAAAGAGGCTTGCATCAAAAACATAACCTCATCGAATTCCCATACGATTTGTAAACATTGCCCTCAATTTTTTTTGAGGGCAAGGACGGCTTTATAGACCGACGCCGAAGGAAAGAAAGAGAAGGATGATGACGTCAGCGTGCAAGCGCTCATTCCGCTCATTGCTTTATTTCTTGGTGTTCTTATTATTTACATCAAAGTTTTCAGAATTATATGGTAGAACAAAAGCAAATCTAGCGTAGGTAGATCGAATGCCGTTCAAATTGATTTGGATTCGTTTTACAAGCGAACGAGATTTCGGCGCGATTTTGCTCACGCAGGTTCACGAGTCTGCTTTGAGTGTGATTTTAACAACACTGATAATTGAATTCAATTTTGTTTTCAAGACAAAAAACACATTACATGGTGAATAATGCTTTCGGAACTAACTCACAAGTTTCTAAAGTTTTGTTTCTGCGCAATCCAATATCAGTAAAGAAAGCCCCTCTGTGCATGAAGTTCAGATTGACGAGTATCACTCCTTGCGATTCAGCAGATTTTAAACTTGCAGTGAGCCTTGAAGTACTTGTGAAGTCAGCAAATCAATCCTAGGGTTGATTCCCGAGCGTTGCGTCCTGTTGCTTCAAATAATCAGCTACCACAGCAACCCCAAAATTGTCTTGATGAGGGACTCTGCTTCAGCCTATTTCAAAAACGTTTACAAAAATATTTGAAAAAAATCTGACTTTTTTGCAGAAAATGACAGAGCTGCAAAATTCCACGTCTTTACTTTTTCACCTTAAACAATAGTGGACCCTTAGTAGCAGAAAATGGCTCTGTCTAGGAGCATGAGCCATCGTCTCTCGGAGGAAATTCACCGGTAGAAATAGATTTGAGCAGGAAATTTAAGAAAAAAATTAAGGGGTCCACTATTGGCTAAATACCCTATGTATTTTTTACCTTTTTAAGGGTATGTTTAAGTCAATTTATTCCAATTAAAAATATCTCTAAATTTTTGCACCAAGTTTGGTCTCAAATGTGACAATTTAAATGCTACCTAAAGTACTTCTTCATCGTACACGTTAACCAAATTTTTTCATTTGTGAGCTTGAGGATGAGTATATTGCATTTCTAGAGGCTGTCCTTAGTGCAAAAATCTCATTAGTTTTAGTCGTTTAATATTTTTGATGATATCAGGAATATAATACGGCTTAAACTGATAGGATTTTAGCAGTCATCCCAGAGCTAGCACTGGAAATGCAATTTGCTTATTCATTGTGTTGTCTTCATTGAGCTCACATTTTTGTGAATTTTACTCATTTCAGAATAACTGTTTCTAGACCAAGCCCACTCGTGGGCTTAACACTACACACGCAACAGCACGTCGTTAAAGATTTTTGATTTCGTTATCCACCCATTTTCGCACCGGTCGTTCGTTTCCATGTGAGTAAAATAATGATCGGTCGCCTTTCCGCACCGGTGGTCTCTATTCTATCCGTACCATCGGTTTTTTGCACTTCCGTAAATCATCGCAATATTTTGTTTATTTCTATGGTGTTATTGCAAATCTTATTCAGTATAATAATCTGAGCTCATATTTTGTAAGAAGGGGTTTTGGATAAGACTGAAAACTGTTAGTAAAAATTGAACTCAAATAAATAATTCCCTTGGAGATTTGTACCAGTTTTGGTGCGTTTCAAGATATCATTTTCTCAATAATGCATGATTGTATTTAATCCCGGAATTCAAGCAATCTTTTTTAAATTATATGTTTGTTGCTTACTGTATGACTAGTTGGTTGAATTTTTATCTAAAATAATATCCATCTCTTCGATATCCATGTTGCCTTTCTCGCAAGAAATTTATCTGAATTCGAGATTTTGAGCATCTTTTTTAATAATTAGGTTTATTGAATAATTACATCCCTTGCATTTCCAACACATTTATTGCGTAGTTGTCTCCTTTACAACTTCGCGTAGGTCAAAATTCTTGAATCCTGGTCATAGTAGAAGCTGTCGTCTAACAGTCTGCGATAAGTTTGCGCAACCTTTTTTCATAAACGTGTATTTTAACATCAGCTAATTCTATACTCAGTCACAACCTTTTAGTTACAAAGCATCAATCGGAAATATTAATAGATATATATTGTGATATTTTATATACTGGTATATGCATATTTTGTTGAAAGCAGATTCTATGCGCTTGAAGTAGACTGCGTATTTATGAAAGTACATAATGAGCCCACTCTCTTTTTTGGCACTTCATACAACATTTGTTAAATCCAACACTTGCTTTTTCTATAACGAGGAACCTACAATATGGCAGTCCTGCACACTGCCCATTTTAATTGATGAAACTTGGCAGCTCGACTTCAGTTTTTTAGATTTTTATCGGTACGATTAAAGTTTGTTTTTACAAAAAAAAAAAAAAAATAACTGTTGTGTTTTTATGATATCTGAATTGAGTTAGGTTCAGTCAAAGAATCTTTGAAAAATCATAACTACTCAAATCTAATCTTACGCGGAATCACCCTGGAAAGCAATCGTGTTACTTTTCTTGTCAATATTGATGCTTGCAGCATATCAGGACACATACATCAAAGCGGCCAGGTCTATTGCGTTGTATTGACGCGCAAAGTGTTCTTCGAAATACTTGGAGTACAGAATATTTTCTTTCGGCAAGGTACTTCTCGAATTTACAGGGGAAGAAGGATGCGTATACCAAACGATCCAGATTACATGTTGATGAATATGTTTTAAATTTATAAGAATGTGTATAATAGAGCTATGAATAAAAAATGTGTAATATTGGAAAAATCTCCCCTATTGTTGGGTTGTTTTTATAGATCTAAATAATGTCGAACCTCCTATTCTGTATGATCGGTGTTATTCACATGGGGTTGTCGCAGATTTTTTTTCTGCTTTCCCCTATTGTTTCTACAAGGGTGAAGTTACTCATTTCGCACACTTTCTTCCTAATGTCTCGTTTATTTAATTTATATTTTCAAATTTATATTTAATAAACCACCCACTGACGACCACTTTAAAAAAAAAAAAAACAATCAAACCAAAACTCCTTTGCCTTTTTCGAAATATACACGACAAAACGAAACGCGAGGCACAGCTCTTTCAAAACGGGGGATCTCAGCCCGGAAAGTGGAGAAAGAAAACCTTGTGGTCACTTATTACCGTCAAATGGTATCTTTTCGGGTTAGAAAATACGCACATCTTCTTACCGGAATTTGCGACGGATGACGATAATTTTGGAACTTGTCGGAACGAACTTCGCGAGTTATTTATTTGGACATTTTTCTAAATGTGCGAAACCAAACTTCACTTGCAGAGTAGAAACCCCGGCTCAAGCATGTACGTGTTAAAAAAGCAAAACTCACTGAATCACTATACATTTCAAATATAAGTTTCGAAACGATCGGCCGAATCAAAAACTAAAAGTGCGATTATGAACAATCGTAACTATTTTAAGAGAAAATCAATACATTTTCGATATGCATGATCCTAAAATTGGCGAAGAAGGGAAAACTTTATTCAAAACATACTTAAGCAAAGCTTGTCAATTTAAACCTATTATTTTTCTGCGTTTGTATTGTCACTCTATCACAATTGTATGTCAGACAATTTGTTGTGTTATTCGTGTAACGATCTATTATATTATTTGGTTGAAAATTTCAAAGCAAGTAAAAATAAAAAAAATTAATATTTGGAGCAAACTAAAATAAATTTCTACCTATACAAAACAAGAAAATCATTCTCTAGAAACTATATACCGGGCAACAAATCCATACTCATGTTCTTTTGTCTCCTCTTTACGTAACCCAGAGAGCTAAACGCGAGAGAGCGCACGAGCCTACGGATAGAGACCGTACTTTGCGTGTCTCTATATTCTAAGCCCTGCTACGAACCGTACGTAAACTTTCAGCTTTCGAGCCCTACTTAGCAGCGACCGGTGCGGTTCGCTTCTTTGTTCGGGGCTCTACTTACCGTTAAAAGGCTTGATCGAGCCCATGAGTGGGCTTGGTCTTAGCATGTCCCAACTCCATGAGATATATGAGATAGAATAATGCGGAGCGAAAGTTCGCACCTAATAACAGTCTTCATAAAATAACTATTGAACGAAAAGAAAATAATATAGTTTTCCTTCGTTAAGCGAGTCCCTATCATGTTACCTGCAAAACGTAGTAAGGACTGTATCGTTAATTATGAGCACACCTGAAAATTGCTGTATTTAAAAATGTTTTAGTTATTTTGTAAATTAAATTCAATAATAATGTTTATTGACCATCAGAAGAGCCCATGACATCTTTGTATATTTAATTTTTCGTGGATCTTGCCACCTCTCGCACTTTTGTCTTGGTGTTCTTCATAAGGTTTTGGACAACCGTTCCGACGATGGTTTTGCATACGTTGACCCAGTTTTTCTTGAATTTAGTGAGGTCCTCTGCTCCTCTATCCATTTTCCGTAGTTTCCCTTTCATCAAGGTTAACTATTTCTCAATGGGCTTTATATGCGGGCAATTTAGAGGATTCATTGCCTTTTCCACAAATTGAATATTGCTTTCTTCATAACAGTCAAAGGTGTCACGCGCATAGTGGCAGGATGCCAAATCCGGCCAAATTAATGTAGGACCTTTGAGCTTTCAGATGAGTGGCACAATAAGTTTCTGGAGACGTTCCTTCCGGTATACTTCGGAACATCCATGCCACGCTTCACAGTGAAAAACTGTGCCCCTGGAAGTGCCTTATAGTCCAATTCGACATACGTTTCATCATCCATGATTATGCACATGTAAATTTTGCTCAATACATCGTCGTACAGTGTCCAAGCTCGAGTTTTCACAAAATCCGCCACAATTTGACTGCGTTTTGGACATTTCTGTTTTGGGTAGGTCTTCAGGGAATTACGCTCCTTGGCGTGCTGAACCATACCAACAGTTGTTCCACACTTTTTTGCGCAATCTCTGATGGATACCTTCTATTTTCCTTTAACGATTTTGCAAATTTTGCTGTCCAAATTTAACTTGGACGCACCTGTTTTTTTTGCCACGTCCGGGTGAATCTTTCAGTGTGTTATGCATACTGAATCGTTTGACAGCATTTTGGACAATAAAAGCCCTAATACAATCGATTTTTGATTCTCTTCCGTAAACCCTCGCATTGTTCCGCTCGAGGAAAAACTTAAACTTTTAATGAAGATTATTGTTTGATTACAACGTTAGCAACACATATGTAGACACATAGCAGTTGTCAAAATAAGGCATAGTCTTTTTAATACAGAGCCTCAAAGGTGTACTCATAATTAACGATACAGTCCTTACTAAGGCTTGTACTCAAAAAAAGGCACCACAGGAAAAAGTGTACAACTTTTAATTGATCGCATCCAAACAGCTGATTTTTCTAAAAAGTTACCTTATAGTATGTGTAGATGATGCCAAGAAAATTTCATAAAAATCGGTAAAGTATCGCCAAAGATATCTCAGACGCAAAAAATGAGATTTTTTAAATTTTGTGCACCACTGTAAAACATGGTTTTGGCTATAACTTTACTGTTAGTTTTTAAATTCGTCTGAAAATTTGACTGATAGAATAGAAGATCACCAACGCTCACACACTGATGATGCCTGCTAGTCCCCGGCAGTAATCTCATTGGTCCTTGTGTGAGTGTAGCTGGTCTGGCGATACTGGAGTAGCATCCACGGGCGGTCAATCAAGCTCAAGCTCAAGCTCGTCTGAAAATTTGACTGTAGGTTCCCAACCTAATACATATTAAGTGATAAAAATTTCATCAAAATCGGTTCGGCACTTTGTTACTAGAAATCCAAACACAAACCGCGTCAGAATAAATTTTGGCATTTTTTAACAATGCTATGTTCCGTGTGCACTATTTGGACTGTGGCACTGTCCATACTTTCCCGGTTCTTATCAAAATTTGACAGCGTAAAACTATTATATTGAATTGTTCTCAGTCAAATTTTGAGCCATTTTTAAATAGACACGGACATCGTCTTCAGCCAGAGACAGTACAGACTGACGCAACTTTACACTAGACAACGGACATACGGGCGCCAGTGGATACGGAGAAGAAACTATTCTCATGGAAAGTTTCATCGCCCGGAGCGGGAATCGAACCCTTACTCCACTGCATGGTGCGATTAGAAGCTTGGTGACTTTAACCGCACGGCTACGAGGCTCCACATTTTCATGAGTACTTTCAAAGTTAGAAGACTTTGAATGTCACAATGAAAAAAAAATCATGTTTGATTATTGTGACATTTGGCCACATATACGACCCCAACTTTTTATAGGTCAGATCAAATTGGATGTAATTTCCTCGAAATCTTTCCATGTACATACTTTTCCTACAGGAAAAATTTCATCGAAAACGGTTGAGTATTTCTGGCTCTAGAGCTAAAAGAGTAAACAAGTAATTATTTTTTTAATCTTCGTTCGCACAAAATTAAAAAAAAATCTCATTGTTTGATTCTGAGTCGCCAATACTTTTACCGATTTTTATAAAATTTTCATGGCATTATCTACACATTTTAAAAATCGGCTGTTTGGATGCGTTCAAATAAAAGTTATCCACTTTTTTCTTGTGGTGCTTTTTTTTCGAGCACAGGCCTTAGATGTTTTCGTGTTCCTTTTGTAGCTTTAGTAATATTTTTTTTTACACAGGTACATATTCCAATGGGAACTTTTGCCCCATAGTGGGGGCAAAAGTTTGCACATGGTAAAGGATAGTTTATTGGTATGAAGTTCATTTATTTAATTCAAGTTCATCCTACTTTATAAGAATTTTAAGGCATCGTTGTTTTTTTGTAGAATGCAATACAATGTTCAGAAAAATATGCGTCATAACTTGATCTTCAAATTTTTGTTTGTTTGTTAAATGTTCGAATGTTGTGTAGGTTATCCGTTACTGGCTAGGTATTTTGAGAAACTTAAAAGTTAAGGATTTAAGATATCATCACCAGATATGTTGCTTTAAATCTATTTTTTTTTGTGAATTTTAACTTAATGCTAATTCTTCACACGTCAAGTACGGAAAGGCCCAGAGGAGGCCTTTCTTAAAAAAAAATCTAGGCAAATGTGATCATTATCCCGCTTCAACAGTGCATTGGAACTTCAGACGCACAAATCTCAAGAAGAAAGCTTCAAACAACAGTGAATTTTATTACAGTAAAACCTCCATGAGTCGATATTGAAGGGACCATCGACTCAAGGAAATATCGAGTAGTGGAACAAAAATCCTTTGGAAAGCTTTTTGGGGGGACCATCATAGTAACCCAGATAAAAAAATTCAGTATGAAAAAAATTACCTCCATGAGTCGATATCGAGTCAAGGAACATCGACTCATGGAGGTTCGACTGTATTATGTTCTTGCATACTAGTAAAAACCTTAAAATAAAAAAGACCAGGTGTGCGGTTTTGTTTAAGAAGAGATTTGCGCGTTCGAAATCGTGAGTAGGTGCCAAAATCGGCCATTGTGGCGGCCATTTTTGGATTCTAAGTCTGTCCTTAACCTTTCTCAAATATATCATGAAAGCTCTCTCGATGAACACACAAAAGATCTATAAAGAAGGATAAGGGTCTGTATTATAATCTCTAGAAACACAAGTTTACAAAATAAAACGAAAGTCGTGAACTTCTGTCAACGACCAAAATTTTTGAAGCACAATTTAGTGCTGATTTCGAAACCGACCTTCAAAAAAATTAAAGTAGAACAGTTTTTGAGTTTTACCTCAATATCGAGTTTTGTAACTTTTCAAAATATGTAATTTACTAAAATTCAAATATATTGCGTTTTGTTCAACCAATTTTAAATCTTTTTCCATAAATTAAAAGCTGAATACAATACCATTCGATCATCTGAATACAGGTTTTGCGTCAGATTGATGAAATTCAAGATATTGGCGAGTTTTGGGGACGATCTTCTTAAATTTTAGAAAAACTCCCAAATTTTTTTGAAGAAATGTACTTTTTTCAATGAGAAAAAAAAAACAACTTAAAATTCTTTCTCGACGTTTATTTGACATATCATATGTAGGCGAGTTACAGTAAAAATTTCAGCTCAATCGGAGCATTGATTACGAAGAATGAGATGTTTGAAGTGAGCGACTTTGCTTAAAAATAGAACAAAAATCGATTTCAAATCATCAACGTTGGGAAGTCGAAAAATTTTCCGCTCTTTATTATCGCGCAATTAAAAATTAGAAATTAGCAATAAATTTGATCAAAATCGCCTAACACTTTGTATGGGCGAAGCAATAAAAATTCAGGTTTTTGTTGAATTACTGGGAATTCTATGAATATTTTTCAGTAGTTTTTCGTGCAGATGATAAATAGAAGGAACATCTCTCAGTTATCAAAGACTTGGGAAATTTCCATCAAAGTTTTTATGAGATATGAGCTATTGCTAGTTTTTGCCGTTTCAGTGCGCGTTAGTATTTTAGTCGTTTTTTACGCCATTTGCGGTCATTTTCGGAGGGCAAATCGCGATTTCTTGAAATTTTTTTACACGAACTTTTTTTTTGCGCGGACGCATCAATCGCGTAAAAACAGAATAAATGAGTGTAATTATATTTTATCCAATTAAACTTCATTTCATTATACCGTCGAATAATCATCGCCGAAGCCAAAAAGTCCCTCGTTTGCTCCGAAATTTACCACCAGGGTTCTCTGAAAATACATTTTAGCAGCTTCCAATACAATCATGCTTCCCCAAGCTGTAGTCCGTCAACACCGTTTTGTATTCTTCCACATTCTCTCCTATCAGTAGATGGCAAGGCAATACATTGAACGAGCATATTCCTCAACATTGCATTCTGTTGCTCCTCGTCGTCATTTGCCGAATGGTGCGACTCACTGCCGGTCGTCTGTTTTATAATACGTGGTAAGATTTTTTCATTTCATTTCTTCCCAAGCATACGAATTTCGTTTCAATTTTTTAGCAAAATAAATAACCGTCAATTGAATTTTCAACAATCCCTATTAATCCCAGTGCCCGCCTAATCCGCACAAGTGCCACCGCCAGGACAATGGGTGAAGCCCAAGGATTGACCGACAAGGAAGCGAAGGAACTGCTGAAGCTTCCCGATGCCGAGACCAAGGTAAGTGACGACGGTCGAGTTCCGTGTTTTAAGGATAGCACTTTGGACTGCTGAACCCACTGTATGGGGAACCGGGGAGTGGCGGTAGGTCACCTCTGATTTAAATAATGACCAATTTTTATGTCGCTTGTCGCGATGCGTTCACTTGCATAATATTGTTGATGCAGGGTAATGGGCTCGGAGAGTTCGGGAAAGTTTAGCTGATACTGAAGTGGGCCATTCGATGCTACAAGTATCACGGCGTTTTCTTATCGTTCATATTTGGCTATATTTGGTTATCATTTCTTATGTGTTTATACTTAGTATCTGTGATAAGAAATAGTCTTGTCATTCGAAAATTGAAGATATGCGTGCGTGCTTACATTTTAGTTGAGCTACTGAAACTCTTGATTGTGTTGGTAGTAACATCTAGCTATGTAATATCTTTTAGTGCATTCATGCGTTGATCTGTTGTTGTTTTGTGTTCGGCATTCAAATGAGCCACCGGTGAATGCCAATTTTAAATGGATTTGTTTGCGCGACAGTTATTTGGTATTCACTGTTAGGATGTTTTGCTGTAGTAATGAGAGCTAGTGCAGACGAATAGAATGCGTTTACTTAGGTATATCGCTAATCTACCTCAATCAATCGCCTGTGTTTGTGATGCAATTTTATTGAGTTTTTCTTAAGAGATGGTGCTGAATTTTAATTGCTCCATTGTCTTTATATTATGATAGAGTTTAGGATGGAGATTTTTGAATAGAATAGAAGTCAAACATCTTTAAGAACTGATTCGGCATCCACTATTTACTTCCGATCAAAAGTTGGGGTGACTTCAACATGGAAATTTTTTAAGCCACCATCTCCGCTACTTTGCATCCGATTTTAAAAATCTTGATCTTATTCTAAAGCCATAATAGTAAAATGATAGAAATAATTAAGAAGAAATGTTGTAATGTTTTCAAGGACTTTTATATGAAAACTTTATTTGAATTTGCATCATTTCCTAAATATAAATTTAAACATAATAATAATCTGGATGTGTTTCTTCACTTCATCAAGGCATGTAAGGGATTTTGGGCCAGGAACTTGTTGAATCTTGAGAAAAAAATTGGAAATTTCAGGAATTCGGTCTTAAAATCTCCCAAGGAAATTATTTCAGAGTTTCGATAAGAAATTTCTTAAAGCCTCCTTCAGATATTCCCACAAGAAATAATCCAGAAATTACTCAAACAAATACTTCAAGTGTATTTACATGGGTTCCCTCTGAAACTTTACCAGGAATTACTTAAGAAATTCTTCTGGGGATTCGATTAAAAAAAAATGCATCGAAAATTACTTCTGGGATTCTTTTAGAATTTTCTACAGGGATTCCGTTCTTTTAAGGATTCTTCATAAATTCTTCCAGTGGTTTCTTTTGAGTATGTCTTCGGGAAGTTCACCAAAGTTTTGTTCAGGAGTTGGTTGCTCTAGGGATTTCATTGAAAAATGTGTCCATACATTTCTTCAGGGATTCATCCAGAATTCCTCAGTGAATTTTTAAAACACGGACACGTTTGATGCTTCCAGTGAGCTATTCGTTCTTAGAAGGAAGCACGACACTAAGACAACGGACTAGCATGCAACGTCCAGTGGCATAGCCGAAAACGTTTCCTGAGTCCTGCGGTGAAAATCGAGCCCGCGCTTCTTCGCACAATGCGACTTAATGCTTGGTGACACTAGCCGCACGACCACGAAGACACGCAAATTCCTTCAGAGATTCTTGCATTGTTACTTATAGAGGTTCAGGCAGGAAATGTTTTTTAAGTTTCCCGCATGAGTTCCTCCAGATTATTCAGCATCTCCTCTATGGATAACACCAATAATTAAATTCACGGACTTTTTAAGATTTTTTGTTAAACATATTTCCTTGGATTTTTTCCGGAAATTCATATAGAAATATCTCAAGAGATTTTTTTTTTCAAGGATTTTTGCAGTCGCTTATCTTTACGTTTCTCAAAGTTTTTCTGAAGTTTTTTTTTTCAAAAATTTATTCACAGATTTCACCATAAACACTTTTCAAAAATGCTCCTAGAATATTAAATTTTTAGAAATCCTCCAAGTTTTCCCATAATTTTCTGAGGAAACATCTCAATGCAATGGTTTCTTGAGAAGTTGTTCCAGGTATTTCTCCATTTCTCCAGGAATTTCTTAGGAAACTCCTCCGGAGATTCCTCCATGAATTCCCCTGAGATTTGTTCATAGATTCATTGAAAATCGCTACCAAAGATTTCTACAGAGATTCTACTTAACATTTCTTCAGAAATTCCTTCAAGTGGTATTTTTTCCAGAAACTCCTGCTGGGATTCCTTCTGAAATTCCTTTGGGGAGGTATTTTTTATCTCTGGAGACTTCTTCAGAATTCTAGGGATTTCTTCAGAAATATCAGCAAGGGGTTTCTGCGAAAGTTCTCATGGAGTTTTTGGAAATTATTAAAAAAAAAAAATATTTTAAATTCAACAACGATTTTTTCTAAATTTCTTAATAGGGTTTCTCTAACAGCTCTTTGAGAAATTGGTGATTCCTGCATTAATTCGTACAAGGTTTTCTCTCTAGAATTTTTCTGCGGTTCCATCAGAAATATCTCTTAGAATGTCTTCAGATCCCTGGAATCCCTGAAAATCCCAGGTATTTTCTGATATTCCTCCATGGATTTTTCAGAAGTACGTTTATAATCTGTACATATAAAACTGAAGATCTTTTTTAGGAATCCCTGAGAGAGTTTCAAATAAATCTCTGGAAGATTGTCTCAATAAATCACAAAAAAACTGCTGGAAATACCTTTGAAAACTCCTAGACGAAATTCCTGAAAATTTTGTGAGGGAATCCCTGGACGAAAATTTCTGAAATAATTTCTGAAGCTATTTCTGAATCCCTAGAATAATACGTAGGAGAATACCTGAAGAATGCTGGCTTTACGTACAATTCTTCAGCAAAACTAAACAGGGACTTGCGTTATAAGAAGAAGTACAAATCGAAACTACTGGGTATAAAACTTAAACTTATGTATTTCAACGTTTAAATAATCAAAACAACAATCTTGCTTCCGCAACACTCAACAACCTTGAACGAGCTAACGCACTGCTGGTGACGTTTCAATCTTCGGAGGGTCGGACACCTATCTTCAATTAATTGCATATCTGCGAGGGGTTGGACACTACCCAAACTCCGACACTCCTCCTTAATGTCAACACCTCGCTGTAGTGAGCGTAGGTTATGTATTAACATTGATTATGATTTCTAATATAGAGAAGTTGTGGGTTCATGGGAGTAATGGATTTGCTTATTAAGTATGTTACTTTAGTATCTTATCTTTAGTAAGTCACCATTACTACTTTACTCCTCCTGAAACACAGCTACTCCTCCTGAATCCAGTATCCTTCTCCTCGTCGTTCTCCAACAAATACAGCTTCAGCTCCGTCCAGAACAATGCAACGTTCATGTCCGAAAGAAATGTTGTATCCCGCATCAACCATACGGCTCACCGACATTACGTTAGCTGCAAGTCCGGGTACACAGAGAACGTTTTTCAATTTCACGTCAATCTTCTCGCCAGTCACTCCTCGTTTCGAGAATTCACAGGTTCCGGTAGCTCTAACCGACGCCATCTTGCCATCAGCCAAGAAAACGCCTTTATTACACGGTACTACATCCTTCAGTTGTTCAATTTTCCTTGTTATGTGCATCGAACTGCCACTGTCAATCAACCATCCTTCCGTTTTGATACCTCCTTTCACTGTAGCTGTGAAGCACACATTGCGCGAGCCACTTTCCCACGAACTGCTTCCGGTAACGGGTGCCTCCACATTTTCCATCCTGCCTTCTTCATCAGTTTGCCTGATTCCTGCCAAATGTGGACAATACCGACGAATATGTCCTTCTTCGTGGCAATAATAACATTCGCGTTTCCAATAGCCAGACCTTGTTTGTTGCTGTTTCGCTGCTCTCAGTGCCGTGTCATAATGAAAGACCCCGTCATCATTGAACTCGCAACGCCTCCGCCATTCATCGAGTAGTTTGCCCTTAACATATTCCAGCTTCAATTCTTCCTCAGATCGGCCTTCCAATGCGGTAATTAATGGATTGTACGTCTCTGGCAAACTTGACAAAAGTATTGCCACAACCCAGTGCTCTCCCAACTTCTCTCCCATTCCAACCAATCTTTGTACCAGTTCTGTAATTTCTGTTAGATGCTTCGACATGTCCCTCAGTCAGTCTCAAAGAGCATAGCTTTCTCAAAACATGAATCTTATTACAGAGCGACCCTCGCTCATGATATGCTTTCAGCCTTGACCACATTTCGTTAGCCGTTTCTGCGCCAATCACATGAGTTAATTGTCCGTCATCAAGTGTCAAACCAATCGTCGCCCGAGCAGAAGCATCCTTCGTAATCCAATTAGCATCTGCTGCTTCCGGTTTGGGCTCGCTCACTACTGCCCACAGTCCGTCCTTCACCAGCAACAGTTCCATACGGAACTTCCAGCTGGTCCAGTTAAAGTTGTTCAGCCGTTCCATCGCCACCTTCGTGTCACTCATTTTCACTAACTACGTTTTGTCCAGTTCTTCCAAAATGAATTTTCAGTCCGCCGAAGTAGCGCCAAAATACACAAACACAACACTGGAAAAAATGTCCCACGATTCTCACTTCCAAACTTGCAGAACCACATTGACTTTTTCTCAATTCTGGGCCCATAACCTGTTGGCTTTACGCACAATTCTTCAGCAAAACTAAACAGGGACTTGCGTTATAAGAAGAAGTACAAATCGAAACTACTGCGTATAAAACTTAAACTTATGTATTTCAACGTTTAAATAACCAAAACAACAATCTTGCTTCCGCAACACTCAACAACCTTGAACGAGCTAACGCACTGCTGGTGACGTTTCAATCTTCGGAGGGTCGGACACCTATCTCCAATTAATTGCATATCTTCGAGGGGTTGGACACTACCCAAACTCCGACAAAGAAAACAAATCAATTTTTAGGTGACCTCTGGACGATAATGCTGTAGGGATTTCTGGAAAAACCGTAGAGAAATTTTCGAATAAAATCTCAAAAAAAAAAGAAAGACAAATGTACTAGGGTAGTTCTTAAAAAAACGCTCATTAAATTTCTGAGGGATCTCTGGCGTATTCTCAGAATAAGATGAGAAATGAATTTCTGATATAATATCTGGAAGAGCTGAAGAACCCTCAGAAGTTATTCTTAATAAAATTTATTTGAGCATTTCTTGAAAAAATCTTAGGCTCTTCAGTAATTTCTGCAATAATTGTTGAATCAATCCAAAATAATGCATGAAGGAATGTCTGAGGAAAGTATTGGAGAATTTCCTAGAGGAACTTCCAAAAACATGCCTTGAAGTTTTCCTAGAGAAATTTCCAACTAAGTGCTTAAGAAAATCCCTGTATAAATAATGTAATACCTGAAGGAATCAATGGAAAAATTCTAGCAATTGTTTCTGAAATAGTTTCTAGAAAAAAATGTGAATTTATAAAGGAAACTCCAGAAATTTCATTTCATTTATTTATTTCCCAATAAACTTAAGACAAAAGTCTTTTGTGTTTTAGATTTTTTTATGATACATGAAGTGCATCGAATGCATGAAGTTGACAATTTCTATAACTGACTAATTATTCATCTAAGTTGCTCTAGAAATGCCCTCTTGAATTGTGCAAACGAAGTCATGAATTGTAGATCAGTTGGCAAAGAGTTCCAATTGTGAATACTTCTAACTAGAAAAGAGTTAGAATGGTGTGCAGTACGGCAAAGAGACATTGAAAATTTAACCCCCCTTTGACTTCTCAAGCGAATGAGTTTGCTAAATAGATAGTTGGGACATTTTTTTTTTATTATTGGATGTAATAAGAGTATGGATCTTGCTTCTGGAAAATTATTGAATGAACAACCAATCAATGATCTGTGCAGGTGAGAAACTCTAGCATATCGATTCAAGTTATATACATATCTTACACAACAGTTGAGAGCTTTTTTCAGTTTGTTCAGAGCAATTGTGGATGCCTGGGTGGCAACAAAATCACAAAATAGAAAATGAGGATATATTAAACTTTTAAACAAATTCAACTTAGTGTCTTGTCGTAAGAAACCAGCATTATAACGTAGAGTACGCAGAACTGAATATATTTTTCTACATTGTTTTGAAATAAAATTATCCCATGATAGATTGCTTTCTAGGGTTACTCCTAAACTTACCACAGTATTTGAATACATAATCGGAACGTTATTCAAAACTATCTCGGGTCTGTCTTGATTTTGATTCTGGCGAGTAATATAACACGCTTGGGTTTTACGTGCATTGAGCATCAACGAGTTTTCGGTGGCCCATGAAGAAATCAAAGATAAACCATCATTTATTAAAGTTGCAGCATTCTCATTAGACAAATTAGAAACATCTACATATATTTGTACGTCGTCTGCAAATAAATGAATCTGGCATCCATTGAGTCTTAAAGGCAAATCATTTATATAAATAGAAAACAGTAGTGGTCCTAGTACAGATCCTTGTGGAACTCCTGATACTTTTAGAAGAAACTCAGAGAAACTACCATTTATGAAAACAGTTTGCGTCCTTTCTGACAGATATGAGCGAATTAGGTGAACTGCGTCGTAACTAAAGCCAAAATAATGTTCTAATTTTTTGCATAATTTATTGTGAGAGATAGTATCAAATGCTTTAGAAAAGTCAAGTAATAAGAGAACAACAGATCCTCCTTTATCTAGAACAACTCCTATGTCATCACACACTTTTATTGTTGCTGTTTTGATGCTATGTCCTTTTCGATAACCCGATTGATACTGAGACAAGAGTTGATTTTCTGCCAAGTAAACTGTTATTTGGTTTTTCAACAATTTCTCAAAAACCTTGGATAGTGCACTCAAAATACTGATAGGTCGCAGGTTTTCCAAAGAGCTCACTGTCGATTTCTTCTTTATTGGAATTATCTTGGAATGTTTCCATGCTTTCGGGTAAATTCCGCTCATTATTATACTATTAAAAATGTGTTTTAAAGGTTTAAAAACTAGTGGGAGTATCATTTTTATAAATTTCAGAGGAATTTCGTCGAGACCAACAGCGTTTGATTTAACATCATGAATTTCGTTAACTATATGACAATCTTCAAGTTCGTTAAACCTGAAAGATGATGTACATGTATGATTGTACTCCTCTGGAGCAGATAGTGAATTTGTGCTAAAATTCCTGGAAAAATGACAGTTAACGTCATTTGGAGTTGCACCAACCAAAAAATTATGAAAAAATCTCGAAACTTTGTGAAAAAAATCGCATCTTAAAAAACGTTCGGAGGAATTCCTGGAGAAACTCGTGAAAAAAATCCTTGCAGAATTTCTTGATGATTTCTTGAAGAAATTTCGGAGAAGTCCCAAAGACAACAATCTTTTGGTACAAGTTCTGACAATATTTATGAATAAATTTCTTCAGAAATGTTTAAAGAAATCTTAAACGAATGCAAGTGAATTACGTAGTCATCCTTGAAGGTATTTTCTAAACAAAATCATAGCAGGGATTTCGATAGACATTCCTGAGGAAAGCCACGGACCAGTTTCAAAATGAATCTTTAAAGAAATGTCTTGAGGAACTCCTGAAGAAGACCCAAGGAAATTGCTGAAAGAATCTCTGGAGAAATCCTCGAAGAGATTCTCAAAGAAATGCATGGACAGAGAAAGTTTCTGAAGAGATACTAAGAGGAGAGGATCTTTAGAGGAATTATTGATAACCCCATTCTAAGGCATCCAGCGAACATCTTCTTTCTGTAAATAATCCAGAATATTGTTGATAAATCCAGTAAAAGTTTCCTAAGGATCTTCTGGCGGGGTCTCTTGAGGTTATTCTGGAGAATTTTCTACATATTTTTGGATGAATTCTTACGGAGATCATAAAATGATTCACATGGTTTTTGGTTTGATTGTTGGCAAGGGTTACGTACAAAAGGCTGAAACACGAAAGGCTGAAATAACAAAAGGCTGAATTACGAAAGGCTGAATCACAAAAGGCTGAAAATGTCAAAAGGCTGAAATAACATAAGGCTGAAATAATGATTCGACTAGTTTTCAAACGGCGAGCCTAAAGGCAGTCATACGAGCCTAAAGGCAACACTAACATCACAGACAAACAGACATAACACTCTATTTATTCATATCGTACACTGATATATTGATCTTTATAAAAATTTGCTAGTTGGCCGACCCCTTAGCCCTGACACTTACATTGGTTTTGCTTGAGTTTTACATTTGACGCACACTACCTCTCATTGGTTGATGGTTCATTGGACGAACATGCTTCCGTTACTATGTTCGAAATCGGAAAGCGTTAGGACTGTTTTTCCGCGCTAAAGTATGCATTATTGATCGCCTACATAACTATGACAGTATTTCTCCAAAGAATAGCATATATTTAAAAGAAGGAAAAATCTCTGATCACATTGTTGGCAGCTGTAATGGCAACCAATCTCCATAACAGCATGACTCGAAAGAATAGCTCATGCTCAAAGAAGGAAAAATCTCCAATTGAAATATTATCAGTCATTTTTTGTGTTAGTTGGTATGCACTCTTCACTAAGCACATTCTATGACGAGGACTCATATATGTAGCCGATCTGGTTAGCGAACGAGTAGTCATGCTGAGGGTGATGGGTTCGATTCTCCCTCGGGCCAGAAACTTTTTGTAATGGAAAATTCCTTGACAACCGCGGGCATAAAGTATCTTCCTGTCTGTCACACGATATATGTACCAATGCAAAGTGGTCATTTGGCAGAGAAGGCTCTCAATTAATAACTGTTGAAATGCGTATATAAGCTGAAAGCAGGCTTTGTCTCAGTTGGGACGTTACGTCAGAAAAAAAAGAAGAAGAAGTACTATAACTCATTTCCTGCATTTTTGCAATTTCAGCCTTTTGTGCATTCAGCCTTTTGAAATTCAGCCTTATGTTACTTTCAGCCTTTCGTGTTCAGCCTTTTGTGCATTCAGCCTTTTGAAATTCAGCCTTTTGTTAGCATCCCGTTGGCAATGTGTGTTCCGATTATGTACATATAGTCCATAAACTATGCTGGAAAATTGTTCGAAAGCTTTAAAAAATGACTGCATGAATAGTTGCATTGTCCAACAGGGATGCCATATATACAGATTAATCTGTATTATACCGATTTTTCAGAATCCGTACAGATTTCGTTTTATATGAATTACAGATTTTTGAGCTATATGAGCTGTATTATTTTTGTGTGGGATACATTTTTTTCGACCAAATTTTATATTGGATACAGATTTTTGAAAAGAGTGATACAGATTTTTCAAAAAGTCATCTGACATCCCTGTTGTCCAGTGTACCATATTGTTATTTTCTTTAGAACAAAATCATCTCCCAATTTTCTAAGAAATTATTGAAGGAATTCCTCAAGGAATTCCTGTATGCATTTTATGAGAAACTCATAGTAGAATTCCAACCAATCCTCTTGGAGTAATTCCATATATTCATATATATCAGAAACTTCTACAGAAATTCACTGGCAAACTCTCGGAGAATTCCTAAGAATATCTAGGAAAATTCAAGAATAAACTAACAGAAGATTTCCACAAAAAATCTTCAGAAATTGTAGAATCACTCTGGGGGTGAATTCCGAAAGGAATTCCTAGAGGAATCGCAGAAGAAGTTCTTGGAGAAATCCAGAAGCAATCCCCAAAGACATCGCGAAAGAATTTAAAATGGCATTCAAGGAGGAATCCTGAAGGAATTCCGAAAGAAATTCTGGATTGTATTCCTCAAGGAATCTCGGGTTTATTTCATGAAGCAATCTAGAAAAGAACTTCTAAATTTATCGTGGAACACATCTTGGGTTATTTGAAACGAAAATTCTGGAGGAATTTACTATATCAGAACAAGTTGTGGGAGGAACTCGGGAAGGAACTCCTTGAAGAGTCCTAGAAGGAGATCTTGGAAAATCTTGCAAGGCGATGATGGAGAAATTCCAGAAGAAGTTCCAGGAGGGATTCCACAAGATTTCCTGGAGAAATTCAGGAAAAATCTATAGTAGTATTCAAGAAGGAATAGGGTAGCGAACCACTTGGGCAGCGGCCGGTATTTTGGGTACTCTTCGCTATAACTCAGGTAACTCCAAACCAATTGACTTGAAATTTTGTACACGGCTAGATGCTATACGTATCTCATTGTGCCAATTGATTCAAAATTGGCTGAGTTATAGCAAAAAAGTGCCCAAAATAGGACCCCTGCCGAGATGGTTCCACTTCCCTACCATAAAAACTTCCGGAGGGATCTCAATAGGAGTTCCTGGATGAATCCCAGAAAGAACTCTTTGATAATAACTGAAGGAATTTCTGGATGAATCTAAGACATAATTCCTGAACAAATATTAAAATAAAATTCTCAGGAATCCCAGAACGTATTTCGGAAATAATCTATGATGGAAATCCTAAAGGAATCCTGAGAATCGCAAAAGGAGGAATTGCTGAGAAATCCCAGTAGGGCTCCTGAATTATTCACGGAAGGAACTTAAGATATCCAGGAAGAATATCTTGGAGGAATTCTAAGAAGAACTTCTGGAGGAATCGCTGAAGGAATCTGTGGAAGAATCCAAAAAGGATTTCCTGGACGAGTATTACAAAAAGTTTCAGAAAAACATTAAAAAAAAATCATTGGAAAAATTTTGGATCAAATTCCTGGGAAAAACCCCGAAGGAATTTCTGAAGCAATCTCGGAAGAAAATCCTAGACGAAACCGGGGATTCCTAAAGAAAGAAATCTTTCTGAGCTTATCTTTATTTCAAGAATTCCTCCTGGAGTACATTTCGAGATTATTTCGATAGTTCTTTCTGGTATTTCTTCCGCAGTTCTTTCTGTTATCTTGGAGTTTCTTCTGGAATTCCCCGATCAGTGCCTCCGTTGATTTCTCAAGGAGCTCCTTCTGGGATTCCTTTTTCTCAGGATTCCTCCAGGAGATCTTTTTGGGATCCCTCAAAATGTTTCCTTTAGAACTTCTTCTGGCATTCCTCTTGGTTTAGTTATCTGCACAATTTTTGAGATTCCTTGAGAAGCTCTTTCTGGGATTTCTCTTAAAGACTCTCCTCTGAGAGTTCCTTTGATGGAAAGCATTCCTGAAGGTATCCCGGATTCGTGGAGGAATCCCGAAACTCGTGCAGGACACCCAGGAAGAATTGCTGGGGGAGTCTCAGAAGAAATTCCTACAGGCATCTCGGAAATTTTTGAAGGAATCGTGGAACGAATTCTTGAAGTAATCTCGGAATGAAATCCTGGAGGAATCCTGTAAGGAAATTCCATAAGGAATCCTGGAACTCCTGGAAGAAGCTCTTAAAGAATTCTTGAAAAAAAAAAAAATGGGGAGGAACCTTTGGAGGAATTTCTGGAGGAATCCTGAATGGATACATCTCACTGAGGAATCCCAGAAAGAACTCCTGGGGGAATCCCGGAACAAATTCCAGGAAGAATCCCGGTACTCCTAGCGAAATCCAAAACTTAGAAAAAATCCTGTAGAAATCTCGGATGGAATCTGAAGTGCAATCCTGGAGAGAGTTCCTAGAGGTATCCCGAAAATATCTCCTAAAGGAATCCTAGATGAAACCTCTCAAAAATTCTCACAAAGAGCTCCCTTGGGAATCCTGAAAAAAATTGCAAAAGAAGCATATTGAGTTTTTATTTCATTACAGTTAAAAATCAATGCAAGGCCGAATGATTAACTAGAACTAGTATTTTTTTTTTGCTAAAAAAATAACATGTGGCTGATTCTTCCAGAAAAATCGCCATGATTCAGATGTTTCTGTTTAAATTTCACTTGTTTGTTTTTTGGTTTGGTTCTTTCTTGAATTTTGGGTACTGTCTGTTATGGAATATATTGCATCTTATACGTTCTCAAATATGGAACACGTGTTGAACACATTTATAATTGATACCTGCTCACTTCCATTTTCAGGACTTTCTTTTCCAACAAACCATGTATCGGATCAAGGATCCTCGAGCGTCGTTACCGTTCTACAATGAAGTTTTGGGAATGAATCTGCTGTGCAAACTGGACTTCCCAGAGGCGCAATTTTCTCTATATTTCATGGGGTAAGTTTCTTATAATCCTTATCAGCATTCCATATGAACATAATCATTTTTTTTTAACTATTTTTCTTACAGATACGAGGACATTGCCAAGCAGCCCGCTGATCGTAAGGAATGTGTCAAATGGGCGATGAGCCGCAAGGCAACCCTCGAGCTGACTCAGTGAGTAATATAACACTTATATGTAACACATAAGTTTGCCTAACATACCCAACTCCTTGTAGTAACTGGGGTACGGAATCCGATCCAGATCAAAAGTACCACAACGGAAACTCGGACCCGCGAGGATACGGCCACATCGGTATTATGGTCCCCGATGTGGAGAAGGCTTGCGAGCGATTCGATCGTCTTGGTGTCGAGTACGTGAAACGCCCGGAGGATGGCCGCATGAAGGGGCTGGCCTTCATCAAGGATCCGGACGGTTACTGGATCGAGATCTTCAATGCGTCGAAGGTGGCCGCGTAAGGTGGCGGCGTTGGTGGAACAGTGCCTTAACCGTTGAGGAGATTTTATTTGGTTTATTTATGGTTTTCTATGCGAAACAAAAACTGAAGCATTTAGTGCCTGGACGCTATTTGCAAAGATGTTCGAAACGCATATGCTAATTATTTATTCGTTTACGTCACGTTTTTGAGTATTTGAAAATAAAAGAAGGTCTGACGTAGGTATTTTCAGTTTAAGAATCTGAATGAAATTTAAATCGAAAGCACTACATACATTCATAAAACTTTCTTCTACTGACATTAGCATAGGCGAAACTACTGGGGGTGCCGGGGGTGCCAGGCACCCCCTAGAATTTTGATGCATTGCTGTGAGATATGGGGCGATGAATAATGAATGGATGAACTAATGAATATTTGTATGCAGTGCACCCCCTGGCAAAAATCCGTAGTTTCGCCCATGGACATTAGTCGTTAAACGTTGTCAATTAACTTCGTAGACTCGTTTTGGTCTTCTCAGAGCACCCTCTTGCCTCGTAGACTTTTGTCTATTCAAACATTTATAAAATTGGTTGGATCGTATACTTTGGGTCAAATGCAGTCGTCTTCTATAAGCGATGGATGTTGAAATTATATTTGTGACACTCCGTCTTCTACCGTCTCTGTCTATACACTAACTGTTCTCCGTAACCTTCCGATCTCCGCTATCGATTACACGGTTCGCACAACACGATAGATCTCGTCTCATATCTAAACTACACGCTCATCTCAAACATGTCATTCATGTTACACTTTACCCAGTGTCAACATTCGTTCATTTCCAAGGTCATTAAACTGCAAGGTACCACATCTCCCTTTCTTTACGAATTTAGGTAATATTTGAATGCAAACAGGTGACTTACAAAATTTTATAATTTTGTAGAACCCGGGGTTAGCTTGTCTTCCCTCTCCGTTGGCTAGGCGTAGTTTATTTACATTTTACAGGAATGCATTCCACGCTGCTTGTATATCTTGCTTCGAATATCATCCGATATAAGGCAATCCTTGAAACATATGCGATCAGCTGATTTCTCTTGTTTATCATGTATTTGTAACAATTTAACACAAAGGAATCTGTTCGGTGCCAACGACACTTGAAGAAATTACATTCTTCTTCTTCTTCTTCTTGGCGTAACGTCCTCACTGGGACAAAGCCTGCTTCTCAGCTTAGTGTTCTATGAGCACTTCCACAGTTATTAACTGAGAGCTTCCTCTGCCAATGACCATTTTGCATGTGTATATCGTGTGGCAGGCACGAAGATACTCTATGCCCAAGGAAGTCAAGGAAATTTCCTTTACGAAAAGATCCTGGACCGACCGGGAATCGAACCCGTCACCCTCAGCATGGTCATGCTGAATACCCGTGCGTTTACCGCCTCGGCTATATGGGCCCTGAAGAAATTACATTACACTGTGTTTATATTTTCAGCGGTCACCCCAATCGCAATAAGTCGCCATAAATAGCTTTACTATCAAAATCAGCTTATCCTTTCTTTATCATATTCAGAAAGCTTTTTGTCAACTGGTAAGTGTTCCACCAGGTTAATGAATGCAAGATCGATTTCCTACCATGTTTTGTTTTGCTCCAGAACTTATAAGAGATCCTTCGATTAAAACAACCTTAAGCTTTACCATCATATATTCATCTTCATTCATAAATGACATTATATGTCCTTTTTGGTAGGTAAATCTTAACTTAAAACCCGATTTCCGCTCTATTTTTATTTTTTTTTATAGGCATCGTGAAACCTATGCTGATGAAAGGTTGCCTTCGCTGCCCCTCCTTTTTTATCATTCGTCATCATCATATATCAATTCATCAGCTGAAAGTTCGTGCAGACTTCCTTCGTAGGACTCTGTATCTTTATTTTCTGTTGTGTTTGAACAACTAACAATCACACTCATATTTCAAGGGTTTTTTTTTTTTCCATTTTACGCCAATGCCAAACCAACGCCTAAAATTTCAGTCAGTCCACTTCAAATATTTTTTCTTTGGCGAGTTACTCTTGAAACAATTTACATAAATACTATTTATACTACTATTACTATTATATTTAAAAATCTGCCAATTTAAAACACTTTTCATATAGGGGGTATGGCGATCACATTAACAATCTGGTTTAAGGAAAAAAAATCCAATAGCCTTATAAAATCGTGATTTCAGACATCTAAAACACAGCAGTTTTTTAAGATTCCGTAAAACATAAATTATTTCCAAGCCTCAATGATACCAGTCCAGATGGAGTGCTTTTCATTCTTATTCCTATTGATGGCTCTGTGTTCCCATTGGAACTTGTCTTGCCTCTCTTCAACTTAGTGTTCTTTGAACACTTCCATATTTAATAATTGAAGGGTTTCATCTGCCTCATTGCATGAATTTGCATTTTGTGCAGGACGCATAACGATACACTATTCCCAGGGGAGTTCAGGTAATTTTTCTAGGAAAAAATCAAAAAATCTATGCAGGAATTGAACCCACCTTCTCTAGATTAACCCTCGAGCAGTCGCGTCTTCAACCACCTTCAGCGACACCAAGCTGTGTACCATAAGCGTGCATTTTTCAAGGTGCGTGTACTCAGTATACGACGCGACCACTCCCGGATTAACGTCAACGATCCAAACCTCATGCACTACGCTTACTGAAGACAATTATTTGTTTAAGTATCACTTTTCAATCAACCATTTCATTCTTATCATGCATTCTTATGCGACATTTAATCATGCATTCTTATGCGTAAATTTAAACCGCAAATGTAACAGGTGTTACTGGCCTGTAATTGGCACAATGGCACACATGCCTTGCCATGATAAACATATCACGTAGCAATGTTTATAGAGCCAAATCTCTTTCATCTCTTCTGGAAGACGAGTTTCACCCATCAGATTCAACAAATATTCAATCGCCATGGAGCTTCCCCTAATCCAGCAACAATGCTTTGCCGAAAGATCCGTTCCGTTCAAACTAAATTTCCGAGGCCTCCGGGGCAAAGCAGACAACGAACTGCAATTTCAATAACATTTTCCGAATCTATTTCCACTTCTGTTTTCCTTCTCTTTCCTTTACTTCTGTAAAAACAGCGCACTGCACTGCAGCATCAACCCTTCATCCATCACTCCACTTGCGGACACTCGACGTATGAGTTATTTGCATATGGCTCCTCTAGAGCACAATGTTACATCTGTATACGGTCTCCGGGGCCAAAATCCTTTCTCTTATCTCGCTCTCCGGGAGCAATGCTGCGTCGTGCACCAGCAACCACAATCCGGTCTCCGGGACCAATTTTTTTCCACGCTCTCCGGGAGCAGTGCTATGCATTGCACTATGTGCATTGCATCAGCCACATTCCAGCAATACCGATCTTCGTTCAATTTCCATTTTCGATACGCTCTCCGGGAGCATTATTTACCTTCCAGCAACACTCTTTCTGCACGTCAATATTTTGTTTGAATACCAATCAAGATTGTTCTTGCGGAAATACGTCTCAGGTAAAAACCGAAATCCAACAATCCCGTCCTCAATCGCCACTGTGACACTCCGTCTTCCACCGTCTCTGTCTATACACTAACTGTTCTCCGTAACCTTCCGATCTCCGCTATCGATTACACGGTTCGCACAACACGATAGATCTCGTCTCATATCTAAACTACACGCTCATCTCAAACATGTCATTCATGTTACACTTTACCCAGTGTCAACATTCGTTCATTTCCAAGGTCATTAAACTGCAAGGTACCACAATATTCATTTCATTTATTTAGTTCACATCAAATTCATGATAATACTGAATCAACAATTTGCCGCCATAATACTCGATTTGCAGCTGCAGCTCTCCATCCTCGGTCACGCCCAACACTCGCCAGATCACGCTCCACCTGGTCCGCCCATCGTGCTCTCTGCGCTCCACGCCTTCTTGTACCAACCGGATGGTTAGCAAACACCAACTTTGCAGGGTTGTTGTCCGGCATTCTTGCAACATGCCCTGCCCACCGTATCCTTCCAGCTTTGACCACTTTCTGGATACTGTGTTCGCCGTAAAGTGCAGCGAGCTCGTGGTTCATCCTTCTCCGCCACACACCGTTCTCCTGCACACCGCCGAAGATCGTCCTTAGCACCCGTCGCTCGAAAACTCCGAGTGCTTGCAGGTCCTCCTCGAGCATCGTCCATGTCTCGTGTCCGTAGAGAACCACCGGTCTTATTAACGTCATGTACATGGTACATTTGGTGCGGGGGTGAATCTTTTTTGACCGCAGTTTCTTCTGGAGCCCATAGTAGGCACGACTTCCACTGATGATGCGCCTTCGTATTTCACGGCTCACGTTATTGTCAGCCGTTAGCAAGGAACCGAGGTAGACGAATTCTTCTACCACCTCGAAAATATCCCCGTCTATCGTAACATTGCTGCCAAGGCTTGCCCTGTCTCGCTCAGTCCCACCTACCAGCATGTACTTTGTCTTAGCCGCATTCACCACCAGTCCGACCTTTGCTGCTTCACGTTTCAGGCGGGTGTACTGTTCTGCCACCGTTCCAAATGTCCTAGCAATAATATCCATGTCATCTGCAAAACAGACAAATTGGCTGGATTTCGTGAAGATCGTACCCCGGCTGTTGAGCCCGGCTCGTCGCATAACACCTTCCAGAGCGATGTTGAATAGTAGGCAGGAAAGCCCATCACTTTGTCGTAGTCCCCGTCGAGATTCAAATGAACTGGATAGCTCACCCGAAATCCTTACGCTGTTCTGCACACCGTCCATCGTTGCTCTTATCAGTCTAGTCAGCTTCCCGGGAAAGCTGTTCTCGTCCATAATTTTCCATAGCTCTGTGCGGTCGATACTGTCGTATGCCGCTTTGAAGTCGATGAACAGGTGATGCGTTGGGACCTGGTATTCACGGCATTTCTGGAGGATTTGCCGTACGGTGAAGATCTGGTCCGTTGTCGACCGGCCGTCGATGAAACCGGCTTGGTAACTTCCCACGAACTCATTTACTTTAGGTGAAAGACGACGGAAGATGATCTGGGATAGCACTTTGTAGGCGGCATTCAAAACGGTGATCGCTCGAAAGTTCTCACACATTAACTTGTCGCCTTTCTTGTGGATGGGACAGATTATCCCTTCCTTCCACTCCTCCGGTAGCTGTTCAGTTTCCCAGATCTTGACTACTAACTGGTGCAGACAGGTGGCCAGCTTTTCCGGGCCCATCTTGATGAGTTCTGCTGCGATACCGTCCTTATCAGCCGCTTTGTTGTTTTTGAGCTGGTGGATGGCATCCTTAACTTCCCTCAGCGTGGGAGTTGGTTCGTTCCCGTCCTCTGCTGCACCAACATAGTCATTTCCTCCGCTGCCTTGGTCCTCCGTGCCTACATTCTCTTCGCCATTCAGGTGCTCGTCGAAGTGCTGCTTCCACCTTTCGATCACCTCACGTTTGTCCGTCAGGAGGCTCCCTTCCTTATCCCTGCATATTTCGGCTTGCGGCACGTAGCCTTTGCGGGATGCGTTGAGCTTCTGGAAGAACTTGCGTGTTTCCTGTGAACGGCACAGCAGTTCCATTTCCTCGCACTCCGCTTCTTCCAGGCGGCGCTTTTTCTCCCGGAAGAGACGGGTCTGCTGCTTCCGCTTCTGTCTGCATCGCTCCACATTCTGTCGGGTTCCATGCTGCAGCATTACCGCCCGCGCTGCATCCTTCTCCTCCAGAACCGCTCTGCACTCTTCGTCGAACCAATCGTTTCGTCGACTCCGTTCTACGTACCAGCAGTCCTCTAGAGGCGCCACATCGAGCACACCCTCGTCCGGCAACGCTGCCTCGAGATTCTGCGCGTATGCGGTGGCGACATCCGGTTGCTTCAGTCGCTCTAGATCGTACCGGGGCGGCCGCCGGTAATGTACATTGTTAATAACGGAGAGTTTTGGGCGCAGTTTAACCATCACCAGGTAGTGATCGGAGTCGATATTAGCGCCACGATAGGTCCTGACGTCGATAATGTCGGAGAAGTGCCGTCCACCAATCAGAACGTGGTCGATTTGCGATTCCGTTTGTTGTGGTGATCTCCAGGTGTAACGATACGGGAGGCTGTGCTGGAAGAAGGTGCTACGAATGGCCATGTTCTTGGAGGCGGCGAAATCGATGAGGCGTAGGCCATTTTCGTTCGTCAGCTGGTGGGCGCTGAACTTTCCAATCGTCGGTCTGAATTCCTCCTCCTGGCCTACCTGAGCGTTTAGATCCCCTATGATGATCTTGACGTCGTGGTTTGGGCAGCGGTCGTACTCGCGTTCGAGCTGCGCGTAAAATGCGTCTTTGTCATCATCAGTGCTTCCGGAGTGAGGGCTGTGCACGTTTATTATGCTAATGTTGAAGAATCGGCCCTTGATTCTCAACCTGCACATTCTTTCGTCGATCGGCCACCAACCGATCACGCGCCTCTGCATGTCGCCCATCACTATAAAAGCTGTTCCCAGCTCACGTGTGTTGCCGCAACTCTGGTAAATGGTATGATTACCTCTAAACGTTCGCACCATAGATTCTGTCCAACACACCTCCTGCAGCGCTACGATTCCGAACCCGCGGTCCTTCAGTATTGTGCGTTTAGCACTAAATTGATTTCCGAAAAAACTTCATCGACTTCCACTGCCTTTCCTATGCGTTTAACATAACGTCGGAAGTAGTGCGCTGTATAGAAAACCAGATTTACTGTACAGCGCACTACTTCCGATCCGACGTTATGTTTAACGCATAGGAAAGGCAGCGGAAGTCGATGAAGTTTTTTCGGAAATCAATTTAGTGCTAAACGCACAATATATCGGCGAGTATGCGGGTGCTCCCGATGAAGTTGAGAGATCTGCAGTTCCACGTACCGAGCTTCCAATCGCAAGTCCCTTTTCGTCGCTGTGGTCGTCGCCATTGGTATCGGTTCGCATTCTTCTCTTGTTGATTTTCCGGTGCTAGTCTTTTTTACGGTTGGCTCGCAGGGCCTGACACCAACCCACTAACCCAGGGAGCTGGGCTTACCTTCCCGGAAGCTACGGGTTCTGCATTGGCATTTCCTCCAACTACAGTGCTTAATAGCTAGGCTCGAGCGCCTAGTATAAGGATAATCAAATCATCTGATCTACTACTAGTCTATTCCAAAAGGTCTTCACTCATGTTGTAAAAGGATAAAAGTTATTCAAAGAGAAAGCTTTGATTGCGTTACATTCAAAACCTGCATGCCTCGTTGCTTTCTTGTATGCAATATTAGCTTTCCATTTCCAGGATTTGCGTACATGTTGAGCTTTTCTACCATGCACGCGAGAAACGTAACGGCAGGTAACGAATATTTCAGCAGATGTATTTATACACTTTTATTGTACATATTGATTTATTTTAGACCGAAGTCGATATGTAAAATCAAATATCCCCAATAAAAGTTCGCCGAAGTAAAAACGTCGGCATTCTAATTGAAGCGTCGCCGACACAGGCAATTCTTATGCGTCGTCGAACCCCAAATTAGAATGCCGACGCCGAACTTCGCCGAAGTTTTGACTTCCGAAGTTCCAACTTTCTCTCGCATGATCAATATTCAATGCTACAAGCTATGTAAAAACATCCTTATTGCTGGTTATTACTGTTGTAGTCAGCACAACGATTTTTTCAGTTTACAGTGGCCTCCCTTCTCCCAAAATCAATGAAATTCCGATATTATCGATGCATCCAATTTAGGAATATTTACATAAAAACTAGTTCATTGAAGTAAAAAAATAGTTGAATTTTGTCCAAATTTGGAGAGCCTATGGTAGTATGTAATTACCATTATTCGTTTCGAGGGAAAATGTAATACAGTGGGGACCCGGTTTTGTCTACCCCCGATTTTGTCAGCCTTTTTTTAAACAGAAAAATAAAAGTGTGTTTCACTCAGCATTGCCATTTTATTATCAATATTAATTCAGTTTGTGTATTTTGGCGTCATATGAAAATTACGAAATGAACAAATCTCGTGTAACTTTTGAAAACGGCCAAGCTTTTTTCCAAACTAACACATTTATGCCGCATTTACACCCAGCCCTAGCCAATGTTTTAAGGACAGACTTGTTAGATTCCCAAAATGGCCGCCACAATGGCCGACCTTGGCACCTACTCACGATTTCGGGGGCACAAATCTCTTTGTAAAGAAAATCAGCGCACCTGAGCTTTTTATTTTAAGCTTATTACAAGTGAGCAAAAACAGAATAATAAAATGCATTGTTGTTTGAAGCTTGCTTCTTGAGATTTGTGCGTCTGAAGTTCTGATGCACTGTTGAAGCGGGATTCCAAGACGTTTGTCCTTGATCCAATGTCGTTTGAAATTGCGGAAAGATTCTTACTCTCTCTTCTCGGCGTAACCTTCCTCAGCTTTATTTTATGAGTGCTTTCACCCGAGCAGATGAGAATAACAATCGCATTACAAAATGCGTTATTTTGGCAAAATAACTGAGTAATGAAATCAGTTATTTTAATGTTATAACATATTATGTTATAAACTTGCGTGTCATAAACGCAAAATAACAAATATCATAGCAAAAAAATGTTCCTGGAAGACCAATTTAATAACATGTTTTATTTGTGTCAATATCAACTTAATAACAATGAATTTGGAAAATATTTCAATAACAAATTTTGATCTTCAAAAGTTAACAAACCAAAAGCAAGATTTTTTGGACCACCCTTTAGGGTCGATTTCTTCATCTCGGCTTAACCGGTAAGCCAGGCTTACCCATATAGTTAAACCAGGTTTAACGCTTAAGTCAGGGTGAAGAAATCGGCCCTTAGATTGGCATTGAAACTGTGATTTTTTGTCAGATTTTTCCTTCTTTGAATCATACACCGAAATAAATTTTGTTGTAGTTTCTACCGAATCCATGGTAAAATTAAGAGCTGCACCCATTTGTTGGTCAATCGTATGCAATATTCTGTTAATTGTATTAAAACATTGTCAATATTACCATGCGTATTGCGTGTACTACCGTTAGCTGAACATATTCTTGATACTACTATTTTGACATTGACCATATTTATCCAAAACGTGCAACATTGAAGTTGACATGGTCAAAATTACAATGCCAAAATAGTAGTAATATTGACAATGTTTTAATACAATTAACAGAATTTTGCATTCGGTTGAAAATTGTTGGTTCAACTCTTGATTTTACTATGGATTCGGTAGAAACTATATCAAAATTTATTTCAGTTTAGGGTGTTCTTTCCGAGTTATACTGATGAGGAGAATTGTGGCATGCCCTCTTGATTGCATCATTTATTTTTCGGCCAAACGGCTTTCGGCCAAATGGAGTTTCGTAAAGCCACCCGGCACGCATGTGTTCGTTCTTTTTCTTTTCTTTTTTTATCATTCTTTGCCGGTGTGGCGCTTTCGCGATTCTCCAACTCGACGTTCGACGTCGAGATACACAGGCAATCAGCGATGGAGATACATAAATTGGTGAGCTCGTTTCATGCTATTATTCTATTGTGAATGTTCGTTGTAAAATAACATGACATGAGATAGTCGTAGACTTTTTTGTATTCTCTAAAGCACACTTTCCTCCCTCCTCCTCTTCTTGGCGTAACGTCCTCAATGGGACAAAGCCTGCTCTCAGCTTAGTGTTCTATGAACCCTTCTACAGTTATTAACTGAGAGCTTCCTCTGCCAATGACCATTTTTGCATGTGTATATCGTGTGGCAGGCACGAAGATACTCTATGCCCAAGGAAGCCAAGGAAATTTCCTTTACGAAAAGATCCTGGACCGACCGGGAATCGAACTCGTCACCCTCAGCATGGTCATGCTGAATACCCGTGCGTTTACCGCCTCGGCTATATGGGCCCTAGCACACTTTGTATAGTCCGTCACTTCAAGTAACGGCGCTGACTCTTATTTTACAGACTAGATTAAGTTTTGAGAAGAAACATTGATCGATCATTTGACGTGAATGATCCATTGTTTGCTTTCCGCGTGAAGCGAACAATAGCGCGAAAGTCTTCACGGCATGATTCAAAATCAAAAAGTTATATGACCAAAGTAAATCATGATCCTACGATACATTTGGTCATGCAAGGGATAGATAGGAAGAGAGTGAGTGACCAAACATGTTCCACAGTCGTGGAACTGTTGATCATCTCGTTCTGTCACTCGCTATTTCTTGGCCCGTTTCGCTTTAGGCAACGATCGAGTCAGCAGGTAGCAATTAGGCTTTAAATACGATCGCCACTCGATCGCAGCCGCCGCCGATCAGCTGTTTGTATATAGGCAATAATCAGATACAAATATACCGTCGCGAAGACAACACGTAGTTGTCCGTTCATTTACTCTGTTCGCGTAATAAATTAGTGTCGTTTTCCTAAGTCCGTCGCGAGTTTTTACAAGTGTCCGAAAACCGATGTTGTGACGCGCGAACATTTGGTCCTTCGAGCCGGATTCCGTACCCGGCGAAGGTTTTCGGACAGCGGCGCGAGTGATTTGAACATTTTGTGCCATGGACAGTCGCGTTTTTCGTTTACTGTTCGCGTAATAAAGTGTTTTTAATTAGTCCGTCGCGAGTTTCCTAAAGTGTCCGAAAAGCGCAGTGTAACGCGCGAACAACATTCTTTAGAAATATAATTGTAAGCGTTGCATTCAGTTCATTCCTGCGTGGATTGAACTGAAGACTTCTTTTTCATATTGTGGTGGAGACGCGCGATGTGATTTTCTTTTTGGATTGTTTAAGTGAGAAAAAATGGTCAAGAGTATCGTGTTGTTCTTTGCAGTGCATGCATCGCTCCAGGATGGAGTGAGTATCGCAGCATAATCGTCCGCGTTCGCAATTATCTCGCGCGAAAACGAAAACATTAGAAGCGCGGGTGTTGCGTTCAGTTTATTCCTGCGTGGAATGGTCTAAAAGTTTCTACTCCCTGATGGGGTGGAGCAGTGGCGTAGCCAGAAATTGTCTCTGGGAGGGGTTTTCAACAATCAATGGCACCTTTTTTGATTTGACACTTACTTTTTGTAAATAGTAATGAGCAATTGTATTTGTCGTTTCAAAATAGCGGCGCAGCCGAAAAATTTTTTCGTCGCAAAGCGCTTTATACTAAAAATTTGTTCCACATATTTTGGCTCTGGGGGGGAGGGGGTTAACCCTAAAACCTCCCCGTGGCTACGCCAGTGGGGTGGAGACGCGCGACAAGATTTCTTATATTGTTTTCGTATAGGAAAGTGGACGATTGTGCGCGAAAATTAGTGTTTATTAATTCATTGTCAAATTACATCGCCAACCATAGGTGACTCCCAGATTGACAATGTACCCTACCCTACTAACAAAAATTCCTTTTCAAGACAAACGTGGAGATACAGCGATTCGCGGTCTTTATAACAACGTTTGTCTCAATAATATTCCCTCCTATCCTCGATGACCGCAAGATCGTGGACGGCGCCGTTATTGACCTTACTAAAGTTGAGAGCTCTTGAACTGTGTACATTGAGAATAGTAAGCTAGACCCAAGCCTTATTCATTGGTTCCTTGTGCAATTTCGATTGCTCTGGTCAATCACGGAGTAGCAACTATGAATTGTGCGGTCATCTATGCTCATGCTCATGCTCCGTAGGGCTTTGCCGTCTACAGCGAAACTTATAGCGCAACATTATTTCAGAATCAATTTTGTCTAGTCGTTCTTTCATTTTTTTTGTTATTTCCGCGTATGTTAACGTCTTAAGGCGAAACTGGAAGCATTTCCTCGTTTTTTGGTGTTTGATTTTTTATAAAATAACGAAGCAATATTTTCAAAATCGGTTTTCGTGCACATGTAGAGTATGGATCAAGGTATCTCCTGATTTTTTTTCAGGTGGATAATGTTTTTCATTTTTGCAGAAACCATTTTTTTTGTGAAATTTTATTTAAAAATGGTTTCTGCAAAAACGAAAAACATTTTCCATCTGGAAAAAAATCTGGAGATACCTTGATCCATACTCTACATGTGCACGAAAACCGATATTGAAAATATTGCTTCTTTATTTTTAAAAAAAATCAAAACCAAAAAGTGAGGAAATGGATCCAGTTTCGCCTTAAGATCCGTGGCTGGATACAAGAGTTTCAATTCTTCAAACACCGCTAGTCCCGCACAACTCATGAATATGTCCTTCTTCCGCAATATTGTTTGATGAAAAAAAATATTCAATTAACTCTACGTAATTCGAAAAACTGGTGCCGGGGACGTACGGGTCGATTGTGCCGATCAACGCCATTTTGACTGCACCGAATCAGTATTATACACAATCAAAATAGGTTTATGGAAAAATGCTCATGCAACTATCTACGTACCTGTCTAGCCGCAACTGGAGATGCCCTGGTCTCGCTGCAATCCGCTGTTGACCAGCCGCCGGCTCGGACCGTTCCTTAAAGTTGCACTTCCGTGGCCGTCGTCACCATCGTTCTCAGTACTTGTTATTCCTTCCTACACGTAACCGATTTGTAATTCCGTTCACAGGCCCAAATAACACCACTGTGAAAATTGCTCAGGCGTCGCTTTTCGACCGGCTGAAAGCACAACAAAGAATACCACAATTATAATGGCCTCACACAATAACACTTCCGTAAAATTTTTCGCCGGACAAGATTTTTTGCAATTTCTCATCGTAATAGGCTGTTTTTCCTCACGCAAATCTGACAGGAAAAGGCCTAGTTTCCCACACCAAATAAGCAGTGCTGTATTGGTTCATTACAGCACTGATTTGAGTTGCGTAATGAACCATTACAGCACTGTTTTCAGTTTTGATCAACTTCTTCATGCTTTCTGGACGAAGTTTTGAAAAATTGTGTCAACTGCACAGTATAACCTGCTATGATCAGACTTTCTCAAACATGGCTATGAACATCAGTGTGCAGTTTGATGGAAGTTTTATTAAAAACTATCCTCAAGTGGTAATTTATGAAATTGCAAAAAACGTTGTACGCAACTCGGTGCAGAACTCGATTTTTACAGCACTCGTCGTAATTATCCAACTCGGCAAGCCTCGTTGGATAAATGTACAACTCGTGCTGTAAAAATCTTCATTCTGCACCTTGTTGCGTAAACTACTATTACCTTGTTCGAATCACCAACTGCCAAAGCCACTATTCTCACGCGGCCCGATACAGCACCACACTGTAATTCTCCGTATAATGGCCACTTCCACCGAAAAACCCTTCCGTATTCCACGAACCGCGATAACTATTAGACCATTCCCGTCTGACCTAACCCCACTTTTTTATATTTTTCTTCGAAAGACACTTAGTTTTCATGATCATTGCCGTTATTGAATATTTTTTATATGTATTCCTGATTTTCATACAAATTTTTGAAAATTCAAAAAATCTCTCCAATTTGGAATTAAAATCACCGTGCGAAGTAGTGTGTACACCCCTGGTCTGTGGAGATGTTTTTTAGTGTGGAGAATATGCTTCCAACCCTGCCTTCATTCTGACATGTTTACTTTTCGAAATGCCAAACCCCCATCGCTACTCGCACGGCTCGCACCTGATCTCCTGTCGACTAAATAATGTGTAAAAGTGCACAAAGTCCTATATTGTTGACGAAAAATCGAGTAATATCGTAGCTATTTCAGTGTTAAAATATTTTCAGCGGTACAGTTTACACGAGGTAAGTAAATAAATGCCTAAATCCTGCACGCGATATAGTTTGCAGCCGTCGGACGTCAATATCAACACTGTTATGGTTTCGTTAAACGGACAATTTACTTATAGCCATCGCGCTGGGATTTTACGCATAGTTCCGACATGTTCCGACAGCAGGTCCTGTCGGATTGCTGTATCTGCCTGCGGAATAGGAACAACTTCCTGTGCATCTGCGACAAGACGAATACTGAGCGCGTTGATCAGATCCTGGCCAGCTACTTTTGGTTCGAGGTGAGTGGCTTTTGCATTGTTTTCGAGAAACCGGCTAATTCTATTTGTGTGTAATTTCCAGGACGAGCAGGTCATGCTGTACACCAGCTGTTGGGAGAAGATCGATGAGTGTGCCGAAGAAAAAACGTGGTCGGAAGTGTAGGAAGCGGTCCAACTGTTGGACTCCAACAAGGAAGAGGAAGGGGACGGGGATGAAGAGTGGAAGCCTTCGACCGATGGGTTGAGATTCCCGATGCCTTTGCAGGTGAAGCTAGATGTGGGGAAGTGTAAAAAATACTCTAGAATGTAAGTATTATATCATGCATTTCTCACCCCTGTTAGCTAGTGCTTGTATGTATTTTGGCCAGGATTGCTTTATAACAAACTAGCTGTCCCGGCAAACGCCGTACTGCCTGCCTACTGTTTCGTCATCTGTATGGGAGCCCTCCTTTCCAGAGATGGGAGGAGTTCTAGTGTAATGCTGTTACTTCTTATAATGACTCGTGTTTTGAAGTGCTAATCAAAGTTTCAGCTTTTTGCAACATTCCGTTCCCCATATATGTGTTTGGGAAGCTTCAGAACTCCACTCCGGATAAACGAGTCCAGCCTGTACTGTTACTAAAAGCAGTCACTCTCTTGCAATATGTATGCCAAAATATTTCAGTATTCTTTTACTTCTTCGTAGCGAATATCCCCACTGAAAAAAAAACCGCTTTTCAGCTTTGTGTTCTATCAAAGATTTTTAAGTACTAATATACTATTAGGTTCTATGAGCACTTCCATAGTTTATAAAGAACTAGCAAAAGTTAAAATTCACGAAAATAAAAAAAAATAAAATAAAATTTCCATATAGGGTGACCAAGGATATTATCGGCAGGATTGTTCCCTTTGTCATTAGAGGTTTTAGTCGGTCAACTTGCTTGAAACTTGGTCGTATAATTCTGCTTGCTTGGGAAGGATTTGCGGCCAATTGTAAGTTCAAGAGGTTTATAAAAGCCCCCCATGACGAACAAAAAAAAAAACGGCCCAAAATACGTAAGTTCCCCTTGTTATTGACTGAGAGTTTCCTCTGATCGTTTTGCATATGTATATCGTGTGTCAGGCACGAAGATACTCTATGCCCAAGGAAGTCAAGGAATTTTCAATTGTTAATAGTTCCTGGACTGACCGGGACTCGAATCCGGTTACCTTCAACATGATCATGCTGACACCCTTGCCCTATTCCAGTCATTGAATCGAATAAACGGTTGACAGCATACGTGCCAACTTGTGGCCAATGTGGGAGTGGGCAAGACATCCCAAAATTAATTAAATTCGGAAACAATCGACGCAGTTGATCTAATTTATATACAAATATTTACGTGATAATTATTGCATTGAGTTCATGAATTTTATTCAATTTTCAAGAGCGGCCCCCTTCTTTCGGGTACAATTGATCACTATTTATAGTTTTTTTTTAATCATAATATATTTGTTTTAAACATTTATTTCAGGCACTTCCGACAACCATGGCTAGCTTGCGGTCCTTTACTCTATCTTACTGGAGCTACTTCACCGGCCTCATTTATCAAATGCTTTGTAATATATTTATACACTTTTGGGTAATATTAATAAAAAAATGCGGTGGGTGGGGTGTTTCATTGGACTCTATAAGACATCCGAAATAACTTCGAGATTCGGACTAGGGCAACTTACTATAGCAACATATTGCAATTAGGAAGGTTAACTATTAAAGTAACGAAATTAAAATATCAAAGCGAAGTCCCGAATCTCTACTCGTAATGCAGGTAAGTTCGTGCATGTCTGCAACATGTTGGTAGGTAGCCAAGACAGAATTATTCGCCTTTTAAGTTTTTGGAGTAGTCTATGAGATATTCTTCCTTGTAATCAGCACTTGAGTTTTAGATGATCATAGCCATCTAAATAGAACAGTTCTCTTTGAAATTATTCCTCATAGGCGTCTGTCGCGTGAAAGGTTCACCAATTCCTCTGAAGTTGTTTGGTGAAGAACAACACATCTACTTTGAAAATAGAACACTTATCTTTGTAGCTATTCCTCGTAGCTATCAGAACTTGTCGAGTTGAAGGTTCACCAAGTCCTCCAAAGCTGTTTGGTGGCGCACAATACATCTACTTTGAATTTATTTCTCACAGCCACCAAAATTTATTGTGTATAATTTTCACCAAGTCCTCCGAAGTTGCTTGGTGACGCACAACACATCTACCTCAAAAATAGAACAGTTCTTTTTGACGGTATTACTCATAGCCATCAGAACTTGTCGTGTATAAGGTTCACCAAGTCCTCTGAAGTTGTATGGTGAAGCACAACACATCTTCTTCGAAAATAGAACAATTATCTTTGCAGCTATTCCTTGTAGCTATCAGAACTTGTCGTGTATAAGGTTTACCAAGTCCTCCGAAGTTGCTTGGTGACGCACAATACATCTACCTCGAAAATGTTATTGCTCGTAGCCATCAGAACTTGTCGTGTACAAGGTTCACCAAGTCCTCTGGAGTTGTTTGGTGACGCACAATAGATTTGCTTTGAAAACAGAACAATTTATCATTGTAGTTATTCCTCATAGCCATCAGAACTTGTCGAGTTGAAGGTTCACCAAGTCCTCTAAATTTTGTTTGGTGACGTACAAAACATCAACTTTGAAAATAGAACAATTACCTTTGTAGCTATTTCTCGTAGCTATTAGAATTTGTCGTATAACAGGTTCACGTAGTCCTCTGGAGTTGTTTGGTGACTCACAATACATCTACTTTGAAAACAGAACAATTTATAATCGTAGTTATTCCTCATAGCCATCAGAACTTGTCGAGTTGAAGGTTCACCAAGTCCTCTAAAGTTGTATGGTGACGCACAATACATCTACCTCGAAAATAGAACAATTCTTTATGAAGTTAGTGCTCATTGCCATAAGAACTTGTCGTAAGGTTCACCAAGTCCTCTGGAGTTGTTTGGTGACTCACAATACATCGACTTTGAAAACCGAACAATTTATCATCGTAGTTATTCCTCATAGCCATCAGAACTTGTCGAGTTGAAAGTTCACCAAGTCTTCCGAAGTTGCTTGGTGACGCACAATATACCATCATCTACCTCGGAGAACAGTTATCTTTATTTGTATTTAATTATTCCTTATGTATTTGCATTCAGTTGTTCTTATGCTATTTTTTATTAATTTCAATTTTAACAAACAAAATGTTTTCCTATCTTAATTCAATCGCTGCGATATCGGATCATTATGGCAGCGATGAACTGCGGCCGTTCCCATAGTCCGTAATGGTTTTCCTGCTTCTGCCACTCCTAATATTTGTACCACCGTTTCTCTCACTTTCTTACATTAGGGGTCCCTCACATGATCGCGTCACCTCCTCCTATTTCCTCGGGGAAGTAAGCGGTTGGCACAGGGAAATATGCGTACCGTAACGGTGGAGGGGCTTCTATTTCTTTACAGGTCATCGCTAGAACTTTTATTAAAAAAAAATCGCATGTTGTCTGTTGAAGGCCAAAGCGTTTCGATGGTATGAACCTTGTGGTGGCCGTCAATTTGGGCAGTGAACTTTATGAACTTATGTGAACAGTTATCCTCGTGCTTCTGGGTGGGTGGTGGCTTTGGCTGATGCACCTTCATAGGTCGAATACTCCCAGCAGCACAGCTTACTGCTCAAACCGCCTCGAAACGGATGGGGAACCTGGTTCTGCTGTCTCCCCAGACCGATACCCTTCCGGGCTCCACGTTATTTTTTTCCACAAACCGTAACAACCTGGACGATCGATTGTCCAGTTTCGGTTAATTTCCGTGGCCATAATCGACTTCAGCCTGCCTGCACGGAGAAGTGAAAATAATCGATTGCGGTGATCCGACGCTGCATCAGTGACCCCTCCAGGCCTGCCTTTAAATCCTCCTTTTCCATGCAAGCCGAATGCGGTGAATCCGAAGTGTGCGCTTTAGACCGAACGTACCGTGTTGGATTCGGCATTGCAGCACTACGACAGTAGGGTCTGGGACCATTTGGGCAGGAGCACCTATTTTGGGCACTTACTGCTATAACTCAGTCATTTTTTAAGGACAGACTTGTTAGAATCCCAATATGGCCGCCACAATGGCCGACTTTGGCACCTACTCACGATTTTGAGGGCACAAATCTCTTCGTAAACAAAACCAGCGCACCTGAGCTTCTTATTTTAAGCTTATTACGAGTGAGCAAGAACAGAATAATAAAACGCATTGTTGTTTGAAGCTTGCTTTTTGAGATTTGTGCGTCTGAAGTTTTGATGCACTGTTGAACCGGGATTTCAAGACGTTTGTCCTTAACCGATTGACTTGATTTTTGAGACACGATCAGATACTCACAGTATCTGGCCATATGCATAAATTCAAGCCAATCGGTTCGAAATTGACTGAGTTATAGCAGCAAGTGCCCAAAATAGGTGCTCCTGCCCAAATGGTCCCAGACCCTATGTCACTAATGGTACTGGACTGCCTCAGCATCATGGTCCTCAGTTCAACATCTCTTATACTTTCTGTGGACGGACAGATTCTGTAAGGATTCGTCATGCTGGTTTTGCTTGGGAATTTGTGTTCTTGCACTATTTTTTTTTATTTTTGAGGCTGAAAATATTCGGAATCCTAAGTTAAATATCAAATCTATAGACAAATTGTTCGAATTACCTGCCTGCAGAAAATGGAGATCAAACTACCACTGCCCCCGTACGTTGAGAAGTTGCTATTAAGCGTCGAGGAAGATCCAAACTTTAAATCTTCCCCGACGTCTTACGGGGGAATTCCATTTTTTTCCAGCTGTTGTTGTCACTTTACGGGCGGACGGCGCGGATGGGAGCAGATCAAAATACAGAATATGAAACGTCATAATTGATAGTCAGCTGATTGAAAATTCTCCACATCTCTCCGAGAAGACCATAGAGGAGAAAGGGGCCTAACGGGTTTTGGGATAAAATATTTTATAGGTGATCATAGGGTTAAAGTGCTACTTCGCAGGTTTTTCATTGTTTTTCAATAGTTAGAGGCTTCAAAACATATAGGTTCTTTGGAAAAGTTTGCTCAATAAATTGTCGGAAAGCCGTAGAGCACATAACATTTTTTGACGGGAATGGTCTATTGCGCTCCCGAATATCAACCAACTCTTTGCCAACGTTTGTAACACTGCCCACTGATATGTCTGCTCACACACAATACGCGACGCGACACAAGACAACACTTATCGTTCTTACAATCGTCAAGAAAAGATTTAAAAAATTACCTTTTGTCGACCGGTTTCGGGCGAGATCTAGCCCATCTTCAGGACAATGTCCGACTGACTGCGTTGTGTTCGTACGTTGTTCGTATACGTCCAAAAGAAGAGAAATTTACTCTATCGTCAAGTCTGCTAGGTCGAAGAGACACGATGCGATGGGAGGGTCATCCTCATTCATCAATTGCTTTTTCGACCCTGTGATGAACATGGACTCCCATGCATTCAAATGCGAAGATTTGTTGACACATTTGAGCAGTTTCGCTTCTTCCCAGTTGATGTTATGATTACTGCTCGCTGTATGAACTGCCACGCTGGATTCGTTTTGTTTGTTTGTGTCAACGGCATTCTTATGTTCCCTGATTCTGGTTTTGAATTTCCGGCGTGTCTGACCTATGTAGACAGCTGGACAGTCCCTGCACGGAATTTCATAAATTCCTGACTGCTCATCCGGGGGAACCTTATCCTTCAGATTGCAAAGTAGTTCACGTAACGTGTTGGCGCTTTTGTGCACTACTTGCAATCCATGTCGTTGAAGCTTCGATTTTATTGGGTTGGTTACTTTAGGGTAGAACGGTAGGCTAATCCTTTTTGTTTGTCCTGCTATTGGCTCCAGCGTTGTTATGTTTTGACGGTGTTTTTTGCGTTTGTGTTTTTGTAGAATTTTATCTACGAAAGTTCTGTTGTATCCATTGACCTCGGCTGCAGCGTAAATTCGATTTTGTTCCTCTTTGAATTCTACGCTGTCCAACGGTATATTGTAAAGCCGGTGAGCCATAGAATGGAAGGCGGCTTGCTTTTGGGCACCAAAGTGGTTGGAATCGGATGTTATGTACCGATCTGTGCTAGTTGGTTTGCGATAAATCCCAAATTTCAGAGTGTTATCCTCGTCTCTGCTAATCATCAGATCCAAGAAAGGCAATATCCCGTCTACTTCGTTCTCAACCGTGAATTTGATCGTTTCATGTTGTGAATTTAGCATGCTAAGTGTCTGGTCTACGTACCGTACCTTCAGCAGACTTGACGATAGAGTAAATTTCTCTTCTTTTGGACGTATACGAACAACGTACGAACACAACGCAGTCAGTCGGACATTGTCCTGAAGATGGGCTAGATCTCGCCCGAAACCGGTCGACAAAAGGTAATTTTTTAAATCTTTTCTTGACGATTGTAAGAACGATAAGTGTTGTCTTGTGTCGCGTCGCGTATTGTGTGTGTCGTGTAGTTCTTACGTTAGTGCAACTGTAAAGTAAATTGTGATATGTCTGCTCTTCTGCTTCTTTTGTTCAACCTTCACTTTCACTTTGATCTTGCCGCCAACTGATATGTTCGGATAATAACAACAAGTCTATGTTTTCTCACTGAATACTGACACCAGGTCATTTTATTGCCCGTGCTATTTATAGTCCTTATCAACAATATCAATCATTAAGTTGCCTTGCACGGCTCATCATCAACACTACTACTATAAAATAGAACACAACGTTGATTGTCAACATTGATCAGTTTAGCTGCTGGCCATGTTGCTAGTAAATTAAATTGGAACTTAACCACCGACGAACCGACGTGACAGCTAGAACAAATAAATTCAAATTTGTTGTCCGCGACGCCATGATGAAAAATAGCCGAACACTATCGCCACCTCTATAACGGCTCGCGATGATTTGATAGCTCGACACCGAACCCCCGTGTTTTCATATAGGAAACGGTTCGCGTCTGCGCTGATTTGACAGAAGCGATCGCTCGCTTTGGTGGTCGACCGTTAAATTTGGGGGGGACACTTTTGAATCACCACTGTCACGTCGGTTCGTCGGTGACTTAACAACAACAACGTTCGATCCCTGTTTTAGGGGCGGCTGATCGATGTCCGAGTACCAGGGAAGGGCTCTAGGCTTAACTGTGTACTATGGTCCTCCGGAAAGTAAGAGGTTAGTGTCCAACCCTGCGCGCCAGCTGTAAAAAAGCATAGCAACGGAAAATCAGCAACAGAATAATACGATCAACGGCAACGACCCCAGCCAACAAAAAGGATTTGCGATTGGGAACTCGGTACGTGGAACTGCCGATCTTTCCACTTCGTTGAGAGCACCCGCATACTCGCCGATCTATTGAAGGACCCCAGCTTCGGCATCGTAGTGTTGCAGGCGATTTAGAGGTTATCATATCATGTACTAGAGATGCGGTAACAAACGCGAGCTGGGATCAACTATCATCGTGAGGCTCTTGATGGGTTGGTGGTTGATCGACGAAAGAATGTAAAGGTTGAGGATCAACAGCCGATTCTTCAACTTCAACGTAATCAACGTGCAATGCCCACACTCCGGAAGCACTAGTGATCATAATGACGCATTCTACGGGCAGCTCAAACGGGAGTATGGCGGCTGCCCAAGCAACGACTTCAAGTTCATCATAGGAGACCTAAACGCTCAGGTAGGCCAGGGGAAGAAATTCAGACTGACGATTGGAAAGTTCAGTGTCCATCAGCTGACGAATGAAAACGGACTACGATTCATTGGTTTCGCTGCCTTCAAAAACATGGCGGCCATATGGAGCATCTTTTTTCAATACAGTCTCCCTTATCGTTAAACCTGGAGACCACCACAGCAGACGGAATCGCAAATCGACCACGTTTACGGACGGTACTTCTCCGACCTTATCGACGTCAAGACCTATCGTTGCGTTAACATCGACTCTGATCGCTACCTGATGATGGTTAAACTGCGCCAAAAATTTCCCGTCACTTTCACGGTACAAGCTAGAGCGACTAAAACAACCGGATGTCGCTTCAGCATACGCGCAAAATCTCGAGGCAGCGTTGCCAGACGAGGGCAAGTTCGATGTGGCCCCTCTAGTGGTCTTCTGGAGAACAGTAAAAGTTGCAATCAACGACGCAGCCGAGAGCACCATCGAGTCGACGTGGAAATGAGTTGACGAAACAAATGGTATGACGAGGAGTGCAAAGCGATTTCGAAAGAGAAGAACGTAACACGGGCGGTAATGTTGCAGCAAGGAACCCGGCAGAATGTGGAACGTAATAAACAGAAGCGGAATAAGCGCCGCCAGGAAGAAATGGACTACAAAGAAATGGAACTGCTGTGCCGATTAAACACGTAAGCTTGTTCCACCAGAAGCTCAACGCATCCCACAACGGCGTCGTGCTGCGAGTAGAAATATGCAGGAATAAGGACGGGGCCTCTTGACGGACGGACGTGAGGTGATCGAAAAATTGAAGCAGCACTTCAATGAGCACCTGAATGGCGTAGCGATCGTAGGCACGGGAGACCACGATAACAGTGGGAATGACGGCGCCAATGCAGCAGAGCACGGAAAAGAGCCAACTCCTACGCTGAGGCAAGTTTAGAAAAGGATGGTAACGCAGCTGAACTCAATAAAATGGGCCCGAAAAACCTGTCTGCTCTGGTTTGTAGTCAGAGTGAGAGCTTCGGAGCGATCACCATTTTGAATGCTGCCTACAAAGTTCTAGATCAACTTCCATCGTCTGACACTTAATACGAATGAGTTCGTGGGAAGTTATCAAGTCGGCTTCGTCGAAGGCCGCTCGACAACGTACCAGATTTCCGAACGAAAACAACCCAATCTAAACTCATCATCTTCAGTTAAAAAATTCCGTTCCGATTGTCGATTCTTTCTGAGAAAATTGGTGCAGCTCCTTGTCTTTCTCATTAGTCCTTAAACAAGACCTCCTTGCATTACCTCACCAAAACCAGAAATTTATTGCTAAATAATTAAATTTGCTATTATGAATCCACTAATGTCGTTCTTGTGACATCCTCAACGTAACTCATTTAAGCCAATCATTCAACTTGGCCACACCTTTTCCTTGGATTCCGGCTATAAAAACCCCTACAATTTATTTCTTTGCTGGTATCACATCTTCACCTTATAAAACGAAACAGTTTGCATCTTTCTGCTACCGTACATTCTGGTTCGGTTCCATTTCGAGACAGGACAAGGTTAAGTAGATACAAACCAACATCACAGTCGAAGCAGCCTCCCGTGCAAAGCATCTTCCATATCGTCTTACCAGTCGGTCGGTGTCATCTAACCAACGAAAGGGGGTAATACCATCTTGTTGGACGTAAACCGGCCGGTCGGTGGTGTTGTCGTCGTCGGTACAAGCGTTTCTAGATGTTGGAAAATTTAATACCAAACTTAATGCCGATGATGCTTTCTGGCAGCTTTCCACTCTGTACCCGATTCCGGCGCACCGGAGCGAGTGGATGCGGTAAATGGAAGCCACGGATTGGTGTCATCGTTAATTAAAATTTCGGTAAAGTAGCTTATAAGACCAGGTATCCGGCCCGAAACCACCTCCTTAGTTAGCTAGCTCGAATATCGGTTGTGTCTGCTGAGGCAGGCACGAGCACAAACCCGATGCAATGGGAGGTAACAGCTGGATGTTTATTTGTGGGAGGGATTCATCCGTGCATAAATACGATTCCGGATAGATCTACATGGAAGCTATGCTAAAGAACAATAGAACCACCACCCATGGAGGTATTCCAAATTTAATTGAAAACGGTCAACTGATGGTCCTTCGTATTGGACCAGAATCACACCAGTGCAGTGAGGGGCATTCTCTCGCAGGTTTGAATGCACAATTTTATAAAACTGCACTGTAAGCTGCTGCACAATGTAACAACAAAAAACCTAATGGAATTCTGTTGAAAACGACCTGGGACTCACTCCCGTTTTGAATTGATGTGTCACGTTAAATCATTTCACATTACGGAGGAAATGTTTTGTCTGCAACATGGACTCGATTCGTTCGGGCCTGGCTACCAGGAAATAAATGTTGGGTTCAGCAAAATTTTAATTGAAAAACGATACCTCCAACGTTGTTGTTGTTGGGAGGCTTTACTGTCACTCTGGCTAGTGACTGGTCTGCTACATTTGATTTTAGGGAGCCAGAAGAGCTTACAAATGTATGCAAATTGAAAAAAGGGATACCGAGAAAAAAAAATCATGAAATCGATCCAACTTCGTAGTAAGCTTTTGAATACAACTGGCGACAGGTTGTTGGTGTGCTAGTGCTGATAATATAGCACCCATGGCCTTTTTCGTATAAAACTTTTATTGGTCATGAAAGTTATAAAAAAAGCACATACCTAGACGTAAACCTTTAAGGGACTGTCCATAAACCACGTGGTCATTTTTTGGGACTTTCCAACCCCCCGCGTGGTCATTTGTCCATACAAAAAATTTAATTTGTCCATACAAAATGGTCATTGGCCGAACCCCCCCCCCCCCCCCCTGCATGACCACGAGGTTTATGGACAGCCCCTAATAATTTCCACCGTACACCGATTTAACTACAATGTACAGCGGGTGGCCAAAATGTTTGGGATAGGCAACTTTTTTTTTCTCTCACAAAAAAAGTTCAACATGCTATAACTTTTCATAGAGTGCATCAAAACATCTCAAATTTTGACTGTTTGTCAACCTATTATATGTGCATTATTGGTACAAATTTGGGCTCGATTAATTAATGTTTCGCAAAGTTAGAACTGCTCGGATAAAACACTATTTTTTAGACAACTCATTTTTGAGCTATCATATCTTGGGAACCAGTGAACCGAATTGAAAGAAATTTTGAACGTACACTAACAATATGTATATGCTTCATAAACTATTAAAACATAGGTACTTTTGAAACGTTGAAAAAAGTTATTATGGATTGACACTTTTTGGATTTTTCTCGAAAAAATGTAATTTTTTTACATCAATATCAATAAATTTTAGTGTTGATATCCAAAATTTTCCACTTCTGTTCTCAAGTTATCTTCAATCAAATATATTAGAGCCTATTTAGATTGAAGAAAGAACACATTTAGTAATTTTTGCGTGGTATTGTAAATTTGACTTATTTTCCTCTATATGGGTAAAAATTTCAACCCGGTGTAACTTAATTCGCCGTGAGAAAATATTCCATTTTATAACGTCATATTGAGTATCAATATATTGTTGACAAACGTTAAAACATTCATTCAATTCGGTTCACTGGTTTCCGAGATAAACAATAGTATTTTACCTAAACGGTTCTTACTTCGTGAAAAATTAATCAATCGAGCCCATGTTTGTACCAATGATGCACATATAATAGGTTGACAAACAGTCAAAATTTGAGATTTTTTGATGCACTCTAGGGAAAGTTACAGCAAGTTGAATTTTTTTGTGGGTGAAAAAAAGTTGCCTATCCAAAACATTCTGGCCATCCCCTGTATATTTAAACATTTGATAGATGACCAACTGCCCATTTGTGGCGGTCGCATCGTTTTTGTTCGAATTTGACGTTTGCCCACTACCGTCACCTAGTTCATGGTTGGCCAAACTCAATCATTATAGCATTGGGAGAATATATTATCGAAATATGATTTGAACCAAATCCTTACGTTTGTTTGTCTGTGAAAAAGTGTATGCTCAAGACAAAGTAGTGACTAAATAGTAAGACTAAATTGCAAATATTGCATTGGTGTAGCCCTAGGTGTAGCCAGTATTTTCTTTTCTATTACTTACGCAGCTTGCCTCCTCTTTCATCCCGCTCTTCTCTTCTCTTGAGTAAGCAAAAAAAAAAAAAAAGTTATTATACTATATTTCTAAGCAAGACAACCTTCCTGTTATTATTATTAAGCAAGCATTTTTGGCATGTTTTGCCCAAACAAAACAAGGTAAACACAAACATTTCATAACATTCAGACTTAATAATAATTGGGTCATCGTATTTTTTTCAAGTAATGATGCGTTCAATATACATTATGAAAGCATTATGGGTTTTTGACAGTTCGATATAGTTCTATAGTAGGCCTGTCCAGCTTTTCAAAAATGTTCTCTGATTCTCAAGTCCACCCCCATATTTTGATTGGCATCCTAAAAGAAGTAACTGGTCAAAATTTCAGCCAAATCCATTGAAATTAAGAGGTGCATCAAATCAATTTTGTGTTTTTCGACTATTTTTGAACTTCAAAAAATCATAACTACACTAAAACATGTCAAAACTTAATTCTTTTGGCAGAAATTGAAAGCTATACTATCACATTTGTAATCAGAAAAACCTTAAAAAGTTGATTTTTTGATAGATTTTGTTCTGGAATACCCTAATATACGTAATAAGTTGGATTTTTCAAAACGGGATCATATTCTCCAATGTTTTTTGGTTATTTGCTTCTTTGGCATCAATGCTGTAGGAGTTGAGCAAAAATTACTAAAATTCGTGAAAGTCAAATGTGGCCTAAAAACTAGCTTTTCGGGTGCAATCACGCTTTGGCGCGCAAAAAGTGGCATCGCGTCAGCACTGATATGATAGCCAACACCTGTCATCGCGCTTGTTTGTTATCACCCGTGGTAGGGGGTAGCCAAGGCAAACTACTAGGAAGCAAAGCTACTACGTTCAGTACAATTTCGCGCCACAACGTGATTGCCTCCAAAAAGTTAGTTTTTAGGCCACATTTGACTTTCACGAATTTTAGTAATTTTTGCTCAACTCCTACAGCATTGGTGTCAAAGAAGCAAATAACCAAAAAACATTGGAAAATATGATGCCGTTTTGAAAAATCCAACTTTTTAAGTATATTGAGGTGTTCCAGAACGAAATCTATCAAAAAATCAACTTTTTAAGGTTTTTCTTATTACAAATGTGATAATTACACATGTTTCCTTCAATTTTATTGGCACACGTTGTTCGGAGAAGTTGTAGCAGACAAGTATAGCTTTCAATTTCTGCCGAAAGAATTAAGTTTTGACATGTTTTAGAGTAGTTATGATTTTTTGAAGTTCAAAAATAGTCGAAAAACACAAAATTGATTTGATGCACCTCTTAATTTCAACGGATTTGGCTGAAATTTTGACCAGTTACTTCTTTTAGGATGCCAATCAAAATATGGGGGTGGACTTGAGAATCAGAGAACATTTTTGAAAAGCTGGACAGGCCTATTCTATAGGGCCGTTGTTTAATGCTTCGCTGCATTACCATGCTAAAAACTTTATGGCAATTCATATGTTATTACTTTATACATGTCTTTACTAACGCTTGCAACAGAAAATTCCTCAGTACACAAGAAGCTGTAGAATATTGTCAATTTCTTGATTTTGCTTTGGCTGACCATGCCATGTGGGAAATTACACTGTTGAAAATGCTTTGACATCCATGTGCACAACAGAACACGTGCTCGATGAACAAATTGAGATTTGAATTATGAAAAGAAATCCACGTACTCACTCCGGTGAGACTCGAACTAGCGAATTGGGAGTCGTGAGTTCGAGTATCACCGGAGTATGTGGATTTCTTTTCATAATTCAAATCTCAATTTGTTCATCGAGCACGTGTTCTGTTGTGCACATGGATGTCAAAGCATTTTCAACAGTGCAGAATATTTGTAGAAGCAGAACCATTCAAAAAGAAAAGAAAAACAAACCAACGTTTTCATGGATTGCTCGCACCGTACTCTGATTATCGTGCCAAGATATTGCTGTAGGAAAATTAATATTATGTATGGTTTTTAAGTTTCTGCTTGGGACATGAAGACAATTAGGTGCTGAGGGAACAAAAATGATATGGGGCATTGGTTTCCTTATTACCCTTTAATGAATGTGGACAACTTTTTTGCATAGTTTTACTTATAGCTTCTGACCCAGTGGATGGATTTTCACAAACAAAATGTTTTTATCAAGGGGATTAGTTGTGCTATCATATGCATATATGGAGATTATGTTATGCTAGAACATTTTGGTGATATAGCTGCAAATGTAGTGTACACAACTTGTACTTCACTCGATTCCGCGTTTTATTTCTAAAACGTCTAAAAGTTTTGAACTTTGTCTACTGAATATAAATAATTGTGTTTACTTTTTGAATCACTTGATCTTGATGAATAACATTCAAATATAAATAAAAAGAAAATCGCGTTAAGTACCCAGGTAACCACTAAGCATTTGAATAAGCCGTACAGCAGACCGTTTTGAGCATTTGAACTGCTTGCTGCCCTACATAAGCAGTTCGAATGCATAGCTGCCTTGAATCAGCATTAGCTGTGCTATTCAAAAGCATTCGGCTGTTAATTGGCATTTCAACTGCTTGAGGGGAAAAGCAATCAAAATGCTTTTCAACTGCTGTACAAATGCTAAGAGCAAAGAGTATGGGAGATATGTTATGCATTTGGCAGCACATGCTGCCTCTCTCTTACGAAATCTATGCCTCTGTTGACAAATTTGGACTTCTGAGTTCCTTTTTCGGTTTTCCCTTATTCATTCAAAAGCTCCAAAGCAAACATTGCTGCAGCTGGTTTTGGATTGGAGCATTGCCATCTAGGAATAACCACACCTCATTTTGCAGAAAATTATGTACCAAATAGGTTGATCTTCGGCGGATCATAAGATTATTCGAATAAGGGAATCATATGTTAATGGTGGAAGAGGAAATAAAAACGCTTTACACACTATGAAATGTCTCTTTGAAAGCATGTTTTGGGTGTCGGAACTGAAGCTGTTTTAGAAACCATTCTTTATATTGGGGACAAAATTAGTGCACGCCGTCGGACCAACTGTAGCGTATCCTGGAGCGTGGAGCAGCAACTTGAGTAGAACACATGATTGAATAATCACCGGACCATAAGTTCAAACCCCGATAACACCAAAACAAGCAAAAAAGTACCACCTGAATCAGCTGGAGTGTGGAGGAGCGGGATCGTCGAAAGAGCGAGAAGCAGGCATAAATCTATTTTTGTTTTGTTTTGATCGATGAGGCGTTACCGGCGTTACTCTTCCTTGACATTTTGATACGACGTTCCTGAAGGTGTTGCACTCAGACAGCCCGTTATTTTGCCAAAACCTGCTGTTGGGTAGCACTATAGGTGCATATGCGGCCAATAAGCATTAAATGCCTTGTCATAAGGGCAACTATAATGCTGCAGGAATGCTATTTTAAATGCTTACTGGTTACTTGGGTACTCTCTCTCTTCTTGGCGTAACGTCCTCATTGGGACAAAGCCTGCTTTTCAGCTTAGTGTTCAATGAGCACTTCCACAGTTATTAACTGAGAGCTTCCTCTGCCAATGATCATTTTGCATGCGTATATCGTGTGGCAGACACGAAGATACTCTTTGCCCAAGGAAGTCAAGCAAATTTCCTTTACGAAAAGATCCTGGACCGACCGGGAATCGAACCCGTCACCCTCAGCATGGCCATGCTGAATACCCGTGCGTTTACCGCCTCGGCCCAGCATTAATTACTGTTCCTTTGAATTCCACTAAGAATTTGCATCCTTTGACAGATACATATTTCGATCTCAACTGTAAGGTCGTCTTCAGTGTCTTGTACTTGACTCGACTTGATTCAAATATACATTTTGAAACATGAAATGATGGTAGTCATGAGCTGGTGATGTTCTGGGCAACTTAAAATACCTCTGGTGTTCTGACTGTAAGGTCTTTACGTGTAATAGTATATCAAACTAATGTATGAATGTCAGAACTGATTTCATTAGATCCATACATGTAAATCAGAGTATGAAAGACTAACTGCACATCAATGGCGATACATTAGGCCATCCAAAACATTCTGGAGTTAAGGCCTTTATATTAACACCCGTAATAACGCATCGGGTGTATTTCAAACTTGGTATAGTGCGTTTTGGTAGCCATAGAATATCAGTTGAATCACATGATACTTGTATACACATCATAAATATAGGCATTCTGGATCGTCCGAACTATTCTGAAGTTGAGGAATATGGTTTGAATTTGAAATGGTATGTCAACAGAAGTGCACAAACATCAGAGTTTGCCCATTTGATTCTTGCACATAGTGCAAGCCATGGGAGAGAAGTTTCCAGAGCATCAGAGATATCTGAGGTCACCTTTCAGTATTATGTGGTTAATGCCTTCCCCAGCAAACACACGATCCAATATGATGTTGCATAAGATGCAAAAGTGGAGGTGATATACACACAATTTGTACGGGGGTAAATGGAAGCATGTACGCATATGATCTCCACTTTAGCATCCTATGCAACATCGTATACGACTTCGTGTTAGCTGGGTCAGGTCTCACTCTTAACAAAGCATCCAACACGTTCAAAACTTGGTGTAGTGTGTTTTAGTAGGCATAGATCATAAGTTCGGCCGTATATCATATAACCTAAAACTTTTCTAGATCATCCCTACCTTTCTGAAGCTAAAATATACGGTTATCAAGTGCACTAATATCAGCATTTATATCATTTGTTTCGAACATATAATACAAGTCGTGGGAGAAAAATTTCCAGTACATCAGCGTGTAAGAACCGGCTAGCTCGGAGGTATACCCTCTCAGGGTCGGCAGATATCTGCTCAGGAAAACTCACAACCCACTGAACGGAACAATGGCAGACACACACTGGAGGACAAAGACGTTTCTCACGAAGTAGTACAAAATATACGAAAAAGTTACATTTACTTATAATCTATTTATTTTTCTAAATGGAATATTTGTTTAGTAGGAAGGGGGGGAAGTAGTATTACAGAGGGGTTCGTTGCTGCCGTTTAGATGCTGGCGAACTGTATGCATGCGTTGAAAGAGAGAGGGCACCTTGGGTGTAGGGTAAAAGGGTATAATACGCCCCACCGGGGCAAAACGCCCCTCTTCATTTTCTAGTGATTCTAGCGCTTTTCGCATGCGTGATCGATCAGAAATCTTAAATATTGAAGAATGATGGGAACGGGGTAGTAACACATCGGATGTTGGGTACCAGTCAGGGATGGGAACACTCACTTGCAAAAAGTTACACTCACTTGCTTTTTTCTCAGCTCAGAAACGTGCAATCAAAAAACGATGTATGGACGACTTCTGTCTTGTTGTTTAGTCTAAGAGTTTGCCCAATAGAGTTGGGGTCGCACACGCAAACCATAGTCGTGACAGAGCTGTGAAAGAGACTCTCCACGAGGTGAGTGTTATTTACATTCACCTCGTGGGGAGTTACCTTCGTCTCTCTCATTTCTGCCGTTTCTGTTTATTAAAGGAGTGAAGGGGGGAGTAGGTGGTGTGGTTTGTCGGAGTCCGACCTATGAATAACTACTGTGAGAGGTAATAAAATCCTAAACTGTGTCTGTGCCTTCCACCGTTGTTACCATTGTTGCCAGTTTGTTGGTAACAAGCGATATCTGAAGCATTATTTTTTATATTATATGGTTAAGGCCTCCAAATCTACACTCGTCACAAAGCACACGTCAAACTCAATATAATGCGTTTTGCTAGTCATAGAAAATAAGTTGATTCACGTGATACCTAAATATACATCTCAGAAGCTTCCGGGATTATCCTAAGTATTCCGAAAATGAGACATATAGTTTTCATGAACTCCTGGAGAAATCTTTGGAAGATTCCCGAGGAATATTCGATGAACTCCCGGAGAAATTCCAGTGGAATTCCTGGAGGAATTCTGGAGGAACTTCTGCAGGATTTTTCGAAAGGATCTTGAAGTAATTCCTGGGGAACTTCTTGAGGAATTCCAAAACAGCTCCTGAAGGAATTTCCAAGTAACTGCCGGGAAACTTGTGAAGGATTTCACGGGAAGCCCTAGAGGCATTTCTTAGGAACTCGTAGATGTATTCCCGCAGAACATCACGATGAATTTTGAGAGACACCTGGAGGAGTTTTAGAATAATTTCCGATACTTCAAAATACTAAAAAAATAATTTTTATGTCAGTGGATGCACAAATAACACAACGAGATACTCATAATATTATGAGACACAACAGAAATAATCGTTAAAGAATTACATCGATAAAGTAAAGAAATACAAGAGTAGAGCTTGTAGAGCTTGAAGGTCTTAATTCCAAAATAGTTTGGATGACCTAGATCACCAAGTGAATGTGGCTAAGTTGGAACTGTACTCTGAGGCTCTAGGTAAGAGTACCGTTATATTCCGCGAGCATTCGCTACAATAAAAATATCCTTAGATTTACAGATATTGGCATCCATATTTTAAAATATATTGGGTCCATTTGTATGCCAATAGCAACACATAGACATACTCGTAATATTATGAGGTGCAACAGACACAATCGTGAAAGAATTATGCCGATAGAGTGAAGTGAAACAAGAGTATAGCCTGTAGACCTTGAAGGTCCTAATTTGAGAATAGTTTGGAAAGCCTGGAATATCTCATAAATGTACCGAAAGCATTATAGTTATACACTGAGGCTGCGTCAGCAGTATATACTACATTCCACGTATATTTTTACATTTAAAGCATGATACAGTATGTAGATATTGTAACCCAAACTTCAAAGTGTATTGGAGGCCATTTTTATTTCACGGAATGTCCAACTTCCACAATATCGAGTTACTCGTATCATTGCGAGGTCTAATATACATCAACGTGACTATTAGAGTGGGTCAACATTGTATAGAGAAACTTTAAATTTGATCGTATCAACCCGGAACAAAGCATGTTCAATGTATATTAACGTCCAAAACAACTGTGCAAAATTTGGGAGCGAATGGTTGTGTCCCCGTATTCCGCATTGCGATTGAAATTTGTATGGAAGTTAGTATGGGAAAACGTACTTTTTTGCATTTTACTCATAAGTTGGAACGTTACAAACAGAAGCGGAAACAGCAGACCCGCCTATTTCGGGAGAAAAAGCGCCGCCTGGAAGAAGCGGAGTGTGAAGAAATGGAACTGCTGTGCCGTTCCCAAGAAACACGGAAGTTCTATCAGAAGCTCAACGCATCCTTCAACGGCTTCATGCCGCGAGCCGAAATATGCAGGGATAAAGACGGAGGCCTCTTGACGGACGGACGTGAGGTGATCGAAAGGTGGAAGCAGCACTTCGATCAGCACCTGAACGGCGTGGAGAACGTAGGCACGGGAGCCCACGGCAACGGAAGGAACGACGACGCCAGTGCAGCGGAGGATGGAAATGAACCAACTCCCACGCTGAGGGAAGTTAAGGATGCCATTCACCAGCTCAAAACCAACAAAGCAGCTGGTAAGGATGGTATCGCAGCTGAACTCATCAAGATGGGCCCAGAAAAGTTGGCCACCTGTCTGCATCGGCTGATAGTCAGGATCTGGGAAACCGAACAGCTACCGGAGGAGTGGAAGGAAGGGGTAATCTGCCCCATTCACAAGACAGGCGACCATTTGGAATGTGAGAACTTCAGGGCGATCACTATTTTGAATGCTGCCTACAAAGTGCTATCCCAGATCATCTTCCGTCGTCTGTCACCTAAAACAAATGAGTTCGTGGGAAGTTATCAAGCCGGCTTCATCGACGGCCGGTCGACAACGGACCAGATCTTTACCGTACGGCAAATCCTCCAGAAATGCCGTGAATACCAGGTCCCAACGCACCACCTGTTCATCGACTTTAAAGCGGCATACGATAGTATCGACCGCGCAGAGCTATGGAGAATCATGGACGAAAACGGCTTTCCTGGGAAGCTGACTAGACTGATTAAAGCAACGATGGACGGTGTGCAAAACTGCGTAAGGATTTCGGGTGAACTATCCAGTTCATTCGTATCTTGCCGGGGACTGCGACAAGGTGACGAACTCTCATGTCTACTCTTCAACATCGCGCTGGAAGGTGTGATGCGACGAGCCGGGCTCAACAGCCGGGGAACGATTTTCACAAAATCCGGTCAGTTTGTGTGCTTTGCGGACGACATGGACATTATCGCTAGAACATTTGGAACGGTGGCAGAACTGTACACCCGCCTGAAACGCGAAGCAGTAAAGGTCGGACTGGTGGTGAATGCCTCAAAAACAAAGTACATGCTGGTAGGCGGAACCGAACACGACCGGATCCGTCTGGGTAGTAATGTTACGATAGACGGGGATACTTTCGAGGTGGTGGAGGAATTCGTCTACCTCGGATCCTTACTAACGGCTGACAACAACGTGAGTCGTGAAATTCGGAGGCGCATCAACAGCGGAAGTCGGGCCTACTACGAGCTCCAGAAGAAACTGCGGTCGAAAAAGATTCACCCACGCACCAAATGCACCATGTACAAAACGCTAATAAGACCGGTGATCCTCTACGGGCACGAGACATGGACCATGCTCGAGGAGGACCTACAAGCACTCGGAGTTTTCGAGCGACGCGTGCTAAGAACGATCTTCGGCGGTGTGCAGGAGAACGGTGTGTGGCGGAGAAGGATGAACCACGAGCTCACTGCACTTTACGGCGAACCCAGCATCCAGAAGGTGGTCAAAGCCGGAAGGATACGGTGGGCAGGGCATGTTGCAAGAATGCTGGACAATAACCCAGCAAAGCTGGTGTTTGCAACGGATCCGGTAGGCACAAGAAGGCGTGGAGCGCAGAGAGCACGATGGGCGGACCAGGTGGAGCGTGACTTGGCGAGCATTGGGCGCGACCGAGGATGGAGAGCGGCAGCCACAAACCGAGTATTGTGGCGTACTATTGTTGATTATGTCTTGTCTTAATGATGTTGAACAAATAAATGTATGTATGTAATCATAAGTTGAATTCTTTTGTCTAATACCATGTAACTAATGACGTTAAAGTATAGCCTAAGATATGCCGAAAAACTTTGCCGAAGACCGCAAAGTGATCCGGCGTATGTGAAAAAAGTTATTCGCCTGGTTATTTAGACCAAAAATTGAGATTTTATTATTGATGTTATTCCTTTCCATGTTAAACGTTAAGCACCACCGGGCAATCTGTACGTTATAACTTTTTTCACAAGTGTCGGATCACTTTGCGGTCTTCGGCAAAGTTTTTCAGCATATCCTAGGCTATACTTTAACGTCAATAGTTAGATCGTTTGAGATGAAAAATTTCAATTGGAAAAATGCAAAAATGCACGTTTTCCCATACTAAATTACATACAAAATTCAATCGCAATGCGGAATACGGGGAAGCAACCAATCGCTCCCAAATTTTGCACGGTTGCTTCGGACGCTAAAATGAATCGAAAAAGCTTCATTCCGAAAAATCGACTTTGTTGACCCAGTCTAGTGACTACCTATATTTCTTGAACAGAGTGAACATAAAAATTATGTTAGATGTTGTAGATCTTAAGAAAATGAGTGCCAGAGTAGTTTGGATGACCTTGATCACCCAATTCATGTACTACACACTTAATTTAATTTGCCGAGGCCGGCAAAATAAATCGCCGAGAATCCAACAGCTGAGTGCTCGGTAAAAATCTCGGTAAAAGTTCAAATTGCCGACCAGTCTGCAAACTTGACAAAGGTCAACTGTCAAACTTTGACGAGCGGTTCGGTAATACATTGCCGAAAACTTCGGCATACATCATTACCGAAATTCAGTAAATGTTTATTTTCTTTCATGCTTATTGATAAGAAGTAAAATAAAACAAAAATGATAATTACATTAACAATTTTATTCACGCGGCAAACAAATAACGAAAAAATGCATACTCCGGCACACAATTTCACTCTTCTCCCGGGGGTCACTTCCTCCTCGCACGCTCGCCACGGATGCACCGGACCGGGTGGATGCCCTTCGACATGATAGTGACGCTCTCGGCGTGGACCGCGCACAGCTGGTGTCCTCGAACAATCAATCACGCCAGGTGCTTCGCTGGCTTTCTGCAGGGCAGCTACGGCGACACATTCGAAGCGCAGATCCGCAGCCACGCACCAAGCGCTGGAACGACAACGGACTTTTGGTAGCAACGGATTTTTCGCAGAGCTACCATTCCCGGCCGGTGAAGATGCGGCTTCATTACTCTGCCGGTCGAGGGAGCACTTCTGCGGGCAGCCTTTGTGGACAGCTATCTTTTTTCCCGGTGGATTTACGCTTGGATTTACGAGCGATTTGTTTAGTACGGACTATTTTGCTTTTGGTTTCTGCTGGCAGCAAACAAATTGGCACATTTTCGGAGCGGGAATACAGAACTCTTTCTGCAACGCTCCATCTAAACTGAAAAGAAAATTAAGAGACATTAGTAGATGAATGAATAATATTTTATAGCAGAATCATACACAGCATTAGCAAAACGCGAGTTCAATTGCTTTACTTACGAGAACGAATGAACGAGAATTCCAGCTTCAACAAATCCTTGTTCGTTCCTTTCCTTTTTCGAAGATGGCACCCGGCAACACGTTTTGTTTTCACTTTTGACAGATGCGCTTTACCGAAATTCAGCAACATGATTAGATTGCCGATTGCTGTGGCAAACATTTTTGCCGATAATCAGTAATGAACGTGAATTACCGAATTTCGTTATTTTTGACAAGTTATTTTTAATGAACTGTCAAATTTTAACGACATTTCAGTTAAAATAACGTTTACCGATTGAGTTCGTTATTCGTTTTTACCGAGATCAAATTTGGAGATTAAGTGTGTATGAATTTTCTAGGGGTGCTTTGAGGCTAGTGCCGTAGACCATGTTCTGTGATCATTCATCGTGTATAAAATTTGGTTTACAATGTTGAATTTATGACACAAATTTCGGAGTACTTCCGAGGGGCCGAGGGGGGGGGGGGGTGTGATACCAGCCCCCAAAGATTTCCCTGCTGAAGGTCTCCACTGATACCCTTTTGCACACCGTCAGCTCGTTTCAGAAACTTTTGTACCTCGAAGTATTAGTATATGTAATTTTTTGCTGGTACTCACGTTCTTCCTTCGACTATTCCATATATATAATGTTCCAAATGTGTCTTTCAACTTAAATCTTCTACCCGTCATGTGACTTACGTCATATAGCTTACGTGAACATAATGTCAACTTTGCAGGGCTCGTTTAGCTGCATAGGCAAGGGCACGGGTATTCAGCATGACCAAGCTGAGAGTGACGGGTCCGATTCCCGGTCGATCAAGGAACATTTCGTTAAGGGGTCTTCCTTGACTTCCTTCAGCATAGAGAGTCTTCGTGCCTGCCACACGATATGAACATGCATAATAACCATTGACAGATGAAAATCTCAGTTAATAACTGTTGAAGTACTCGAGAACTAAGCTGAGAATAAGGCTTTGCTCCAGTTGGGACGATATGCAATAAGAAAAGAGAGAGAGGAGGGATTTCAACTTTTCGCTTTCGTTCCGTTCTGTTCATAGGCACGTAAACCTTATTATTCGTGGCAATCCAACCATGAAAGACAAATTTTATCCGTCGGAAAATTTCTCCAACTTCACTTGGATCCACATACCTCTCCCACAAAAGGCTCCATATAGTAGTTTCTTTCAACAATATGCCTTCTCATCAGATAGGAAAAGCAGGGGGCGTTTTCAACGTATTCATTAAAATAAAACTTCAATGCGAGAGCAGCATCTTTTGGAATTTTTCGCAACAGCTGACGGTGCAAATCACATCTCTGAGTGTCGTAGGTACCGCCACATCCGAACACATGTAGGTAGAGCAGCCTATACCGAACTGGAGAAAACAGAGTAGAGAGTGTTTGAATATTGGAAAACTTTTACCCCCGGACGAGGGCGTTTGTTTGCGAGAGTCGAGGTTCTGCTCTTGATGTTAATCGTAAAAGTTGTAAGCCTCTGCCATCCGTTCATATCATTAACGGAATTGGATGATATGAATACTTATGGAAGTTTGGCGTTTGAACTTTGAGTAGTTGAAATTTTAAAGTGAACTGTGCACATTATTGGAACAAAAAATATCTAGTTTTATTTATTTTTTCTATAACACATCGAATAGATATATTAATAGTCCAAGATTTTACAGTAAGCCAATGTGCCTTAAAGTTATCTTTGTTGGTATTGAAACATTCAATTGTGAGAGAATTGTTAAACTATTTAGAATAGGTGTATAGAAATAGGTTGCTACCTTATTTGTCATATTTAGACATCGTAATCTCTCCTCCTCAAAACTTAAATTGATGTCAGTGGGAAATCCACTCGAGCACATAATAACGCCGGCAACAAGCTCCGGCCTACACACAATAAAACTGAGCCCCAACGCGACCTCTTCTTTCTCTGACCCATATCAAAATCACGATAAGCTCCGAGACATTTTGATATTCCCCACTCAGCTTATCCAATATCCAGCTGAAATTTACATGGACCCACCTCGTCGCCGTCGCTTGGTCTGCTCTGAATATGAAACGTCGGTCGTCTCGCGGGGAAAATAGGAATAAGGAACGACCGTGCAACCCAGGGAAAAGTGAGAATGGAAAATTTTCACCTTTTCGTAGAATGAATAATTTTGCGACGCGAAGTTATCCCACTCGAGGCATAGGAATGGGGAGAACGGGGAAGGATGATTTTTTTTAGGTATGCATGATAAGAATCGGCTCAGGTGCTCATCGAAGTGCTGCTTCCACCTTTCAAACATCTCACATTAGTATGTCCAGAGACTCCAAGCCTTACTTACTTGGCACTTGATGAGCTACAATTCGTACCGGTGAGTCTAAGCCGAATTAAGCATTCGCCTCCACTGGTGGGTAGCAGTCCTTCGGTCCTGGTACGGTCCTTGGCCTATCGCTTCCAGTCGCCCTAAACGTTGAGAGTTCGTAGGTGCTCCTCAACTTCAAAATGCAAAAAGGAAACATGTGTGTGGCCTACCACGAAGCTGACGGCCCCTTCTTGGTTCTCTGCTGAATATCGTTGTAGCTTGTCGTTCCATCGGCATACGACCTACGTGTCCTACGTGGGTGACGGTGACGACGGCTTAAAGTCCTACATGGATCAGCTCCATCCGGAACTTTCAAACTGGATAATTGGAATCTCCAAGCTTCTGTTGCGACGACTTGAAATCGTGCATCTTGAATACACGTTAAGGAAGTTCTTGACTCTTGATTTTCCGCCTCCCAGAAGGTTACTGGTGCCCACAACTTAATGGTGTGTGAGAGCTCTAGTAGAAGACTGATATTCGCCGATGAAGGACTCTTCAATCTGCCTCAGCCTGTTATACAGAATTCCAGACAGAACTTTGTACGCTGAGTTGGGAAGTGTGATTCGTTTGTAGTTCGCGCACTCCTGTCGATGCCGTTTTTTGTAATCAGACCATCCAACGAAAAAGCAGGCTGTTCTTCCCAGGCTTGGCATTGGTCACCGTTGGCAGTCATTTTCAAATAACCTTTGACAGTGTTTCCTAATCAGAGTCACCCAATCGCAATAGGCTCATCAAATCATTTTTAGCGTTGCTCGGGAGCTCGTAGGTTTCCGAACGTCAGTTGAATGGTTACTTCGCGTTACGCGCTGTAACCATAGAAAAACTCAACGAAGTTTTCTAAACATTGACCCTCGAAGCGTACTGAAGTGACGGTCGCGAGGTCTGATCAGCAGAAGACAAAACCCGGCACTTGCATTACGCAGCTTATTTTATTACTTAGTGGAATACATTTTACAAGTTACTTAGTCCTAAAAAAAAAATGAATAAAACCACAAAGTCCAGGCCGGATTTGGGATATCGATTTTTTTTAAAGAGATTTTCCCTCTAGGGCATCGAATATTTGTAATGATAGCATAGTGCATTTTTTCACCAGGTGCTGTAATGTTACTTGCAACCGTCCATACATTTCGTAGACTGTTCAGAAGGAGCGGGTAGGATGGTTCGAGGGATTTGACCAAAATCTATTCGTCCATATAGATCTCGCACTCAACCATTCTTCTCTTTCTGGTATTTACTTCACAGATTGTGGGTATATATCACAATAATAGAAAATGGCTGATTTGTTTTTGTGTTTTCAAAAGGATTACTATACAAACCACAAGAGTTTTTACGTTCATTCAAATTTTATTTAAAATAACTACATACAATAAAATTTATAATTTATCACGACTGTTTGCCTCCGTCCGTCAGCTTGATTTGCAGTGATGCTGGAAATCAGACTCGCAGCGCAGGAAACCGGGGAGGGCCTCATACTCGAGCAAAGCTCTTGTGCCACTCTTTCGACTCCGCGCCGATACGACACGTTTTACTGACATGACCTGGTGGCACTTCAAATACGTTGCTCATGGGTTGGAATTGACTGCAGTTGAATCTGTACTCCGCAACATACTGGAACGCCGAGTTGAGGGATAAATTGGATTGACTGAAAGAAATTCTAAGACAAAAATCACGCAATCATGAATTAGCCAGAGCATAATTGATTGTTATTTATTACCTCTTAATATTTCACGCATCGAGAAGTATCTGCACAATGTTTGAAAACAACCTAAACTGAAATTAAGTAACTGACGATCTAGCTGCCGACTGAGGGTCAAACGCCTGACAGTCGTTGGGAATGAAGTTCAAAATAATGACAGAGTCGTTACGGTTGCCCATGGCTGCTTGGTCGTGATGTTTAGCCTTGCGTATATGATCTATGGTTGCTAACATCACGTCCGAAGGTGATGCGTCATTAGAGCAAAAACTAAGCAGTCTAGTGAACTTCACGACCAATGCCAACCCTGGTTCTTCCTCTTCCTTTACATACAATACGGCGTAAGAGTTGATGCAGCCGCTCACTACCGTACTTGAACAGCTCGACCGGGAGTTCATCCTTCCCAGCAGCTTCGTTGTTCTTAAGTCCACTAATGGCTTTCTTTAACCTCGTCTAGCGTCGGAGTCCCACAGCCTGTTCGTCATCTAAGATATGAATTCTGTTTGTCGCTCTTCCATTCCCACGTTCAACAATACCTCGAAGTGGTACTTCCTCCTGGCAGATACCATTGTATTGTTTTATCTGTCATCATATTTTCATCACGGTCGTTGCACATGACGGGAGAATGCACTATATGTCTTCACACGCCATTAACAGCCCTAATAGAAAAATATGATACAACGTGCTTAACAACCCTTTCGGGCTATCATCTTGATCATAAACGGAATGATACAATCATTCACCCAATCGCCAGTGTATAATACATTTTTATTAGGGAGTTTTAAGGAACCTCCGCATGTCATTGCGTTCCATATCCTTGCACTCCGTTTCTTTCATGCGGTGTTTGTTCTCCGGAAAGAAGCTGGTCTGCTGCTATTGCTTCCGTTTGTATCTTTCCATGCTCCGTCCGGATTCGTTGCGTTTTTCGCCACCAACATCTTTCTACACTCCTCGTCAAACCAATCATTCCTTCGACTGTTGAAATTTGCATTTCTTAAATTTAAAAATCATTTTATTCTCAGTGTTGGAGTATGCTGTCAGTTCCATGCTGGCAGAACCACGTGGCCCTGGTTGTTTACAAGAGTTAAAGAGCCAACTGTCAGAGAGGCAGCGGGAGTGTTAGGAGTGTTAGGTCGCCATGCATTTAGTGGCAGGGGATGGCTCATGTAGATTTCAGAATAATTCCGGCATACGAACGTGTTTAGATACCAGCTTAGTTAAGTAAGTTAAATAAACGTTCTGAACCCGAACAGTTTTTGTAGAGTTTTTCTCTCTGAAAGAACGATCGTCTTCTCAAGGTTCCTGGGACAAATATTTCTGGTGAGAATTTCCGCAATATATGTTCCATTCTTGCATCGTTGTTGACCGCCTTGATTGCCTAGAAAGGCATTTGTAATGATTACGTCTGGTGGTGATTTCCACAGTAATAATTACAAGAAGTTTAGGTCGGACGGTCCGGGCATCCACTTATACATTTTTTTTACATTGACTTCGTTTCCTGTACCTGACGCAGCTTTCAGCTGCGCCGTTGATGACTTGTTTAACTGTACAGGCATACCTCGATAGTACGTACACCACCGCTTCGTTTAGTGTACGTACTATCGAAATGTACGTACTATCGAATCACAAATTTTTATTTCAAATTTCATTTTCAAATCAAAGAATGTTATCTCTAGAACGTCAGGATTGCCAAAAAATTACATGTGGCCTAAGGGTCCGTTTATTAATTACGTAATTTAGCTTGTTTAGAATGCTATCTTTATTGGAAAAATCTACTTGTGCTCTGGGGATGCTTCGTAGAGGCATCTCGTCTCTGGGAACTTATATTGATTTTATTTGAGTTATCTTTTAGAACCATCCAAACTGGTCTAGATATAATTATATCTATCTAGATCAGTTATATCTTGTTATAGAAACATTCTAGATGTATTTTCTCCTGCTATATTTATTGCCGTGATATTTTCAAAATCTTCCGAACATTGCTCCTTCTAGGACTCCTCCAAGAGTTTAATTTTTTTTTACAAGAAACCACTTCTAGAGGTGTCCCGGAGCTCTTGGAGAAATCACGGAACTTTTGGAGGAATTCAAGGAAAAATTACTCGATGAATCTTGGAAAGAATTCCTGTAGGAATCTCGGAATGAATTCATGGAGAAATCCCGGAACGAAATTCCTGGAGGTATTCTGGAAGAAATTCCTGAAGAAATCCTGGAAGTCCCGAAAGTATTACAGAAGAAATTGTTGGTGAAGTTTTGGAAGGAAGCATTGGAGAAATCTCTAAAAGAGACCCTGGAATCTCATTAGGAATCGCAGAAGAAACTCCTGGAAGAATCTCTAAGGAATCCCAGAAACAATTCCTGGAGAAAACTCGGAACCAACACCTGGAGGAATTTCGGAACTGAAAGAAACTTGAAACTTGAAGAAATCCCTAAAGCAAGCGAGAAAGCGAAACAATTGAATTGGTATAGCCTATACGGCAATGCAAGCCGCCGTTGCTAAAGTTTTTGTTGTTATATGCCGTTATATGACGTTATTATAGAAGGTCAAATCTTGTTTTCGCTTCGGACTTCAAGAGCCTTCCTCCAGAATTTCTCAAGGAGTCACTGGAATCCTCCAGGAATTTTATCCGGGATTCTCCGAATAGTTTATTTTAGGATGTCTCTGGATTTTTTTTGGGCTTCCAGATGGTATTCCTGGAAATTCTAGCAACTTCATCCAGAATTTCTCTAGGAGTTCTTTCGGAAATAGTATCAGAAATTCTTACCGAGATTTCTTCAAAAACTCCTTGCAGGAATCCGTAAGGATTTATTCCTGGAATTTCATACGAGATTCTTCCCGGAGTATGATCTGGGAATTCTTCAAGAATTCCTTCTGAAACCCTTCCAGAAATCCTACAAGATCCCTGTCAAGAACTTCTTTTAGTGTTCCTCTAAATGCTTCTCCGAGAACCCTCCAGAAACTTCTTCCGTTTTTTCGGGAGCTACTTCTGATTCAAGTATTCCTTCTGAGATTCCTACAATAATTTCACCAGGTAATCTTTCTGAGATTTTTCCAGGATTCTTTCGGAAATTCCTTCCGGGATTCCTCCAGGAATTTCTTCTGGGGAATTACTTTTCAGGAACTTCTTCCGGGATTCTTCTTAGAGCTTCTTCTAGGAATTCTTTCAGAAACTGATTCCGGGATATCTTCGAACACACTTTCCAAGGAATCATCTAGGGACTCTTTTTTGGTGTCTACCAAGAGCTCCGTAAGGAATTCCTACAGACCCTTCTGGAATTCTTTCAGATGTTTGTAACGGAAATCCTCCTGGAGTTTATTATGAACTTTTTGGAGTATTTTGATTATGGAATTCCTTATGTAGTTCCTGTAGGATTTCCTTGAATAAACACAGGAAAAGCAACTTAGTTATAGCTCCCTGAAGAAACTTCCGGAAGAATCTCATTAAGAGCTTACGGAATCCCAAAAAAAAAAAGCCATGAAACAAATTTATGGACAAATCACGAGGGGAGTCCCGTATGGAATTCTTGTGGAATCCCTGAAGGAATTTCATGAGGTGAGCCACCATGTCACCATCAAGTTATAAAACAACATACGCACACATACCCCCTTTTTTGAATTAAATCCAATCACTCATGATAAGTTGATGATTTTTTTTTTAATCCGAAACGTAAACAACAAAGCCACGAAACGTCAAAAACTGAAAAAAATTTTCCTTAGCAATCGCGGCTTGCAGTGCCCTACAGTACTCAAAGTTGTTTAAATTTCAAAACTCATTAAAAACTGTAAAATATTTTATACGTATCGCAAAAAAACCGTTAATTGTTGGAAAACGAAAAAAAAATAACAAGCAAGTGAACTGAAAGCACTGGTTTGGATAAGTAACTTGATGGGTTTGATTTATGTTTTGGAGAGCATTCTTCGCCGAGAAATTTAGTTTATTACCACGCAAAATAGAACCATCATGTGCTTTTTTACCAACGTTCTATTGGTAAAGAAAACGTTTGGTTAATAACTGTGCAAGTGCTTATCAACCACTAAGCTGAGAAGCAGTCCTCTCCATGGAATTTAACGCCAGAATGATGATGCCAGATATTATGACTGGCAGAAAATATCTCTGTAAAGCGAAGAATACTGCAATCATTACATCAAACGTATTCGTTCATGTTTTTCATTTAGCTATATTTTAAAACTGATTGATGAAAATCCGTGTTATAGGAGTCTGCATAACACAAATTCATAGTATCGGAGTCTCTGCTATACGTCTACTAATGATTCGAACTCATTTTTGTAGATTAAAATTTAACAAAATTTTGGTGTACGTACTATCGAGGCAAAATGTACGTACTATCGAGGGTACGTACTATCGAGGTACGCCTGTATTCCAGCAGTTATCTAGAGGGTCATCATCAAGCTTGCCCTCGTCCCACATCTAGTTGGCAGCCGTTGGTACTGTATGTTGTTGATTACGGAGAAATTTGGGCGAAATTGACCAATTGGAAGTGATCTGAATTGACGTTAGTGCCACGATAGATACTGACGTCGATAATGTCGGAGAATTGTCGTCCATCAATGAGAACGTAATAATTTTGGGATTCTATCTACTGTGGTGATCTCGAGGTGTTATGATAAGGGTATCCGTATTGGAATAAGATTCTACAAATGACTATGTTCTTGGAGGTGGCGAAATTAATAAGTCGTATGCCGTTATCGTTCATCAGCAGGTGCGCGCTGAACTTTCCAATCGTTGGTCTGAATTCCTCGTCGTGACCCATATCTGAGCATTTAGGTCACCTATGGTGATCTTGACGCCATCCGGTGTCCTTGTCATCATTAGTGCACCCGGAGTGAGGGATGAGAACATTGATAATGTTGAAGTTGAAGAATCGACTCTTGATCGCCATTCTTTCGTCGAGAGAACCGATCATTTCCTTCTGCATATCGCCCTTGCAATAAAAGCTGTTCCAGGCGTTCCAGCTGGCGTGTATTGCCGCAGTTCTAGTAGATGGTGTGATTACGTTTAAATGTTTGCTTCATTGCAATTCAATGCATTGATCCTGTCCAACATACCTCCTCCAGCAATACGATGCCCGTAGTCCTTTAGTTGATCGGTGAGTATGCAGATGCTCCCAATGAAGTTGAGATATCGGCAGTTCCACGTTCCGAACTGCTAATTGCAAGAAATTTTTGTTTGCTTGGGCCATTGTTATTGGTCTCAGTTCGTATAATTCTGATTCTGACTATCCTAGCAGTTTTTTTACTGCTGAACTGCAGAGCCGGACACTAAACCCCAAATTTTCTGGATAACCATGGTGTACTACACTTGAGCTTATATCCCTTTCGGGACGGAGCACAAAAAAGTGAAATTTCCATAGAAAATGCTTAAGTTTGGCTCTCCAGAACTCTTAGAATTTCTAACAAAACAACACTTTTTCTTCCCCATTTGAAAGAACTACTCTTTATCTTTCGATTTCTAGCTTTGCACAGTGGTGCCGCCATAGGCCAAAAATTGAAAAATTGATTGTCTAATTTATGAGTTTGTATAATTTTTATAAATCAATAATGTTCCCAAGAGTGCAGAAAATCCATTTTTATGTAAGTTTCTGTTGCATATTTTGCTTGAGAGCGTGGGTACTGTTATGCAATTTTACATTCTTTAAATTTGTCGAAAAATTACATGACTTTTGAGTTGTATTCCGCGTCTTCGTATAACATAAGCAAGTAGATTTTCAATTGGTTTTCAACGCAGAGAATCAGAATAGATGTTTATCTTCCAATTCGAAGCGCTAAAAACCGGATCTGGATGTTTTTGGACCAATGGGGATGTGAGTATTAGGCACATAATTTTACCAATAGAATATATACATAATAAAAATTCATGTAACATTTTAAACATGTTCTTAACCACATTTAATCAATCGTCCGCCAGCAAATGATCAGATTTGAGTAGGAGAATTAATCTGTGAAGGTTGTAGCTGCAAATATCTGCATACAAGTTTGCAGGATGTATTGGAAGTTACCCTTTATTTTTTTTTTAATTTGTATTAAAATAACTACAAAATTATATATATACTAGTTTTTCTGTAATTGTCTGAAATGCGTACCAAAATGACCGAAATTTTTACAGGAGATATTTCAAAGCTTGTTACAATAATTGAGGGATATTTTATTTGAAAATGTTTTTTTTTTAATTATGAACAAAAAATACACTTCTGGAGGTATTGAGGTATTCATACCTCAATGGTTGTATAACAACCATTCTTATTTGGCCTCGTCAAAACTTATTTCTGTAATTGTCGAATTTGATAACAAGTTTTGCATTTGCTGCCAACATTTAAAAAATTTCCTCAAAATCCATTCAGTTCCTAATACTGTAGTGCTGGAAGAAGAAGGAGTAAATACGCTCTTTCAGTAATATTTACTAAAAGAGCGTGTTTACTCCTCATATTCCCTTCCCAAATCGGAATATTTGATAAATTCATTAACGTTAAATCGTAGTGTACAAATTGATTTCTTTTAAAATAGCAGGCGCTGATTAAATTGCATTGCGAGGGGTTTTTGTATATATTTCTTTTATTAGGTTAAAGCTATACATGGTTAAAATCCCATGTACTATATTACTGGATAGCAGTTGCAATGCAATTGTAAGAAACAAATACGACTAGACAGATACACGGCATAAATATCACAAAGCAGGCTAGTAACCTATGTAAACATACATTTTGGATGTAAACATGTGACGTCTTTCTAATCGTTCTTCACATGATCAAATTGATGTGGAGTACTAGATCGCCTCTGAACGATTTGAATTACGTCATCAGAAAACTGTCAAATTTCCGGAAGGTATCACCTTCTAAATGTTGTACACCGTGGACAATTACTTGAATCTTTTTTTATTGTGCAAAACGCAGGCCTATGAATTATATGACATATAACTGTGTAAAGCAATATTTGTATGGATGAAAAATTTCCTTTTACGTACGTTTTGTGAATTAATCATGAATATTTGTTTAAAATAATTTCAGAAGTAATTGATTCTGTAATTGCACTATTGTTACTATTGTTTCAGAATTATCGCTTTTGGGTATTAGGTACTGTAGTTATACATACTAATTCGATATGTGATGATTTTTTCTGTGTTTCGACAATGCAAACTACTTTATTTCTGAAAAAATATTCAGTTTCATATATTTATTTTATTGCAGTAGAAATAGAACCTACGAATAAAATCACAATTATAATGCTAATACTGATTCTGTTCACAAGAATCTATTATAATGCAGTCGTGCTATACATGTTTTAACGTGCAATACTTAGCAGAAATTCCTCAGAATTCGACCCACTCTTCATAATAATTAAAAATATTTGATTACTGATTTCTGTGCAAAATAAATATTTTTTAATGATATTTTCATTTATAAAAATGTTCAAGGTTCAAATTTTTCCAGTGATGATCATGAAAATGAACTGGAATATCCTTTTTTTAGTCATAACATGCTATTTCTAGTCACTTACAATGATTCTGCCCTTCAAAAACGAAGAAAATGATTTATGACCGCTTCGCTGAACAAATGGTACCACTGTGCTTTGCCAACCTAGAAAAATCAGGAATAAAAAAATTGCGACAGATAAAACTTTTTCATGTTTTATGGATTTTGTTCACTTTTTGTTTACATCGTTGTGGTAAATCTCACAAACAACATAAACAAAAGTTTGTTTGCACACAAACAAGTACAAGTGATGGGTCAATTATTAAAACAATATACATTACATAAAACAATAATTAAACAGATGAAAAAAATATCTAAATCTGCTGTTGCTGAACAGCACAATTGTGCTGGTTCGTCACGAAAGGGATATAGTATTGCATTGAATCATGTTTTGCACAACGGAACATTTGACCCCATTTGACCACACTTCATCTGAACCCTCTCGGTTATGTGTTGGAGAAAAGTTACCTTCGTCGTAGTCCTCGACGCCGTGCCGGTTGGTGTCGTTGTCACAGTCTCACAATCGGCGGTGTCGGGTAGGAAGATAGGGGCTGTCCATTAATTACGTAAGGGTTTTTGGGGGGAGGGGGGGTTTGACAAATCTTACGCGCCATACAAAAATATTCGGGCTGTCATACAAAAAATCTTACAAGGGGGGGTGGGGGTGTCGAAAAATCGCAAAAATGTCCTTACGTAATTAATGGACAGCCCCATACAAAATATGATAATTTCCCCTTTGTTTCACTTAAGCGGCTCACCTGGGAAATGGTATACAGTGTAACCCGGAGAAGCGATTCCCTTTAAGTGTCATCGCAGCATCCGTTTCGTTCAAGTAGATGGCAGGCAACATAGGTTCGATGCACGCTTTGTTGAATTGTTGTGTACCATAGTGATGATCAAAGTAAGCAGTATAGCAACTGAAATCCTCAAAATAAGTAAGTTTTTAAGAAGCAATTAATCGAGTATCATTTTATAAATAATGCTTATGTCCATAACTGGTATACTTACTCTTTGAGAAGCATATTGAAAGATTTTTTCTGCTATCTGCACAGTAATTTAACAGTTCAATAGAATTCAATGTAGACGAATTAAAACAAACGACATGAAGTTACCACAAAAAATATACTGTCACAAGCAAATAGTTACGTAATATCCAACCGATTAAAATACACATTACAAAAACAGGGAAAACTAATTTAACATGCAAACACCTGACACGTGCACCAGGATTGGATCCCATCTACAGAGCAAACAGTCAACTCAATTTACCGATGTCGTCGACCGGATGCAACCAGGTAATGGCATCCCCACGTAGGGGGAGGTTCAACAGTGGAGTAAAATGTGTGTTATGTGTCAAATCCAGCTGTAGAACTAGCACTAATTTATTTTACTTCGGAAATTCGCATGCAATGTATGCACCACACACACGCAGGCAGCAAATAAATTTACACTTAGCTCGCTAAACTGAAATCAATTTAAATTTTCAATTTTGTTTCAATTTTCATTGGGCGTTTTCTAAGCGCACTCAGGATGCACCCATTCGGCTAGTCCTTCGGGATTGCATTCTGTGTTTGATGGATGTAAATTATTTGGGCAATGATTGGGCTGAGTAGGTTGATTATTTTGAAATGCGTTGCGATGATAAAAGCTGTGCGGCCTTTATTTTTTACAAATAATCACTTACTGAGCAGCCTTACGATTGCAATGAAATTTTCATACTTTCTTCAATAAACTTTTGTTTGTGCTTGTGAAACCATGTTTACATACAATGCTTTAGGTTTGTTGACGTTCATGGTAAGACCTGCCCAAGGACCTGTCGCTGAGGAGCGATCGGCAATATCATCGAGCATGCTCTGAGCTTATTATGAGTGTCGTTAAGCTAAGAGAGCAGCGCAATCAGCCAGAAGTCATTCAGATAATCTTTAGGCTGCTGATGATAGGCTTGCATATTAAGAACAAGTATTTGCTTTTGGGTAGACACAGGGACACGCCTGTATCAAGTATACAAAGAAGAAAGTATTGATAAATTTGTGAAATACAGCATACTTCAGTGGGCTGGTCACGTAGTGCCTAGGGATCTACAACTCAAGCAGTACATGTCACAGAAGAGTCATTACACTTTTAGTTTTTGGTGGCATAAGAAGTCACTGTTCAGCATAGTGACCTCTCCAAAACTGAAAAAAATAGTCTACACGTAGTTTATGGACAGCGCCAAATTCGAAAAAGTAGCCTTTTTTTTCCTTCTAAACCATAGGGGGATAATCTGCTCAACAGACACCCTAACAGAAGGTTAGGGTAGTGTAGGTCTGAGGCCGTCTTCTACAACAAAAGTAAAAGCCAGGACTACTCTCTCCTCGTACCCAATAAACCATTCCTATGGTCCTACGTCTCTCCGGAACCACCAAGAAGGTATTGCTTCAGAGAGGGGCTAGTGCACATCGCACCCTCAAGGTTAGCTGCGTAGCCTAGCAGCAACGAACATCGATGACTCGCTCTGGATAGTCCATCACGGTAACATGCTGGCGCTTAGCCAGTTTCCCGAGTGGTCCTCGCCACTCCCTTTGTCCTCGGAAGGCGGGCAGGGTCAACCCCGCCCGCGCCCAACTGCTTTGCAGACATTAAGAACTGATGCCCACGTGCAACCCGATCTGACCTGCTGAAGGCAAGGGTATCACTACCCTTCAGGCCCTATCAGCTGCACCAGAAGGTTGCTGACAGCAGGGTCTCCACCTGCCCCGACCCTTGCCGGGGACCCCTCTCCAACCGCGGGCTCGAATCCAACCCAGTAGACCGACGCCACGACAGCACCGCTACCGGGAATTCCTCTCCGCGGCCACTTAATCGCTGTAAGGGTCGATCTCGACCGCAGGGCACCGGTATGACCTACGAAGCCGACTCCGAACCCCTGGACCACCTCTTGTACTGCATCTGGACTAGCCATTCTCCGAGTCCACGCGCCACCTCCTCTGTAGCTCCCAGACGATATGGGTAATAGCCGTTGAAACGGCGTTCCAGCCAAACTCATCCCTACACATCCTCTGGACCAAGTTGTCCGGAGTTGTGTCCTCTCCGCAAGTGGCAAGCATGCGGTCACGCATTGTGCGAAAACGCGGGCACACGAACAAAACGTGTTCCGCCGTTTCCTCTAAACCATTGCACACTGGGCATTCGGGAGAATCCGCATGCCCGAAACGGTGTAGTAGACCGGCCCAAACTTGTATGAGACGAAAAAAAAGTTTCCGAAATTCACGGGGCACCCTCTAGAATCGTGCTTCTGGATGAGAAGAATAATCTGTGAAAGATTCAGCTCAATCGGTTAAAAACTGAGCTGGCGCAAATGAGTTGAAGGTTTGTATGGGATATTCAGTCGAAATATATGGGAAAGTGGATGACCTCCAGTCTCTGAAGCGGCATGCCGGTTTGGCGAGTTCAATTTGGCACAGAATTGAAAGAATGGTAGTTGAGAACCTAAGGAACGACTTTGTAGAAGACCATACCATGATAAAAGTTAATTTAGTTACGGTTTCAGCTACCGAAGGCAGAGTGAGGACATCTTCTCCCGTTTACTCTCGGTTGTTACATGCAGCACGTGTTTGCCATTCGAAACCTGCACACAACATCATAGGCGGCTATGTTGTCCTTCATCATTTCCATTGCTCACGCACGTGCATGGGTATCGAGACAATCAAGAATTACATAGCCGCCTATGATGTAGTGCACAAGCTTCGACCGACAAACACGTGCTGTATATAACAACCGAGAGTAAACGGTGGAAGATGTCCTCACCCTGCTTTCGTTAGCTGAAACCGCAAATAAATTAAGTTTTATCATGATATGGTCTTCTACAAAGATGTTCCTTAGGGTCTCAACTACCATTCTTCCAATTATGAGCCGAATCGAACTCGCCAAACCGGCGTGCTGAATGAGAGACTGAAGGTCATCCAATTTTCCATATATTTCAACTGAACATCCCATACAAACCTTCAACTCATTTGCGCCAGCTTAGTTTTTAACCGATTGAGCTGAATCTTTCACAGGTTGTTCTTCTCAACCAAAGGCACGATTCTAGAGGGTGCCCCGTGGAATTTTTCGACATTTTTGCATTTGGGCCAGTCTACGGTGTAGATACTGTCGGAAGCAATTATGACCTGTAAGGACCTGTGTCAGGTGGAATGTAACGTCCCCATGGCGCCTATTAATCCAACTATATACCCTCGGTATCAACCTATGGGTCCACCTTCCTTTGGTGGAACTGTCCCACGCGCGCTGCCATTTGACCATAGAGGCCATCCTGGTAGTCCTGCGTATGCCTCTTGTGCCGCGCATTTCAAAGCACTCCATGTCCTCACTGATAAGAATGCTGATATCCCAAGCAACACAACTTGTTGCATAATAGTTATAAATTCTCTTATAATACTTATTCAGTAGTATTTTTCGTGTTATATGGACTTAAAACCGAGCACTTATATAATCAAAACAGCGCAAAAAATGGCGGCTTATAAAACATATTTCAAGTTATATAACATGTATTCTATTACATTTATAATACTTAAAATATCGTCCACAGTTCATTGCTAGTTGTAATATAGTTTTATGCCCACAAATAAAACTCAAATAGTCCTCAAATATGCTATCTCAATTATTGGTTGAAATAAAGTTTTTTACAAGCAATATAACCTTCAGACGACATTTACATTTCATACCGTATGCATAAGCTGATATCCAGATATTTGATAATGATATAACTTGCAGAAAACATTTTTATAACTAACTAATAAAAGAGTTAATGCGGATCAGATAAACTGACAGAAAAAAAACTAATTCAATTTGTCAAATTGTGTTGAAAAAAAAACAATACAGATGGCTTTCCCTGTTCGAAAAATGATGTCTATGTGATCTATTAATTAAATTAAATTTCATATACTATTCAGATAACAAATTCTGAAATAGGTTTTACTCAGTGGGGGTAGCGATGTTTTACCTGCGCTTTAAGATTTATGGTAAAACATTTCTTTTTAATTCTCCATAAATCAAGCGCCACTCAGTCGAATTGAAAATTTAACATGAATCTGCCAAATAATACCGCTCAATGAAGACATATTTCAAAACTTCGCGTAAAAGCAATATGGCAGCTTGCTTGGGCTCACAGTGCAGTTCAAATTCTTTTAAATAACTTCAATCAAAATTTAAATTGAACATCCGACTTGAATTATAATGTGTTTTTTGCCAACAAAGTGAATTAGGTTTTAGGATAATAACAAAACTTCAACAGTTATTTTGTTTTTAGGAACAATCGGCAAATCAAAGGAAATAAATGAATGTAAATTTGTTACAAATTTGTTACAAAATTTTATTTTCTTAATGACTTGTATTCATATGCATTACCGGCACTGTAAAATGCATGGTAATTTCTTACAGCAAAGTCATCAAACAATTGTTGAGAAGTTCCAAATTACGTTTATAACACGTCTAGGGAGCGTTTTTCAAACATACGCACATCGAACGTTTTCTATGTTTGTTTCATGGCAATCATTAGAACACTAAAATAACAATATTATAACTTCATTCATTTATTTAGTTAACATCAAATTCATGATAATACTGAATCAACAATTTGCCGCCATAATACTCGATTTGCAGCTGCAGCTCTCCAACGTCGGTCACGCCCAACACTCGCCAGATCACGCTCCACCTGGTCCGCCCATCGTGCTCTCTGCGCTCCACGCCTTCTTGTACCAACCGGATGGTTAGCAAACACCAACTTTGCAGGGTTGTTGTCCGGCATTCTTGCAACATGCCCTGCCCACCGTATCCTTCCGGCTTTGGCTACCTTCTGGATGCTGGGTTCGCCATAAAGTGCAGCGAGCTCGTGGTTCATCCTTCTCCGCCACACACCGTTCTCCTGTACGCCGCCGAAGATCGTCCTTAGCACCCGTCGCTCGAAAACTCCGAGTGCTTGTATGTCCTCCTCGAGCATCGTCCACGTCTCGTGCCCGTAGAGAACCACCGGTCTTATTAACGTCTTGTACATGGTACATTTGGTGCGGGGGTGAATCTTTTTTGACCGCAGTTTCTTCTGGAGCCCATAATAGGCACGACTTCCACTGATGATGCGCCTTCGTATTTCACGGCTCACGTTATTGTCAGCCGTTAGCAAGGAACCGAGGTAGACGAATTCTTCTACCACCTCGAAAGTGTCCCCGTCTATCGTAACATTGCTGCCAAGGCTTGTCCTGTCTCGCTCAGTCCCACCTACCAGCATGTACTTTGTCTTAGCCGCATTCACCACCAGTCCGACCTTTGCTGCTTCACGTTTCAGGCGGGTGTACTGTTCTGTCACCGTTCCAAATGTCCTAGCAATAATATCCATGTCATCCGCAAAACATACAAATTGGCTGGATTTCGTGAAGATCGTACCCCGGCTGTTGAGCCCGGCTCGTCGCATAACACCTTCCAGGGCGATGTTGAATAGTAGGCAGGAAAGTCCATCACCTTGTCGTAGTCCCCGTCGAGATTTGAATGAACTGGATAGTTCACCCGAAATCCTTACGCTGTTCTGCACACCGTCCATCGTTGCTCTTATCAGTCTAGTCAGCTTCCCGGGAAAGCTGTTCTCGTCCATAATTTTCCATAGCTCTGTGCGGTCGATACTGTCGTATGCCGCTTTGAAGTCGATGAACAGGTGATGCGTTGGGACCTGGTATTCACGGCATTTCTGGAGGATTTGCCGTACGGTGAAGATCTGGTCCGTTGTCGACCGGCCGTCGATGAAACCGGCTTGGTAACTTCCCACGAACTCATTTACTTTGGGTGAAAGACGACGGAAGATGATCTGGGATAGCACTTTGTAGGCGGCATTCAAAATGGTGATCGCTCGAAAGTTCTCACACATTAACTTGTCGCCTTTCTTGTGGATGGGACAGATTATCCCTTCCTTCCACTCCTCCGGTAGCTGTTCGGTTTCCCAGATCTTGACTACTAACTGGTGCAGACAGGTGGCCAACTTTTCCGGGCCCATCTTGATGAGTTCCGCTGCGATACCGTCCTTACCAGCCGCTTTGTTGTTTTTGAGCTGGTGGATGGCATCCTTAACTTCCCTCAGCGTGGGAGTTGGTTCGTTCCCGTCCTCTGCTGCACCAACATAGTCATTTCCTCCGCTGCCTTGGTCCTCCGTGCCTACATTCTCTTCGCCATTCAGGTGCTCGTCGAAGTGCTGCTTCCACCTTTCGATCACCTCACGTTTGTCCGTCAGGAGGCTCCCGTCCTTATCCCTGCAGATTTCGGCTTGCGGCACGTAGCCTTTGCGGGATGCGTTGAGCTTCTGGTAGAACTTGCGTGTTTCCTGTGAACGGCACAGCAGTTCCATTTCCTCGCACTCCGCTTCTTCCAGGCGGCGCTTTTTCTCCCGGAAGAGACGGGTCTGCTGCTTCCGCTTCTGTCTGTATCGCTCCACATTCTGTCGGGTTCCATGCTGCAGCATTACCGCCCGCGCTGCATCCTTCTCCTCCAGAACCGCTCTGCACTCCTCGTCGAACCAATCGTTTCGTCGACTCCGTTCTACGTACCCGATAGTGCTCTCAGCTGCGTTGTTGATGGCTGCTTTGATTGTACTCCAGCAGTCCTCTAGAGGGGCCACATCGAGCACACCCTCGTCCGGCAACGCTGCCTCGAGATTCTGCGCGTATGCGGTGGCGACATTCGGTTGCTTCAGTCGCTCTAGATCGTACCGGGGCGGCCGCCGTACATTACGTTGTTAATAACGGATAGTTTTGGGCGCAGTTTAACCATCACCAGGTAGTGATCGGAGTCGATATTAGCGCCACGATAGGTCCTGACGTCGATAATGTCGGAGAAGTGCCGTCCATCAATCAGAACGTGGTCGATTTGCGATTCCGTTTGTTGTGGTGATCTCCAGGTGTAACGATACGGGAGGCTGTGCTGGAAGAAGGTGCTACGAATGGCCATGTTCTTGGAGGCGGCGAAATCGATGAGGCGTAGGCCATTTTCGTTCGTCAGCTGGTGGGCGCTGAACTTTCCAATCGTCGGTCTGAATTCCTCCTCCTGGCCTACCTGAGCGTTTAGATCCCCTATGATGATCTTGACGTCGTGGTTTGGGCAGCGGTCGTACTCGCGTTCGAGCTGCGCGTAAAATGCGTCTTTGTCATCATCAGTGCTTCCGGAGTGAGGGCTGTGCACGTTTATTATGCTAATGTTGAAGAATCGGCCCTTGATCCTCAACCTGCACATTCTTTCGTCGATCGGCCACCAACCGATCACGCGCCTCTGCATGTCGCCCATCACTATAAAAGCTGTTCCCAGCTCACGTGTGTTGCCGCAACTCTGGTAGATGGTATGATTACCTCTAAACGTTCGCACCATAGATCCTGTCCAACACACCTCCTGCAGCGCTACGATTCCGAACCCGCGGTCCTTCAGTATATCGGCGAGTATGCGGGTGCTCCCGATGAAGTTGAGAGATCTGCAGTTCCACGTACCGAGCTTCCAATCGCAAGTCCCTTTTCGTCGCTGTGGTCGTCGCCATTGGTATCGGTTCGCATTCTTCTCTTGTTGATTTTCCGGTGCTAGTCTTTTTTACGGCTGGCTCGCAGGGCCTGACACCAACCCACTAACCCAGGGAGCTGGGCTTACCTTCCCGGAAGCTACGGGTTCTGCATTGGCATTTCCTCCAACTACAGTGCTAAATAGCTAGGCTCGAGCGCCAGTCTTCGCCGGGGGTGGTGTTTTTAATGGGCGCCCAGGAGATAATATTTTACCTGAGCTTCCACCCCCAATATTATAACTTATTCACCCGTATAACTCTGCCAGGCCAACTCTGCCACATGTCAAAATATTGTTGTCATTTGTTTTTGTTATGTTTATGGTCCTCGGGATTTCAAGAGTAAATTGGGTGATTATCGATCGACAATGTACCCGCTCTACGCGTCCGAAACAATTCACTATTAGACGGATTCCGCGAGTGATTGAAAATCCATGCGAAAGAATATACCTAGTGGTGAAGACAGTGTCCTAGTGCAGTGCAGCTGTATCAATGCTAGCAGTTCTAAAGTGGAAAAGGATTCACACCAGAAAGCTGAGAATCCTCTGGATGTAGATGAAACTAGAAAGTGTGCGGTAGCTTGTAGATCATGGAGTTCTGAAGAACCATACTGATGCGTACATCGCCGATTAGGTTCGGTCAATCGTTTTGGCTTTGCGGTTGGAGCATGATAACACAAGTTTACAAAATAAAACGAAAGTCGTGAACTTCTGTCAACGACCAATATTTTTGAAGCACAATTTAGTGCTGATTTCGAAACCGACCTTCAAAAATTTTTAAGTAGAACAGTTTTTGAGTTTTAGCTCAATATCGAGTTTTGCAACTTTTAAAAATATGTAATTTACTAAAATTCAAATATATTACGTTTTGTTCAACCAATTTCAAATATTTTTCCATAAATTAAAAGCTGAATACAATACCATTCGATCATCTGAAAACAGGTTTTGCGTCAGATTGATAAAATTCAAGATATTGGCGAGTTTTAGGGACGATCTTCTTAAATTTTAGCAAAATTTCCAAAAAAATTTGAAGAAATGTATTTTTCTCAATAAGAAAAAAACAACTTAAAAATTCTTTCTCGACGTTTATTTGACATATCATATGTGGGCGAGTTACAGTAAAAATTCCAGCTCAATCGGAGCATTGATTACGGAGAATGAGATGTTTGAAGTGAGCGACTTTGCTTGAAAATAGAACAAAAATCGATTTCAAATCATCAACCTTGTATGGAAAGTCGAAAAAATTTCCGCTCTACTGTATTTTTTTTCTTTTGCGTTTTCGAACTCAGGGCATGATTCTACACCAAAAATGATCATCAGCTTACCGAGTTCAAAAATGCTGTAAACTAGTGTAATTATCGCACCCGATGCGTTTAATGGATGTGGATGCTTGGAACTGGTATTAATTGTGAAATTTTGAGCAAACTATGGGATGAACAGCACGTCGGGCTGAATTATATGTGAGATGATTGATTGATAATCTAATTTGTAATAATGCTGGAAAACAAAAGTCAAAAATAAAAGTAAGTAGTGCGTCGTAAGAATGTAAACATTGGTTGCTTTCACGATTATCTTGTGTTTTGATGCTGTATTAATGTTATTTATTAGTATAATCAGTGTATTTTATGCATAGTAATACCTATGAAAGGTAAATATGTGTTCTTGTTGCTTGTTATCGTTTAACATAATTAGAGCTTTATAATAACTAAAGATGTATTGTGAAACGCATATATTACCCTTATAAAACATATTCTAAAGTTTTGATTTTCGAAGATGTTTTCTGTGTTACTTGGGTAGGCACCATACCAGTAATGACGCAGAGAGCGTCGTGTGACACGGTGCGGTACGCGCTCGCAACCCTCAGGCACATAAGCCTGTAAGTACTTTCCAGCTTCCGTCGGTAGCATTTAGTACTTAGCGCGGTGCCCCACGCCGGGCCGCCATACCTAAGTATGGACGTAGCAACACTAGCCAGAAGCTTGCGCTTACTGGCGTACACCGCTGAGCTATTGGACATCATCCGGGACAGTGCCGCAATAGCTGTGGAGGCTCTTTTACAGGCATAATCGACGTGGCTACCGAAGGTAAGCTTATCGTCGATCATCACGCCCAAGTGTTTGACGGAGCGCTTTGACAGGATAGTTCACTCTCCTACACTGATCTCCGTCTGCTGCTCCGACTTCAGGTTGTTAACAACCGTCACCTCTGTCTTGTGGTGAGCCAGCTTTTTTTTTTTTTCCTTCTAAACCATAGGGGGATAATCTGCTCAACAGACACCCTAACAGAAGGTTAGGGTAGTGTAGGTCTGACAGGCCGTCTTCTACAACAAAAGTAAAATCCAGGACTACTCTCTCCTCGTACCCACTAAACCATTCCTATGGTCGCCAAACCCTACGTCTCTCCGGAACCACCAAGAAGGTATTGCTTCAGAGAGGGGCTAGTGCACATCGCACCCACAAGGTTAGCTGCGTAGCCTGCAGCAACGAACATCGATGACTCGCTTTGGAGAGTCCATCACGGTAGCATGCTGGCGCTTAGCCAGTTTCCCGAGTGGTCCTCGCCACTCCCTTTGTCCTCGGAAGGCGGGCAGGGTCAACCCCGCCCGCGCCCTACTGCTGAGCGGACATCAAGAACTGATGCCCACGTGCAACCCGATCTGACCTGCCCGTAAGGAAGGGTATCACTACCCTTCAGGCCCTATCAGATGCACCCGTAGGTTGCAGACAGCAGGATCTCACCTACCCCGACCCTTGCCGGGGACCCCTTTCCAACCGCGGGCTCGGATCCAACCCAGTAGACCGACGCCACGACAGCACCGCTACCGGGACTTCCTCTCCGCGGCCACTTAATCGTTGTAAGGGTCGATCTCGACCGCAGGGCACCGGTATGACCTACGAAGCCGACTCCGAACCCCTGGACCACCTGTTGTACTGCATCTGGACTAGCCATTCTCCGAGTCCACGCGCCACCTCCTCTGTAGCTCCCAGACGATGTGGGTAATAGCCGTTGAAACGGCGTTCCAGCCAAACTCATCCCTACACATCCTCTGGACCAAGTTGTCCGGAGTTGTGTCCTCCCCGCATGTGGCAAGCATGCGGTCACGCATTGTGCGAAAACGCGGGCACACGAACAAAACGTGTTCCGCCGTTTCCTCTAAACCATTGCACACTGGGCATTCGGGAGAATCCGCATGCCCGAAACGGTGTAGATACTGTCGGAAGCAACCATGACCTGTAAGGACCTGTGTCAGGTGGAATGTGACTTCCCCATGGCGCCTATTAATCCAACTATCTACCCTCGGTATCAACCTATAGGTCCACCTTCCTTTGGTGGAACTGTCCCACGCGCGCTGCCATTTGACCATAGAGGCCATCCTGACAGTCCTGCGTATGCCTCTTGTGCCGCGCATTTCGAAGCACTCCATGTCCTCACTGATAAGAATGCTGATAGGCACCATACCAGTAATGACGCAGAGAGCGTCGTGTGACACGGTACGGTACGCGCTCGCAACCCTCAGGCACATAAGCCTGTAAGTACTTTCCAGCTTCCATCGGTAGCATTTAGTACTTAGCGCGGTGCCCCACGCCGGGCCGCCATACCTAAGTATGGATGTAGCAACACTAGCCAGAAGCTTGCGCTTACTGGCGTACACCGCAGAGCTATTGGACATCATCCGGGACAGTGCCGCAATAGCTGTGGAGGCTCTTTTACAGGCATAATCGACGTGGCTACCGAAGGTAAGCTTATCGTCGATCATCACGCCCAAGTGTTTGACGGAGCGCTTTGACAGGATAGTACAGTCTCCTACACTGATCTCCGTCTGCTGCTCCGACTTCAGGTTGTTAACAACCGTCACCTCGGTCTTGTGGTGAGCCAGCTCCAGTTTCCTGGACCGCATCCACGCCTCCACAACTTTGATCGAGTGGTTGGTAGTCAACTTTACCTCCTCGATCGTTTCACCGTAGACTTCGAGCGTAATGTCGTCGGCAAATCCGACAATCACCACTCCCACTGGATACTCTAACCTCAACACCTCGTCGTACATGACATTCCATAACACCGGACCCAGGATGGAACCTTGCGGGACTCCTGTGGCCCGCCGGTGGCCTCCCATTTCTAGGGTGGACTCGCCTAGGCATGGTCGCATCACACGCACGTGAGAGCATCGCTACCAGCTCGTCGCCGTCTAAACCGATTAAGTTTCGCTCACGGTGGAGCACCTCCCTAAATACCCCTTCGTCGAAGTATGATGTCTTCCACCTGCGAGGGCTTGGCCTTGGCCTAGCCGCCTCTTCTTCTATCCGCTGTCTGCTGTTATTGTAGTCGATACTGTAGCGAACCGCCAGGTGATCGCTGTGAGTGTAGCCCAACCCGGGAGCTTCTTGACAGCTGCCGAACAACGTCAGCGTACCTAAAAATTTTGGTCCGGGTGGTACTGTCAGATTCAAAGCGGCAAGCGCTAGTTTTGAAAAGGACGAAATCAAAGAATAACACACCGCACAAAACATATTAAAACAATAAACAGGAACCTTAATGTGTTGTTTTCACTTTTCTGGCGTAGGAGAACGCAAATTAAGTTTGGCATGATGTATTTTGTTTACTAGAATCGCAAATTATATCTATAAAACGGGTAGAGGCAAAATAGTCGACTTTCATAAAAATAATTCGAAATCCATGTTTTCTTCTGGTGCGGTTAATAAGCACCTGAAATTAATAAATTACTACTTATGCCAACATTTTACAGCAGCATATCTGGTGGCAAAGCCAAAAAAGAAGTTAAAAATAATCATTTGCAATTTTTTTTTTCGAGATTTATCCTCGGTTTGATTTTGTACGTGCAGTAACAAATTAATATGCACGAACGTTTTAACATGTGCTATTATTACATTTCATACAGCAACAAGAAGAAAACTCAAAATGATTTGAATTCAATGAACATTAGTTTTTGCGCTTCTGTAGAATACGTCCTTTTGATACGAAACGCTAGCCTCTCTTTGGCTTCCACTCACCACGCAACAAAAAGATGTTTTCGCATGGACAAAAATTGTTGCGTTAGTGAAGGATGGACCCGTTGTTTACGTATGGTAGCGACATCTACGATTTGAAAGTAGGTACGCGAAACTGAGCTCATCTGTCAAATAGTGGGGGGGTTGGTGTAGCCATCATCTACTCTCCAGTTCGAACGTCTCAGGTTCGAACTACTTGTTAGGCCAGGACTACAAAAGGTCACGTCAATAATTGACTCCGCTCCGTTTCGACTATAGGTACTCTTGGTACCGACATTAGCCAAGTCGACATCTAAGATGGTCAGTGTTTCTAGCAGGATCTGACCCCGCTGGTTCGTAAAACGACTTCCCCATTCCACGGCCCAGGCATTAAAGTCGCCCGCTATTACCACCGGCCTTCGCCCTGTTAGCACGGTCGTTAAGCGGTCAGCATTTGCGTGAACTTTCGTCCCTGCTGCCCTAAAAAACCTGCTTGATTTGTGCATCTTTATCGATCTTGGTTCCACCGTTTGACGTTATTTGACTGCCAACACGGAGAAACTGAAAAACTCAAAATTAGGTACTTTTAAACTCAAATTTGAGTTCTTTTCCATCTCCCTTTTCATACGCTCTTTCTGTTGTTGTCAGAGAGTGAAGAGAGAAACAGCCCAACTTTTGCAGTTCCGTGCGTCAAGCCAAAACTGAGTTTCTAGCACAGTACTCAAATTTGAGTGAATACAACCTAGTCAAAATTTCGGTTGAGTGGAAAAAACTTAAAATTAGGTATTTTTTTCACATGGAAGCAAGCGGGAACAACCCAACAAAAACATCGATTCCATCAACTCAAAATTGGCTTGACGCACGCAACCCCGAAGTTGGGTGGAAAGAACTCACTTTTGGGTAGTTTCGTCTCTCCGTGAAGATATTGAAAATCATGGATGTTTTGTGTAAACAAAATATCCCCCGTTTTGTGTAAGCGGAAGACATTTTGTTTGTTGGGCTGTAGGTATTTTGTACGGGAGTCTGTTGATCATTTTCTCATAATTACTAAACTGTTGGACTGTTGGTGTTGATCGCTTCGATGCTGCTTCTCTTCTACTTCTACTTATCATTCCATCTGGAGTCCATTGGTATCACCTTCTGGTCCAATGGTCGTCATGAAATTATACATATCCAATCGGTGGTTTGATTCGGCTTGGCGATGGTTGTTGCTGACGTTGATAGGGTGTTTGACCTGACCAAATTGATCTTACTCTGCATATCTACTTAAGTGCCGTTGAACTAGTAGGGCAATATCATCAGGCAATTCGAACCCGTTCAATTGCTTTGTTGTGATGAGCTGCCAGAGTAGGAATGGCCAATCGCCCCACCAGGAGCTTCGGGAAATTACTCCACAAATAACTTCCTAAAATTCTTCAAGAGTTTTCCTGGAAATTTTACGGGTGTTCCTAACGGGAGCCCTCCAGGAGTTCCTCTCGGGAATCTACAGGAGTACTTTCCGGGAGTCCACCAGGACTTCCTTCCGGGAATGCTCTAAGAGATTCTTCCGAGAATTCTCCAGAAATTTCTTCCCGGAATTTTTCATGGATTCCTTCCGAGAATTCTTCAAGAGATTCTTCCGGAAATCCTCCAGTAGTTCCTTCCGGCAATTCTTCAGTAGTACTCTACGGAAATTTTCCAAGAGTTGCTTCCGAGGGTTCATCAGGAGTTTCTTCCAGAAATTTTTCATGAGCTACTTCCCAGAATCCTCCAGCAGTATTTTCCGAGATTCTTTCTGTAGTCACTTCCGAGAGTCCTCCATGAGTTCCTTTTAAGAATCCTCCAGATGTTCCTTCCAAGAACCCTCCCTTAATTTCTTCCGGTAATTCTTCAGGAGTACCTTACGGAAATACACCAGAAATTCTTTCCGGGAATTCTCCAGGAGTTCCATCTGGGCATCCACTAGGAAGTTTTCCGATAATCCTCCAGCAGTTCTTTTCGAAATTCTTTTAGGAGTTACTTTCAAGAATCCACCAGGAGTACCTTCCAAGAATCGTTCAGAAGGTCTTTCCGCGAATTCTCCAGGAGTATCTGCTGATAATCTTCTAGAAGTTCCTCCAGGAGCTCCTTCCATAAATGCTCCAAGGGTTTCTTACGAGAATTCTTCAGGAATTCTTTCCAGGAGTCCTTCAGGAGTTCCTTCCGCAAATCCACCGAGAGTTACTTCTGAGGATTATCCAGAAGATCCATTCAAGAGTCATCCAGGAGCTCTTTCCGAGAATTTTCCAGGAGTTCCTTACGAGTCTTGCAGGAGTTTTTTTTAGATAATCCTTGAGGAGTTCCTTTGGGGAGTCCTCCAATAGTTCCTTCCGAGAACCCGCCAGAAGTTCTATCCAGGAATCCTCCAGGAGTCTTCCGAGAATTTTCCACGAGTTTCGAGAGTCCACCAGGAGTTCCTTCCAAAGATCCACCAGGAATTACTTCCTGAAATCTTCCGGGAGTTACTTTCGAGTATTGTTCAGTTGCTCCTTCCGGGAATCGTTCAGAAGTTACATTCGAGAATCCTGCAGGAGTTCGGAAATCCTTCAGGAGTTGCTTCTGCGAATTCTTCAGGAGTTTCTTTCGAGAATTCTCCAGGTGCTCCTTCCGAGAATCCTCCCGAGTTTTTTTTTCCGAAAATACTCCAGGAGTTTCTTCCGAGAGTCCACTAGGAGTAACTTCTAAGAATCCACAAGAGTTCCTTCTAATATCACAGCGCAACATTTTGTTTGTCTCAAGAGCAAACTTATGTGTCTGTGACAGTTTGTGGGCCCCTGAATCAGAATCCGGGCTCAGATTTGTTCCAGCACGTCACAATTTTGAGCTTCACCTCAATTTATAGGGCAATTTATAGGGCAAAATATGCGGTTTTGGGCTTTTTCTTCAGAAATTTCTTCTGGTAACGTATTTTTGTGCACTAACCCCATTCAGGAATTGCATGACAACTTTCTCGAAGCATTTCTCCAGATATATCTTCAGGGGCTCTTCTACGGATTCCTTCAGAGAATCCTTCGAGTATTCTTCAAAAATTTATTGAAGGACTTTTTCAAGAATTCTAGCCTTTATCTGTATTTTTTTCTGACAATTTTATGAGATTCCTCAGGAAATTTATCTACGGGTTTCTTCTCCAGTCTCCAGCAATTATTCCTTGGAATTACTTCCACAGTTTCTACACATGCTTCTCACTATTTTTTTTTCTAGGAAGGTATCTTAAGCTATTTCTTCAGTTGTTCTCCCAGACATTCATTTAGGAAGTCTTCCTAAAATAACTTTTCAAATTGCTCTTTTGAATTTTTGTTTAGGAATACCTCGGGACAATTTCATTTAGGAATCTGCAAAGGTTTCATCAGGAGTTTTTTAGGGGGATTCCTATGAACGCTCCTCTTGGGATTTCTCTATAAAACCTATCAGGAATGCAATTTTCTCAAGAACTTCTGAAAAAAATCCCTGGAGGAATATCTGAAACAATTCCTGCAAAAATCTCTAAAGGAATCCCAGGAGATATATGTGAAGGAACCACAAAGGCAATTAAAAAAAATGTTGTACGAAATTTTACAGGAATCCCTAAGGGAATTTCCCAGAAATTCTGCAAGGAATTCTTGGAGGTGCTGGTGGAATAATTTCCGAAAGAATCTGTGCAAGATTTTTGAATATATTCAATGAAATTTTCGAAGAAACCCCTAGAAATGTGGAGATAAAAAGTCTGAAACTCTCAGGAGATATTTTTGAAGGAGGAGCTTTTGAAAGAATTACTGGAGGAACTTCTCAGTAGAATACCAGTTGAAACTTTAGGAAGTGCTCTAAAAAGAATCTCTTCAATGCTATATCTAAAGAAATCCCAGGGAAATTTTTGAAGAAATTCTTGGAGATTTTCTAAAAGTATTTTTGGAGCAATCTGAAGACGTATTTCTGGAGGAATTCCTAAAGGAATACTTTCAGAATCGACAAGATGAGATTTTATTAAATATCCCATGAAAAAAACTCTTGAGATTATAATCCAAGAATCTCTAGAGAAATGCCTGCAGGGTTTTCTGGATCCAATCCTTGTAAATATGCCTGGACACATTCCTGCGGAAATTGTCAATGCAATTCCTAGAGCAGTATCTGAACATATCTCAGGTGGACTTTTTGAAGTAGCACCTGTACGAATTTCTGAAGAAACCACTGGAAGAGTTTATGAAAGAATATTCAAAAGAATTTCTGAAGGTATCCATGTAAAGAGTTCTGGAGGTAATCTCTGCAGTTTTAGAGAATTTTAGAAGAAACCATCAAAAAATTTCTTCAAGAATCCGCTGGAAGGATTTCTGAAGAAACCACCGGAGAAAACACTGTTAGTTTTTTTAAACCGAATTCTTGAAGTAATTTCAGAAGAATGGAACATTTTTGGAAAGAATCTTAAAGGCATAGTTGGACAAATTTATTTAAGAATATATAGGGAAATTTCTAAAGGAATCCCTTAAGGAAATTCTGAAAGAATTCTGAATTTTTGATTTTTCCATGTAAAATTCCATGTAAAATTTTCCCTGGTAACTGCTGGGGGAATTTCAATGAATGGTTTTCTAAATGAATCCTAGAATACACAAGTTTACAAAATAAAATGAAAGTCGTGAACTTCTGTCAACGACCAAAATTTTTGAAGCACAATTTAGTGCTGATTTCGAAACCGACCTTTAAAAAATTTAAAGTAGAACAGTTTTTGAGTTTTAGCTCAATATCGAGTTTTACAACTTTTCAAAATATGTAATTTACTGAAATTCAAATATATTGCGTTTTGTTCAACCAATTTTAAATCTTTTTCCATAAATTGAAAGCTGAATACAATACCATTCGATCATCTGAATACAGGTTTTGCGTCAGATTGATGAAATTCAAGATATTGACGATTTTTAGGGACGGTCTTCTTAAATTTTAGCAAAATTCCCAATTTTTTTTTGAAGAAATGTATTTTTTCACTAAGAAAAAAACAACTTAAAAATTCTTTCTCGACGTTTATTTGACATATCATATGTAGGCGAGTTACAGTAAAAATTTCAGCTCAATCGGAGCATTAGTTACGGAGAATGAGATGTTTGAAGTGAGCGACTTTGCTTAAAAATAGAACAAAAATCGATTTCAAATCATCAACCTTGTATGGAAAGTCGAAAAAATTTCCGCTCTACTGTAATTTTTTTCTTTCGCGTTTTCGAACTCAGTGCATGATTCTACACCAAAAATGATCATCAGCTTACCGAGTTCAAAAATGCTGTAAACTAGTGATATAGTTCTGAATATAGAGCTTTCTGAAGAATTAATGGAGGTATGTATGTATGAAGCAATCAATGCTACAGGGGATAGACAAAATGATCGAGACAGGCAAAATTTTCATTTTCCAAAAAATGTTTAACTAGCTGTTACTTTTCGAAAAGGGCATAAAATATTCTGAAATTGTCACTGTAAGTAGATCAAGTAGTTGTATATCAGTGGTCTAGAAAAAGGTATAATTTGCCGTGTTCCCAAATTTTCGGGAGGTTAGAATTGCCCTTCACAAGGTCGATTTTCGTCGAAGCAAATCACAACGTTTTTGTTAGTTGTAATGTAGCTTTTGCTGCAATTTTATTATTCGTTTTAGTTTTAGAGTAATTCGATAGTTATAAGTTTTGTACTCACATAAATCGGTTTGCATGTGTAGATTTAAGGACAATTTTCCCGAATTTTGTGTCTTGTGTTGTTCCTGCATGATTCATTTTAAATTAGGTTAAGTTTTACAATAGAAATAAGAAACTTACTGCTTTGCATGAAACACTGACACTTTTAGATTAGGAACAATTAATTTAAGTAATAAACGAACTTAGCGTGTAGTTTAGCTATAAGAGATTAGATTTGAATAATTAGGTTTAACAATTTGCATGAAAATTCACTTTAACAAAATTTCACCTTCAAGTTTAGCGACTAATTCCCGTGTTGTAATTATACAATAGATAGCAGATTGCATGACATCAGATCTCTGTCTTCTCATCCGTCATTGTGCCCTGTCAATCTGACAGCACCGGTCGTTTCGGCCGTCACGGTATCGTGACCAACAGTGCTGCCAGTACCAACATGCCGATAGCTAACTTTGAGTTGTTATATCACCGGATTCGATGAACCGAATGCAATGAAATTTTGACCATTTATTATAAAATTATCAACACGGAAGAAAATTATAACGATTAGATTCATTCATTTTCATTTATTTAGTATTACATCAAATTCAAGATAAAACTGAATCAACAATATTTCTTCATAATACACGGTTCGTGGCTGCCGCTCTCCATCCTCGGTCGCGCCCGATGCTCGCCAAGTCACGCTCCACCTGGTCCGCCCATCGTGCTCTCTGCGCTCCACGCCTTCTTGTGCCAACCGGATCAGTTGCAAACACCAGCTTTGCAGGGTTGTTGTCCGGCATTCTTGCAACATGCCCTGCCCACCGTATCCTTCCGGCTTTGGACACCTTCTGGATGCTGGGTTCGCCGTAAAGTGCAGCGAGCTCGTGGTTCATCCTTCTCCGCCACGCACCGTTCTCCTGCACACCGCCGAAGATCGTTCTTAGCACGCGTCGCTCGAAAACTCCGAGTGCTTGCAGGTCCTCCTCGAGCATGGTCCATGTCTCGTGCCCGTAGAGGATTACCGGTCTTATTAGCGTTTTGTACATGGCGCATTTGGTGCGTGGGTGAATCTTTTTCGACCGCAGTTTCTTCTGGAGCCCGTAATAGGCCCGACTTCCGCTGATGATGCGCCTCCGAATTTCACGGCTCACGTTGTTGTCAGCCGTCAGTAAGGATCCGAGGTAGACGAATTCCTCCACCACCTCGAAAGTACCCCCGTTTATCGTAACATTACTACCCAGACGGATCCGGTTGTGTTCGGTTCCGCCTACCAGCATGTACTTTGTTTTTGAGGCATTCACCACCAGTCCGACCTTTGCTACTTCGCGTTTCAGGCGGGTGTACAGCTCTGCCACCGTTCCAAATGTTCTGGCAATAATTTCCATGTCGTCCGCAAAGCACACAACTTGTCCGGATTTTGTGAAAATCGTTCCCCGGCTGTTGAGCCCGGCTCGTCGCATCACACCTTCCAGAGCGATGTTGAAGAGTAGGCATGAGAGTCCATCACCTTGTCTCAGTCCCCGGCGAGATTCGAATGAACTAGATAGTTCACCCGAAACCCTTACGCAGTTTTGCACACCGTCCATCGTTGCTTTAATCAGTCTAGTCAGCTTCCCAGGAAAGCCGTTTTCGTTCATGATTCTCCATAGCTCTGCGCGGTCGATACTGTCGTATGCCGCCTTGAAGTCGATGAACAGGTGATGCGTTGGGACCTAGTATTCACGGCATTTCTGGAGGATTTGCCGTACGGTAAAGATCTGGTCCGTTGTCGACCGACCGTCGATGAAGCCGGCTTGATAACTTCCCACGAATTCATTCGTTATAGGTGACATACGACGGAAGATGATCTGTGATAGCACTTTGTAGGCAACATTCAAAATAGTGATCGCCCTGAAGTTCTCACATTCCAAATGGTCGTCTTTCTTGGGAATGGGGCAGATTACCCCTTCCTTCCACTCCTCCGGTAGCTGTTCGGTTTCCCAGATCCTGACTATCAGCCGATGCAGACAGATGGCCAACTTTTCTGGGCCCATCTTGATGAGTTCCGCTGCGATACCATCTGGTGAATGGCATCCTTAACTTCCCTCAGCATGGGAGTTGGTTCATTTCCGTCCTCCCTGCCTACGTTTTCCACGCTATTCAGGTGCTGATCGAAGTGCTGCTTCCACCTTTCGATCACCTTACGTCCGTCCGTCAAGAGGCCTCCGTCTTTATCCCTGCATATTTCGGCTCGGGGCACGAAGCCGTTGCGGGATGCGTTGAGCTTCTGATAGAACTTCCGTGTTTCTTGGGAACGGCACAGCAGTTCCTTTTCTTCACACTCGGCTTCTTCCAGGCGGCGTTTTTTTTTTCGAAAGAGGCGGGTCTGCTGTTTCCGCTTCTGTTTGTAACGTTTCACGTTCTGTCGGGTCCCTTGCTGCAGCATTACTTCTCGGCTGCGTCGTTGATGGCTGCTTTCGCTGTACTCCAGCAATCCTCTAGAGGGGCCTCATCGAGAGTCTTATATTAAATGTGATGTTGAATAAATGAATCAAAATATACACAGTAGCAGTTGCAACTGGTGCTAGACATTTGATGAGGCAAATGCCGAGTAGAATTTATTTTGCCATGCTGCCATTATTGTGCGTTGCAAGAAAAACACAATTATGGTGACTACTTTCCAAGGCCTTATGTGATGGTCGAAATACAATCGCGGTGCAAATGGCACGTGCAGTCACAGCAGTCATCACCCGTCCATGTGTTGACCCTTTTTCAAGAATTATTAAAGAGCCCTGTGATGGAAAATTTGAAAATAGATCTGTTTCTTTAGGCGGCAATGTCGTGCGTATCTTTGATTGCGGGTAAAAGTAGTTTTTATTTTGATTCGTATAATATTTAAAATTTAGATCCAAAACCACGCCTACCAAACCAAACCCCACAATTTATTTCATTTTAACCTGAAAAAGTAAACAGGCGCAAGTTTTGCCACCGTACCGCACATAACGAGAATTTTTATCAAAACTAGTGATGCAGAAATCCAATGGCTACAAAACTCAATTTATCGCTTCAGAAACGTCCTTACATAAAATAGCCTCTTGGAAATTTGCCGTTCCCTAGCTATTTCCGTAGTCGTCGTTGGAGGACACCATAATCTCGTTTAAATTTGTTAGTTTATGAGGTAAAAGCGGATAGTTTATTATTATCCTCCTTTCAGAAGAGCTGCTACCTGGCCATCGTTTATTGCATTGTCGGCGGTGCTCTCTCGACGAAGGCAGAATTCTATAGCATAGAATAAAATTGAGAAAAACCACGCGGAGACAGTTTTCACCGGGCGGCACACAGGAAAAACGAAGGTGAAGTCTATTATAACCTCTAGCACTTTGGTCGTTCTTCCACCATCACCGCCGGACGGACGGGCATGAATGGAAAAAGTCCTGTGAACGACTCCTCCGCAAGCTGCATCCAGTACTAGTGGATGATGGGAAAAACGAGGCCAAAACAGCAGCAGCAGCAGCGATACTGCCTTCTGAAATATTCTACTGACTGCTCGACACACAAATTAAGTCCTGTGTCCTAGTAGCGCTACTGCCACTCCGGCAATCTACGAGGTCGAGATAAAAAAAAAATAAACTAAAACAGTAAAAAGCATAAGGCGGAAGTGGCTAACAGAACTTTCATTGGGCCAAAGCTGCTGCTGTTGCTGCTGGATGTTGGAGATCTCATATAGGTGATGCGGTGTCGTCTGTTAGAATATATCCTACTAGACGTATAAAATGGTGCCCCATGCAAAGCTGGAAACTTGATGTGAAAGAAGATACTGCTTGCGGTAATTCTCCCCTCGACGCAGACAAGAGCCGGCTTCTGTCTGAGTGACAGCCAGGATGGAAGTTTGCATCTTTTTACAACGAGTCGTAATTAAATTTTAGACGTTTTATTCGTTTATTACTGCTAATGGAAACATGGTGATAGGAGAGCCCTGTTGGCAAACTGGCGCTTTGTTGAAACCGGCATTCAGCTGGAGACTGGATGGTTTTGAACATTTCAAAAGGTTAGGTGCTGAAAGAATAGTGTGGTTGAGTATGATATGTTTTGCAACAGGATGTTTAGATTCGTCGCTAAAAGCAAGACTCAGTTCCATATCTGGATTTACATCACGTATTAGGTCACAAAGCTATGACGTTAACCTGAACTTTATTTCGACAGAGTATTGCACATTAACAATTCCGAACTCATACAATGCATTGAGTCTAGTTTGAAATGTACCCGAATCTTAGTTACGAGTGTAGACCCAAAGTTCTTACCCTCAGCAAAAATTTGATGAGCAATATACGCCAGCATTTGTAAAAAACCTTGAATAATCCACTATTGAACAGTATGTACTATTCGAAGTCGGACGCGTAAACGATACTTCCTTACGAATTTTAACTCCGAGAGGTTTCGAATACCCTCACACGGAGAAATCAAAGTACCCAAATATGAGTTTTTTTTCACCCAACTTCGGGGTTGCGTGCGGGAACCCATATTTGAGTTCATGGAAGCGATGTTGAAGTGTTTTTTTTTACATTTGATCCCGTGCGTCAAAGTACCTACCGGCAAAGTTGAGTTGTATTGCTCTTCGCTCTGTGACAACAACGAAGAGAGTGGATGAGAAGATAAAAAAGAACTCAAAAGAGAGTTTAAAAATACTTAAATTAAGGTACTTGAGTTTCTCCGTGCAGAGATGACACTGAGGATACATAGATTGAAAATGGGGCTAAATACATGAAAAAAACCCAGATTAATCCACCTAGTGGTGATAGTGCCTTTCTCGTCGAGTATGTACTCATGATCTATCAGTCGACGCAATAAATCTTGCCTTAGAGTCAGTGATCAGCCCTTAATCTCTGTACTTTGGTAACGGACGTGAAGGAGCAAATTCTCATAACAGCGGTCTGGGACTGTACCACTTACGAATTTCTGAGTCCTGAGAATACTTTATTTAGAAAAGCAAGAATTTTATCAAAGTCATCATTTAATTGGGAAACTTAGCACTTTTCGGCACTTTGGCTCGTACGCACTTTTTACTTACCACCGTGCCTTCCGTAGATTCAGCCTCTGCTTCTACATCTACTGAGCAGCTCGAATCCCAATCAAGACAATTTCAATTACGATTCGAACTACAAATCTAGTGTAGAGGCAGCTGCTGAATCTGCTTTTGCTTTTGACTGAGCACAACTGTTTGACAACGGGAGTTCGATTATTGGGGACGCCTACTACACCATAGCATACCTGATCAAACAAAAAACTACGCCGACAAGCATGAGCGCGCGCACGTGGTTCCTACTGATACATGTTTATGTAGCTAGAAAAGATCGCACTAAATGGGTATTTTTCGTAATTACAAAAAAATTTGTATGCAACTCGTTGCGAAACTCGATTTTTTCAGCAATCGTCGTATTGTACGACTCGTGCTGAAAAAATCAGCATTTTGCAACTTGTTGCATAAATAACTATTTTGTAATTGCGCTGCGTTTTCCCCTATTTTTCACTCGCGGTTACAATGATACAACGGCCTACTTTTTTTCACTAAAGCAAAAGTGCTGAAAAGCAGCAATTAATTATTTTTCAAAGTCACTAATACGCTTATAATATGATTGTACTTTGCGTTCCTGGTGACAAATACCTTAACGAAAGCATTTTAAACTAAGAAAATCACAATTTGCAATTGCCTGTTAGAATTGCATTATGGACACCGAATATATGTTTTGGACACCCTCAGGTATATATAATTTGGACAGGGCAATTATCTCAATGTTTAGCCATGAGTACTACTAAATCATGGAAGTAGCATTAATTAACAAATATTTTCTTGCAAATAATCAAATGTCTCCACGTAACAGGCATTTATTTTGATAACTATTACAGTTTTTGTTATAATCGATGAAATATCGCCAGACCCACAGAATACGCCTCCAAGTATGCAATCGCACAGCATCCCTATGTAGTTCGTCAGATGACCAAAATATATTTATAGTAGAAAACTTGAAATGTATTTTGGACACCACCTTTTTTAAGCGTTCTAGATGAATGTTAAGAGATTGGCTGCCTAAGAGCACCTTTAACGGTGCGCTTCTATAGCCCGTTTGGCAGCCCTCCATCATTGCAGCAAACTTTACCGGTCGCTGCTGGATGCGCTCGCAAAATAGTAGCGCTATGGGTGGGTGACCAAATATAGTAGCGGGGCAGTTGCGCTGCTAAAAATGTTATGGAAATATGACAGCCCTCCCGATACGAACCAGGGCGACTAATTTGATTGCTACCGGTGTGGAAAAGGGTGGTTAAGTCCAAATGGTAGCGCTGAGCGGGTTGCTCGAATAGTAGCCACCGTTAATGTTGCTCTAATGCTTCTTTATTGAACATGTTTCATTGCAATAAGGCTTTCAAATTTCTTACAATTATCCATTCAACGATTTTGAGGTGAATATTGTATTTGACTGTGAAGTGTATGTCGTCTTGCATACCTGTGCATTTGCGGGGTTTCAGTGAAATAATTTACATTTTCGATAATTTTGAAGTAAATTCTTAATTGTTAAGCGTATTTTCAACGCAAATCATTAGAATAGGGTCTGTTTGATCCAATGGTTTTGGGACAGAAGGTCGAAGGACAAATGGTCGAAGGACAAAAGGTCGAATGGACAAAAGGTCGAATAGACATAAGGCCGAAGGGACAAAAGGTCGAATGGTACAAAAGGTCGAATGGGACAAAAGGTCGAATTTTAGTAGACTAATTTACCAGCTGGTATTTCTCTCTTATAAGACAAACATTTTTGAGAAGTCTTTGTTGCCGCTTATTGAAAGAAACATTGTAGTGCTGTTATAGAAATCATATGCATTTCAGTCACTAACATTTCCATAGGAAATTTTTCCTTCTTTTGTTTGTAGGATGTTCTTTCAAGTTCTGTTAATGTCGTATTTATTTAATGGCAATTTAGTTTGGTTTTTTGTTCAGGAATTTTTCCTTCTTAAAATTATAAGCTGTTCTTTTAACTTTTGTTAGTGAAATAATTATTGACTCCTTAGGGACTTATTTTTTAATCAGAAATTTTGCCTTCTTCTTTTCAATATCTGTTCTTTCTAACTGTACTGTAGAAACTGTCGAGGTCCTCCATTTCCATGTACCGGTATCACTTAAACTTTAATTTCCGGATCCACCACTGCGGAAACACTAGCTTCCTGAACTACTATTTCTTTTTCCTTCAGAAGCACCACTGCGATCCTTATTCTAGCGCATCAAAGTCCAAACTGAAGAGCTTTTCGTTTTGCTCTCACTGACTACCATCTCCACTACTCGAAGCTTCCAAAAGCTCACACCACTCTCCAAACTCAGCACATCGGCACTGTACTAAAATCCCACAATTTAGAACAGTATGCTCTTACACTGAAACAATTGAGACAATGTTATGTTTATATATATTTTTTTTTAGTTCATTCTGGTATAATGTCAACCTGGACGATATTATTACTACATCCGCCTTCACCTCTACTCTAATTATAAACCTCTATCAAATAATTAAACAAATTATATTCTCAATCTATCATCCCGTCTAAACTAAGTTGTTATAAAACAAGCAATTTGGATAATTATTACTTCGAGGAAAATGGCAAATCTGTGTAATATGGAGGAAACATCAATCTGAATTTATTGATATTTCCGTGTACACTGAAAAATATTTAAACCCAAAGAATAAGTTCTAAAAACTCAAATTTGGCTAAACAGCTAATAGTTTTTACTCAGCATTGGGTTGTTTTCTCCCTCACCCCACACGAATGTTGTCAAAAACGAAGAGAGAAGCACCGACATATCCGTGCGGCTCCGTGGAAGAAGCCAAATTTGGGTTATCTTGACTAAACCCAAATTTGCGTCAAATAAGGCCTCCGCTGGGTGAAAATAACTTACCACTGGGTGAAAATTTTTGCAGCGATCAAATGAGATTTACCTAGTGACCACTATCGCTGTTTGACGCAAATTTGAGTAATTCCACGGAGGTGCGGGATTGCGTCAAAAGAACTTAAATTTGGGTTGATTTGTAGTTCCGTGTATAATTGATTTATTTCATTTTTTTTAATTAGTTGTGTATATTTTTTAAAAGTGTATAAATGTTCGAATAATTTCAAATAGTGATAACAATTCCGCACCTAACCGACCTCATTTTATTATTTATTTATATATATTTTTTTACCGTGTACGAATGTTCGAATAATCTAAAATAGAGATACCAATTCCACACCTAGCCTCAATGTTGGCTTAAGCACGATTTCACTAAACTGACATTTGTGCAGTGCCGTGTTTACAGAATGAGAACTCGTTTCAATGGCTTCTTAAATAACACGGCATTGCTCAAAAGTCAAACGAACGAACGCCCGGATTGGTTCATAAAGGTCCATAAAAAAACTGCGAATGTACACTGTTTCTTTGCCTCGCGACGTTAGATTATTTCTTCACTCTAGAAGATAAAAATTTAATCTCTAGATTTAATAATTTCAGATACGACAAAATTATAAAGCCGCACACCATCATCCATGAACAAAGGTATTAAAATTGTAATAAATAAAATACGATCATAAATTGTATTTTAATTATTACATTTTTTTTTGTACTCAGTGTCTGCAGTACATATAACTTTGAGGTTGTGTACTTTTCTAGATTCATCCAATCCAAAGTAGCAGCAATCGAACAAGGGACGAGACTGCTGCATTATCCTGAAGCAAAAAAAAGCACCGACTATTACCCTCGCGTCGAAGCTAATAATCACCCAAGCGATCCGGTTGCAATCGTTGGTCGCAAGATGACCGACAACAGAACACGAATTGGTGGATTGGCTCTTTTGATGACCCCTTCCATCCGTTATGATGCGGCATGCATGACTTGGCACTGTTCAGCAGTCGATCGAACTCAAGTTGGATGGCGTCTCGCAATTCGCGTTGCTTGCTGATCGACGATGTCAGTAAGAACACCCCGAACAAGCAGATGGCTGTGATAAAGACGTACCCTGTGTTGGTCACCTGAGTAAGCAGATTGGCAGTGTCCACGTCGACCTATAAGGACTACCTAGGTACTACCTGGTGAGAGCGAAGTCATTCAGCCTGTAAAGATACACCCCGTCTCCTTGAAGTCCTTCCGACCATCAATTGAAACTCTTCAAAAGTAGTTAAGGTATGCAATACAGGTAATCTTTTATTCTTATTTTATTTTATTTTTTTTTTGTGGTTCGATTTCGTCTGTCGTTTCGCGTCAATAGAAAATTTTTAATAGAAATTTCAATAATCAACAGCAGTAAACAAGGAAAAAATTAAAAAAACGTGAAATTCCAGCTGAGAACTTGGCGTCGTTTAGGAAGGGCTGATCTACGCATATGATTGCGATTTCCGCTATCACACCACAACCTGCAGAATAAAAATGCCTAATTTGATAATGTTAATTCAATATTCAGTAAATTTATAGCAATCACCTCATTAATGCTCACCATGTCTAACCAACGATCACTCATAGATGTGGTACATGAACATGTCCTTGAATCTCTCCGGTTTTCTGACATTGCGTTGAGGTCGCAAATCCCGCGGTTCAGAAACCTGTTTCGCGGGTTCCGTCTCGTTGTTGTCTGGTATTTGTTCATCTGGCTCTGACACTGTAGGGTCATCAATTCCGCTCGCTAAAACTGGTGCTCGCTTGAGGTCCCGAACATTGCGCGTGTATTGAACACCTCGTTCGCTCCTTACCACAACCTTCGCTCCATCTCTGGAGAGGACGATATACCGTTCTGCTGAGTAAATTGGATCCAGCTTGTTCTTTCGAGGTACTGCCAGCAGTACATAATCTCCGGCGTTTATATCAGAAGGTTTTGCGCCCCTGCGCGAATCTGCGTAAAGTTTGCTCTGCAGTTTTGACGTCGCATCCTTTTCTCGCACATCTTCTCTGTCTGTTGTACCTTCCTTAGAGTCCCAAAGTGCCGGGAACATTCCTCTGTATCGTCGTCCAACTAGCAGCTCAAAAGGCGTTATGCCAAGTCTTGAATGTGGCTTCATTGTGTTGTGGAAATGCACATACTCTTGAAGTGCTTTCCTCCAACTAACACCATCCAGCTTCGCAGCCATCAAGGCTTTTGTAATGCCTTGATTTTGGCGCTCCACAGCGCCGTTGGTTTGGGGACACAAAGGAATAGATTTCCTAACTTTAACCCCTTTTGATTCCCAGCACTCGATAAATTCTGCGCTCTGGAAAGGCGGACCGTTATCACTTTGTAAAATTAGTGGCAATCCCCATGTAAAGAACACTTTGCTCAAAGCATCATTTGTACTCGTGGCATCCGTTGATTTCATTTCAGCAACCGAAATGTAACGCGAGTAAGTATCCACCAGTACCATGAACTCGCCGTGGCCGCAACCTTGCACTGTGAGAAAGTCCACCTGCAAAATCTCCCACGGGCCATCCGGAAGTTGACGACTGGAAAGCGGAATGGGTGGATTTTTTCTGGAAATTACTGCACAAGTTTCGCATTGCTTCACAAATTTTTCGACATCTGCGCTGATTCCGGGCCACCAAAAATAATCCCTGAGGATCCGTTTCATCGCTGGACATCCGATGTGGCCTTGGTGAGCTTCTTGCATAGCCTTAATGCGTAGCACAAACGGGAGTACGATTTTGTCCTCCTTGAACAAAAGTGGGCCCAACAGGCGCAAATCCTTTGATTGCGATTCATAGCGAACGAAGTCCTTTGGCCAAGCTCCCGATCGAATAGCAGCTCGTACGTTGTTCAACTCCTCATCATTCTCAGATTCAAGCTGTATGTCTTGCCAGGTGATGTTCATTGATCCCACGTCTAACGAATATAGCAGATGTTTCTCATCATCTTCCTCAAACGGCTCGTCAACCTGAGATTTCGAAATGAGCCTTGAGAGAGCGTCAGCTACGTTCAAGTCACCTGGGATTCTTTTCACTACGAAATCATAGGCTTGTAATCTCAACGCCCATGCTTCTGCTCGCGAAACGGAACGTTTGCTGGACTTGATACCCTCTCCAAAGATGAATTCGTTGGCTTCAGAATCTGTCCGAACCACGAACTGCTTACCGGTCAGGTAAAAAGAAAATCGCTCGATACCCCACACGATAGCGAGGGCTTCTTTTTGCGTTTGAGGGTATTTACGCTCCGTTTCGGTTAAGGCTTTTGACGCACATGAAATAATTCTAGGTACCTTCTCTTCGTTGAATTGGACGAGTACAGCACCCAATCCAATTGGTGATGCATCAACGTATATTTCAGTGTCTGCCTTAGCATCGAAAAAGCCTAATCTGGAGATGTCGCTCAAAGCTTCCTGCTTCATGAACACAAATTCGTTTTCCAGTTCATCGTTCCAGTAAAAACAGTCCGACTTGGCAAGTTCTCGCAAATTGGCGGTCTGTTCAGCTCTGCGCAGAATGAATCGTTCAGTAAAGTTCATAAGCCCCAGAAAACTTTTGACTTCTTGTTGACTTTCGGGACGTCGGAACTCTCGAATTGCCTTTAGCTTATCTTCTTCAACTTTTAAGCCGTCTTCAGATACTTCGAAACCCAAGAACTTAACCGACTGTTGCGCAAAAACGCTTTTATCCTCGTTTATGCGCGCATTGTGTTCTCGAAGCCTCTCCAGTACTCTTCCCAAATTCTCATCGTGCTCTTCTCTTGTTATCCCGAACACGAGGACGTCGTCCAAATAGTTTCGTACACCCTTACAACCGCCCAATACTACAGTCTGCAAAGTTTCCTGGAATATATCCGGTGCATTTGTGAGCCCAAAAGGTAACCTTTTGAACCGGTACATTCCGTTGCCCGCAAAAAAATTTGTTAGATGACGTGACCTTGCATCGAGCTCTATGTGAAAAAATGCACTGGTCATGTCAATCGTAGAAAACCATTTGCAATTCGGTAAATCGGTCATGATGCATTCTAGCGTAGGCATTTTGAACGGGCTGCGAATGATTGCTTTGTTGGGGCCTCGAAGATCAACCACTAGCCGTATGTCGTTCTTCCCCTTGGGAACGACCAGTAGTGATGAGCAGTACGATTTATCCATATCGTCTGTAACGCGTTCAATAATTCCCGATTCCAGAAGATCATTTAGTCTCCGTTCCGTTTCTGACCGGAACGCTGGTGGAATGTTGGTGTAGATCTTTCGCGATGGTGGCATGTTCTCATCATATCTTATGATTACCGGAGCCACATTGAATTTCGGGAACTCGTTCTTTACTACAACAGTCCGAATTTCACCTGGGAACGAAAAATTCGATTCAGGCCGAACCGGTACATTGAGTCCAAGCTGGAGGACGCTGTAACGCAAGGCAGTACTCCTTCCCAGCAAAGCACGTGCATTTTTGACTACATAAAATTTCTCCATGTAGCGAGGACGGTCATCGGTTATGAATAGTTCCGCTACAAACGTTGCCACCACCTGAATATCTTCGAGCATAGCATATGCTTTTAGGGGCTTGTCGCTACCATCCTTAATGCAATAGAGTTCCCGCTTGGTTGAATCGTCATTCATGAGAATCTCGAACGTCATACTTCCAACCGTATTGACTTCAGCGCCGGAATCAATCAAAAAAGGAATTTCAACCCCTGCCACTAGTGCCGTTATAACTCCGTCATTATGATTATCGTGTGAAATTTCACCAATTATCGAAATTGGCTCTGAACTCTGGAAAAAAACCTATCTATTATATGGGGCTTCTAAAGCCGTGGTTTGTAACTAACCGGTATTATTACTTTAAACTCCTCACCAACATTGCTACCTGAATCAATTTCCGTTTTGCTGACAAGAACCTCGAGTGACGATTCAACTCCCAACCTTGCTTCTGACGGTATTTCTTCAGTCATCAGCGCATCACCCACAGTCGAACACGGATTGCAATATTTCTGGAATCCAAAATGAATGCAATATTAACAATATGTTTTATTTGAAAAGTTGCTTGTAATAAGTTTATTGTCATTGTACGAATTCAAATGTGGTTATAAAAACCGAAATCAAGAAAATCAATTCAAGTAATGTAATCAAAATCACATCTATTCCAGCTGTGATGCAACACTTACGGATTCTTCGGCGGGGTCCCTTTCATCTCCCTTGATCGCAGCGATCTTCTTCACACGCGATGACGATTCCTTATCTTCGTTGCTGTATCTGCGCTTTACCGATCCAGTCTTTGGTGTGTTAGAACTCTGCTGGTAACATGCCCGCTCGAAATGTCCCTTAGCGTGACAATTTCGGCACGTCTGGTCAATCGCATAACATTCCGATGGTTTGTGCTGTCTGCTTGCGCATCTCCAACATGGCACCCGGAACGTCGCATTCCTAACGAATTCCCGTCGTCCGAATCCTCTACCTCCTCTGCTTGCCCCCCAATTACCAGATGCGTTTCGTTGAATGTTAGTGTTATTATTCGTACTCCCGAAACCGATGTTGCTTCGACTTTGATATTGTCGTCCATTCGATTGGTTTCTCGCATTTCCATATCCACTGTTTCTCGCGTTACCGTATCCGATGTTACCCGCGTTTCCGTATCCGATGTTTTTGCTGTCGTGGAATCTTGCCACCGAAGAAGATACTGCTGCCACCGCCGGGGTCTCAGTTGGGCGATGATTTTTAGCGAACAGATCTTCATTCAATTGATCTATCTCCACAGTACGCACTTTGTCAAGCAGATCCGCAATAGAGCCTCCCTTTCGAAGTATTTTCCTTCCTGTCTCCCGGACCTTACGGTTCAGTGCGTGCAGTTGAATTGTTTCGGCCACTGGTTCCACCAATTTACCCTCGCTGTAGTCACATAGTTTCGCTACTGCAATAACGCGCTTTACGTATTTCACGTCAGTCTCTCCTACGCTCTGCGTCAGTGACCTCAATTTCTGCCTCTGCATGAAAATGTAATCACGCGACCCAAAAAATGCATTCAGTCGATGAATTGCATTCGCATATGGGAAAGTGTCCACATTCGGAAACGAAGGCTGGGAGACTGTACCTTCCAAGACGTCTAGCAATTTTGCTCCTGCCTTGATCGTAAAAATATTCATTTTTGTGACCTCATCCATTACGCCAGCCAACTGCATTGATGCTTCCAGCATATGTAACCACTGCTCGAAAGATTTGCGGTCAATATCTTCCTCCCCATCGACAGGTTTGCACTCTGGGACATTTAGGGATGCAAACGATAGGTTGCTCATTGAAGACATGAGCACTGAGTTGTGTTCATTTCCGATGTTGTCCTCTCTCATAGTGGAATGAAGGCGAACGAAACTACCTTCACCCATAGATTTTTCCAGTCGCTTGTTATCGGATTTGGCCTTTCTCAGCTTTTCGACCAACGACGCATTACGCTTCTTCTCCACTTCCAGCTCCTTAGCCAATGTAGCATCTCTCGTTGTTGTTCTTGTGGCTTTCCTAAAATGAGGACAATCAATTGTATCCATTACTAACAATTGATACAACTAAAATAAACTTTATTTTCTCATACTGAAAATAAAACAGTTCATCACAGCTTTCGCTTCATTATAATATTCTTATTTTTTTTTTTTTTAGATTGGATCGACCGTTACTTTACAGCTAGGAATCTAACCATGAGTGAACACTCAAGAACTACAATTCAATTCATCATTTATCCACAATCAATCAATACACTTGTAAGTACCTTGACTCAGGCAACCGTTCGAAGATAGAGTAAGATAGTCCAGTCGGACTTTGTAGTACAACTTAGGTACTGCAATCCATTCGAGTATAATTTTCAAACTAAACTAAATCCGCTCGAGGATTTAGTCCACTCGGACTAAGTAACTGCAATCCGCTCGAGGATTGAGTATAATTTTCATTTAGTCCACTCGGACTAAGGAACTGCAATCCGCTCGAGGATTGAGTTTAATTTTCATTTAGTCCACTCGGACTAAGGAACTGCAACCCGCTCGAGGATTGAGTTTAATTTTCATTTAGTCCACTCGGACTAAGTAACTGCAATCCACTCGAGGATTGAGCATAATTTTCATTTAGTCCACTCGGACTAAGGAACTGCAATCCGCTCAAGGATTGAGTATAATTTTCATTTAGTCCGCTCGGTCTGAGGAACTGCAATCCGCTTGAGGATTGAGTTTAATTTTCATTTAGTCCACTCGGACTAAGTAACTGCAATCCGCTCGAGGATTGAGTATAATTTTCATTTAGTCCACTCGGACTAAGGAACTGCAATCCGCTCGAGGATTGAATTTAATTTTCATTTAGTCCACTCAGACTAAAGAACTCCAATCCGCTCGAGGATTGAGTTTAATTTTCATTTAGTCCACTCGGACTAAAGAACTCCAATCCGCTCGAGGATTGAGTATAATTTTCATTTAGTCCACTCGGACTAAGTAACTGCAATCCGCTCGAGGATTGAGTATAATTTTCATTTAGTCCACTCGGACTAAGGAACTGCAATCCGCTCAAGGATTGAGTATAATTTTCATTTAGTCCGCTCGGTCTAAGGAACTGCAATCCGCTTGAGGATTGAGTTTAATTTTCATTTAGTCCACTCGGACTAAGTAACTGCAATCCGCTCGAGGATTGAGTATAATTTTCATTTAGTCCACTCGGACTAAGGAACTGCAATCCGCTCGAGGATTGAGTTTAATTTTCATTTAGTCCACTCAGACTAAAGAACTCCAATCCGCTCGAGGATTGAGTTTAATTTTCATTTAGTCCACTCGGACTAAAGAACTCCAATCCGCTCGAGGATTGAGTATAATTTTCATTTAGTCCACTCGGACTAAGTAACTGCAATCCGCTCGAGGATTGAGTATAATTTTCATTTAGTCCACTCGGACTTAGGAATTGCAATCCGCTCGAGGATTGAGTTTAATTTTCATTTAGTCCACTCGGACTAAGGAACTGCAACCCGCTCGAGGATTGAGTAAAATTTTCATTTAGTCCACTCAGACTAAAGAACTCTAATCCGCTCGAGGATTGAGTATAATTTTCATTTAGTTCACTCGGGCTAAGTAACTGCAATCCGCTCGAGGATTGAGTTTAATTTTCATTTAGTCCACTCGGACTAAGGAACTGCAACCCGCTCGAGGATTGCGTTTAATTTTCATTTAGTCCACTCGGACTAAGTAACTCCAATCCGCTCGAGGATTGAGTATAATTTTCATTTAGTCCACTCGGACTAAGTAACTGCAATCCGCTCGAGGATTGAGTATAATTTTCATTTAGTCCACTCGGACTAAGGAACTGCAATCCGCTCGAGGATTGAGTTTAATTTTCATTTAGTCCACTCAGACTAAAGAACTCTAATCCGCTCGAGGATTGAGTTTAATTTTTATTTAGCCCACTCGGACTTAGGATTGAGTTTAATTTTCATTTAGTCCACTCGGACTAAAGAACTCCAATCCGCTCGAGGATTGAGTATAATTTTCATTTAGTCCACTCGGACTAAGTAACTGCAATCCGCTCGAGGATTGAGTATAATTTTCATTTAATCCACTCGGACTTAGGAACTGCAATCCGCTCGAGGATTGAGTTTAATTTTCATTTAGTCCACTCGGACTAAAGAACTCCAATCCGCTCGAGGATTGAGTATAATTTTCATTTAGTCCACTCGAACTAAGGAACTGCAATCCGCTCGAGGATTGAGTATAATTTTCATTTAGTCCACTCGGACTAAGGAACTGCAATCCGCTCGAGGATTGAGTTTAATTTTCATTTAGTCCACTCGGACTAAGGAACTGCAATCCGCTCAAGGATTGAGTATAATTTTCATTTAGTCCGCTCGGTCTAAGGAACTGCAATCCGCTTGAGGATAGAGTTTAATTTTCATTTAGTCCACTCGGACTAAGTAACTGCAATCCGCTCGAGGATTGAGTATAATTTTCATTTAGTCCACTCGGACTAAGGAACTGCAATCCGCTCGAGGATTGAGTATAATTTTCATTTAGTCCACTCAGACTAAAGAACTGCAATCCGCTCGAGGATTGAGTATAATTTTCATTTAGTCCACTCGGACTAAGTAACTGCAATCCGCTCGAGGATTGAGTATAATTTTCATTTAGTCCACTCGGACTAAGGAACTGCAATCCGCTCGAGGATTGAGTTTAATTTTCATTTAGTCCACTCAGACTAAAGAACTCTAATCCGCTCGAGGATTGAGTTTAATTTTCATTTAGCCCACTCGGACTTAGGATTGAGTTTAATTTTCATTTAGTCCACTCGGACTAAAGAACTCCAATCCGCTCGAGGATTGAGTATAATTTTCATTTAGTCCACTCGGACTAAGTAACTGCAATCCGCTCGAGGATTGAGTATAATTTTCATTTAATCCACTCGGACTTAGGAACTGCAATCCGCTCGAGGATTGAGTTTAATTTTCATTTAGTCCACTCGGACTAAAGAACTCCAATCCGCTCGAGGATTGAGTATAATTTTCATTTAGTCCACTCGAACTAAGGAACTGCAATCCGCTCGAGGATTGAGTATAATTTTCATTTAGTCCACTCGGACTAAGGAACTGCAATCCGCTCGAGGATTGAGTTTAATTTTCATTTAGTCCACTCGGACTAAGGAACTGCAATCCGCTCGAGGATTGAGCATAATTTTCATTTAGTCCACTCGGACTAAGTAACTGCAATCCGCTCGAGGATTGAGCATAATTTTCATTTAGTCCACTCGGACTAAAGAACTGCAATCCGCTTAAGGATTGAGTATAATTTTCATTTAGTCCGCTCGGTCTAAGGAACTGCAATCCGCTTGAGGATTGAGTTTAATTTTCATTTAGTCCACTCGGACTAAGTAACTGCAATCCGCTCGAGGATTGAGTATAATTTTCATTTAGTCCACTCGGACTAAGGAACTGCAATCCGCTCGAGAATTGAGTATAATTTTCATTTAGTCCACTCAGACTAAAGAACTCCAATCCGCTCGAGGATTAAGTTTAATTTTCATTTAGTCCACTCGGACTTAGGAACTGCAATCCGCTCGAGGATTGAGTTTAATTTTCATTTAGTCCACTCGGACTAAAGAACTCCAATCCGCTCGAGGATTGAGTATAATTTTCATTTAGTCCACTCGAACTAAGGAACTGCAATCCGCTTGAGGATTGAGTTTAATTTTCATTTAGTCCACTCGGACTAAGTAACTGCAATCCGCTCGAGGATTGAGTATAATTTTCATTTAGTCCACTCGAACTAAGGAACTGCAATCCGCTCGAGGATTGAGTTTAATTTTCATTTAGTCCACTCGGACTAAGGAACTGCAATCCGCTCGAGGATTGAGTTTAATTTTCATTTAGTCCACTCGGACTAAGGAACTGCAATCCGCTCGAGGATTGAGTTTAATTTTCATTCAGTCCACTCGGACTAAGGAACTGCAATCCGCTCGAGGATTGAGTTTAATTTTCATTCAGTCCACTCGGACTAAGGAACTGCAATCCGCTCGAGGATTGAGTTTAATTTTCATTTAGTCCACTCAGACTAAAGAACTCCAATCCGCTCGAGGATTGAGTTTAATTTTCATTTAGTCCACTCGGACTTAGGATTGAGTTTAATTTTCATTTAGTCCACTCGGACTAAAGAACTCCAATCCGCTCGAGGATTGAGTATAATTTTCATTTAGTCCACTCGGACTAAGTAACTGCAATCCGCTCGAGGATTGAGTATAATTTTCATTTAATCCACTCGGACATAGGAACTGCAATCCGCTCGAGGATTGAGTTTAATTTTCATTTAGTCCACTCGGACTAAAGAACTCCAATCCGCTCGAGGATTGAATATAATTTTCATTTAGTCCACTCGAACTAAGGAACTGCAATCCGCTCGAGGATTGAGTATAATTTTCATTTAGTCCACTCGGACTAAGGAACTGCAATCCGCTCGAGGATTGAGTTTAATTTTCATTTAGTCCACTCGGACTAAGGAACTGCAATCCGCTCGAGGATTGAGTATAATTTTCATTTAGTCCACTCGGACTAAGGAACTGCAATCCGCTCGAGGATTGAGTTTAATTTTCATTTAGTCCACTCGGACTAAGGAACTGCAATCCGCTCGAGGATTGAGTATAATTTTCATTTAGTCCACTCGAACTAAGGAACTGCAATCCGCTCGAGGATTGAGTATAATTTTCATTTAGTCCACTCGGACTAAGGAACTGCAATCCGCTCGAGGATTGAGTTTAATTTTTATTTAGTCCACTCGGACTAAGGAACTGCAATCCGCTCGAGGATTGAGTTTAATTTTCATTTAGTCCACTCGAACTAAGGAACTGCAATCCGCTCGAGGATTGAGTATAATTTTCATTTAGTCCACTCGGACTAAGGAACTGCAATCCGCTCGAGGATTGAGTATAATTTTCATTTAGTCCACTCGGACTAAGGAACTGCAATCCGCTCGAGGATTGAGTTTAATTTTCATTTAGTCCACTCGGACTAAGGAACTGCAATCCGCTCGAGGATTGAGTATAATTTTCATTTAGTCCACTCGAACTAAGGAACTGCAATCCGCTCGAGGATTGAGTTTAATTTTCATTTAGTCCACTCGGACTAAGTAACTGCAATCCGCTCGAGGATTGAGTATAATTTTCATTTAGTCCACTCGGACTAAGGAACTGCAATCCGCTCGAGGATTGAGTTTAATTTTCATTTAGTCCACTCGGACTAAGGAACTGCAATCCGCTCGAGGATTGAGTTTAATTTTCATTTAGTCCACTCGGACTAAGTAACTGCAATCCGCTCGATGATTGAGTATAATTTTCATTTAGTCCATTCGGACTATGGAACTAAAATCCTCTTGAGGAGGGAAATAGCAGTGAAATGAAAATGTAATTCTTATTAATTTGAAAATTTTCAAAATGACTGATAATGCATTGATGTAATCAGCCACTGGTCAGTTGAAGTGAAACTGTCGGCAGATAGAAGTACATATTTAATTCACATTTCAAAGACTAATTTAACTTCCTACAACCAGATTGGCAAAATTGACGGTTTTATGTCGGAAAATTTATTTAAAGCAATGGCTAAAGTAAAATGGCTGATTATACATCAGTCATTATTTCAGTTGAGGTTTGTTTAGCTGTGCGGAATGGAGCAGTGAAATGAAAAATGTCATAATTTTACCAAATTCGCAAATTATCAAGATGGCTGATCTTGCATTAATGTAGTCAGTCTCTGGTCGGCCATATTGAAACTTTCGTCACATAGAAGCACATTTTTAATTTAGATTTCCAAAGACTTATCTCACTTTCTACGAATAAGATAAATAAAATGGCGGTCCTCTGCCGCAAAATTTATTCAAGGCCTGCCTCATTCACTATTTTTTCTTTTTAGCTATCCATTAAGTGAAATGGCTGATTATACATCAGTCATTATTTCAATTGAGGTTTGTTTAGCTGTGCGGAATGGAGCAGTGAAATGAAAAATGTCATAATTTTACCAAATTCGCAAATTATCAAAATGGCTGATCTTGCATTAATGTAGTCAGTCTCTGGTCGGCCATATTGAAACTTTCGTCACATAGAAGCACATTTTTAATTTAAATTTCCAAAGACTTATCTCACTTTCTACGAATAAGCTTATGGCGGTCCTCTGCCGCAAAATTTATTCGGCAATGGCCTATTTAAAATTATTAGCTATCCAGAAGTAAAATCTCTGATCATACATCACTGAAATGAGTCGAATGTTCCGCCATTTTGAACATGTTTTAAACGCAACGTGGATTCATTTTCTGAATTATTAAAACTGGCTCAACTTACCTTTTGGAGGGAGCGTTTTTCGATTCCTGAGCCGCGCCATTGTCGAGGTCCTCCATTTCCATGTACCGGTATCACTTAAACTTTAATTTCCGGATCCACCACTGCGGAAACACTAGCTTCCTGAACTACTATTTCTTTTTCCTTCAGAAGCACCACTGCGATCCTTATTCTAGCGCATCAAAGTCCAAACTGAAGAGCTTTTCGTTTTGCTCTCACTGACTACCATCTCCACTACTCGAAGCTTCCAAAAGCTCACACCACTCTCCAAACTCAGCACATCGGCACTGTACTAAAATCCCACAATTTAGAACAGTATGCTCTTACACTGAAACAATTGAGACAATGTTATGTTTATATATATTTTTTTTTAGTTCATTCTGGTATAATGTCAACCTGGACGATATTATTACTACAGAAACATTCATTAACTACTTGTGCAGTGATCATCCCCTCTTGGATTGATAGGTAGATCCTAATAATTATACTGTATAAGTAAACAATTTCATTTTGTTTGCTCATACAGGCGTTACGCCAAAAATTAAGAATTTTCGATCCCCCTCTCCCTGTCCTATACTAACTATATTGCTTGTTACACTTTTGCAAACCACCCTCCCCCTATAATCGTGACGTACTTCATGGATCACCCCTATAATACCCAGAGATTTGTCCTTTTCTAATTTATAGACTGCTTGACTTTATTTAATCGCATTAATGATTGGAATTTCAAATGAGAATATTCCGATCTATGATTCGTCCTTCGTCAACCCATAGGCTGTTCTTTCTTCTTCTTCTTCTTTTTGACTGCTCAGCTGTCAAGCTAGAGCATTAGGGATGGCACAGCTGTAGGCTGTTCTTTCGAGCTCCTCAGTGCGAAACGTGTGAAGAGAAAACATACACTCTACACACGACTTTCAACGAGAGCGAGGGTGAACTATACGCAACTTTTTTTCACACACAAACCACCCGCTCACCCTCAAAATGAGTGCTCAAACAAATGTTAGCACAAACAAGTTTTGACGTAGGACTACGTCTCTGTTTTCTATACCCGGTGTCATTTCAAAATTTATGAAACCAAGAGCGTTACGTTTGAGTGAAAGAATTTAAACGCTCACAGTATCTTTCCCACTGAATGAAATGATAAACAAATCCCGTTATCCGAGAGATGAAACTCCCACGTTCAATTTGTAATATTCGGTGAACCTAAAAATCATTGATAAATAGTTGAAAAGTTGTTTTAAAGTTAGACATTGAAATCGCTGAAATCTATAAATATGGGTAGCGGACTAATTTTCTCGTTCAGTCTACCAACGCTCTCTGATTGGTGCGAATCGTGGGGGCAACTACCTACGATGCAGGAAGGAATGCGATCATGCGAGAGCTGTTTCGTCAGTTCCATTTCGACCACCGTCGAGGTGACACCTCGAGCTGAGCAGCGGCACATCGACTCAGCGACGACACTCGGCTATCGTACTGATAGCACCGGGAATCTCATTCACGGCAGCAAGCGGCGGGCCAGTTTTCGATGGCGTCTAGCGTTGAGCGCGGAGAAAACCAACACGAATTGCGTGGCATTGTAAATTCATCAAAATCGTCCATTATTCAAACGGTCCTTTTCAGGACCATCGAAAATGATTTCTCAAGAGTTAATTGGATAAATTTCCACCCTCGATCGAGAAAGGTGTAGTGCAAAGCAAGGACAGAGCATCGTTTCTCACCAAGAGTGAATCGCATCCACGGCAGCAAGCGGGGGGTCAGTTTTCGACGGCGTTCAGCATTTAGTGCGGAGAAAACAAACACGCATAGTAGCGTGGGACACAAGAAGACATTTTACTCCTGTACACTTTTTGAGTTCCATTTTGGCCCCATATCAACTGTGCAAAATTTCAGCTCGATCGGAGAAACTATATTTTAGCGCCAGCCGTTTTAAGTGTTCATACGATTTACTATGGGGAAAATCACTTTTCCAAAGAAAAATCGCCACAGGTTGCCCCTCAACCCCTAAAAATATATCGATGAATGATTATTGTTGGAAATTTTATGAGGAACAAACCCTCTGAAGACCGCAAAGCGATCTAAGGCACGAGGAAAAAGTTATTGACTGAAAACCGAATGACATGCCAACGCTGTTTAACATGTAAGGAATAACAATAAATAATAAAATCTCGTCATTTTATCGATCGGGTAAGGCTTAATAACTTTTTCCACTAATATCGCATCACTTTGCGATCTTCGGAGGTCTAGTTCCACGTGAAGTTATCTACATAAATCATTCATCGATTTATTTTTAGGGATCAATGGGTGACCTCAAGCGATTTTTCTTTGATGAAGTAAATTTTCCCCATAGTAAATCGTATGAAAAACTAAGAATGGCGGGCGCTAAAATATAGTTTCTCCGATCGATCTGAAATTTTGCACAGTTGATATGGGACCAAAATGGAACTCAAAAAGTATACAGGAGTTGGAGTTTTTGCATTTTTAATATTTTCCCATATAAACCGTGTACCAGGCTAACGCATAGTGGCATAGTGAATTCATTTAATTTTCTTCCTAGAATTATTCGTTATCCAAACGGTCCTTTTAAGGACCATCGAAAATGATTTTTCGAGAGCTGTGAATCGGATAATTTCATTCCAACGAACGGGAAAAGTGTAGTATAACCGAAAAGTGAATTATTGAATGCTTGGTGACTAAGTCAGCAACAATTATGACACCGAATGGTTCCACCCGGACTTTGACAACGCATTATCATATCCGGACCATTTTGCGTGAAAAATGTTTCAATTCCAACATTTTCCAAATTAAAATGATCTAAATCATCTAATATTTTGGTTACACTACCCGTTCAATGGAAATTTTCTCATTTCTCGGTTGAGTAATCGTTTGATGCGTCTGGAGCATGAGGGGCGGGTCATGCAAACGAAATTAACTGAAAAGCCAGCCGAATGGGAGGAGCTTCATATGCTAATCTAGGGGTATAAAAGCTGTGTCCTCTGTTTTCTGTCTTCATTTACGTTGGATCGGCCAAGGAGGTAGGATGTCATCTCCAGCAAGCAGCCGCACATCGACTGCGATGACTCTCGGTTGAATCTAATCCACGGCAGCAAGCGGCGGGCGAGTTTTCGGAGAAATCCAACACGCATTGCGTGGCATGATGAATTCATCAAATTCGTCCATTATTCATCGAACGAGAAAAGTGTAGTGCAACTGAAAAGTGAAAGATTGAATACTTGGTGGCCCAGCAATAATGATGAAGCTGGTCACTAATGGCCTAATGATTCCACCCGGAATTTAACAGCGCATTATTCTATCCGGACTATTTTGCGTGAAACATTGTTTAATTAAAATTAGTTTGAACATTTTTCGAATTAAACTGATCGAAATTATCCAATATTTTGGTTACTCTATCCGTTCAATGAAAATTTGCTCATTTCTCGGTTGATTAGTTGCTTGATGCGTCTGGAGCATTCGGGGCGGGTCATGCAAACGTAATAACCTGGAAAGCCAGCCAAATGGGAGGAGCCTAATCTGCTAATCAAGGGGAATAAAAGCAGTGACGTCATTTTCGTTGGATCAGTCAAAGGGAGTGAATGTCACCTCCGCAGCTGCGCACCAATCCTGCGACGACTCTCGGCTATTTAGCTGATAGAACCAGGAATCTCATCCACGGCAGTAAGCGATGGCAGTTTTCGACGGCTTCCAGCATTCAGTGCGGATAATTTTCAATTGTCTTGCCGAAATCTTCTATTATTTAAAACCATCGAAAATGATTCCTCCAGAATTATGAATCGGATAATTAAAAGCGACAGACTGAAAACTTAGCAACAGTATAGCCGGCCTCTAATTGTTCTAGTATCTTATTCGGACAAATTGTGCCTGAAACATTGTTTCGTTCTAATATTTATCGAATTAAAATGATCTTAACTATTCAATACATCGATTAGTTTATCCGTTCGATTAGAAATTGTCTCAAAGAACGGTTGATTAGTCGTTCAAAGCGTCTGACACAATGTGGGCGGGTCATGCAAACGGAATAAACTGGAAAGCCCGCCGAATGGGAGGAGCTTCATCTGCTAATCTAGGGGCATAACAGCTGTTTCCTCTGTTAACTTTCGTCATTTTCCTTGGATCAGTCAAGGAGAAGGGAGATGTCACCTCCCAGCCAGGCCGCTGCACACAAACTCAGCGATGACTCTCGGCTATCGTGGTGGCAGCACCAGAAATCTCATCCACGACAGCAAACGGCCGCATTCAGTATGAGTAAAATCAACTCGCATTGCGTGATGAATTCATGCAATAATTGTCTTGCAAAAATCTTCCGTTTTATAAACGGTCTTTTCCAGGATCAGCGAAAATGATTTCTCAAGAGTTATGTTTCGGTAATTAAAAGCGACAGGCTGAAAGCTTGGTAGTTCAGCAATAGTGAAGTCGGCCACTAATATGTTCTTCCCAGATGAAAACAACGTATTATTGAAAGAGTTTCACGTTAATCTTCAATTAAAAGGATCTATCTAACGCCGTTCAATTATCTAATAATTTTATCCGCTCGATGAAAATTCTCTCGTAGAAGAGTAAATTGATCATTTCTCTTCAAAACGAAATAACTCTTGAACTAGTCAAAATCTTCCCAAGTAACCGAACAAGCTGAATAACAGCTTCTTGAGCTTAAGTTAGCTTAAGGTGAATATATGACGAAGCCACACCTAGAATTTTCAAGAGCACAAATCTGAAGAACCGAATGTCGGTTTGCGCTGAAAAGTTGATCGATTAGTCACCACCAGCGGGTAACCAATCGATCAACTTTTCAGCGCAAACCAATATTCGGTTCTTCAGATTTGTGCTCTTGAAAATTTCAGGTGTTGCTTCGTCATATATTCACCTTAAGAGTGATTTGTTTTACTCTTATACAGCTAAAATGATTGTTGGGTTATGAATGCGTTCAGCGAAAGCGATCGATCACACAACAACTTTACTCAACACATCAGTCCACCCATTTGTATTATCATAACAACAAACATTGTATTATGAGAATATAAAAGTCGTTCCAGCCTTTGTCCTACGTCAACATTGCGGTTATGTCTCAGACATTACCCACTCCTAGTTTTTGGCCTTGTTTCTTTGGGTTTGTTGGGCACATGTTACCCCACCTTCTCCTATATTTAAAAGTGTGCTAAAAACCTATCCACATTCTTTACGAATGTCTCATAACTTCAAGGTTCCACTCCGTAGCAAAGACACTAGACAGACATTCCTATTCCTGCTCAAAGTTCATGGTTCGTTGAGTGTCACCAAAGTCGTATTCCAAGAAGTTGACTTATTCGTCTGTTCCTTCCTCCATCGCCGTTTCCTTGGAACAAAGTTCAGCGGAAGTGCTATGTCTCCCGCGTCACAGAAAAGCCAGCCAAATTAGTTCGATGCTAAACATTCCAAAGGTCAGAAATAATTTCTCTTCTAATTATGTGCTGGCTGGGGTCGCTTTCATTCGGTCCGGAAGTTTGGTTCATTTGTAGCAACGACAACGCAACGATGATCGAGCTGGCCTGGTGAAACGAGGGAAATAAAGAGGAAAGGAAAGTGACGACATTCTTGCGAAACTGTGCTGACACGTGGTGAACCCATTCCAAGCAGTCAGTGGTGGCTTGGAAGCGTGTCAAATGACATCTGATCCGGAGGAATTTAATATTGAACTTGTTATGGGGCAATTGTGTCTTGGGAGCATCTCGTCGAGTTTCAATCTTGGGTTTGATTATCATTGTGTTAGTAATAAAAACGGTTAGGCAAAGTGAGAGAATTCTGTTCGTCGTAAGCATAGTACTCCCATTGTCATCCTAGTGTTATTTGTCTTGTCTTATATTTTTGTAGTTTGGCTAGGAGTGATGCATCGTCTGTCTTTAAAATATGATGAACATTGGGGCTGGCACCGGCTTCGATTCCCGGTCGGCCCAGGAACTTTTCGTAATGGCAATTTTCTTGGCTCTCTTGGGCATAAAGTAGCTTCGTGCCTGCCACACGATATACGCATGCAAAATGGAAATTTACAGAGGAAGCTCTCAGTTAATAACTGAGGAATTGCGTTAAGCTGAGAAGCAGGATTTATCCAAGTGAGAACGTTACGCTAAGAAGATGAAAAAGATAATCAAGAAGAATATACGGAATCCCCGCTTCACATTGATTGGACATGACACTTACTGCCACACATCTTTGGATTCACCCAAGCTCCAATGAGGTGTTGTTGGATATCGTAGAGCAGACAATTTATTGTTCAATTCGTTCCAGTTTGCACATTTGTCCCACAAGCTCCAGTAGCGTTTCACATCTCAGCGGGTATGTCACTCGATTCAATCACCAAGGGTGTGGGAACAAAACAATCAAGTGCATAAATCATCTTTCACTTCTCTCGGCACCTCTCACCGTAGGTTATGTAGTCCTGTGTATGCAAAATGTTTCAGTTCTCGGTAGATGATGACAAACACGTCGTCGTCGTCATCGGCGTCGAGGTAGCACCACCATTCGACTGACAGACTGTCTGGGAACAACGACTTCATAAAAAATTCAAGTGCAAATTGAGCGAATGGTTCTTGTTGCCATCACCAGTCAGTCGTACATATTTGTGGAGCGTGATTTTTATGATTTTGACGAAGACGACTCCCCAGCTCGAGAATGGATGTTTGGGTGGGTGGATGGCAGTGCGATTGGGAAAATATCGTTTTATTGGCATTATTCAATTATCGCTTTGATGTCTTGATCTTGTATCACTGTTCAATTTTGGTTCGTGGTGTAAACTTACGCCCAAAAGCATATGCCGTTTGAAATTATTTCACTGAGTACACCTACGTGATTTAGTTTCAAAACTTCTGGTCATGTTTTTTGTTTGATAAGAAATCATATTACTGTGGTTGATTTGATTACATTTTCTTGTTGGTGACATCACTTTGTTCAGTTTTATCATTGTGTGCTTTATCTTATACCTTATAATTTTCTACTTTTTTCTTTCTTTTTATTTTCATTAGGGTAATTCGCCAATTGTTGATCAGTTCGGTTTGTACTGGCATTTTCCTTTTCATTTTTTTCTCATGCATTATTCCACGGTAGTAAACAGTGATCGAATAGAACAAGTAGTTTCTCATAGCTGCCATTGAATTTGAATTCCCTTAAATTACATTTTATAAGAGAAATCAAAACATCAAATTGGAATCTAAATGTTAAACGCAAGTTAGCTCATCCTAATGTTGGCCGATTCTCGCTAATTGTTGAGCACTGGTGGTTGAAATTTGAATGTCTTCTTCTTTTTCTTCTTTCTCTTCTTTTTCTTTGTGGTTCTACGTTTCCGCTAGAACTTGGTGTGCATCTCTTCAAACATAGTACTCTTTAAGCAATTCCACAGTTTTGAATAGTTCTTTGCCTGTCATTGCGTGAATTTTTATATTGTGAGTCAAGCACAATGATAGTTGAAAAAAGTTCTCGACAGGAGTATCTGACGTGGCGATTCAAAGCCTTGTGCACAAGGCTAAATGGAGCTCCCAATTAATTTATCTATTACAAATCTGTCAGATTTTCAAATTTAAGTGCCATGGAAGTTTCTGCAGGGGTTTTAAGGGCTTCTCGGAGGCGCAAAAAGTGTCCTAAGAGGTGATTCAAGTATGTGTCCGAGGTACAGGGGATAGACGAAATGATCGGGAGAGGTAAAATTTTCACTTTTTAAAAAATGTCCAATTAGCTGTTAATCAGTGGACAAAATTTGAAAAAGGTCGGGTTATTCTGCACAAAATTATAAGTGTTTTAGAGAAAGGTAGAATTATCCGATAGCTAACTTTGTGCTATTATATCTCCGGATTCAATGAACCGAATACTATGAAATTTTGTCCACTTATGAGCTTTGAAAAACGTTTGACTCAACTTGAAATTATTAACAAGAAAAAAGTTCTTCTTCTTTTTCTTGGCGCAACGTCCTCACTGGGACAAAGCCTGCTTCTCAGCTTGTATGAGTGTATCAGTGTTCTATGAGCACTTCCACAGTTATTAACTGAGAGCTTCCTCTGCCAATGACCATTTTGCATGTGTATATCGTGTGGCAGGCACGAAGATACTCTATGCCCAAGGAAGTCAAGGAAATTTCCTTTACGAAAAAATCCTGGACCGACCGGGAATCGAACCCGTCACCCTCAGCATGGTCATGCTGAATACCCGTGCGTTTACCGCCTCGGCTATATGGGCCCTATAAAAAGAAAAAAGTTATAGCGAATTAATTAATTCTATGGTTTTTTAGTAAATTGGTCTATTTTTAATATGCATCCCATTACTTTTTCAATGAATTGCTATGTTGTTACTTTCTTTCAAAACATATCTGTATTCAAGACAATTAGAGGGAATTTAAATGCACTATTATTAGCATCTTGAATTTTGGAACAATATTGAAATTTAAGAAATTTTTGCGTTGTTTTTAGAAAAATAATCTTATCGTTATAATTTTCTTCCGTGTTAAGAATTTTAAGTAAAGTCAAAAGTTGTACAAAGCTTATTATATAAGTCATAAATGGTCGAAATATCATTGAATTCGGTTCATTGAATCCGGAGATATAACAGCTCACAGTATGCTATCGGATTATAATACCTTTTATTAGAATCCTAATAACTTCGTGCAGGATTGTCCGATCTTTTTCAAATTTTGGTGGCTACTCTTTCAGACGTTGCTCAGGAAACTTCTTATTTTTTTATCAATGTGAACTTTAATTGAACAAATTCATTGTTCATCGGAAGCTTTTCTTCAGGATTTCCTCTGGAAATTCATACAGAAGTTTCCTTCCTAATGAATGATGGCACGGCTACAGCAGTTTTGCCTTAAATTACTCCTGGAGTTCCAGCGGGAATTTCAACCGGGAAGTTCCTCCGTGAATGCCTTGAGGTGTAGCTTCAAGAATTGCTTCAGGGTTTTCTCCTGCAATTTCTTCAGGGGCTTCATCAGTAATTTATGTAGGAGTTCCTATAGGGCACCATCGGTAAAGTACTAGATTTGAAGTAAAGAGCTGAATTTTTGTATGGTGAGAAGGTAAATCCTTCGTTTTTGCAATAAAATGGTGGAAAAGCGTGGGTATTATGATTCCTTGCCTAATTTGGTGCTGTTTGAGCGAAACTTTGGGTAACTGTATTGTTTAAGTTGCAAGAAATGGAGAAAACAACAATACAGTTACCCAAAGTTTTGCTCGAACAGCATCAAATTAGGCAAGTAATTATATTACCCAGGCTTTTTGCACCATTTTACTGCAAAAACGATGGATTTACCTTCTCACCATACAAAAATTCTGCTCATTACTACAAATCTAGTACTTCACCGAACGTGAAGATTTTCACCAAGAATCCAAAACGAATTCCTTAAGGAATTTTAAAGTTCCACCGAGAAATTGTATAGGAGTTTCACCTAAAAATACTCTAGGAATTTAGAGAGAATTCCTCTAGAAGTTTCACCGGATATTCCACCAAACTTCCAGCAGGAGTAAATACCAATCGAAGTTTTGTCTTCAATTTTCAAATGAATCATACCGGGAATCCCTTTAGGAGTATCACCAGAAATTCCACCAGGAGTTCCACGTTGAATTCCTATAGGAGTTCCTCAGGGAATCAACAGGAGGTTCACTGATCATTTATCTATAAGTTCCCGAAAATTCCTACAAGAGATTGATCATTTCAGGATTTTCACCGGAAATTTCTACGGAAGTTTCACCTGTAAATTCTGCTTGAAGTTTCATGGGAAATTCTTGTAGAAGTTCAAGATGTAGTGCCTTCGGAAGTTTCAGCAAAAAATTGTCTTTGAGGAAATCCAGAAGCCATTGGAAATCATTAGAAAATTTTTGGAGGAGCTTCAGGAAGAAGTCCCGGAGGAACTTCTGGGGTAAGAATTTCCGAACGATCTCCTGGAATAGTCCGCGAAAGAACGCTTGGGAATATTCTTGGTAAAGCTCCTGAAAAAAATGTCGCAGCCACTGTATGGAACAACTGTCTGAGAAACTCTTGAACGAATACTCGGGAAAAAAAATCTTGGAAGAATTCTCAGAGAAACTTCTGGTCATTTCAAATGGAACTCCAAGGAATTTCTTGAAGAGCTCCTATCAGTAATCCTGGTAAAAACTCTCGTAGGAACTCCTTATCAAATTTTTGGAGGATCTTTTTGTAATTCTTAAAGGTACTCATGAAAGAATTTCCTTAGGAATGTCTAAAAAAAATCGTTAGAATATCCAGAAATAGCTAGAGAAACTCCTGGGAAAATTCCTGGATAAATAAATTTCTGAAAAAAATCCAAGAATTTTCAAAGGAACTTCATGAAGAATTCTCTGTGAAGTTTTTATTGCAATTTCAAGAGGAGCTCTAGAAAAAAAATCTTGGTGTAACTCCTAAAGTAATTCTTCGTGTAAATCCTTTAGAAATTCCTGGTGGAACTCCTATAAATAATCCAAGTAGAATTTCAAGAGGAACCTCTGGTGAATCTCCTGCAGGATTTTTTATGTGAAATTTTAATATAAATTGCCGATTGATCGCCTATAAGGATTCTTTGTAGAGAAAGCTTCCGTGGAACTCCTAAATGAATTTTGAGCGGAACCAGAGTAATTGACTGGGAACTTGTAAAGGAATTCTTGGAGGAACACTGCAGAAATTCCCGGTGAAACTCTAGTAAGAGTTCTCGGTTGAAACTCTAATAATAAAAAATATGGTTGAACTCCTGAACAAAATTCGAGTGGAATTCCTAGTCGCATTTTGGGTGTAACTCCTAGTAGAATTCTGGGTGGAACTCCTGGAGAAACTTCCTATATAACTCCTGAAAAAGAAATTTCCGATTAAAATCTTAGATGAATTCCCGATGAAAATACTACAGAAGTTTCTGGGTGAACGCCTAGAGGAGTTTCCGGTTAAAAATCTAGAAGAGTTTTTGGCGGAACTGCTAGAGACATTCTCGGTGGAACCCCTGGCGGAAATCTCGTCGGAACTTCTCTAGAAAGTCTCGATGAAACGGTGAAAGAAATTTATCGTGGAATTCCTCTAGGAATTCTGGGCAAAACTTCTAGGTTAATTTCAGATAAAACTAGTGATTATTAAGTGGGCACTTCTGAAGAAATTCTTGAGGAACTCCCTTTAAAATACCCGGTGAATCTCCTATAGGAATTCGTTGTGGATCACATGTAGAAAATCTCTCCGTGCAACTCCTGGAAGAATTTTCGGTGGAAGTCGTGATGGAATTCCCAGTGGGATTCCTAGAAAAATTCTGGGTGGGACTCCTGGAGAACCATCTGAAAGCATTTCCGGTGAAATTCTTAAAAGAATTTCCGGTGGACTCCTGGAAGAATTCCGGTCGGAACTCCTGGAGAAATTCTCGTTGTTAGGGTATTTCTCTCCCGCGACTGATGGAAACCTCTCGATAGCAGCTTCGTTATTTAGCAGCTTCAAGGCTGTAATTTTATTATGGTATTTGATTTTATAGTTACAATAATTGCATATCACTTACATTTAAGTTTCGCGGCTATCTCTCCGAGATACGACTCGCCTAACATCGCTTAGCACTATTTATACGTAATGAGACTTTCAAACATAAGTTTAGCTTGGAATTCAATAGTTATATTAAATTTGGGATCTCTCTAATGGCTGCTCAGTTGGTGATTTCCCCTTTTAATCTCTTCATACGTCAATTATACAAAAGTACGTAATGGAGAAGGCTGGAGTCACTACAATACTCTTTGATAGTTCCAACACTCGTCATTACTTTTGGTTCAATTCTCTGTGATACTTCTGGAAGGGTTACCGATGGAACTGCTATAGAAACTATTGGTGGAATTGCTACACAAATTCCGGTGGATGTTCTAGAGAAAAATTAGAACGACTAGATGTTCACTGAAACCTCCATTTAGGTAAAATCTATTTAGGACCCTCCATTAAGGTAACGTTACCTAATTGGAATTTTATTGTGTTCAGAGCAGTTGGAGTACTCAAGATTACAGATAAAGTTGGTTTACGGGGAAAATCAGAATTAAGAGTTAGGAGACGTTTACGGAGTGTTAAACGATTAAAAGTTTAAGAGTATCCGAGAGCTCCCTGGAGTTTAGGCCATTTGATCTACAAGCGTGATCAGTGATCTATTGGAGCATTATGAATGAAGCTTATGCTTACACAGCCTCATATTGTTATGTGTTGTCAAGTGGTGAGTTCGTTGTCAGTTTGAGGATCTACAAGAACTTGCTTGCGTATAAGGACTGTTCATTAAAGAAAGTGGACATCTGTTTACCAATAGTTTAGAGTTAAAACTAAATAAAAAAATGTGAATTTTTGCTCAGTGTGTAAAAACATTGTTCACTTCGGCAACACACTCAAAGAAAACGGAAAAAGTAAGAAATTTCGAGCGATAATTCTGTACAAATGGTGTTCCAAAGAGTTGTCGTTTTGAGAATTGGCCCACTAATACACTTCCTTGACCGCAATTTTTTAACGCTAAGCAGGGGACAGATGTGCCGGATGATGTAGGGTACATCAGAACTGAAAAAAAATTGGGAAACAGTTTTTGGTGTGGCAAGCCGATTGTTCATGTGGCTTAAAGAGTTCTTCGTATTTAACAACGGGAACAATCAATGGTGAAAATAACAGAAAGGAATGCATCAAAAAACGACTTCTACCCATCTACTGAAAACATACGGATCCTCTTTTGTTTTAGGCGGATCTGGCATCCGCTTATTACGCTTCTTCTACACTAGAGATGCTCAAGACGGAAAAAGTCGATTTTGACGAAAAATGGCAAAATCCACAAAACTTCTCTGAACAGCGTCATGCGGAAAGATACCGGACAATAATTAGGCGGCATCTCAAGAAAGATGGAAGAGAAGCAAGCTCTGTTGATTGCAATGATCAATGATTCTTTAAGGTTCTCCAAGAACTCCCTTGAGTATAAGTCATCGAATCTACGAGGGCTACTAGTTAATTCTAAGAGCATAAGAAATGAGGTTTATACAGTCCCTATGTTCTATCAAGTGGTGGGTTCTCTGATTGTGTAGCATATTCGAGAATTCCATAGAGTTAAGATCATCTCTTCTACAAACGTAATCAGTGCTCCATTGGAGTAATATGAATGAAATTTATGCTTGCATAGCCTCATACAACTATGTGCTGTCAAGTGGTGAATTCGGCAGCAGGGACGAAAGTCCTGGGGCCTGACGCACCACCCACCCCCCCCCCCCCCCCCCCCGCTTGCGAGTCAGCCGTGTAGTCGCCGGCTAAGAATAGGACTACTAACCCCAATTCAAGGTGTCAAGCGACCCGTGCTGAGGAATGAGTGATCGAGGGGGTGAAAAAAGATGCTCGATCTTTAACGGAGCCTGTGGGGTACCTGGGCACCCCCCACAGTAAGCTGTCCCTTACCGCGTTAATGCAGGGCTCTGGCGTGGTGGGCATTCTTTCCCGTGCTACTCGTGGGATTTAATCATGAAGTCAAATAAACAAAATCAATATCTAGGTGGAAGTAGTGGTGGGATCAACCCCTTCGCAAGAAGCGGGTTGATGAGATCTCCGACAAGGAGAAGTGAGGAGATAGGCGCTGGGAGTTGCGTACGCAGCTCAAGCGTGGGTGCTCCAGTCCACTTCCCGGCAAGCCAGCCGGTGGAGGTTATGGACGGAGCGTGGTTGTTGAGGGCCGTCAACCGAGAATCCAAAGGACGGTTCGCAATAGAGATGGCTGAGCAGCAGCTTGGCAAAATCATCGACTTTGCGTCCACTATGTCGAACATAAGCTAGGACCTGAAAACGGCCTTGCTTCGACTTAGGGCGTCGATCGACGATGCCAAGCAGGAGCACGCGGCACTCGCGTTGCTAACTGCTTCAGCAGCGGAGCCTGCAAATGAGAAAGTGCCGAAGTTTACCCAAACGGAGGCCTTCTCCTTCGCAGGAAGTCCGAATAAGGCGGAAGCGACTGCTCGCGACAAACGGGGCAAGCAATCGCAGAAGCGGGCGAGGCAATTGTCAGGCGAGGAGCTGTCTGGCGGTGCCCGCAAGGCCAGGCGAATCATTACCCCGATCGTCATCAAGACGGAACAGTCCAAGTACTCGGACGTCTTGAAGATTAGGCGAAGCGACACCAAGCTTGAGGGTCTTGGAGCCGACGTACGCAGTATTAGACGTACTCGTACGGGCGAGATGATCCTGGAGCTGAAGCGCCAGAAGGAGCACAAGGGCGCCGCCTATAAGAGGCTGGCAGAAGAGGTCCTTGGTGAGGGTGTGCAGGTGAGGGCTCTGACACATGATGCGACTCTGAAGGTCAAGGACATTGATGAGATCACCGAAGTGGAAGAGCTTGTCACGGCACTGCGGCAACAGTGCGATGTACAGGTGGCCGCCGCAGCCGTTAAGCTACGGAAAGGGCCAGCAGGGACACAGATAGCTTTGGTTCAGCTACCTGTGGCGGACGTAAAAAGTCCGTTAAAGTAGGGAGCATAAAGGTGGGTTGGTGTGTATGTCACCTGATATTCCAGAGGTTTGCTTCAGGTGTCTGGAACCAGGACACAAGTCGTGGGACTGCAAAGGCCCCGACAGGCGCAAACTGTGAAGGCGATGCGGCGCTGAAGGTCATAAGGCCCAAAGCTGCAGGAGTCCGCCCATCTGCATGATCTGTACCGGGAAATCCTCGAACAACAGACATCCGATGGGTGGTCCAAGGTGCCCGGCCTTCAAGAAAGCCGCAGTGAACAACAAATCACAGTGCAGGTAACGCAGTTGAACCTGAACCACTGTGATGCGGCTCAGCAACTGCTTTGTCAGGCAGTTTCTGAGTGGGAGACGGATATCGCCATCATATCGGACCCATACCGAGTACCCGCCGGCAACGGCAACTGGGTCGCGGATGGGACCAGAAAAATGGCGGCAATATGGACGACGGGTAAATACCCCGTTCAGGAGTTGGTGTCTACTACCTATGAGGGCTTCGTAGTCGCCAAAGTAAACGGGGTCTTCTTCTGTAGCTGTTATGCGCCTCCGCGGTGGCCGATCGAGCAGTTCACGCAAATGCTGGACCGCTTAACGACCATGCTAACAGGGCGAAGGCCAGTGGTAATAGCGGGCGACTTTAATGCCTGGGCCGTGGAATGGGGAAGCCGTTTCACGAACCAGCGGGGTCAGATCCTGCTAGAAACACTGGCCATCTTAGATGTCGACTTGGCTAATGTCGGTACCAAGAGTACCTTTAGTCGAAACGGAGCGGAGTCAATTATTGACGTGACCTTTTGTAGTCCTGGCCTAACAAGTAGTTCGAACTAGAGAGTAGATGATGGCTACACTCACAGCGACCACCTGGCGGTTCGCTACAGTATCGACTACAATAACAGCAGACAGCGGATAGAAGAAGAGGCGGCTAGGCCAAGGCCAAGCCCTCGCAGGTGGAAGACATCCTTCGACGAAGGGGTATTTAGGGAGGTGCTCCGCCGTGAGTGAAACTTAATCGGTTTAGACGGCGACGAGCTGGTAGCGGTGCTCTCACGTGCGTGTGATGCGACCATGCCTAGGCGAGTCCACCCTAGAAATGGGAGGCCACCGGCTTACTGGTGGACCGACGCGATTGCGGACCTGCGCCGCGCCTGCCTACGGGCTAGGCGGCGGATGCAGCGAGCACGATCAGAGGAAGAGCGAAACGAACGGTGGGTGGTGTTCGCCGCTGCAAAAGCCGAACTTAAGACCGAGATAAGAGCAAGCAAAAAGGCCTGCTTTGAGGGTCTCCGTCAGAGTGCCAATACGAACCCGTGGGGTGACGCCTACAGGATCGTTATGGCCATGACGAGAGGTGTGATGGCTTCTACAGAGCAATCTCCAGAGATGTTGGAGGGGATCATTGGAGGACTTTTTCCGCGTCATGATCCTAATCCTTGCCCTCCTTTCGTAGGACAGCCGGGGACTGGGGCTGCCGATGAGGAGAGGGTCACCGATGTGGAACTTGCGGGGATAGCTAAGTCCCTTAGCGTAGGTAAGGCCCCAGGTCCGGACGGAGTTCCGAACCTGGCCTTAAAAGTAGCTATTGCAGAGGCTCCCGAGATGTTCAGGTCTGCTATGCAGAAATGCCTGGACGAGGGAGTTTTCCCAGAAGCTTGTAAGAGGCAGAGCCTGGTACTATTGCCAAAGGCGGGGAAACCACCCGGAGACCCGTCGGCATATAGACCAATATGCTTGATTGACACGGCGGGGAAGGTGCTCGAAAAGATCATCCTCAATAGAATGTTGCGGTTCACCGAGGGCGAAAATGGTCTTTCGAGTAACCAGTACGGCTTCCGGAAGGGGAGGTCCACCGTAGACGCTATCTTGTCGGTTACAAAAACCGCCGAGAAAGCACTCGAGCCTAAGAGGAGGGGAATTCGCTTTTGCGCGGTAGTGACTCTGGATGTAAGGAATGCGTTTAAAAGCGCCAGCTAGTCTGCTATTGCCGATGCGCTCTTGCTGGGGATACCGGAGTACCTGTACAAGATTCTCGGAAGTTATTTTCAGAATCGTGTACTAGTCTACGACACGGAGGTGGGTCGGAAGTGCTTTCACATAACCTCAGGAGTCCCGCAAGGTTCCATCCTGGGTCCGTTATTATGGAATGTCATGTACGACGAGGTGTTGAGGTTAGAGTATCCAGTGGGAGTGGTGATTGTCGGATTTGCCGACGACATTACGCTCGAAGTCTACGGTGAAACGATCGAGGAGGTAAAGTTAACTACCAACCACTCGATCAAGGTTGTGGAGGCGTGGATGCGGTCCAGGAAACTGGAGCTGGCTCACCACAAGACAGAGGTGACGGTTGTTAACAACCTGAAGTCGGAGCAGAAGACAGAGATCAGTGTAGGAGAGTGTACTAACCTGTCAAAGCGCTCCGTCAAACACTTGGGCGTGATGATCGACGATAAGCTTACCTTCGGTAGCCACGTCGATTATGCCTGTAAAAGAGCCTCCACAGCTATTGCGGCACTATCCCGGATGATGTCCAATAGCTCTGCGGTGTACGCCAGTAAGCGCAAGCTTCTGGCTAGTGTTGCTACGTCCATACTTAGGTATGGCGGCCCGGCGTGGGGCACCGCGCTGAGTACTAAATGCTACCGACGGAAGCTGGAAAGTACTTACAGGCTTATGTGCCTGAGGGTTGCGAGCGCGTACCGTACCGTGTCACACGACGCTCTCTGCGTCATTACTGGTATGGTGCCTATCAGCATTCTTATCAGTGAGGACATGGAGTGCTTCGAAATGCGCGGCACAAGAGGCATACGCAGGACTGCCAGGATGGCCTCTATGGTCAAAAGGCAGCGCGCGTGGGACAGTTCCACCAAAGGAAGGTGGACCCATAGGTTGATACCGAGGGTAGATAGTTGGATTAATAGGCGCCATAGGGAAGTTACATTCCACCTGACACAGGTCCTTACAGGTCATGGTTGCTTCCGACAGTATCTACACCGTTTCGGGCATTCGGATTCTCCCGAATGCCCAGCGTGCAATGGTTTAGAGGAAACGGCGGAACACGTTTTGTTCGTGTGCCCGCGTTTTCGCACAATGCGTAACCGCATGCTTGCCACATGCGGGGAGGACACAAACCCGGACAACTTGGTCCAGAGGATGTGTAGGGATGAGTTTGGCTGGAACGCCGTTTCAACGGCTATCACCCATATCGTCTGGGAATTACAGAGGAGGTGGCGCGTGGACTCGGAGAGTGGCTAGTCCAGATGCAGTACAAGAGGTGGTCCAGGGGTTCGGAGTCGGCTTCGTAGGTCATACCGGTGCCCTGCGGTCGAGATCGACCCTTACAGCGATTAAGTGGCCACGGAGAGGAAGTCCCGGTAGCGGTGCTGTCGTGGCGTCGGTCTACTGGGTTGGATCCGAGCCCGGGGTTGGAAAGGGGTCCCCGGCAAGGGTCGGGGTAGGTGAGATCCTGCTGTCTGCAACCTACGGGTGCATCTGATAGGGCCTAAAGGGTAGTGATACCCTTCCTTACGGGCAGGTCAGAACGGGTTGCACGTGGGCATCAGTTCTTGATGTCCGCTCAGCAGTAGGGCGCGGGCGGGGTTGACCCTGCCCGCCTTCCGAGGACAAAGGGAGTGGCGAGGACCACTCTGGAAACTGGCTAAGCGCCAGCATGCTGCCGTGATGGACTCTCCAGAGCGAGTCATCGATGTTCGTTGCTGCTAGGCTACGCAGCTAACCTTGAGGGTGCGATGTGCACTAGCCCCTCTCTGAAGCAATACCTTCTTGGTGGTTCCGGAGAGACGTAGGGTTTGGCGACCATAGGAATGGTTTAGTGGGTACGAGGAGAGAGTAGTCCCGGCTTTTACTTTTGTTGTAGAAGACGGCCTCAGACCTACACTACCCTAACCTTCTGTTAGGGTGTCTGTTGAGCAGATTATCCCCCTATGGTTTAGAAGGAAAAAAAAGTGGTGAATTCGTTGAGGATCTCCAAGAACTTCCTTGAGTATAGTTCATCGGATCTTTTAACGTATTTGGTTGTCTCTAAGAGATTTACGGCTAAGGTTCACACTCACACAACCTCAGGTAACTATGATCTATTGAGTTTTGAGTTTGAAGAGTCTTCAAGGGTCTTTAAGAACTTCCTTGAGTATAGGTCATCGAATCTACGAGGGCTCTCTGGAATTAAGGCCATCTGATCTACAAGTAAAACGCTTTGAAACACCTCTGAAACCCCTATGAAACCTGCTGAAGCACCCTAAAACCTCCTGAAACGCATTTAAATGCCCTGAAACCCCTTGAAACGCTTTGAAACGCTTTGAAACGCCTCTGAAACGCCTATTTAACCTCCGTTAAATTCACCAGCAACTCTCTGAAGGCACCCTGAAACCCCCATGAAACCTCCATCAAACTCACCTAAGAGTTTCTGAAGCCCTACAAAACCTCTCTGAAACCCTCAAAAATGCCTTGAAACACCTCTGAATTTCAAATGAAATCCATGTGAAACGCACCTGAAAGCCTCTGAAGCACCAAAAAAAACCTCTGAAACCTCCTGAAACGCACTGAAATGCCTTGAAACACATTGAAACGCCTCTGAAACTCCCATGAAGTTCACCTTAGAGCATATGAAGCCCCTAAAAGCCCTCTGGAACCTCCTGAAACGCCCTGATACGCCTCTGACTCCCCTAAAACTTCATTGAAATCCCCCTGACCATCCGCCCTTTACATCTGAAAGCCATGACTCCCAGAAGCTTTGCATCAGCAAGCCACTTGCCTTCTCAAACTTCTTTGCAACCTTGAAATCCATTTAGGTAATAAACTGAATTCATTGAGGTAATGAATCCATATAGGTGAAAAATCTATTTAGACAGTTCCGAATCGTTACATAAATGGAGGTTCTGGTGTATTACCGATGGCACTCCTGAAGGACTTTCCGGTAGATAATGGAATACCCGATAGTACTACCATAGGAAATATCTGTGGAACTTCTGGAGAAATTTTGTGATGGAACTATTGTGAAATTTCCAGTTAAAAATCCAAAATAAATCTCGCTGGAGCTTATACAAAAATTCCTGGTGAAGCTTCCAAAAAAAAAAAACGAACTTTCTGCGGAAATTACCAACTTCTCGAATCTCGTTTATTTAAGAAGGGAAATTCTTTTACTTCCAAAACAAAGTTGATGAGACATACACAATTTAAAACTTCAAACAAACGCCGGTGGATCTGAGTGTAATTGGGGGCCTATTTTTGACGTTCCATAATTTTAGAACTTCCAGGTTAATTCCTGTTAGAACTACTTGTGTAATTAGCGGGGAACTCCTGAAGGAATTCATAAAATAGAATTCCCGGTGAAACTCCTGTAGAAATTCCCTGTAGAACACATATAGGAACTCCGCGAGGAATTTTCAGAGAAACTCCTGGTGAAATTTTCGGAGGAACTTCCGAAGCACTCACGGAGAAACTCCTGCAAAAATGCCTGAGAAAATCCCGGAGGAAACCCAAGCTGTGAGTAAGTGCGGAAGTCAGTCATTGTGTCATTTAGGGATTCCAACGAATCTGTCCTTAAAACCGAAATCGAAAGTCGGAATGTAAATCTTACAAGTACCTCATCGATTCAAATTATAGTTATAACTTCAATACGCTTCTCGGGTACCTAGTTCGATGCAATATCCGTTCAATGTTTGACTGTTCCTGATATTGATGCCGGTTCTTTCACAACCTAATTTAGCCGCAAGACACGAGCTCGGCATCTAATCAAGCGGCTTTTCACGCGCCTGGAGTTCGGCAGCCAAAAATCCCACCCACATGAATTATGTGAACCATATTTCGGTTTCGTATAACCTCGCATAAAGCACACATCGCGCTCCATATAACCTAACCTACTGTTGTTTGCCCATCACGCCACGCCAAAATCATGGCTCAGACTATCTTTGAATATGCAATGAGCTGCGGAGCTGCTGGTTTATGCTGGCGTGTGGGCTAAGCTTCACGTTCCAGGACCAGCCATTTCGAAGCTCGCACAAAACCTGATGGCGGTGTTTTCCTGCAACCAACAACTACCGGCTTATTGTGTATGTGGCGCCTGCTGAACATGTCCCACATATTGTTCCAGGAATTAATCATCGTCTCGTTGCCCCATGGCTGCGGCGGCATCATACTTGACGGGCTCATCCATTTATGCGAATTTCGTGGGACAGATCTGCGAAACAGACGCTGGTGCTGGCGGCTGTTTGCTAGGAGTACGCTATCTGAGAAATCCGAATCCAAAACCGAGAAATGCGGTTTAAATTACAACTGTTTCATTTTTCAACCGGGAAGATTTGCTAAATCCGTTGGGACCAAGCTTTGCAAGATTGGCTCGAGAAGCACTTCATGTGAAAGTTTGGGACATCCATAAATGATGTGTATATAGTTCAAGATAAGAAAATAGTTCAAAATGAAACAATTAAGAAAAATAGATAATATAGAAAAATAAGAAAGAAATAGAAGGCAGGAGAGAATGTTAGAAGATTAATCCATAAGTTAAGAGATTAAAGGAAAAATATTAAACAAAATTGCAAAAATACTAAAAAGAAAAAAAAAATTATCGCAATTATGGACAACCCCTTCTAGAGCAAAACGAATTCCAAAATAGAGTCATCTAACCCCACTTCAGAACGAATCGAAAAAGTGATTGCAAGGGCCGCCCGGGGGGAATGCGCCATCAAAGTCCCATTTCGTTCTCGATGCTGTTGACATTCCATCAGTTTGCAGACCAAGCTGAGCTCAATCTGCATATCCCATCTGGAAACGAGGGTCCATGGTGGTACCATTATCTGATTAAAATGGTTATTTACGGATCCTCCTCCGTTGATGGTTGCTTGGTCGGTCGGTCGGGGAAGTTCGGTTCCACTACAAGATGGTTTTGGGCAGTTATCCTTTTCAATCTCATTTGTTTTATGGTGATGAGCTTCTGGGCGGTGACGATGGGTAGCCTTTCACCCCCTTCTTGCTAATGGTTATTGTTATTGGTGGAAATTTGCTTTTTTTTGTTGGTTTTCGTTTTGCTTTTTCGTGTTCTGTTGATGAAGATATCAGTTTGACTCAATAGGATATTGAGGTCTCCAAGTATGGTGCAGTCATAACTTAGATTCCTGCATGTTGTTGGTAGAGGAGTATAGAAGACTAGGAGAGTACAGGAGTACATGTGGCTGATTTTACCATAGACAACGCAGCCGGGAGCAAGTGAAATGAAGGCAACGGAATGAATGGTTCGGCAAGGAGTGCAGAGCGATTTTCGAGAAAAAGAACGCAGCGCGGGCGGTAATGCTGCAGCTAGGAACCCGGCAAAACGTGGAAGTGGAACGTTACAAACTAAAGCGCCTCTTTCGAGAGAAAAGGCACCATCTAAAAGAATCGTAAAGCAAAGAAATGGAATTGTTTTGCCAAAGAATCACGGAAGTTCCAGCAGAAGCCCAACACATCCTGCAACCGTTTCATGCCGCGTGCCGAAATATGCACGGATAAGAACGGAGGCCTCCTGACGGATAAACGTGAGTTGTTCGAAAGGTGGAAGTAGCACTTCGATGAGCACCTGAATGTTGTGAAGTGCGTAGACATGGAGGCCCAAGGCAACAACGGGAGAAATGATCACGTCAATATAACAGGGAGCACCAACGCGCCAATTCCCACGTTGAGGGAAGTAAAGTATGTCATCCCGCAGCTCGGGAACAATAAATCAGCTCGAAAGGATGGTATCGGAGCTGTTGCTGCCAGCACTGCCATTTGGTGTCATCGCAACGGAATAATCGTGATAGTCGATCATGATAATGATCGATGCTAAATGTATAGGAGATAGAACTGTCAAAGCAAAAGAGTAGTGAAGACAGGGTTATTGTAATTTGAAGAGTTATTCTTGAATTATTGAAATTATTAGTCTAAAATCTTAATCTACTTACAGCTAAAAGTTAAAATGTTTAAGAATAGATTCATGCTATATTAACCAAGTTTATCACAGATGAAACTACAGTATGTTACTAGAAGTTTTATACTGATCGGGATTGATCACCGTGGAATTTTACTAATTTATGTGGGTTGGCTCTTTTCGGTGACATAAGAAAAGCAGCATAGTTCGCGTTACGCGTTTCGGCTTACTACTCTTCAGCCCTCTTCAGACGCAACATGCTGAATGTGACCATCAGCTCGGTCTGTCACAAATTTGTCAACAAATTTGTGACAGACCGAGCTGATGGCCACATTCAGCATGTTGCGTCTGAAGAGGGCTGAAGCCGAAACGCATAACGCGAATTATGCTGCTTTTCTTATGTCACCGAAAAGAGCCAACCCACATAAATTAGTAGAAGTTTTATAATTTGTTATTCTAACCTTAAATTCTATAATCGCAGATGAATGCACAAAGATGTTACGGCTGAAATTGTTAATTATTATCCTAAAATAATCGTAAGACCGAATAATGTGAGTATATTGTAAAACTATAAGACATCATTGAACTAAACATGTGAATATATATTTCAGCATTTAGCTGTTTCGCACCTGCATATCAGAGTTTGCTTCGAAGAATTCGGCTGTGAGCCTCACGTCACCCCCTTCGGAACCCTTTTTCACCGTAACATACCAAAATATTATTCGAAACGATGGAATCGCCAAATGAAACCCGATCGGCAAGCTGCGAAAACCTCTCGCGTCCCAATACGAGGTCCAGTACGTCATGGATACGACAGCCTTCCTCATTAGCGAATGTGCCAACATGCAGCAGCTTTGCCCACATTGCCTTTCGATTAAGTCAGATCGATGAAGAGCGCGCAATCTAGCAGCGCGAATGGGCATTGCAGAAAAGGGCATTCGAACTAGAGAACCTGGAACTACAAATGAAATATTAGTGATTGACAAAAAACTACCTAAAAATGAACATTTTGACCATTTGTTTGAGATCCCTGAGGCAACCTACCACATTTTGTCCGATAACTCAAAAACGAAGTGGATGGTCATGGGTTCGATCCCAGCCCCGGCACTTGTAATTTTTCGTCAGTTGTTCTTCCCCCAGAGAGCAGCTGACACCTGACCCCAAGCCTGACCCTCTTCTGAGTATATGCTCTAACGGACCCGGAAACTTGGATATCGGCTCACGGCAACTTATAATGGACTGGATTCATAATCGGACTTTCTAACACATTATTATTTCTTACCTTCGGGCTAACGTGTATGTTAAGGTTAGCTTTAGTTTAAGTATTTGTCCATAGTGTTTGTCGTATGAACTTAGAGAAATCCATGTAGTATTTAGCATTTACAGTTTTAAGTTCAATTTCACTATCTTACTTTGGCCGTACTACTACACACTTAGATTATTTTACAGTATACTGTAATTTTTTTACCGAAATCTCAACAGCTAAACGTTCGGTAATCCGGTAATTCGGTAATCGAAACGATTATTGAACGTACGGTAATTTAGATTTTCGACGAGCTGTCAAAAATTACCGAATTTCTCCGGTAATGTTGAATCGTGGATTACCGTAGAACTTCGGTAGTTTTTTATTTTTTTTTGTAGGTTTACAGTATTTCGGTACATTAATTCATTGAAAAAGCAGACGCAATTTAGATTTTCTTAATTTATTGGGCAGAATTTTGTGAAACACAGTAAAGTTACATTCTTTCCGGGAAATATTTGCAAGAACATTGATGGATTGCTTGCGGGCTCCTTACCTAGCCAAGTTTTCGCGCCAATGGAGAGCAGGAGGACCTGGAACGTCATGTTGATCATTTGTAAGCGCAATAATAAAATTATTGTATAAGTACTCACGCTATTGCTGCAGAGACGATGATAGATTCTGTTACAACCAATCGCTTCACTTTATTGGATCACTTCACTTTACTTAAGCAAATAACAACTCAACTTCCCCAGCCAAGTAACTGGAGTGGGAATCACAACAACAATGTGACAGCTTTGACTAAAGCAAACAGTTTACCGAATTTCGGTCATAAAGCGTAGGATGTACAAACTTTTTTGCAATTTCTCATCGTAATAGGCTGTTTTACCTCACGCAAGTCTGACAGGAAAAGGCCTACTTTCCCACACCAAATTATCAGTGCTGTAATGGTTCATTACAGCACTGATTTGCGTTGCGTAATGAACCATTACAGCACTGTTTTCAGTTTTGATCAACTTCTTGATGCTTTCTGGATGCAGGTTTGAAAAATTGTGACAACTGCACAGTATAACCTGCTATGATCAGACTTTCTTAAACATGGCTGTGAACATCAGTGTGCAGTTTGATGTAAAAGTTTTGTTAAAAACTATCCTCAAGTGGTAATTTATGAAATTGCAAAAAACATTGTACGCATCTCGGTGCAGAACACGATTTTTACAGCACTCGTCGTACTTATCCAACTCGGCAAGCCTCGTTGGATAAGTGTACAACTCGTGCTGTAAAAATCTTCATTCTGCACCTTGTTGCGTAAACTACTATTTCGGTACTTAATTTACAGGATACGGTAATATGTCCATTTCACAGTTCGTACTGTAGTGTATTTGACAGATGCTGACTAAATCACAATTCTATCGGTAAAAAAGTTACCGAACTCTTGTAAAACGAACGATAACTACCGGAAAACGGTTATTTTTTCACTTTACTGAATTTTTCCGGTGAAATAATTACCGAACAGCGAAATTGAATCTGAGTGTGTAGGTTTAAGCAATTATTTATAGTAGTAATATAAGGAAAAAAAAACTACGTTAAGAATTTCACTGCATTCGTCTTCTATTCCCAATTGTTCTCGCTTTCTATTCTGCTCCTGTCATCACTCATCCATCGGCGCACGACCATATCGGAGCTGGTCGCTCGTTACATAAATAACTATTGAATAATTTGAGTTTTGTAGAACGATTCCATAAACTACCCTTTGCGTACAATACGCGAAGACAACCGTAGATTGCTCCGCATTGCTTTAATATATACTTGTCCCATTTGAAGCTATTCTGAATTATGAAACCCAGGACGTTAGCTGAATCTACGAAATCAATGTTATCGTTGCCGATCTTCAAAGCTGGTTTTTCGCTACTGGTGCCACGACAAATCAACATAGCATAGGTTTTCGTTGCATTTAACTTGAGGGTGTTTGTTAGTGACCAGCTACGAATTGCTTCAAGATCGGTACCCGAGCAAAGTCTGACAGCAAATAGAAAACTAATTTTGATGTTGTGATATTGCAAATTATGATTACTCATGTTGATGTCGTTTTGGTCGTTTTAACGGTTAAAACATCAAAAATGAGAGCAGAAAATTTTTCCTGTGAGAGCAAGTTGAAAACAATTCCTGCTATCAGTGATGGCAAATTGATTAATGCTTTTGCTATCAGTGCGAAAAAATTGAAAAATCGTTAAATTTAGAGTTTTTTCGAATAATATGGAAACCTAAATGCAATACGTTAATTGCACTGATGGTATATCATTAGATGCTTTATACAAAGTCGCCTAGAAGTTTTGAAATGACTTAAAAACTTAAACATTTGTAATTATTTTACATGACAGCAAAACGATATTAAAATTTGAAATCGAAATTAATCGAGACAATCTGATATCAAAATATGATATCAATTTGCTGCTGATTACAAATCGTGTTTTCGATTTGCTATCATTTTGTTGTTAGACCTTGCTCGGGTATTGATCATGCTTGTAATTTCTTGAATAGTTTTGTTGGTGCAGTCAAGGTACATTTGGACATCGTTAGCGAATAAGTGAAGAGAGCAGTATTTGACGACACTCGGTAGATCATTTATATAAAGACTAAATAAGATAGGGCTTAAAACGGAACCTTGTGGTACTCCTGAGTGAACTGGCAGAAAACTAGATAGAACATTATTACAGAAAACTGCTTGCTTGCGATTTTTCAGATAAGAATGGATTAAAATAACTGCATTTGTATTCACATTATAGAGATCTTTTAATTTTCGACACATTATTGAATGGGATATCGTGTCAAATGCTTTTGAAAAATCTAAGAGCACTAGAATGACTTTACTCCTCCTCTTCTTTGCGTAACGTCCTCACTGGGACAAAGCCTGCTTCTCAGCTTAGTGTTCAATGAGCACTTCCACAGTTTTTAACTGAGAGCTTCCTCTGCCAATGACCATTTTGCATGTGTATATCGTGTGGCAGGCACGAAGATACTCTATGCCCAAGGAAGTCAAGGAAATTTCCTTTACGAAAAGATCCTGGACCGACCGGGAATCGAACCCGTCACCCTCAGCATGGTCATGCTGAATACCCGTGCGTTTACCGCCTCGGCTATATGGGCCCTTAGAATGACTTTATTACCTTTGTCTAAAACTACACCTATATCGTCACAGACCTTCAACATTGCAGTTTTAGTGCTATGACCCGGGCGATAACCAGATTGAAAAGGAGACAGCATGTTACTTTCATCTATGAAGGAGCATATTTGATTTTTCAGAATTCTCTCAAAAGTTTTGGATAATGCGCTGATTATGCTTATAGGTCGTAAGTTATCCAAAGATCTAACGTTTGACTTTTTCCTTAATGGGATTATTTTTGGTTAACTTCCACGCTTGAGGATAAATGCATGAATCAATTATGTTATTAAAAATGTGCAACAATGGAGCCAAGAGCAATGGTAAAATACACTTGACAAGTTTTATTGGAATTTCATCAAGACCAATTGCATTCGACTTAACTTCGTAAACTGCATTAATTATTTCAAAAAATTGCACCGGACGGAAACCGAATCTACTATCATTATTAACTGTCGATCTTAAAGCCGAACGTACTGGTGCTGAGAAATGTCGTTGAAATGATGCATTCACTTCATCGGGATCGAAATCACTTTCGATATTCGACTTTGGCTTATTCAATCCTGTTTGACGTATTCTGTCCCAAAACTCTTTTGTGGACATTTCACCCACAAACTGTGAATTGTAGTAATTCCGCTTTGCTTGAGTCACCAGTCGATTCGATATGTTTCTGAGGATTTTATAGCGTTCTAGATCGTTAACATTAGCAGATTTTTTCCATTTTTTATAGGCGCGATCCCTATCAATCATAGCGATTTGAATTTGTCGATTATACCAGGGATTTACCTTCTTCTTGGATTTGTTAATTTTTCGCAACGGAATACAAGTTTCATGAAGTTCTTTTAAGATGTTATTAAATGTTTCAACGAGCGTATTTGGATCTGTATTTGAATAAAATTGGTCCCAATCATATTCATTAAACTTATCAAGAAAGATTTGTGGATCAAATGCCTTGTAGTCTCGATAAAAAACATCATTGCTAATCGATATAGTGTCATAATCCAACGATGCAAAGATTAGATCGTGATATGAGATGTTGGGAACACTGATTTGGTTAAATCTAAGTACACTTTCCACTTTGTTTGTGAGTAAAAGATCTAGCTGAGATGCACCATTGGTGTGAAAAAAGGTGGGTTCCGCACCGATGTTATACAGCGCAAGAGATGTGAGAGTATCTTTTAAACGTTCTGCTTTGGAATTTACTTTCATGAGATTAGTATTGAAATCTCCAATCAAAATCAAATTCTCATAGCGTGTTCCAAAATCAATTACTTTTTCGTCAATCAGGTCAGAACAATCGAGATCTGGATGATTGTACAATAAACCTAGCAGAATTTTATCGTTCAAAGTGATGAGTTCTATGAACATAAATTCTACACTTTTTTCTCGAATCTCGATAAAAGAAGATTCTAAAAGCTTGTATTTCAAAGATGTTTTCAGGTACATTAACAACCCACCACCAGTTCTTCCGATTGTATCGCTTCTTAGTATGTTATATCCATCAACATTTAACAAGTTACTGGATTTCCTTTCATTGAGCCACGTTTCACAAACACATGCAACGTCAACTTTTGAGATATTCAATATCTGGCTGAACTCATCGAATTTCGTCATTTGCCTTGCACAGATGCTTTGCATGTTCAAACAGCAAATAGAAAGCTTTTTTGGAATAAGTGCTGAGTTAACTCTCAGGCGGCGGTGCTAAAAAAATAGCCTCAGAAGACGGTGCCTACAAAACACCGTTACACTAATTTTTAGAAAAATCCTATCTTCTTCGTTTTATACCTAAATGTAAAAATTTTTATATTGCCGAAAACCTTGGGGTCTCAGCTTTCATAATAATTTCTCATACATAGTCGTAGCGAGGAAAAACGATAATAAGGGGCTCTGCAAAGGGAGGCACCTCCTTAAAAACAGCGTTACACTATTTTAAATGCTTATATCTCTGCTGATATTCCATATAATAACAATTTTCTTCCACCATAGGAAACCGCCAACACTCCCCTTTCTAGAAAAAATATCGAACATAGTCGTAGCAAGGATAAGGGCAAATGGGGGGCACTCCATTTATGTGTTCGCCAAACATATAAAAATTTATATCAGCCCCGTTTTTCAAGCAAATCATGATTTTCTTCCACGGTTAGAATCTTCAGGTGAGGTACTTCCAAGAAAAATTGCAAATCATTGGCGGAGCCAGGAAAAACAGTAATAAGGGGCAATTCTTCCAAAATCGTCCAAAAATTTAAAGAAATCATAACTTGACCATAAAGTAACAAATAATCAATTTTATAGCGCCATCTAGAAGCTGAGAATCTTGCATTATCGAGAAAAATATTACACATAGGCGTAGTCAGTGATATGGGCTCGCAAGGGGCAGAGAAATTGAGTTCTCAAATCACTACAAATAATCAATATTCCATACTAATTTCTCAGCCATTAAAAAATATTCTTTCTTTATTACCCTTTTTAGACACCAGAACCCACCTTGAAAGTATTAGGCATAGTCGTAGCAAGGAAATAGTGAAGGGAGCGGGGAGTGGTGAGAAAGGTGACTTTAAATATTTTTCGGTAATTTAGGTATGTTAGGTAAATAATGGCTTTTTTCCACGAAAAGCATCTTGAGACGATGTACTATATATGAAAAACAATATAATACATAGGCGGAGTTAGGAATAATAGTCATAAGGGGCAGTTTCCAGAAAAGTATACACAAAATTTTAGAAAGCCATAGCTCAACAAATTCTAATTTTCCTTCACAAATAAAATGTTGGGAATCTTTTTTTATAGGAAAAAAATTACACATTAATGTAGCCAGTAACATGGGTTCAAAAGGAACATGTAATTTTGAAAACAGTCTACTAACATTCTCAATTTATTGTTCAATTACTAAATTGGAAATGATCTTCAAAAAATGGGAAGGGGAGCAAGTTTTAGGTGTCCCCAAACCATTTCATTTCTTCCACAAATTCTTAGGCCCAATTTCGTCTTCAACAGGAATCGCTCAAGATATTTCTTGGTGAATACTGGTAGAAACTTCCAACAGAGAATATCATTTGAATCATTTCTTACAACTTCATACTGCGACCAAAGAAAACGGTTTCTTAGGAAATACAGGCAATGAATTTCCTATGCATGAAGATAACCCATGTTTTCCTGCTGAACTGCATAAAGCCTTTTGGTAAAAAAAAGTTCAAAAATAACGCAAAAATTAGACGAAGTTTGGAAATTAGTAAGGGGCAACCACTTAAGGCGAAACTGGAAGCATTTCCTCATTTTTTTGGTTTTTGATTTTTATTAAATAACGAAGCAATATTTTAAAAATCGGGTTTCGTGCACATGTAGAGTATGGATCAGGGTATCTTCTGATTTTTTTACGCGATAGAAAATGTTTTTCGTTTTTGCAAAATCCATTTTTTAGTGAAATTTTGTTCAAAAATGGTTTCTGCAAAAACGAAAAACATTTTCTACTGCGTAAAAAATTAAGAAGATACCCTGATACATACTCTACATGTGCACGAAAACCGAATCTGAAAATATTGCTTCGTTATTTAATAAAAAATCAAAAACCAAAAAATGAGGAAATGCTTCCAGTTTTTCCTTAAATTAATTGCTCCTACGGAGGAAAATTGTTTTCATAAAGAATAAAAAAAGATTATAATTAAAAAAAAAACTCTTAAAAACCTCTTAGTGGGATCATTTAAGGCAATATTCCATGGATTGTCTCAGAAGTACCTCCAGTGATTTCTCCAGGAACATCTTCAGAGATTTTATCCAGAGATTTCAGCTGGGATCCGTCAAGCAATTGCAACTGTGGTTTTACCAGCAATTCCCCCTAGGAATCCTCCAGTAATTACTGTTATACCACCAGGAGATCTTCAAGGGATTTCTCGTGGGATTTCTTCAGGAGTTTTTGCTGGGATTAAGCATGGCAATATTTCGGACATTTCAAGTGCTTCCGGAGAATCGTCTACGAATTCCTTCAAAGATTTTATCCAGGGATTCCTCCAGTTATTTGCCATGGGATTCCTCCAGGAGCGCTTCGTGCAGTTCCTCTAGAAATTCCAGCTGGGGTTCCTCACGCACTATTCCTGTGGTTCTTCCAGCTATTCTTGCTAAGACTCCTCCAGAAATTCTAACTGTGGTCCTTCAGAAGTTCTGCTAGGAATTCCTCTAGAGCTTTTTCCTGTCTTTCTTGCTGTGATCCTTCCAGGCAATCATTCCTGGAATTCTTCTAAAAATTCCTTCAGTTGTTTTTTTTTTTGGGATTTCTTCAAGGGCTCATCCAGGAAATCGTCTAGAGATTTTATCCAAGAATTCCTCCACAAATTTATTATGAAATTTCTGCTGAAACTCCTCTTGGCCTTCCTTTGAAGATTTCTCAATTAACTCTTCCTGTGATTCTTCCAGCAATTCCTCCTCCAGATATTCTAACCACCATACCTCCAGGAATGATTTTAGTAATTGCTTTATGCATTTATCTTGGCAATCTTGCTGGAATTTTTCCGGGAAATCTTTCTGAGATTTTTTCAGAAATTTCTCCTGTGTTCCATCAGGGTCTTCTCTGTGGATTCCTTCAGAATACTCTACCGGTTCTTTCAGGGACTTCTCGAGGTATCTCTCTAGGTATTTCTTCACGAAATTATCCTTTTGATTCTCCAGACATTCCTGACGGGGTTTCTTTAGATATTCCTGAATAGGATTTCTGTTAAAAATACTAGAATCTAGAAATTCCAGAACCCTTCTGAGATTTCTAACAGAGATTTTTCCTAAGATTCTTCCAGAAGTTCATCCGGTGATTCCTCCAGAATGTTTTATCCTGGAGATTTTATCCAAAGATTTCCCCATAAATTTCTCACGGAACTACTCTTGGCCTTCCTAAAGCAATTCCAGCTGGATTCCACAAGCAATTCCTGCTGTGGTTTTTTTTTCATCAATTCCTACCAGGACTCCTCCTGAAATTCTTAATATAATTATACCTCCCGGCATTATTCTAGGGATTCTCCTGAGAATTTCTTCTAGGATTCCTTCCAAAAATCTCTTGCTGGGATGATTCAAGGCAATCATTCAAGGATTCTGAAATCTGTAGAACAAGAATTTCGGGAGATAATATGTCTCTGAAATCCCATCAGAAATGACTGGGGGAATGCTAAATGAAATTCCTTGAATATATGCCAACAGGAATGTCTATAGACATCCTTGGAGGAATCGGTGGAGGTACTCTGGAGAAGTCCATGGAGGAGTCCCTGAAGGAATCGTAGGAGAATTTTTTTAAGGAATTGTAGGAAGATTGTTCGACAGAATCCAGCAAGAATGCCAGGAGGAATCCCATACAACAGTACAGTATTGTTCCGATTTTATCACGCCCATTCTCAAAAATTCTTTTAAAAATTCTACAAAATCCTAACGCATTTTCAATATTTTTACCATTGCAAAACGCGTTTTCAACAATCATCTTGAAGAAGAAGGGAAACACTTGCTCTCAAATGTAACAATAAATTAATGAAAAATGACGGACTGATGCGCAGAGGGCGTGATAAAATCAGAACATTACTGTATAGTGTATTTTAAAAGCCGATGTATAAAGAGTCGCATGACAGTATTGAACCATTTTGAAAACTTGGCCCTGAAACTTGGTCAAATGTATTCATATGCTATAAGTTTCAAAATCATGAAGCTTGATATGTCACATGATGGTGTTTATTCATCTTCGAAAAATGGACCGCGAAACCACCGGCACCGATTCCCGTAAAGTTCGCAAATTGGTTCCAAAATGGCCAAAAGTATTTCGAATATCACAAAAATAGCTGAGAATGATGTATCATGAAAAATGACGAAGTTTGAGGTGTCGTATGATAGTACTGAATAATATTCAAAAATTGAACACAGAACCAGTTCCTCGGAACATCCGTAAAACTGGTTCCAAGGCACTTAATGACCGGGATGAACTTTCAGACATACTTTTCTAACATTCTAGTTCACTTACGTCTGAAAACTAACGTTTCCTTTATCGAAAATTCACTTTTCCCAATAGGGACAATTCCAATGACCCCTTTTGATTCCGAAATAACTCCGGAACCAGGTGTCCATTCCAAAAATCCCTAGCAAATCCCTTAATTTGATGGATATGTACTTCTTGTGTTAAAATTTTGTTGAAAAATATTGGAAAACAAAAAAAGTTATAGCGAAAAGAGTGTTTTTTTCGAACTTTTCTTAGGGGGATGGTTACGGAAGGGTTTTGAATAAAGTCGAACGCAAATTTAATAATCTATTTCAGAGATTTAATAAGAATTTTAACAGGGATGTTTGATGGAAATTCACCAATGCACAGTGTTGTATTTTGCCGATTTCGTGCGCTTTTTTAATAACTTTCCAACCGTTGATTTTTGCGACATAGTTTCTTCGGAGAAGTTTCTACATAACACAAAGCGCATCTTTTGACATGAAGAGTCGGATGATCAACCCACCTATAAGTGAGACGAAAAAAAATGTTTTCCAAGTTTGATGTCTTCGGCAAAGTTGTGCAAAATGCAATTTTGAACCACTTTTTCAAAGACGTCATAATGCTAAAACTCATACTTTACGAGATATATTGCGTTGTATGTACATGACCCCTAGAAATAATATATTTCATCATAACTTTTTAACGGGATTTTTTTACATTTTTTTTTCGTCTTCTACATAGTTGTTTGGAATGTGAAAATACATGTTTTTGCTGAACATCGAAAAACGCTAGATTTTGAAATAACAATTTTTTTCCAATTGGCTTCTTTAACGGTGTTGACATAATTCGATATTCTGAATCTGCATGTCAAACTGAGCCGAAATCCAAATTTTCATGAATTTTGGAGCCCGGGAACCTATTTAAAAATCAATTTGAAGTTTGTATGGGAGCGATTTGTCGAATCACCCCTCATCGCAGTTTGTACTGGGTGGAGCTGTCAAACAGTTGTCCAGCTGTCAAAAGGTGATTTCAAAAAATCTATTTGAAATTGATTTTAGGTACCAAAATAAAGTTCTAAAAATCTGAAAAAAATCATAGTGACTCAGAAAAAGGTGCTCTTTCGTATAAAATATAAAAATCAATACATTTTTCTTAATTTAAAAACCCAATTATTGATTTTTATAGGGTAACTTTGAACTCGTCTAACTGCTTTCGGCGCAAAATGGCGCAGAGAATTGTTTCCAATAATGAAACAAATATATTTCTACTTTATGAAAATGGCTTGAACTATTGTATGCAAGTGTATACTATATGTGTTATGGTGAATAAACAAACACTTATCAAAAATAGAAATTATTTAATAACTTCTCAATTTAACGAGATAGAATGTCGCACTATTCAGCAAAATTGTGTATTTTTGTATGCTCAACAACTTCTAGGTATTCCACCGATTTTTTTTTTTCATGTATTGAGAATACCTCCAGAGACTTTTACTTGGGAAGTCATTCAGGCCTTTTTTTTCGGTGTGCTGATTTAGAAAATCATTAGAAATGTCTACAGGAATTTTTTGAGGAACATATCGAGATACTTTATTACGGAATCCACTCAATGACTCCATCATATTCTGAAGAATTAGCATCAGTTGAAATTTACAAACAAAAACAAATTAAAAAAAACCTATTCTGGAAATTATTTTGGTATTTTTGAATTCTACCTCCAGGGAATCCTAGAAGAAATTCTTAAGGGTGTCGTTATGAATGTTACCAGAGATTTATACAGAAATTCTATCGGTAGTTTTTTCAAGTATTCCAACAAGAAGTTATGCAGAGGTTGATTGATTGATTGATTTGTCTTTATTAGAGAGACTTTCAGCCTTTGGCTGGTTCGTCTCTATCCTAAACAAATGCAGAGATTAGTTGAAGCATTTTTAGACAATCTTTCCTGGAACTTGAGAGATCCTTGGAAAATTTCCGCTAGGATTCAAAGGATGCATTGAAGACTTACTCCAGAGATTCCATGAGGATCTTTTTATGAATTCTATCGGGAGTTCCCCAAGTTATTTCATCGTGAATTTCTTCAGAGATTCTTCAATGATTTTTTTTTCATATGGCCTAAGGAATTGGCCAATGGATTTTTTTTTTCAAAGATTCATTCAGGAATACACCCAATAATTGAATCGGTCACATTTCTATTTGAGGGGCCCAGAATCAAAGGGGTGTAAGTGACCATTTTGATTTTGAGCTGAGCAAATCAAAAAATTCTTCAGATTTCAAGCTTTCAGGAACTTTTTTAAGTTTATTTTTACGATGATTAGAAAAATTACAATAAATCGTAGAAAATTGGGTCGATTTTGATACTCCATACATTATGTATGGGACGAAACATTGGTGAAAAACTTTAAACCTCATTTACTCGAAAGTGGGTTTTTGTCACTTACACTCTTTTGCTTCTAACCCCCTCATTTATCTTATTGTATGTTCTTGGAAGGAGAACATGCATCTGGAGCCGACCTCCTGATGTCCTGTAGGGATTGCATAGGCCATTTCCCTTGAAATACCCCAGTGAATTTCTTGAGGTACTCGTTGGGGGATGCCTTGAGGAATTCTTCCAGATAGTCTTTGAGAAATCTCTCCATCAATTCATGGGGCATTTCTCAAAAAAAAAATCCATCTTAAATTGTTCGAGAGGTTCTTAAGGGATCCTCCTTAGCAATTTTTCCCTAGGATACCATCGAGAATTCTTACAGAGATTCCATCAAGTAACTCTTTAGAGATTATTTGAGCAATTTCTCCAGGGATTCCTAGTGGAATTTTGTAATGGGTTTTTTTGGAGAATTCTTTTAGTGATTCCTAAAGAATTTCATCCACGGATTTCATTGGCAATTAATTCCTACAAGAGTTTCTGTATGAGTTTCTCTCAGAACACCATTCAAGAATAGTTTTGGGTATGCTTTGAGGATTCCATTAGAATTTTATTCTGAAATTCTCTCAAAGGATGAATTTTAATACTGAATTCATTCAATTGTGTATTGTCATTTATGTCCCTTCTTAACCTCGAAAGGAAAAAAAAACTAATCCATTATTTTTTAAGTATCGTGGCTACAACCATGTGTAAAATTTTCCTCTTAAAGCGAAATTCTTAAATTTTTATTTGTGAAGAAAAGTTGAGAATTTCTTGAGAGTTGTGTGTGCACTTTTCTAGAAACTGCCCCTTATTACTATTATTTCTAGCTCCACCTATGTATTGTATTATGGTACACCGGGGCAAGTTGAAACGGGTGGGGTAAGATGAAACAGCGGGTTAACATGCTGTTTTCTAATGATAGTAAACTGTTTAATCGCCATAACACATTGTTTTTGATTCAAACAATCTTTTAACGAAGGATAAATCTCCAAGTTATATTGAAATCTATTTCAAAACTTCGTGTTTCATCTTGCCCCAGCCGTTTCAACTTGTCCCGGTGTACCTTAACAACGATACCCGGCAAACATATGTTTGTAGAGGCATTGCGTTGATTCATACTAGCCATTGTCTCTATTGAACGTGTTCAACAAGCAACGCAGAGCAATTGATCAATCAAGATTCTCATTACTACCATTGAAAAATAACATAACACTTTTCCTTTTTCGTGATGCCAATAGACTTGAAATAACAATTTAGTGAAATTACATGATCAGTGTTTACTCTAACATAAAACAGATTTTGACGATACAAACAATTTTCAATAAAAATAATTTGATAAAAAAAATCGATTTACTCTATTATACGGTAAGTATCACCCTTTCATCGGTATTAGAACTCCGCATCCGTCGCAGACATATACAGCAACCCGACCTCCAGCAACAACAGCAACAGCAACAGCAGAGAAGTTATCTTCTCCGATCCAGCCCGGCAGAAAAAAAAACATAACTTTTAGGACTGGGGCAAAAGTTCGAATCTAGTGTTTGTGGAATTCCACTAACCAAAGCACACTATTTTGACACTTTGGTAATCTGAATATCGAAAATCAATTAATATTTGATGTTGGAATTGAAATACACTTTAAAGTTCGATCTGGATTTTACCCAAATCAGGGTTAAATTTACTACACCAAAAATTAGTAGTTTTCCGCCAAATTCAGATGAAACAACGTTATTTTCAACTTTGATCGAATTTTCTCAATAATTCCATTATTTTTAGAAATAATATATACATTTTGCAGAATTTTAGGTTTTTACCTAAAGTTGCTACATGCCTCGAACTCTTGCCCCACAATTCGAACTCTTGCCCCACTATGTGTAAAATATGATTTCCAAATCTTTTTTTGCAAAAAGTTATACATGCTAAAGCATCTTCAAAACATACCTAGCTACGCCCCAAAATAAAATATTGAATTCGATTTCATTACAATTCCATTCCATGCGTTGGAAGGACCATCACATATTATATTTTTTGATCAAAAACCAACATTTTGTCATAACTTTTCGAATTGCTGACCAGATAGTAACAATTTAAAAACGGGACATATGAGCATAAAATACGGGACATAAAAATGTTTATGACTGAAATTATAATTTGTTTCATATACACATTAGGGAACGATTATTATGTTCCAAAAGTTCTTAGATATACAAATTCGTGTGCTCTGTTTAAAGCAAAATATATAAGAAAAGAAACCTGCGAATGTAGACAATGTTTTGAGACCACTAAGTTATGTTTTAAATTATGTTAAAAGATAACGCAACAAACATTATTGCTGTACAACAGACGAATACGCCGTTCTTAAACTTGATTTTAAAGATTGGCTGAATAAGCTGTTATTATTACTTGAGATGGAATCAATTGAGCGATTAAAAAGTTAAAGCGTGCAAAAGTTAAATAATTATAAAACAAACAAAAGACAAAGAAATAAGATGCATTTTGAAATTTGATGTTCAACAAACTCATTTTTGAAGACAATTAGACAATAAGATTCAAAACCGGTTAGAAAATAAGAGTTATCTTAGTTGAATTGGACACATTTTATTCATCGCCTCTTAATTATATTATTTTTGGATAAAACTTTGAAGTAGCCACTTTATGTGATTTTAAACCATAAGAGCACACGAATTTGAATAACTTTCTAAATTTAAGTCGTATCAAAGTTATCATAGGAATATGTCTCAAAGTTATAATATTTTATTGTTTCATTATTTTTCTGCAATTGAAGAATGACTGAAAATGCCAAATGTTTATTTTTATGATGGTCGTAGTTTGGTCCATTTTTTTTATATTTATGGGCTACTATTTTAGGAGACATGTATGAGATTCTTTCAAAAAATATTATTATAAATAATAATCATAATCGTATGAAAAGTGTTGATGTCATCAAAGCTTCCGATAAATCACATTTTTGGAATGTTTATTTTGTTTAACTTTAAATCATTTCTGCATGATTTAATAATTTCCATTAAAAATATTCGTTGACTTAGAAAAAAATGGAGAAATTAACATTTAATTCAAGTGAACTTCTGTAGAATTGCTGAAGAATTTAAAGGGTATAATCTAATATAATACTAAATTATGACTTAACACTTCACAAACTACATTTTAAACTTGTTGAGAATTTGAATAAATGCACGCAAAACTTATTGAACTGTGAATTTCAGTAAGTTCTTAGGTATTATTTCTTAAAGTATCATTTGTATTTAACTCGAAATTTTAACAGGATGAACCTTTACTTCTCAATCAAGGAATATCTATTTCTTTAAAAAAAGTAATAGGAAAATATTTCGAAACATTATCTTAATAAGTTAAACTAAACTTTTTTCGTAAACACTAAGATGCTCGTTTTCCAAAAAATACGGGACATTTTGACCTTTTTCCACAATACGACGGGACAACCCTAAAAGGTCATAAAAACGGTACTGTCCCGTTGAATACGGGACGTATGGTCAGCCTATAAATTATTGATCAATTTTCATAATTTTTGGAGTGAAAGACTCTTTTTCAAAAAGGCTTCGAACAACCTTGACACCCGAAAGAAATAATTTGAATTGAGCTCAAAAACTTCAAAAGAAACTCTTGCCCCACTCGAACTTTTGCCCCACTTTACTCTACTCTTGATGGCTCTGGCAGGAACAGTCAGGTTTTCATTGACGAAAACCCTGTCTTTCGAAGAGAAGCCAAGTTGATCCAATGTAAGCGATCTTGATTTTAAATATCTTAAGTAAAAATCGTTACGCTGATTGGTGATCGCAAATTGAACCAGAATCATGTAGCTTTTTCCTGGGACCATGGCAAGTTTGTGTAGACGGCGAATATCATCCACATTAGGTAGGCAGTGTATTAAACCCAATGTTTGGCACCACTTCCCAAAGTACTCCAACAGGTTCTCTTCTCGTACAAATGGCACTCCGCTGATGACAAGATCATTCCGTAGCTGTGAGCGTGACAAGGCATCTGTGTTGAGCAGTATGTTCTCTCTGTTTCGATCGACACTAGTTCAATTCGGCCACCGACTTCTCCAATGAAGAGCGCATTTGTTCCAGATCTGTTCTGATGTCTGTTTTCAGGCTGTGGATTTCATCGTACAGTTGCTGAGATATTTCCCGTTTGGTGCATGCTAGTTGTTTCGAGATTGAGCTAGCTAATTGGGAGATAGTCATATCGTCGTTATCATCACCGTTCCCCTCATCAGTCCTCGCACTGGCTGCGCGTTTGGACATTGTGCCTTCTTTTTTCGACATCGTGAGCACTCAGCAATCCTTCTTCGTAGCAGCAATGTACAAGGCAATGGCGTCTAGCACCTCCAGAATCAGGTGAATTTCTTCGGCAATTACACAGTTATGCAGAAATTCTGCAGCAATATAACACTGTCTTTCCGCGGTCTTTAAAACGTCGTAGGTATGCAACTTCACTAGGAGGGTATCGCGAGCATATTTCACGGTGTTCAAGCTATTTTCATCACGAGCGAAAAATTAATCTACCACTCCATACTCACAGACACTCAATTGTACGATTCTAGTAGAATAGGGTATTTTTTTTCATCGAAAAAATTTCATGATTTTTTGACCCCATTCAATTTTTGAGAACTTTAGGCCTCGTGGGGGACCACTTAGCCTTGAGATACGGACTTCAAATTTTGGCATGATGGTTTTTAAGCTAAAACGATCGTTTTGCAATATTGAACTTTTAACATTTCCAACTTTTGCAAAAATAGGGACGGCCTAATGCACATCTTGTCTAGTGATGCTTGATTTATCATGCACTTTTAAAGTAAATTCAACGGCTGCCTGTCGAATTTCATTAAGATTATCATGTAAACTACTATTAATAACAATACCCCCAACTTAATTATCGATAGGCTCGATTTTTTTCAATTTGAGCTGTGGTTCTGAGTCGTTTACTGCAACATCTAATAGTAGCTGAGCGGATCCGTATGCCTTAGTAAAATCATGGTTGAGAAAATGTCGCTTAAACCCATATATTTTAGATAATGTTTGGACGCATTGTGGATAAGAACATTTGAATAGAAAATCGACGAGTGGTTTATGTATCTTTTGTAAATGATCTAAAAAACATTTAGCGGTGGAGAATTTGTCTAAACATTCAGCAATTAAGCATGAGAAAACCATGGCTGGCTGCTGTTGATGTAGTCGATCAAACGGTTGATTGACATATGCACCGCAGTTGGTTTCGACTCCAAACAAGTACCTCTCGAGGAAGATCCACACTAGTTTGGTAATTTAAGAAAATGGCAATCCCAAAATTAGATGAAGTTTTATAATGACGTCAACTGCTCGTGCGACAGTAGGAAACTCGTACCGTTATCCGGGGTCAAATTGATCACTTTAAAACAACTTTTGCGGATAACATCAGTGGCAATTCAAATATTGGCAAAAGAATTTCTGTAAAACCTGTACCCAGTGGATCTCCATGGAACCATGTGACAAAATTTTGTTCAACAAATTTAAACTTTAAGTTAAATAACTCCAAAAATCAGAAAATTGAAAATGGCACTTTGGGGCGAAATTGATCGGTATACAATTAAGCATCGATTGGAAAGGAAAATTCCCTTCTCCGCTTAATTTGGCTCTTCTAAAACCGAATAACGCGTTTAAATTCTTACAACTAGTGAATTTAATACTTTAAATGCAAAATTAAATTTTGAAATTTCCCCTTAAACGCCTAAAGGTAGGCAATTTCATTTGAATTAAGTGATTTCTATCACCATAAATGACTATTTCAGCATAAAATGAACTTTTTTTTAACTATGTTATGTTCTGATTAGCTACATAACTTGCCAACCAAGGCTCCACAAAAATATTCAAACAGAGAATTTACGGGAAGTCCTATTAGCAATCGATTGTTTAGTAACAATGATTTCAGCTAAATGAGAAATACATTGCAAATTCTTTAAAAAATAAGGCAAAACTAACATTTTCTAAGAAACTAAAAGTCTACACTCATCTCTAGACATCTACGAACCAGATAACGTAAAAAATTTAAGATCATTACGTGGGGAGCGGACCTGGTGTGATGGTTAGAACACTTGACTATCACGCCGAGGACCTGGGATCGAATCCCACTCCCGACAAACTCGCAAAATGTGAGTTCTTCCTTCGGAAGGGAAGTAAAGCGTGGGTCCCGAGATGAACTAGCCCAGGGCTAAAAATCTCGTTAATACATAAAAAAAAAAAAAAAAAAAAAAAAAAAAAAAAAAAAAAAAATAAAAAGATCATTACGACGCTTAAGAGTCCCTAGTATGGAATTAAAATGTAGTACCCGAATGATAAATTTCACCCCGCTGATCAAATTGACCCCGGTTTCCCAAGCAACACACATGGTCACACAGCAGTCCCGGCAGCGCATGTAATGGTTGCGCAGTAAGTAACAGTGACTTCTGTGCAGCTCTTACATGCGCTGCCGTGACTGTTTTGTAGCCATGTGTGTTGCTTGGGTTACGGTACATCATTTCTTTATACACGACCATATATCGGCCGGCGTTTGGATTTCCTTCGGCGACAACCAACTTCGGACATGCAGGCGAATTTAGCTTTCGGTACACGTCCAATATTTTTTGCACTTCTGTCAATGCTGCTTCGCGACTGGATGCTGTTAAGTAGGTGTCCAATTGAGCGGTAGCCACAGTGGGTTTGAATCCTTGCGATGCCTTCACTGGCACCAGAACGGTGGTCAACACCAGAAGGACGCTGAGCATTCGGGAATCTGAAAATGATTAAAACATTGAAAAGAGACGAACCAGCCAAGGGCTGAAAGTCTCTCTAATAAAGACAAATCAATCAATCAATAAAACATTGAAAGCCATAGGTCGGATAGTAAAATTAGGTGACGGATACCGAAAGATAGCTCCGAATTGTTGATTATCTGCAACTTTTGAGCGTATTTGCTGATCGGAACAAAAGATGTGTTCCATTTTTTAACAGCTTCGTTAGGATCGCCGAATTTCAGTAGACGAAACTCTATGTCGGGCTATTGAGTTCAAAACATAAAAAGGGCTATAATGATTTGATTTCTAATAAAAAATATTTTTATAACTTTGTATTTCTACTATCTCACGATGTGTGTATGACGGCTGATAATTCAGGAGTTTGCGAAAAAAAATGAAATTTTGGTGAAATTTGAGCCGATTGTCCATTTAACCCCCACGGTCTGAATATGTTAAAATTATGTCCTAAACTATTTTTACAAAACTATTTTTTTTGTCAAACATAGTCTTCTACGTGGTCCTTATTGGGTTTAAAGTGTAACACTTGTATTAATTTGAAAATAACTTACCAGAAAGCAGAAGCAGATTTTTCATCATTTCCGGTTTTTTAAGTGATTTTTAAAGTTTTTGTCATTTTGAAGAAGTTTATTTGACTTTAATGTTCAAGATCAGCAAAAGTATACTGATTCGTGCTTAGGCATAAGCTTCAATCGTCAAAACACCACTTTATCCTATTTTTCATTTGAGACATTGGAGCGGTCTGTTGGCCCGTTCTCAAACCAAATCTTATGCGCACCATTTTATTTTGGCTCGGTTTGGGGCCTCCGCTCGATGCGGACACGGCGTAGCGAATTTTGCAATTTGCAAAGTTTGTCACAGCACGAACCGATTATGGGATTCACTCCGACCAAGGTCCGGGAACGAAATAACTGTTCTTACCTTTCAAAAATATCCAGCAATCCTCAGATGCGCTAGTCACAAAATCGTCGATTAGGCTCTTCTCTTCAATTACGATTTGCGCCATTTTGATATTTCTGCACGAAGATGTCGAGACGAGACGAATGGCTCGATCGAAACCAACAACGTGAGAAGTGGGCGAAGCGAAAATTTTGATAACCCACCTTATGATTTTTTCTGATGGAGGGTATGAATGAAATATTTCACCATGATGAAAATTCACAGGGCCTTTTAATTGATTGATGCACCAAGAAAAAAGAAAAAGAAGTTTTGACATCCTAGCGGTGTGCTGTTGACTCGAATGAACTCCATCACTTCTTGTTTACTGGCGATAAACTATCATGTTTGTAAACAACCAACTTTTCATCTAGCCGCAGGTTTTGTGCGAAATCAAGCTGCCGCGAATTTAATTTAATTGTTTAATTAATTTCAATTTGATTTTCCTGAGAGTTTGCCACTCGACCTGAAGCTGTTTAGTGCCGATTTCGTCGCCCAGTTTTTCGATATATTTTGCGGTAAGTACATAGGAAGCCGACACCTGTAATGGATCCAACTGAAAGTTTAAAAAAAAAATAGTTTTCATCTTATCACAGGGAACCTTCCCCAGCGGAGCTTCACTTATATTTTTACACAGCAGTTCACGACAAATAATTTGAACTATGACTACAAAAACTAGGGAAAACTAATATTAAAAATTTGGCATTTACAAACAATTCAAACTCTTGTTCGTCTTGATAAAGATGACTGATTCATTTCATTAATCGTATTCTAATTTTCATTCCAGTCATGATCCATATCAATAATCTTCAACCAACCGAAACACGTCTTTCTGTTTACGCGCAGAAACTTCCGAAAGAAAATCCCAACGTAGCGCTATGTACAAAAACTCAAATGCATTTCTTTCACTGATCCGTACTTGTTGGATTTCAAAAAAAAACTGAGTTACCAGTAAATGTAACCACTGGCCATGTTGTGGAGTATTTTATGAATTATCGCTCACCGTACACCGGAAACCTGATGAGAAATTATCGAAGTTTGCACAGTTACACTAAATATGAAGCCGGATTTATAAACGCTGTCAATGGTCATAATATTAATGGACTATACATAGTGTTGGCAAAGGTGGGTGTAATAGGGGAACTTACGTATTTTCGGCCGTTTTGTTCTCTTCGTCATGTTTTGTTGAATTCTCTTGTTGAATTCGAAGTTAAGCCTCCCCCAAATCGACGCGACTGTCGCCGGCGACAGCGATTTTTCAGTTGAGTAAAGTCTCCCCCAAATCGAGCGGTAAACATTTAAGCCATGCAGCCAAGGATGTTTTCACTCAGTTCAAAACCCGATCAGTAACCACTCTTTCCCCACTCAATCAACACACACAGAAAAGGGTCTGGTATCACCTTTGTGTTTGAAAACTGGTACAGTAACTCAGACTTTGAATGAATACTGAGTGACCTTGCACTGCTGTCGTTTAAACGAGTGTTCATCATCGCATGTATTTCAGGCCAAACATTTCAATAGGTCCTATCTGCATTTGAGAGGCTCTCTTTGTTCACTTTCTCTTTCAATTATTGCAACGTAATAGTACACTTTTTAACTATTTTTGCAGTACAAATCAAATGACGATTGGTTTGATCATCGTTCAATGCAAGGAGACAATCATAATACAAATAAACAGCTGAGATATTAACAAAAGAGAGGGAAACCAAGGAGAGCCTCTCTTCTGCAGATAGGACCTTTAGACATGTTTAGCGTGATTTATTATGAACTGATAGAGTCGTCTATGCCAATCGATAATTCATTATCGTTTTCAGATCCGATTGTGCCCTTCATGTTTCATGTCTTGATCGTATCAATTTCTATCGCAGTCTGATAATTTTCGGAAGCGCAGTGTGAAGCCATTTATCGTCCGATTATCGCTTTTATTGACTGGAAATACACTCTGTTACTCAAAATTGACCAGGAAAACGCTGATGTTTGAACAAATTTGTCGATATTGAGATAATATAACTATGGATTACTTTGGTGAATTGAGCTCAAATTTTGACACGGAACGACGAATATGCTGCATCTTTTCTTATACGAGAAACAAAATCTTTTTTATTTCAGCGACACAGGACAGGAAAGAAAGCCCAAACAGCACTTTCAAGTCTACTGGCAATAAAAAGATTTCAAAACCTGTCACAAACCTATAATATTTCTACTAGGATTTGTACATTATAATGTATACAATAACCTTCACTTTTATACCGTCAAACCCTGCGAACTTGGCCAGGGTAAAAAAAACAAAATGATCTCTTTTCAGATATTTATTTTGAATACCTCAATGTTTTAGTTACATGATCATAAATTTATTATGGTACAATCGACGTATTAAAATTAATTAAAATACAGCACAAATTAACAATAATATTTAACCTTCCGTAACTCGCGCGGTTGACTACCTGGGTCAGCACCACGCTAATGCTGAGTACAAAAAGCGAGATTTTTTCAACGTGTTGTACAAAATACAACAGCTTGATCGTTCGAGGGTTAAAGAGTTTTGATTGTTTTCAAACCTTCTCAAACTGTTTACAGGAATTGGTCCTTTTAGGTACGAAAACTTAGCTTTTAAAGCACCGATTATCCGTTCGACATGTACTCTCAGACAGTTGATTTGCTTATCTCGTTCAATACTAAGAGGATTTAATTGAGAATCTTTTCTTAAAAAAGAAGGGATGTTCAAAATAGCACCTTTAGACGTAACCCAATCTCGAACCTCAAATCCCTTGTCCGCCAAAATTACATCTCCCGACTCAATTACGTTTATCATAATTACGCTTAGAAAACCGCTATCACTTATGATAAAGCGGTAGGAACATCTGCCACCATATGGCTTGGAAACGAATGCTACGCTGCCGTTGCTGTTCATGGCGATTAGGAATTTGGTTATTTGGCTCGATTTGTATGCACTATAATGCGCTACTGCAGCCCTGGTTTCAACAGTCGTTTCGGATTGAACCTCGAAGCAATCCACGACCAAAATCCTACGGCGTCCATAATACTGTTGGAAAACGTGTGGATTATGTCTGATGGCAATATCTTTTGGGATGATCGTCAGTGCCCATTTCAAATTCTGATGTAGAATAAAAATGGTACGATGGAAAAACTTTGATGCCGTATTAGTACACACAGAATATTCATCGGCCAAATCACAAAACGAAGGGTTACGTCGAAGTTTCCTAAGCATCATGATAAACAGTCATCTTTTGTTAGCTCACAGGCGGGTTGAAAAAGCAGAGGTTCCACGAAATTGTACAACCGTTTAAGGGTACTGAGCTTGTTGATTCCAGTATAACGCTTACACATCTCATCATTATCTATCCAATCTAAACCACGACGTGCGCGTTTCACTTTATCTTGCAGCTGGTTTACAACGCTTTGAAGTCTTTGGATCTCCTCTTTTAACTCCATTTTAGACGATTCACAATTACATGTTTGATTCATCGCATTCGAAAGCGCTGAAAAGAGAGAAAACATAATAATCAAAAAACAATTCGACAATGATTGATGATGATGACGATGATGATAACACAAAGAGAGGATCGATGAAGAGAACTTGAAAATGTCAGTTAGGCCCACATGAAAAATCAGTGTCGAATAATTCATGCTCATATGAACAACATTGTATTACACTTGAGAAGCAAGCAAAACAAAATACAGTAGCCAATAGTATTTCTCCAAAAGCTCATTCTTTCGGGTTAAGAATTCCTCCAAGGATTTTTTGAGTAGTTCAACCAGTAGTTTTTGTATGGAAATCTTCCTGGATATTACCTTTGAAGGATTTCTTTTCGTAGGAATCCGAGAACAAAAACCCGAAAGAATCTGGATAAAATTCTTTAAGGCATCCCGAATGGAATTCCGCATAGTCCACATGGGAATGTTTTGAAGAATCCCGGAATGCATTCCTGGAGAAATCTGTAGGGACCAAATTTCACAGAAATGCCTTAAGGATTTCCTGGAGAAATGTCTGAGAAACCCCTGAAGGAAACTCAGCAGGTATTTATCTAGGAACCCCGAAAAGAACTCCTGCAGAATAGCTGAAGGAACTCCAAGAAGAATCTCGGATGGAAGTCGTGAAGAAATCTTGGAAAATATTTCTGGAAGAATACCGCTAGCAGCTCTTGGAGGAATATCTGAAGGAACATTAAGAGGATTCCTAGAGAAATTTCGAAAAAAAAATCTCGAGGAAAAAAGTCCTGGAGGAATAGCTGAACAAACTCCTGGACGAGGAGTTACTCATATAAGAATTGTTAGTGTTTTTATGGTACCGTAAACCGGGGTCAATTTGATCAGCGGGGTGAAATTGATCATTCGGGTACTACATTGTAGTTCCATACTAGGGACTCTTAAGCGTCGTAATGATCTTAAATTTTTTACGTTATCCGGTTCGTAGATGTTTAGAGATGAGTGTAGACTTTTAGTTTCTTAGAAAAATGTTAGTTTTGCCTTATTTTTTAAAGAATTTGCAATGTATTTCTCATTTAGCTGAAATCATTGTTACTAAGCAATCGATTGCTTATAGGACTTCCCGTAAATTCTCTGTTTGAATATTTTTGTGGAGCCTTGGTTGGGAAGTTATGTAGCTAATCAGAACATAACATAGTTAAAAAAAGTTCATTTTATGATGAAATAGTCATTTATGGTGATAGAAATCACTTAATTCAAATGAAATTGCCTACCTTTAGGCGTTTAAGGGGAAATTTCAAAATTTAATTTTGCATTTAAAGTATTAAATTCACTAGTTGTAAGATTTTAAACGCGTTATTCGGTTTTAGAAGAGCCAAATTAAGCGGAGAAGGGAATTTTCCTTTCCAATCGATGCTTAATTGTATACTGATCAATTTCGCCCCAAAGCGCCATTTTCAATTTTCTGATTTTTGGAGTTATTTAACTTAAAGTTTAAATTTGTTGAACAAAATTTTGTCACATGGTTCCATGGAGATCCACTGGGTACAGGTTTTACAGAAATTCTTTTGCCAATATTTGAATTGCCACTGATGTTATCCGCAAAAGTTGTTTTAAAGTGATCAATTTGACCCCGGATTACGGTACTTACTTTCTGAAGCATTTAGTTGGTGTTGCATACATACTATCATCACTAGAAGCTTCGCTGAAATCGTGGATGCTGGAGTTCTGACTTAGTTGTCGTTTAAAGTTCCGAGGCTGCTCTCTAAATCTGGGTCTTCGATCAGAGTGCTGTAGGGCTCACTGATTCTCGTTGACAGTTCAGAGGATAAAGTCAAATTCAAACCAACTGCAGGCATGTTAACAGAAGGAACCCAGTCTACATAAAAAAATCCCACAGGCTTTCCTAAGATACAGAAACCTTGAGTCAATAAAGTAATTAGATCGTGGATGTAATATACGCTTATACTGGAGCCAGTCCCAACTGCAAAAATCAGAGAAAATGGATGGTGCAGTCCGGTCAACCACTTAAAAACAAAACATTGTAAAAGTGGTGTTTCTTCGTGATAACAAAGCGTAAACAAATTCTGAATTGAATAAATTCCTGATCATCCTGTTCGGGCGGATGAAGTCATAATGAGACTAACTTGAGGTAAAATGCAGTTGAAACGGACTTGCGATTCACGACAGTATAAACTGATTTTCCATGCTGTATGCCAACAAAAGTGATCTAAGTTTGTTCAAAAATTAAAATCTTTAAAAACTCATTGGATACAAAGTGCTTATCACAATTGAATTTATGCTTAGTATTGTATGAATCTCGGAATCCCAAAGCACTAATCCATTTTTGTGATCGTTGTAACGATAATCTTGGCATGGTCTCAAGAGCCCCGGCAAATTTGAAGAACGCAGCTCCATTTGACTGGTAAAAACAATTTTTGAGAGATGATGCACATCCAGGGACCACACGAGTTTTCATTTCCGCGTGGGTCGATTGTGGGTAATATAAAACGTACGGAATTTTGTGATGAAATTTGTCGCTGGGGAGTCACTAGTTGCAGTGGTTCTTATTTTTGTCTTGCTGATTTCGGACAGCAACCTAGGACACAGGGCCTATATCGAGGGCTAATGGGTTCTCCTCCAGATGGAAATCCACAGAACACGGAATTGGACCGGACGAGGCCTGTTCGGAAGGCAGAAGAACCTTTAGAGCGTTTTGATCGTCGAAGCTTAAAGCTAAAAAAGTACCATTTATTAGAAATGTATAATTCATCATATGTGAATAAACTTACGATAGTCTTCTCGTGTGTATAATTTAAACTGTAGTTCCAGAACAATCCCCAGAAATGGTTGACAATCTTTTAGAACAAACAAAAATAATTTTACTATATTGGTGGCAAATTTAGGTTAAGGTTACCTATTCTCAGACCCTTTTTACCTACAGATGACTACAGGATAACTATTATAGAATATGCTGTAAAGTTCTGTGTAAATATATCTGTTAAGGCCCCTTAGCGTGTCAGCTCAAATCTTGCTCTTCTTATTTGATTCTTATTCCAAACAGTCATCAAGCACGATAGTAGTTGTGTAGCCTTTCTATAACAATTCCATAAACAAACAAACAAAAATAGCACCTCTTTGTCTCGGTACCTCCAATGTAAACATTTCGAGAATATGAATCATTTGAAAGCAACTCAAGCAGTAAACTACTCTACTTCAATGAATAACAAGGAAACATATCCAAATGTCACGAAAAATGTTAGATGTTTTATGTAACAAGCTAGAAATAATCGAACTATTTTGGTACGCTCTCCCACTGTTTATGTTTACTGCAACAGCAGTGCTGGCGGACCGCCTGGTGAAGATTTCGAAAATTATAATGCTTTGCTTATTTCACTAACAATTGTGGTAAAAAAGTTAAAAAATAATCACCCCACAAATTATTTTTGATTTTATGATGCATAACCAATGTGCTTGACTGGATTGTTTAATTGATTTCGATCAATTTCATTGATGCTTTGCCCAGCAGGATCGACATCACTGCGTGCAATGATCGGTGATTGTGCGCGCCAAAAGACATCACCGTGCTGCCGCCGTCGTCGTTGGTACTGCAGTGGGTGGTAAACACCGCCAACCACATTTTTTGTTCGATCGAAACAAATCGTTAAAAATTTCTACTTTCGAGTGAAATAATGCTTAGTAATCGTGATTACTTGGAAAGAGGCTTGTATTTGAAGTAGTGTGAATACATTTTTATGCCGAATATCTCGCGTGAAATTGATTATTTTATAGAATAAGATAAGTGTCGATTTTTTACAAATATGTATTGGTGCAATCTTGTGTAAAGTTGATTTCGGTCAATGATTTTGAAGAAGCCATTTTACGATGACACGCTAAGGGACCTTAAGGCCGGACGGGACGGTGGTTGAATCGTCCGCCATTGCTCTGTTGCTAGTAAGATGCAAATCTCAACTTCTACTTCATATTATTGACTAGAAATTTGATCGTTCATTTGCTCACTTGTGGTGTACAATCGACTAAATTTTCAGCCACGTCAGTGCAGTGGAAATTGATATTTGCTTCTTCAAAATCGCGAGGCAAATTGTTAGAAAGAGAGGGAAGATAGGAAAAATTACACGTCGTCCCGTGCGGCCTTAAGCTGAATTCAGTGATATAAATTATAGCGGAACTTACATTCAGCGGCTAACAATCCAAACCAAGAAATACAATAAGGGATCAAATATTAATTATAACGCACTACCGATGTTTTGCATTCGTATCGATATCGCTAGTCATCCACTTGACATGAGCTGCCAATCGGACCTGCCACAATCGTATTGACATCTTGTTTGACATCAACGGCGTGTTCACACTCCTGCATTGGAGCAGTGCTGCCGGAACAAGGCCAGTCGTCACTGAAATCGCTAACGAAAGCAGTTATAACAAACAATTGAAACATACTGTTTTTAACTACTCATCTCAAAATTTCTCGAAAAACAAGGCGACAAAATTGGCACAAAATAGCATTCAGATTGGCTAAGAGAAACTCGCAAGAAAATCCCAACCAACGGTACAAAAGTTATTCTACACTTACTATTTAAACACACGGACACGGAGAACGCCACGAACTAAACAAATCCATATTAATTAAAATAACTAAATTAAATTCGCGGCAGCTTGATTTCGCACAAAACCTGCGGCTAGATGAAAAGTTGGTTGTTTACAAACATGATAGTTCATCGCCAGTAAACAAGAAGTGATGGAGTTCATTCAAGTCAACAGCACACCGCTTGGATGTCAAAACTTCTTTTTCTTTTTTCTTGGTGCATCAATCAATACAGCACCTTATGAACCGCCCTCTGCATTATTTTTGAAGGTTCATAAGAATGGCTCTATGATTTTCGTACTGTCAGTTGCCTGAGTGTAGTGAAATAATTTAATAAAGGAATGGGGGTGTAAAAAAAATGCCAAGTCATTTGTGGATGCTCCTTAATTATTGTGATTCATGCATGACATGTAACATGTAGTATGCATGTCCCAGAGCGTTAATGATTAATCATAAATTTAATCATGATTAATGATTAGTGATTAAGATTAATCAAAAATCATTAATCATAATCACAAAAATTTCTCGTTTAATCATTAATCATTAATCTTAATCACACTGATTTTGCAATTTAATCATTAATCAGTAATCATAATCATAAGAAAAAAAGTTAATCAATCATTAATCATTCATCACCGAAAAATGATTCATCACATAACATATATTATTCAATTAAAGTTGGTTCAAATGCTGTTCTAAATTTTATAATTTATGATTCTTCTTCCAAAAATCTCCCAGACAGAGTTACCTTTTACTTTTGAAACTTCAAAAATATTTTTAACAACAAATATATTTCAATCACTTCCAGTTTTTGTGATTGATTAATCATGATTTTTAATCAATGAGCTATTTTTAATCATTAATCATAATCAATAATCACAGATAAAACCAAATTTAATCATTAATCATAATCTTTAATCATCCTCAAAATCAAATTAATCATTAATCATAATCAATAATCACTGAAATAAAAACTTTAATCATCAATTATTAATCATGATTAAAATTTTTGTTAATCATGAACGCTCTGGCATGTCCTTTACAAAAGAAAAAAAATTGGTCGCAAAGCTTAATAGGGGTGTATTAGAGTACTCCCTACTTTCTTAGTCAACATAGGCAATACTTCTGAAACTAATTCGTTGCTTTTCCAAAAGGCTCCAATCTGCTGTCGCTCGCCCCCATACAATCCCAACCCAATCGGCAATCAATTCCGAAACACTCCATCTATCGGCACCCTTTGTTTACATCGTCAACATTAATCAGGCTCCGCTCCAACAACCCGTTTGTTTGCTGTCAATAGAAATTGGAATCATTGGAATCCATCGACATCGACGACGACGATAACGACAATACTGATCACAAGACCATGCTATGCCCACCCCGCCCAAGATTCAGCCTTTTTTCGTTCCGTAAACGCAAATGATGATGATGATGATCCACAATTCATCTGAAGCTTGCTATCCGCGTGGAACAAAACAACCGAATCCTTTAGCTTCGAGTTCGTTTTGATACCAAACAAATTTCTTGTTCTATTTCGTCATTTGTTTGTGCTCCGCCTTTATGGGCCAGGAAGGACGCGCGTTGTGGGAATTCCGTAACAAATGTCTGGGAAGCAGAAAACTTCGCCGTTCTATTCAAACAACTCGTTTGTTTTTCTTTTTGCCTGAATTTCATTCCAGCATCCTCTCTAGGCTAATTTACTGTCTGGCTTGGCACCGGACCGCCTTCCGGGTTCGGTCATAAAAACACCACCACCATCACGGGGTTGTTGCGAAATCGTGTCCGCACTATCGCTAGTTCTAGCAACGCTTCCCAGAACTGCGCCGATGAAAGCGCGTTCCACGAAAGAAAAACTACAGTCCCTGTGGGGTATCCTTCTGCCAACAGATTGAAGAGAGCATCGCTCAATCAACTGACGACAAACAAACAACGCTTTTCCCTTTTTTTTCCTTGTGCAGTTCCACGGCATGTTAGTTCGCCGGGTCCGGACATCGACGACGACGACGACAGCGCGAATGCGAAAACATTCATCAACGACGAATAAGTCAACATCGAGAGACGGGATGTTTGAAGAGTTGTCAGCAAGAGCAATTACACACAACTGCCCGCACCGCATGTTCGGCAAATGGAGTTGGATGGCGACGACGACGATGCCCTTTTTATTCATGGACTAAGCGGATCTCTTGGGAAGTCCAGTTTTGCGCCGTGAGCCAGATATTGGAAGCATGGAACTGCGATGCACTTTAACTTGAGCACGATTGTGTTATTAGCAATTTTTGGCGGATATCACTCCAATTTATCCAGTACTTTTTTATTTAAAAAAAGCTATTTGTTTAACAAATGTTTAAAATTTGCATTATTTATTTATTTGTTCAAATTCATATAACTCAAAAGATACTAGTACCGACTTTTCGAACCCTCTATGCCGAATACCCTCTTCGAATGAGTTTTATCAGTTTTGTAACTTTTAATTCTGCCCTATTTTGCTTATCCTTTGACAGATGCGGGTATTTCGACTACGCGACTGAGAACACTAGACTCTGACCAGCAACCCAGTAGCTGGGAACTCCTGTCACTACCTCCGCTTGGCACCGGCAGGGCTGCGAGCAACAATAGAGCAGATCGGGTAGTATTTCTTCCAGTAATATCACAAGGAATTGATGCTGGAGTTCCTTCAGGAATTTTTGCGGAGGCTCTTCTGGCTATTCTTCTAAGGATTCTTTAGAATTTTGTTTAGAAGATCCACGAGAGTTCTTAGGGAGTTCCAGGAATTCCCAAACGGTTTAGGAATTCATGCAAGAACTACTCCTGGATTTTTTTTTTTGCAGAAATTCTTCAAATCAATTCAATTTGATCAGATTTTTTTTCCAAAATTTCACCAAGGATACTTTTCATAAATTCCTTGCAGAATTCCTGCACCAATTACTCCAGGGTATTCCACAAGGAATTCCTCCATGGGTTACTCAAAGGTCTCTGCCATGAGCTTCTGCAACGATTTCGTCAAAGTTTTGCCAAATCCCTTCTGATATTTTTGAAGGATTTTCCCATGATTCTCCTAGGAAATTTCTTAATCGATTCCTCCAGTTATTTCCGAAGATTCCTCCAACGATTTATCTTAGTACCGTAATTTCGGGTAAAACTGATCACTTTTCGCAGTTTTTGGCGAATAATTTTTGAATACTTATCGATATGATTAAATTTAATGCTTTAAAACAAGTACGACCATGGTTTTCATCAGTCAAAGAGGTTGCAAATTCTACTGCAAATCATTTTATTACAAAAAATATCATTTGGAATTAAAAATCAAAAATTTTACTTTCGTGGTGAAATTGATCAGTCAGTGCTGTAAGTTGTAAGTGCTGGAAATATTTTTTTCCCCTAAACTAACCTCCCCGGAATGCGAAAAACTATGCAAAACTTTCACAAGTTTACTAAATTTTTAATTATTTAAGCTAAAAGTTTGATAAATCTTGAGAAAACGCCTGAAAGTTTGCAATTTCCATACTAAATATGTTATAACTTCTAGAAAAGTACAATTTTATGCAAAAATTTCAATATTTATAGAACTTTTGATGACGAAATCGGGTTGAGCGAATACTTGGCAGCTAGAAACAAAAATTGTAATATTCATTCATTGCGATACAGCTACGGTAACAAAAGTTTGTAAGTGTCTTTGAAGTTCGCCTAACACGTAGTTTCGTAAAATATTGAATTTTATACAGAAATATGTATCTAATTTGCTGTAAAACATGTAAACCCATCATTCAATAACACTTTAGCCAGATGATGGACATTTTTTACAAATTGTTTTAAGTTTACAGCCTTATTTTTAACAAATAAAAATGGCCCTCACGTTGATCAATTTCACCCCACTGATCAATTTTACCCGAAATCACGATATTTCTTCAATTATTATCCCAGGATTGCTCCAAAAAATAATCTAGGATTCCCCCCACAAATTTCTCCAATTCATGCAAGAATGTTGCGGCAGTTCCCTCAAGTATCCATTTTGAAATTTTTCAATTATTTTTTTCAACAATCCTCTCAAGATTTCATCCGAGATGGCTTTAAACATTTTTTTTTGCAGAATCCCAAGGAAATCTTTCCTAGAATTAACTGTTCCTGTTTTGATTACTCTCTGAACTTTTGTAAGGATTCCTGCCGGAATTTTCGCAAGGGGTCCTAAAATAAATATTTCAGGATATCCTTCAGAAATTCTTCAAAGGTTTTCTCAAAGAATCTCTTCACAGATTCTTCTAGGATTTATTCGAAGTATTCCCACAGAATCTATTCCAACAACTTATTCCGGAATATATCTCACCGGACATCCGCAAGATTTTTTTCCGGAAATCCTCCCAAGGAATCCCTTTGGACTGCTTCCAAAGACTTCTCCAGGAATTCTTAAAAAATATATTACCCGTAAATTCTCGCAAAGCTTTCTCCGGGAGTTCTTTGAAAGATTTATTCGGGGTTTTCCAGGATTATTCTCAAAAACCTCCAAAGACTACTTCATGAATTCTAATAAGAAACCTTTGAGGTTGAAGAAGTCATCATTGATAAAATAGTCATCTTTCAAAAGTCGAAAGCTGTTTTCTCGATCGGAACTTAAATGGACGACTTCTTCTGAAATCCTTCCATTGATTTCTTCTGAGTTTATCTAGTTGTTTTCAAAAATTGCTTTGAAAAATTCCTCATGCAATTCAAATTCTTTCAAAATGGAAGAAGTTCCTTCAAGAATTTTTGGATCCGCAAATTCTTGCTGTTTTCTTCCTGAAATTCCTCCGAGAGTTTCCTAATGAATTTCTTCAAGAGCAATAGCAAGGATTACTCCACAAATTCATACAATTGCATCTGCTTCCTTCAAGTGTTCCCTCAAGAGTTTCAAGGATTTCTCCAAGAAATCCTCCGGGGAATCTTCCAGGAGTTTTTTTTTCCAGGATTGCTCTAAGCATTTCTTGAGAAAAAAAAAATCTAGAATACCTTTATCCCGAAAATACTCCATCTTCTACCGATCTTTTCCAGAATTCCTTCAAGAATCCCTGCAGCAAGTTTCTTCGCTGCCACTTCTAGAAATTTTTATCAAGAATTTCTAAAGTAACCTTAGCAAAAAAATTTAGATACACTGGGGAAATTACCTATTCTCGGCCGTTTTGTTCTCTTCGTCTTTGGGGTTTTTTTAAACCTATTGAGCTCAGAGTTGGTCTCAAATCCTTCCCAACTAAGCTGAATTATATGGCCAAGTTTCAGGCAATTTGGCTGACAAAAACCCTCCATGACAAAGAGAACAAACCTGCCGCTAATACCCATTGTCACCCTATATCCAAAGAAGAATTCTTGGAAATAATCCAATCCTCGTTTGAATTTTTTTTAATAAAATGAACGATTTCCTGGAAAATTTAGGCAAAAACATCAGCAGAAACGTATGCAAAAAAATCCTGGAGACAGATTCCAAAGAAGAAACAGAAGAAACCTAGCATGAATTTCTAAAGAAAACTTCTTGAAAGAATTTCTGGAGAAATCTTTGAAAGAATATCAGTGAAGATCATCATGAATTCTGCATTTTTTTTCATAACTCTCAACCTTTCAGGACGCGCCTGTTCGATACTAAAATTGAACCGCGCTCGCGTTCTGTACGACGAGCGAGTTTTTTTTCTGCAAGTGTTGTACTTTTTACAACGGCGCGCATCCTGAAGTGTTTAATGCATTTTACATAAAAGTTTTTATCGATTTTTCTTAAATCTTATTCCAGAAGTTCCTTCGGGAATTCTTCTACTAGCTTCTCCAAAAATTGTTCCAGTAGCTCGCCCGGGAATTCGTTCAAATACACTTCCAGCAGGTTTTCCGGAAATTATTCCTGGATTTTTTAGAAATTTTTTTTCTTAAATTCCTTTGACAAATTTTCCTTAGGCTTCTTCTAGAATTGCAGAATCATTTGATCGTGCAAGCTGATATTCTTTCAGGAAGGGGTTCTTAAGGAAAGTCTTCCAAAAGTTTTTTCGAGAACTTTTCTGGAAGTGCCACCGATTTTCTATTCTGACAAATATATCTGCAGGGCTTCTCCCAGAAGTATCCCGAAAAATTCTCACAGTAGAGTTGTAACACTTCTCCTAGAGTTTTTTTATTCCCTAAAGCGCTACTGGAGTTCCTATTGGTGTTCCGTGAATTTTTCCCCGTTAAGTTTCCCAGATGTCTCTCGGGAACTCTTCGAATAGATCCTCTGACATTTTTTCACAAGTTTCTTACAGAAATTCAAATTCTTTCAAAATAGAAGACATTTCTCCAAAAACTCTTTCTACCTTACCTTACCGATCAGGCTAAGGCCTGGGTGGCCTCTGCTGTACATAGTAGCCGTCTCCATTCCACTCGGTCCATGACTGTTTGTCTCCAGTTCCGCAAATCGTCCTCCACTTGGTCGACCCACCTCGCTGCGCACCACGTCTTCTTGTACCGGTCGGATGACTCTCGAGAACCATTTTAGTTGGGTTGCTATCCGACATCCGACTTCGTGTTACGGCGAACTTTATTCGATCGTAGAGTTCTGCGGAATCCAAAGTCAGAACGATTTCCTGCCACAATGCGCCTCTGAATTTCTCTGCTGGTGTCGTTGTCGGCGGTCATCAGTGAATTCTTCAACCGCCTCGATTTCGTCACCGTCGATATGAATTCGGGGTGGCGGGCGCGGTGGTTCCTCCCTGGAGCCCTTTGCCATCAAGTACTTTGTCTTCGACATCGAAACATTAATGACTAATCCGATTCGCCTGGCTTCACTCTTTAGTGTGATGTACGTTTCCGCCATCGTTTCAAATTTACGAGTAATAATATCAATATCATCGGCGAAACCAAGCAGCTGAACGGACTTCATGAAAATCGTTCCACTCGTGTTTATCTCTGCTCTTCTTATTACACCCTTCAAAGCAATGTTGAACAGCAAGCGCGAAAGACCATCACCTCGCCATAACCCTCTGCGAGATTGGAAGGGACTCGAGAGTGTCCCTGATACTCGAACTACGCACATCACTCGATCCATCGTCGCCTTGATCAATCGTATCAGTGAATAATCTGCCATAGCTGTTCTCGATCGATTGTTTTATACGCCGATTTGAAATCGAAGAACAAGTTATGTGTGGGCACGTTGTATTCGCGGCATTTCTGCTACACCTGGGGATGGCGAACATCCGCAATCCAACTTGTCGCCCTTTTTGTTAGATGGGACATACCTTCCACACCTTCCACCCATTCCTCCGGTAATACTTCCTTCTCCCAAATCTTGGTAATGACCCAGTGTAGTGCTCTCACCAGTGCTTCTCCACCGTGTTCTAGTAACTCGCTTGGAAGTTGATCTGCTCCAGCGGCTTTGTTGTTTTTCAACCGGCCAACATCAATCTCTTGGAGGTCAGGGGCCGGAAGTCTTTCGTCCTGTGCACATACTCGTAGATCTGTTACCACGCCTCCTTCGGTACTTGCAACGTCGCCATTGAGGTGCTCATCGTAATGCTGCCGCCACCTCTCGACCACCTCACGCTTGCTCGTGAGAATATTTCCGTGATTATCTCGGCACATGTCGGCTTGTGGCACAAAGCCTCTGAGCGAGCGGTTCAGCGGAAAAATTTTCGTGTGTCCTTAGCGCGGTACAGCTCATCCATCGTCTTCCATCCGGAAGACTGAGTCCTGCCTGTTCCGCGCCTGTTTGTAACGTGCCTCATGCGCTCTCGTATGGTGTTGCAGCATTATCACCCATGCTGCATTCTTCTCGTTTTTCAACTGTTCACATTCGCCGTCGTACCAGTCGTTTCTGTGATTCGGAGTCGCGAAGCCTTGTAGCCGAGGACTACCTATGGCGGATCGGATGTCCCTCCAGCCATTTTCAAGTGTAGCTGCGCCAAGCTGCTCTTCCGTTGGTAGGGCCACTGCTAACTGCTCCGCGTAGTCTTGAGCCACTTCTACGTTACGAAGTTGCTCGATGTTGAGCCGCGGCGTTCGACTTCGACGCGTGGTGATAACCGTCGAAAGTTTTGAGCTCATTCATACAGCGACTAAGTAGTGATCCGAATCTATATGCGAACTGCAGTATGTGTGAACATTGGTTATATCCGAGAAGAATTTACCGTCGATTAGAACGTGGTCGATTTGATTTTCTGTTTGTTGGTCGGGTGATCTCCAGGTGGCTTTGTGGATATCTTTGCGGGGGAAGAAGGTGCTTCGGACTACCATACCACGGGAGGCTGCAAAGTTTACGCATCGCTGGCCGTTATCATTCGATACGGCGTGCAGGCTGTTTCGCCCGATTACCGGTCTGTACATTTCCTCCCTTCCTACCTGCGCGTTCATGTCGCCGACAACGATTTTCACGTCACGCGGCGAGCAACCATCGTATGTTTGCTCTAACTGCGCGTAGAACGCTTCTTTCTCGTCATCGGGTCTCCCTTCGTGTGGGCAGTGGACGTTGATGATGCTGTAGTTGAAGAAACGGCCCTTAACTCTCAACATGCACATCCTTGCGTTGATCGGCTGCCACCCGATCACACGTTGTCGCATCTTGCCCAACACTATAAATCCTGTTCCCAGTTCATTGGTGGTGCCACAGCTTTGGTAGAAGGTAGCCGCTCGATTTGGTCCAATTGAGTTCTAGAGTCACCAATTTAGTCTGCAAATGTTATGTTTAAACATTTAATTTGAAATGTTTTTGAAGATTTGATCTAGCAAAAAATTTACCTAAAACCTTTGCTTCACCCCTAAATATCAACCGAAATCGCTCATTTTTGAACAGCTCACTTATTCCGACTAGTAGATGACTTTCCACTTGGGAAATTATATCCCGGAGAGATTTTTCAAAATTAGTCCCACCCTACCCCAAGAGTTCTTCCAAGGATTTCTCCAGGAATATCCAGAAGTTCTTTCGCGGACACTTCTAAGTTTTCTTTACAAAGAATGTCTTAGGTAGTTATTGTATAATAACCACAGGTATCCCAGGCAGAAATATTGGAAGTAATCCTCGTAAGAATTTCAGAAAAAAATATGAAAAAAATTCTGGATACATTTTCAAAAGAGTGTCTAGAAAAATCATTGAAATAATTTCTGAAAAAGAAACTCATCGGAACAAATTCTGAAGAAATTTTTGGAAGAATACTTGTCAAGATCTTTGGAAGAATAACTGCAAGTACCTTTGCAAGAAGGCCAGGGAAAAAAAATAATTGGGTAAACATTCGAAAAAATTCCAGAAAGAAATATTGAAAAATCCATGAAACATTTTTTTTTAAATTTTTCCAGAGGAATCAGTTAGTGAATTTATTGATAAATTCTTGAATGGAATTCTTTTTGGAGTGCTCTTTTATAAGAGAATTCTGAGAAATCTTTGCAATGTTTTCTGCGGAAGTCCATTAAAAAATCTTCGAGAAAATTCTGGAGATTCTCTTTCCCTGCAAAAGAAGTGTTGTGTGTATTTTTTACCAAGAATTAGTACTCTATAGGAACTTTATTTAAATACCGACACTCTAAAATTCAAAATTATTAATTTATTCCGCTTTTCATACTCAACACATTCATGAGATCTAATCTGAAATAAGCAGTTTAGCCCGATAAATTTATTCTCCTCGTAAGGAGGCACAATCTAACCTGTCAAACTCCATCGAGAAAAAATAGGATGCGGTCCCCTTGACTGCAGGCAATGTGTACTTTCGGTTCGAATGTTGTACTGAACAATAGAACTTAATTTAGATATGGTTTCAGCTAACATAAGCAGGTCATCTGCATCCGTTTATTCTCTGTTGTTACATGCAACACGTGTTTGTCGTTCAAAATTTGCGCGCCATCATAGGCTGTTATATAATTCTTCATTGTCTCGATTCTGGTCCATGCGCGTGACCAATTGAAATGAAGGATAATACAGCATGGCAGGAGTGTTAAGTGTTAATAGCTGTGGCACTACTCAAAGATCGAGGTTTCTTCTTCTTGTGACGTACCGCCAAGAAAATGAAACAGAAAAACATACCAACTGGCACTTTTCTTAGACCTTTACCCCCACAAGTACCACTCGATTTCATTTTCACGCTTCGATTGTTCTCCAAAGAAAACCTCTCATGTGCAAATCGAAAACAGTCCCAACCGGTTAAAGATAAGTTCAAACATCAGCAGTTTTCCGCAATGCTAGCAAACTATCACTTTTCATTTGGCTTTGTGGTCTACTCCTTACGACGACGCAACCACCCAGTCTCAATGATTGTTACGGCAAAAACTTGGCACAGCTGCCAAGTTGAAAGAACTTCGTAAACTTACTTCTACTATAAAAGGCACCAAAACCAGACAAAGCCAAAGCGATTCAATCGAATTGAATAAATTTTCAAATCCTGCTTTTCGGAACGTAAACCAGGAAGACCGAGGAAAATGCGATCGTCACATAACAGAGCGCGGTAACACGAGTCTCGTCGAAGATGGTTAGGTTCCTTCTAACCATCTTTGGTCTCGTACATACATATGTGTGTGTAAAATATCTCTGAGCAGAGTCAGAAGTGCTATTTGGCGTTGCCACAAGGGGCAATGCCTTAAGATTGAATTACGAATAATTCACAAATTCAAAAAAATGTGATGAACAATCATTAAGTCTTTCCATATTTATTACACACATTAAGCCTTGCTGATTTTGGCACTTTTTACCCCAACCCGTATTACCAAAATTAGAATAAACTATTTAAAAAAATGCCTCCATTTTTTGAGTAACTATGAGTATGTCCAGTAGTAGAACTGTGAGCATTGTATTCACAGGCCACGAAAAGAACATTCCTCGCTACGTCAACAAGAATAATGCTTCCTTCCGCCAATCGTTCAGCTCAATCGATTCGATTTCGTCTTAAACGAGGCTCCTCTGGCAAACCATGGGGAACGTTTTATGCAGTTTTAAGAGCTTTTCGGCTAAAGTCTCCAATGAGCGGAGGATTTCTCGTCGATTATTATTCTGCTGGAAAAGCGAAAAGAATTGGATCATCTGATAGGGGGATGAAGACCAGAAAAAAAATGAGCGTAAGAATGAAAGACGAAGCGCTCTCGACAAAGTGGAAACTATTAATATCATAAAACGTTCCAATTTATATGTTGGAAGTGATCCGAACCGTGAAATTGTCTTTGCTCTTGGCGTAGCCCGGGCTTTCTGCATCTCGGCGAAGTAGGTTTACCTTCTGCTCATCCTTTGAGGAACGATAAGCACACGAACAGAAGCATGAGCCGATTTTCATTCCTTTCATTCATTCTGACACTGTTCAGTGGAAAAAAAATCGCTTCGAACAGAGCTATCGCGAGTCGAGCGCAGATGGAATCAGAATAATTAGCCCATTATCCGAAATATCGCTATCGAGGGAATAATTCCACATTGAATTCGAGTTTCATCAGAAGAAGACCCGGTGAAAACGATTTCAACAATTTGTCAGTTAATGAAAGGATTTCCATTTTCAGTTACACCAGCCTGGCAGCATCCGCCGAGTTATTCATCCGAGAGAAAAAGCGACTCTCCCATGATTGACGGCACCTCGCGCTCAACAGCCAATTTAAATTAATGATGATCAAATATTCATTGAATCCATTTTGCATCCAAACGAAGTCATCATTTACCTACTAGTAGGAACAGCGCGCGTTGGCATTGACCCCCAACAGCATTCGGTGGATCCCTCTGAATCATACATGAGAATCATTTACAGGCAGCCACCCACGATGCCCCCGCGCCCGGCAACCATTCATGTTGAAGTGAAATCAATTTCCACTGTTCAGGGAAATCATTTAAAAGTAAATTAATGGAACTATTCATCAAGCCGGTTTGCAAAACACATACATATCTACCGAGCATCCCACAGAGAGGGACTAACCGCGCAATTTTGAAACGTGCATTCAGTCAGCTTGGGGTTTTGGTAAACGAGCACAGCCCAGATCGGCCTCGGTCAATACCAAAGGCACCTCCTAATTGAACCAATATTGGAGCTACGAGCAAAAACTGGATGCTGCAATGTTGGTAGGTAGATCTGCAGATATTTGAACCGAACAGTTGTTTCTTTGTGAAATTTGAACAAATTGGTCAGATTAAAATTTACTTTTTACACCATCTTTATCACTAGCACGTGTTTTGTGGTTTCATAACGTTTAAAAAGCGATCAAACGATCAGTTCTGACTATACATGTCAACGGTTGCTACTCTGTGAATGATCTGAACTAGACGTGCGCGCCGCCACCGCACCGCACCGCCGTCACCGACAATTTTTTCACGCTGCCGCCGCCGCCGCTTAAATTGACCCGGCGCGCCGCTGTTCACATTTTTCCACGCCACTGAACAAAACTTCCCACGGCGATAAGAAGACGACAAAGATTTTTTTCTCGCCAATATCGGTTGCTTTAAAAATTCTATAAATGTCTTCATGGAGTGTCTCCATTTTGTTTAGTGATTCCTGTCCTTTAGTGATTTTGTTTAGTGATTCCAGTAGATAGTTATTCTTTCAGTAATTTTTGCAGGAAATCAAATAGTGATTTCTTCATGCGTTCCTCCGAATATTCTTCCACGTATTTCACCAGAAATTCCTCCTCAAGTTCTTTCAAAGATATCATTATGATTTTTTTACTCGGCTTCTTACAGAAATTTAGAAATATCTTCAGTAGAATTTCAAGAAAGTTTGACATATATTCCTTTGGAAATTTTTAGGAACCTTTACAGTTGAAGTTTTTCTCCAGACATTCTTTCAGAAATTCCTTTAAAATATGTTCATGAATACCTTCAGGACTTCTTTCAGAATATCCTCCTTGAGTAAGACTTTTCTCTTGGTTTTTTTTTCTAAATATTTAATAATAAATCCTTGTAGTATTTCAACCTAGGGTTTCTGAGGGAGAGTTTCCAGACATTTTCATAGCAACTCTTTCTAGAATTATTTTAGAAAATTCCCTGATATACTTTCACATAATCCTGCCGGGATTCATTCAAAAATATTTCCAGGTATTTCTTCAGGAATTAGATAAACAATAAATTCAAAAATTCCTCCAAGGATTTCATCTGAAACTTACTAAGGTATACCTTCTGAAATATCACTTCCGACAACTTCAGTAGTTTATGGTTTTTGTATGAATGTCAGTAGTTTATGGATTTTGTATGAATATCAGTAACCATGTTGTGTTCCTTCACAAGCATGGGAACTTCTACGACTCGAATAAAACGAATTATGTTTCCGAGTACATTTTATTGTCTTCCTTGTCGTGCGCGTCCGGATCAACTGACTATACACACAAAATCTCTTTTACATCGAATCGATATTTCAAGGGGTGCGTCAAAGCCAACTACAATAAGTCCCCGGCAGATATTTCATTGGTTCCTTGTGTTCCTTGTGTAGCTGGTCTGGCGATACTGGAGTAGCATCTATGGGCGGTTAATCAAGCTCAAGCTCAAGCTCAAGCGCAATGTCAGCAAGAGATTGTCTTAAACATTTTTCTACGGCTTTTTTTCAGACTTTTTAGAAAATGTTTAGCGTTCCTTTCGAAAATTCCTCATAGGGTCCTCCAGGAATCCTTTAGAAAATTTCGTCAGGGGTTACCGAAGAAATATCTAGAATGTTTTTTTTTGAATTCCATCTGTGATTCTTTCAGAAATATTTCCTGGAATTCATTTAGAGATTCCTCCGGGAATTCTTTGATATATTCTTCCCCAGACATTAAAAAAAAATCTAATGAGATTTGATTTTATTGGAACTATTTCAGAAATAATCGTTGCAGGAGCTCCTGGAGAAGTCCCTAGGGAATTCCTAGAGGAACTCCTGGGATTCGCCGCAAAAGTTCAGTTGATTGGACGTATTGGATTAATTTCCCCAACAGATGGGTAGGAAATATATATCTGAGATGGCTTTGGAGGAGTTTCATGAGAAATTTTTGGCAAAAAATAAGGAAACTCCTAGAGAAATTTCTGAATTAAATCATGAAGAAGTTTTTGAAGGAATCCTTGAAAAAACTCCGGGAACACGTGCAGAAATTTCAGAGAAAGGTACTAGAAGAATTATTGAATAAATCTCCTACTAAATTTTATAAAAGGACGATTTAGAAGAAACACTGAAAGAACTCCTAGAGATACTTGTTGGTTCTTGAAGGAATTTCTTACGCAATGCCAGACTAGTATTAGTGGATAAAATTCCCTGATACAATTTCCCTGAAGGAACTTGTGAAGTATTCTAAAAGGAATCACCAAAAGAATTTTTTAGAAATATGATTTTATTTTTCAAACAATCTCTGAAGCAATGCGTGGAAAACTGGATAATGCTGTGCAGTAATTCCAAGATGAATTTCTTGAGATATTCGTGGAGAAATGTCAAGAAATAAATCCTGGAGTAATTTCTAAAGGAACTCCTGAAAGAATTTCTGGAGGGATTTTCATAGGTCACCGCGAAAAAATCTGAAAGAAGCCCTGGAGGAAGGTTTCTCTAGAGAAGTTTACAATCCCACCCATGGATAAATATTTGAGGATCTTCTAGGAAGCCCCCTGGAGGAACTCCCAGAAGAATCTATTAAGAATTTACTGGAGAAATTTCTGAAAAAAAGACGCCTGAAAGAATACCTGGAGGAATCCCTGAAAAGAACCCTAACAGAACTCCTACAAAAAAAATCGAACATTGCCATGACAGCACTGACCTTAAATGAGTATTAGAAAAGAATATCCTTAGAAGAGTGCGACGTGGTGAGTTTCTATCTAGAGGAATCCCTAATAAATTTCCTGGTAGGGGCATCTGTGGTAATACGCACTGTCGAGGCCAAACGCACCCCCTTCGTTTTTCAAAGTTCATCGGTTTTGGTGCTCTGAAACCTTATCAGTCTAACAGAACGCCTTAATAAATGAGCATCTGGAAAATTTTACATATCTGCTTTACGTAATTAGTGAGAAAAATGAATAAAATAAAAAATCACGATATGATGTAATTTTCTCGATCGTTCGTCGTATTATTTGATGGTGAAAACTAACCGAATACAGTGGTTTTTCGATTTTGTCACGGTTCTATTTAATCACGCTCCATTATATCACTCTCGATTCTAGCACGGTATTTTTTTCGATTATATCACGTTATGATAATCGAGAGAAAGCACATATTCCAAACAAGGCAAGACAAATGAATCGTCATGAAGTATGATACTTTCACATTAGTAGAGTAAGGCGGATCAAAAGTTCGCACCTAACAGTCTCCACAACATAACTATTGAACAAAAAGTAGATAATATCGTTTTTTTTGTTTTTCGCTTATTTTATAAATGTTTCCTCACCTATAAATTAGGATTTTTTTCTGTCCAGCGCCATTAAAGTTATCAAAAGAGATACATCTTGAACAAAACGCATAAAAAAATCAAATATCCTACAAATTTGTTGTATGTAGTATGTTGATGATATATAACTGCAAACTTATCACAAAATTGCTTCAAAATTGTGTAATTACATTGATGATCTCGATTCAGAAATGTGCGAACTTTTCATATGGTTGTGTATGATAGAGCATTCTTTATTTCTTATTTGGAGCAGGATGAAGCTCAATTATCGGATGCCGCCTTTTAACGCTTTTAAAATATCCACCAAATAAACAGAATGTATACATACTATAGTGCAACTTTAACTGAATTAAAATTTCAGCTTTACGCAGCATAAAGTTTGCCAGATATATGTATAGGAAGTTTCAGATCTCGTTTCCGGATCGAGTTCGGTCTGAATTTAGTTATTTTTGACAAAACTGTTACGGTCCTATCTGGCTTAGGATAGCGCAACATCACTCTATAATTCAGATTCAACGGATGATCAAATTTGTATATTACGCGTATTTTCTTGAAATGCTGCCTAGATATATAACAATTCATGCAACGTGTTGAAAAATTATGCTTTTTAAAGCACAAGTAGCACACTTATACATCGGGGCTTTCCGAGTTTAATGAATATGATGAGAGCTGTGAAAATCGAGTGTTGATACGAGTTGCATACATATAACATTTTTAACGATACAAACGTTTAAATGTTAAATCAAGCACACCAAACGTCATCGTTTCCCAAAATCTTACCGTGGAAACACCGGCTGTGGATCAAATAATTGCATTTTATTCATTATGAACCGAAATGAGTTGCATTATGAACAATTTTGCACTTGATTGTTATTATGCGTAGAAGGAGGTCGTTGGGTGGCAAGCATAAAATGTATGTATATAGATTCTAGTTAAAAAATCATTACAAGAATAATACTAGTTATAATAATAATAATAAGCATAAAGGCATAAGACTTGATGTTTTGTTCGCTTTTTGTAAGCATTTTTTGGTATGTGAGTGTCTGCCGATTAAAAAATACGTTTGAAAAAAAATGTTTCAATTATATCACGCTCCAATATATCACGCGAATTTTTTTTTCATTCGTGATATACACTGAAGTTTTTTTTTACGCGGTTTTTTTTTACGCGGTTTTTTTTTACGCGGTTTTTTTTACGCGGTCCGTCCTAAAAAAAAACCGCGTTATTTCGAGACCCGTCGTAAAAAAAAACCGCGTTATTTCAAAAACCGTCGTAAAAAAAATCCGCGTTTTTTCAAAAACACGCGTAAAATAGTCAGCACCACATCTAACGTGACTTGACTTTTTTTACGACGTTTTTTGAAATAACGCGGTTTTTTTTTACGACGGGTCTTGAAATAACGCGGTTTTTTTTTACGACGGGTCTTGAAATAACGCGGTTTTTTTTTACGCGGTTTTTTTTTACGCGGGACCATTACCGTCGTAAAAAAAAACTTCAGTGTAATCGAAAAAGTACTGTATTTTATGCTTACTTACCTTACCGATCAGGCTAAAGCCGGGGTGGCCTCTGCTGCACATAGTAGCCGTCTCCATTCCACTCGGTCCATGGCTGTTTGTCTCCAGTTCCGCACTCTGCGTAGGGTCCGCAGATCATCCTCCACTTGGTCGACCCACCTAGCTCGCTGCGCTCCACGTCTTCTTGTACCGATCGGATGGCTCTCGAGAACCATTTTAGTCGGGTTGCTATCCGTAGCCTATTTTATGCTGTTTTGTTTATTTAGTTGATTAGTTGATTGAGGGCAATACTAAGCGTGCGGAGAATAACTTTTAAAGTAATGTAAGTAAAATATATTTTTTAAACTAATTTATTTTTTGCATTGATTGGGCAATATGCACTTCATAGGTTAGGGCAAAACGTAGGGGGGGGTGGGGGTAAGACGGACCACTGATTAGTTCTGTCACTTCTGGACGAACATTTGAAAAGGGCCTATCTGCTTTTTGTAAACAAACATGTTTCTGTCTCTGCAGGGCCCATCTGCATCCACCCACGCACATCAACACCCTTAAGAGATAGCTTGAAGAACACTCTTTCTGATAAGGGTGTTGATGTGCGTGGGTGGATGCAGATGGACCCTACAGAGACAAAAACATGTTTGTTTACGCAAAGCAGATAGGCCCTTTTCAAATCTTTGTCCAGACTTAAGAGCTGAAAATTGACACTCTTTTACGATTAACTATATCTTCTTATCAGTTGATGATTATTGAACCACTCCATGAGAGAATAGGGGTATTAGGGGCATAATGGACACCCTAAGCAAATGAGTACATTAGGCCTGTATAACAGAGTAAAACTTAACATATTATCAATTGTCTTACAACTTCAACTTGTTTCCTACGTCTTTCAATCATTTACAGCAGGTAGAATGTCTTTATTGTGAAGAAATAACGAATTTTAAAACGTATGTTTTTCAGGGCTGGCAGGAAAGGTACGGGGCGAAATGGACACCCATCGGGGTATAATGGACACCCCTGCATATTTTTGCTAATTCTTTGGTTAAATCGATCAGTTAAGTAATTTGGCAACGGAGATCAATACCACAGATATAATTCTCCATCTTAGACGAGTTTACATAACATCTAAGTTAATTAAACAAACTTTAGGCTAAAATAATTGGATCGATTATTTTCAAACGCTCTAAAACGCCTAACAGTATGCAATGAACGTACATCCATTCGTAATTGCCAGTGTTCATTTCGCCCCGAATCGACTGCAACATTAAAATTGCTATTTTAAGTAAATTCTGATCTAAAATAAAATACTTCATCCATCGCTAAATCTTCGTATACATGTAGATAAGGTAACAATTCACTTGTTTTTGTGGTTAACACTCTTAAACACTCGTAATACCTTATTTAATGCTGCTTCGAAATTATAAGAATTTCACCATATGAAAAACATATTTCAATTTCAATGATATTTTGATTATTTTGGAGCAATATAAATGGTACTTTTGCAAAATAGAACCATGACTTGTTCCTTTACACTTATGCATTAAAAGTTTTACATAAAAGTCAACGGTATCGGCAAAAACAGGGGTGTCCATTTCGCCCCGGGTGTCCATTATGCCCCTAATCCCCCTACATGTGTCGAAAGTGCAAAAAAATAATCAATAATTTACCAGACTACACGCTTTTGCGCTGGGATCTAATTTTGAGGCGGCAATAAATAAGCTTTTTAACATTAAATTGCTAAGTTTTTGCATTTTATTTTGAGTTTTCCAGTAGTTTTAAACTGTTCCGTCCTATACACAACGAAATTTAGGTAAATTTCATGGATTATGAATAACGGTGGTGGAATGAATATTTTGCGTTGTGTGGGGGTAAGACGGTCCGCCTTGAGGGTGGGTAAGACGGACAGTGTTGGGGCTACTTTGATAGTGCCGTAAGAAATACATTAAGACCCATACATTGTTCACAGATTGAAATCTATGGAGTACAAAAATGATTGTGGAAGCCGTAAAAAGCATTTCATATTGATTTTTTGTTCAAAAATTAATTATATTAGAATTTTTGTTGTTGGAACAGTTTGAACTTTGTAAAATTACCAGAGCATTGCATACTGTTAGGCGTTTATCAGTCTATGGAGGAGTCTAATTTACAAAATAGATTTTTATTTGCAAAAACACGTTTCGCTAAGAGATTTAAGGCCAAATTTAGATTCTACTATGATTGATCTACCGAATACAAACGGCCACAAACATCATTTAACACAATTAGAGGCGTATTAGCTAAATTTCCAAACGTGTCCATCTTACCCACCTTACCGGTCCGTCTTACCCACACTGTTCAAAAACATACATTTGGAGATCACTTTTTAATTACCTCAAAAGTCATGGAAAATCAAATTTTATTGCAAAATCGGCTTGCAGACTGTAAAGTACCTTAGTTGAAGTATATAGTATGAAGATAAAATTTTAATTATCGCATTGTTTACACTGTCAAAATAGAGTGTTTCCTAAACATGTCCGTCTTAGCCCCACCCCCCCCCCCCCCCTACCTATAGAAAACAAGCTGTAATAATATCTATGAGCGCTATGTAAGTAATCGCAAACGAAATTGAGCTATTATTCCTTTTAAAACCGTATTATTATTGTTTAGATTTAGGTTTACATACACTCCCGTGCAAAAGTTTGGGGTCACCCCCTCAAAAACATGGAAATGTTTTTCGATCATATCTCACTCATCTTTCATTCAGGTGCGGTAGTTCGGCAGCAGCAAAGTTTCGCGCGCTCGCTTTGCTAGATTTTTGCGATTTTTTTTTTCCTCTTCCCTCTGCGGGGCTCCGAAGACGGGACGAGTGTGCGCGCGCCGTGGTTCGAGTCGGTTCCGAATTTTTCGCTTCCCTTCGGCGCTAGTTTCCAATACACTTTTAGTTGATAATAAATATTTTCTTTCATTTTTTGCATTTACACAAAAGAGTGAAAAATGTTACTTCGGGTTCGCCGGTCGAGCAAAAATCCGGGCGCCGACAAGTGAGTCGCGTTCAGTGTATTTCTTTGTGGAATAGACTAAAGGTTTCTGCTCCCTAGTGGAGTGGAGACGCGCGATAGAATTTTCTTTTTGGCTAGTTCTTGCGTCGAAAAGTGGTCGGTTGTTAACGGCGGTTTGTGTATATTGATCCATTGTCAAATCATATCACCAACCATAGGTGACTCCCGGACTGACAATGTACCTTACCCTACTAACAAAAAATCCTTCCTGAGACAAACGTGGGGATGCAGCGATTCGCGGTCTTTATAACAACGTTTGTCTTACTAACATTCCCTTCCATCCTCGATGACCGTAAGGACGTGGCCGGCGCCGTTATTGACCTTATTAAAGTTGAGAGCTCTCGACCTGTGTACATTGAGAATAGTAAGCTAGTCCCAAGCCCTATTCATTGGTTCCTTGTGCAATTTCGATTGCTCTGGTCAATCACGGAGTAGCAACTACGAATTGTGCGGTCATCTATGCTCATGCTCATGCTCATATCTCAGTCATCTTTCATTCAATCCACTCGTTCTTAGACTCTATCGAAATATAAAGAGTTAGATTTGATTTGTCGGTACTTTTCACAAATTTCATATGAAATTTTTAGTATAAAAACTTTACCTAAACATACATGTTTTCCTTAATCTGTACGAAAAATTGTTTTCCGAGTAATTCAAAATTGGGTCGACTAAATTTCAAAATTTAAGTTGCATTAGAACCGTATTTCTATCCTCTTTGAGAGCCATTCATTAGATTTTAGCGGAAAAATTCATAACTTAATTTAAATGATCGAGTTAGGTTTACAAGTCATCGTGCAAAAGTTTGGGGTCACCTTCCAAATGTGTGAACTCTGCCCTATATAACTGTGTTATAACCAAAAACATACCATTACTCCAAAATCCATAAGTTTCAGGAATGCTACATATTTGAGTTTGAATGGCATTTTGCTTTGCACGAAAGCCCAAAATCTCGAATGTAATTGTACATTCGGAGAAATAACATTCGTTGTTATGGATTTTGGGGTAATGGTATATTTGTGGTTTTAACACTTACAGTTATATAGGGCAGAGTTCACAAATTAGTCATTGTTATCTCACTTCCATCCTCTTTCGCACTTTATATAACGAACTTAGCTGATTTAGTATGGATTTTATATGCCATTTTCTACCTTAACTTAAATTCGAACTTAGTTTATGAACATTTCATTACCATTTCTGTGTCTTGCCATTCAAATATCAAAAAAAAAAGGAATTGGAGTTGCATCAAAAACAATGACGATTTGTATAAAAATCCGACTCATACTTCATTTGGAAGGTGACCCCAAACTTTTGCACGATGCAGCATACTAAGGGGTGACCCCAAACTTTTGCACGATGACTTGTAAACCTAACTCGATCATTTAAATTATGATATGAATTTTTCCGCTAAAATCTAATTTTTATTATTATTATTTATTAACGACACTTCACACCAGAAGGGTGCATTCGTGTCGGTAAAATCTAATGAATGGCTCTCAAAGAGGATAGAAATAGGGTTCTAATGCAACTTAAATTTTAAAATTTGGTCGACCCAATTTTGAATTACACGGAAAACAATTTTTCGTACAGATTTAGAAAAAAAAACATGTATGTTAAGGTAAACTTTTTATACTAAAAATTTCATATGAAATTTGTGAAAAGAACCTACGAATGAAATCTAACTTTTTATCTTTCCATAGAGTCTAAGAACGAGTGGATTAAATGAAAGATGACTGAGATATGACCGAAAAACATTTCCATGTTTTTGAGGGGGTGACCCCAAACTTTTGCACGGGAGTGTATGATTGAATCCACTTACAATTTTCGGTGATGAGCTACTCTTTGGGTAGTTCCATATTCCTTTTGTGTTCGTTTTTGCTCCTGTGATAATAATTTAGGTTAGAACTAATAATATCTTTATTAATTAATTACTTACGACTTGTTATAGAAAACTGTGATAATAGTTATGTTTAGATTAAGCTAGTTTTAGTTCAAACATCCTCTAAGCTCTAAGTTTAACTGTTAAATATCAATTATTTCGATTCTATCACATTCTTGAACTAGGAAAAACTGCATGTAATGTCACTCATGGATAACTCTGATGATTCTTTCTTCCTATCATTTTTCTTTTCTCCCTTAACATTACTCTTTATCGCATTTGACGATACCTCTCAACTGAAGTGTCAAAATCGGTCGGTTAAGTGGCAGATGCACCGAAAGTTTTAAAGTTTGTTGACGGGGAAATCGAGGGATTGCTCACCGGGTTATGAGCAGCACATCAAACGCACTTAGATTTGCGGTTTCGTGCAGCTGTAAACTGCGAATATATTTAATGTTATTTTCTTATTATTATTATACAAATTTATGATGCTTACACTTTCGGTGCATCTGCCTTATTCCTTCCCGTTCAACAAACAATTGGTATCCTAATTGGTAAACAATTGATTAGTTTTACGTATTTTTAGCAATTTAAGTTTACTCACTCCAATTAGATTTAAGTATGATATCAAATTAATAGGTTTAGGTAGAATAACAAATTATATAAGATTATTAAGAGAGTCGAATTGCGCCATCTTTTATAGCTACCTTCTTTTGCACTGTCACCTTTGACAACTGCTGATCATGCATCAGTGTCATCATATACGTTACACGTTGAACTTCCTATCGCGTAAGGCACAGCCAGTGTGCCCAGCAGCAACATGCCCCATTGTTGTAGTGCATTTTACCCCCGAGGAAGGGTGCATACTGCCCGAATAAACATACGGAGCCGTAATATTAGTCTTCACAAAGAAACGTTTTTTTTCAAGTGCTAAACTATATTACTATATTAAGCTGAAATTTTGTTTGATATTTCTTAGAATGAAAGTATTTGCAGTGAATGCATGCATTCAAACAATAAATTATTGCCCTTTTCTATGCATTTGGACGCATCTTCTTTAACTGGTGCGTATTACCCCAGAATCCCCTAAACGTCCTCAAGAATTCTCTCTAAAATTTAAAGTATAATTCTTATAGGGATAGTTTTCATTATAACCTCTGATTTTCATACCTTTAAGGAGAAACATCAGAGCATACAAATATGGCTGCTACATTGGCCGACTTGGACCCCCACTCACGTTTTCAAGAGCACCAATCTTAAAATTTCATAAACATATTTGCTTGATTGGGAAAAGCTGCCTCTTTTTGCAAGTGAGCTAAGCCAGGATAAACAAGTACGGCTTGGTTCGAGGCTTCGTTCGTCAGATTTATGCCTCCAAAGTTTTTATGCAAAATTGAAGTGGGATTTCTTGATATTTCACTTTAAACCTTTCAAATAAAGTAAATGAACATTGTACTTAGGGACAAGAAACATTTCCTATTTTGTATTGACAGTTTTAAATGGCTAAAAATAGCACTTCATTAAAAAAAAAAATTAAAAAATGGTCACGCCCATTTCGCCGCCGCCGCTGCCTTAAATTACTGTACACGCCGCCACCGGTGAAAACTGCTTCGGCGCACACGTCTAATCTGAACTGGTACCAATTGCACTGAGATCCATCTGAATCAGAGGCTGGGGCACGCTACTTATTTTCAAAGTGCAATTTAAGCAGCTCATATATTTTTGATCAATATCGGCGCCGGCCAAGTCCTCATAGTCAGCTGGGAAGGGAAAGAAATGTTAGAGTTTACTGGGTGTTGCTATTAGAGACCGAGAACACTTTGTATCCCCACAACCAGCACGACCTGGGGTATTTATTTGTTAGACGGAAACGATGGGAGATCTGCAGGGTTGTTACGAGAAGGGTGGAAAAAAATCCGCGCCAAATCCGCGCGAGCTAAATTTGAATCCGCGCCAAACCCGCGCGATACTGGAAATAAATTCGCGCTAAATCCACGAGAGTGTGAAGGTATTTTTTTCTTTCTACCCGTTATTGAAGAAATCCATTAAACTGGAATAGACTGCTGGATGAAGAATAAACTATTGATTCGTAAATCAACGCAACTCATGCTTTCTGAAAGTGAGTTTCGGCAAAACTCTCGTTATTTTTTTCCAAAAACATTTCTTAAAGATCCATTGGGCAATTTTTGAAAAGAATTTTCTAGACAAAATCTCAGGAGAAACATCCCAAGAACTAGGTAGCGTAATCGTGGGAAAAATATTTAAAAAAAAACTGAAGAAATTTTTATAAGAAACTGAAAAAAAAAATCTTTAAAATAAACAGAATGGAACTTTCTTGGCTTTCTTTAAGTATTACTGAATATTTTTGGAGACAGTAACCCGAACAATTTTTTTTAAGAATTTTTTAAAACCAGTATGAATTTGAGAAGGATACTCATGAAAAATTCTCATAAGATCACTTCGATCATTTTTTGAGTAATGTCTTAGTAGTTCTTGAATGAATCTTCAGTGAGGAATTTTCCAAGGAGAATACTTGGCAAAACCTGAGAAAACAACTCACATCGTCCATAATACACCGTGGAATTTGGGAGTAGGTATTGCAACCTCTTTAGCCATGTGGCTTTAAAATTTTGCGTGGCCTTAAGGATGAGGAAAGGTGGGAGATTGATTTTGCAAATTGAGCTGTAAAAGAATGTGTTGTTATTTAAATTGTCAACATTTTTTACCTTTGCGTATTTTCACACAAAATGAACAAATTTGACGATCAAGCATCATGTTCAGGGAACTAGCATAAACAGCTCTTCTTGTGATTCTTGACCTTGTGTCTTCAATATTGGAAGCTTGGTTAATAATAATTTAAAAAAAATAGAAGGATAAATTGTGTAACAACCTCCTTCCTTATATGGAAAAAGAAATCAAATATATCAAAAACAACAAAAAAGAGCCGTGACGCTTCTTCGTTTGATCATGAAAAGTATCGGTTCTTTTTGGCACCACGAGTGTGCATCTTTCTCTGTAGAGTAAAGATACATTTAAGCCCCGAGACCTGACAGCAATTCGCTGATCACAAGGTTGTGACTCTGCCCAGAGGAAAACGTCCCTTAAAATGGATAATCACTGGAAAAATCCTAGAAGGACAATGTTGACAATTTTCAAGATTTACTTGCTGGAGTCCTTTGAAATTCCTACATGGTTTTCCTGGATTTTTTAGGAGTTTCTCCAAGAATTTCTGCAGTAATATATCCAGGAATGCCGACAGAGGTCCCCCAGAGTTTTTCGCCAAAGTTTTTACTAGCAGTTTCCTCTAGGATGCCCTTCAAAAGTTTTTTTCCCGAAATAATCTAGGGATTTATCTAGAAATCTCTTCAAAATATATAGCTGGTGCCTTTCAAAATTGTACCAGTAACTCGGGCAGATTACTATTACCCTTTCGGCTTCCGATAAACGGATATCTTTCGGATATTACATTCAAAGGAACACCGCCGCCGGCGGCGGACGATACGTTACGTCTGGGACGAATGTGGACTATGCAGTGGGCTCATACTTACGATAAAACGGAGCATAGTTAATTCCCAGAAAAAGCGCAATATAGCGACCGAAACGTCGGATGAAAGCTTAAGAATCCATTTTTGAGTTATTCCTCCAAAGACTCCGAAGACCTCCCAACATAACCAACAGTCGAAATTCGAAGGAATTGCTAGAAACAAATTTGATTTTTTTTAGAAACAAGGACTCGAAAGTTGAATAAAGATGCACAATGGAATTGGAATTGGAAGAATCGTTGCACAATTTCTTCAAAAAAATATTTTGAAGAGCTGATGAAATTCGTAAACGATTGCCGTACACCAAAACGAAAACTTGCTCCAAATTCTTCCCTAGTAGGATGTTAAGGTCAACATGACCCAGTCAGGCACGCTGAACGTACACTACGCCATCGTGGTGCAAAAATTCTAACATCTTAGGAGGGTTAAACGAATATTTACTTTTCATAATTTTTAATTCAAGTGCCGATAATCATTCAAATATTTCGCTGTACACACTACAAAAATCATTTCCGCGCCAAATCCGCGCGAGGGCCAAATTCCATGGGTAAATTCGCGCCAAATCCGCGAAAATCGCGAAATCCGCGGAATTCGCGAAATCCGCGCTGTTGTAACAGCCCTGGATCTGGAAATCCCCGTTGGGTCGGTGATAGATTAGAGGGTCTCCAGTTAGCCTAGTGGTTAAAGCTATGGATCACCAATCCGGAGACGACGGGTTCGATTCCCGTTCCGGTTGGGAAAATTTTCTCGACTCCCTGGGCATAGTGTATCATTGTCGTTGCCTCACAATGTACAAATTCATGCAATGGCAGGCAAAGGAAACCCTTCAATTAATAACTGTGGAAGTGCTCAAAGCAAGGCAGGCCAAGTCCTATTCCGTTATGCAGTAAAATCCTCTCGGTGAAGTTGCGTAGCATTTTTTTTTTTTGCACTTTCACACCAGTTGTCAACTGCCATACCCCAATCACCAACTCGTCGGCGCTATGTCGAAAAGTTGCGATGTCAACCCGGATGAAGAGGCGGACACCCCAAAGATGTTATGCAATCCATGAACTTCTGCTACGTTCCCGAAAAAGTTTTCTTTGCTGCGGGTAGGTACACATCGCCAGCTGTGTCAAGAACAAGTTCCTGCGTCACGGCACGAGGCTGCCGCTGCGTGCTTGTCCTTTTTGCTGCACAGAAGTTTCCGTCAAACAGTAAAAGTGTACGTTTCTCGTGATTGATTTTGCTTACAGCAGCCCAGGGCAGCGTGGGACCATTTTTACGACGACGACGGACGATGAGTCCCTTGGGGGACGCTTTTGAAATCGGTTGTTAGATCGGTTGGAAAGTGAAACTTTTCCGTGTCCTGCCATGCTTTGGTGGAAAGTTTCCTTGTACCGAAAATGCATTTTAATTTACTCCGAACCATCAACCAGCAGCAGTTGCTTGTTGCCAACTCGCTACTAACGGGAAAAGGGTTGTTAACATTTTCAACATGCCGAGGCGAGGTTTGCTTTCACGCGGCTGCTGTTGATGGAAGCCTGACTTTCCCTCATGATTTAAACATGCAGCAATAATGAATCGATGTGGTTGCCGCTTTTCGTTCGTGTTCAATCGTCACTTCATTGGCTCGGGCTTGGTAGTTGATGGAGAGGAAACTGAACGGATTGAACCAGTTGGTTGAAAGTTTGCTCGGATCGGAAGTAACTGTTAGAGAAACATTTTAAATGGAGTTGTTGTGGGAAAGTTGTACTTCATCATGGGACTATACTTGCATCGAACTCTATTCCGGATTATATGAAGTGCCATTACTAGTTCTGATGTAAGTTGGAGTATAATAGAGACAACTTGTAAAACGCTTTCTCAGGCTGAGAGCAGCACAAGCTTCAATCAAAATATTAATATTCTCCCCCACGTGCTTGTTATCAGACATGCAATGTTGCAGCATAAATTATCGTACCGGAAGGATGTCCTTTGGCAATTGAGACACACTCGCTCACATCAATAAACAGACGGAGCGTGACACTCACCCCGAGTGAATCATCGTCGCCATAATGCAGCCAACAATGTTGGTTGGTAGGCAAGACATCGAAGCGGAGAGTGAACTAACAAACCATCATCAACTCATGGTATTGCATCCACTGTTTCTGGCGATATCTTGCTTGTTTGTAGTTGCAGCAGATCTTGTGATGTGAGATCCATGACAAACGAGGTCTAATGTATTCCATTAGTTTAATTATACACGTCTCAACACTCCCTGGGACAAATTGAGACATGCATCATACTCAGCACTGCATATATACAATAGCATACAATGAAAGTACTGGTCAACGTGATGAACATGTCATTGAAGCTTATATGAAATGTGATGTTTAACGTATGAAATAAACGAATGCTAACAATGTTAGATGCATACACTATTGGTGAGCTTGTTTCATGTTATTTTTCAACGCTCCCTCTATTATGCTATAAAACATTTTCTTTCACCAACTGCCATGCCTCAAAATACTGGGTACGGTTTTTTCAGCTTCTTATCTCTCACCCGTTTTTCATCCGATTCGCATTTTTTTAATCTATGAACTTTTCTTAAAAACTCGGTGCAAGTAAAACATATTTATTTTCTGGGATTATTCCAGATGTAAAGTGGTTAATGTTGAATTGCTATATTCATGAAGCAACAATATTGCATAGAAATATAAGGAGATATCTATTATTAAGACCTCATAAAATTACGCATAATACAGAAAATTTGTAATTTTGATTTGAACTTCACATAGGTACACTCATTGCACATTGTATTTCGACCTTAACTGTAAGGTCGTCTTCAGTGTCTTGTACTTGGCTCGAGTAAGTCGAGTAAGGGGCTGTCCATAAACCACGTGGTCATTTTTTTGGGACTTCTCAACCCCCCCCCCTCGCGTGGTCATTTGTTCATACACAATTTTTTATTTGTCCATACAAAATGGTCATTGGCCGAAACCCCCCCCCCCCCCCCACCTCATGACCACGTGGTTTATGGACAGCCCCTAAGAGATAACAGAGACGATCAACAATAGTACGCCACAATATTCGGTTTGTGGCTACCGCTCTCCATGCCCGGTCACTCCCAATGCTCGCCAGGATCACGCTCCACCTATTCCCATAGCATCGTGTTCTCTGCGCTTCACGCCTTCTAGTGCCGACCTGATCAGTAACAAACGCCAAGCTTACAGGGTTGTTGTCCGGCATTCTTGCAACATGATCCGCCCATCGTTTCCTTCCGCCTTTGGTCACCTTCCGGATGCTGGGTTCGCCGTAGAGTGTAGCGAGCTCATGGTTCATCCATCTCACCGTTCTCATGCACAGCTGCGATACCATCCTTTCAAACTGATTTGTTTCCTAAATCGCTCTGTTCTCCTCGACGTACCATTCGTTTCGTCGATTCCTTTATTGATGGTGCTCTCGGCTGCGTCGTTTAACTGTTCTCTAGTAGTTCTCTAGATGAACCACATCTAGCTCACCTTCGTCTGGCAATGCTGCCTTGAGCTTCTCGCGTATCCTGAGGCGACATCCGGTTGCATCAGTCGCTCAAGGCTGTACCTTGGTGGTCGCCGGGACTGTGCATTATTGATGACGGAAAGTTTTGGTCGCAGTTTGATCGTCACCGTTACCCCTGGCGTCGATAATGTCGGAGAACTGCCATCCGTCAATCAGAACGTAGTCATTTTGCGATTCCGTCTACTCCAGGTGTAACGGCCATGATTTTAGCGGCGACGAAATCAATGAGTCGTAGACCGTTTTCGTTCGTCAGCTGGTTGGCGCTGAACTTTTCAATCGTCGATCTGAATACCACCTCCTGACCTACCTAAGCGTTTAGGTCACCATGATGATCTTCATGTCGTGGCTTGGGCTGCGGTCGTACTCGTTGTTGCAGTTGCTGAAGTTGAAGAATCGACCATTGATTCTCAACCATTCTTTCGTCGATCGGTCATCATCACGCGCCTCTGCATGTCACCCATCACGATCAAAGCTGTTCTCAGCTCACGTATGTTGCAGCAACTTTGGTAGATGCTAAGGTGGATGGTATGAATACCTCTAAACGTTCGCACCATGAATCCTGTCCAACACACCCCCTGCAGCGCTACGATGCCGAACCCGTGGTCCTTTAGTAGATCGGCGAGTATACGGGTGCTCCCAATGAAGATCGACAGTTCCATGTACCAAGTTTCCAATCGCAAGTCCTTTTTGTTAATTGAGGTCGTTGCCGTTGGTCTCGGTTCGTATTATTCTGTTGCTGATTTTCCGTTACCATGGTATTTTTGAGCTTAGAGTCCTTCCCTGGCACTCGAACGTCGATCAGGTGCCCCTAACACGGAGATCATTACGCTGTTGTGAAAACAGACAGAAGAAGACAGGCAGACAGACAGAAGAAACGATTCAGAGGAACTGACCCCTCCTTTTTCTCTTTGGAATAGAAGCATATTCAAAGTGAACCCCACATTCAATCGTTTAGGGTTTTTTTTATCTGTATTAACGAGATTTTTAGCCCTAGGCTAGATCATCTCGGGACCCACGCTTTACTTCCCTTCCGAAGGAAGAACTCGCATTTTGCGAATATGTCGGGGATTCGATCCCAGGTCCTCGGCGTGATAGTCAAGTGTTCTAACCATCACACCAGATCCGCTCCCTCGTTTTGGGGTGTTTTCGGTCGTAAATGATTTAATTACTCAGTTTTCAATTCAATTACATTTAATTCTTGCATCGGTATCTCATACCGATATTAAATCCTCTAAAATTTCGTCCACAAATGCCTCCTCCAGTTTGTGCAAGAGTTTTGCAGCAATTTACACAGGTATCCCTGTTGAAATTTATCAATTAATTCTTCCAGGAATCCTCTCAAAGAATTTTCTGAGAACACGTCAAGATTTTTTTTTTTTGCCGAATCCTAAAAAAAATCCTAGAGTTTACTACAGAACATAAAAGAATTACTAGGATTGGTTTCCATATTAAACATTTTCATCCTAAGAAAAACAAAGGATTGAAGCGTTGTTTGTTTTGTACTGATTCCTCCAAGAACTTCTCTAAGGGTTCCTTCAGAAATTTCTCCACGCATTATTCTAGGATTTCCACAGGGTCTATCCCAACAACTTATTCTGGAATTTATCCTTAGATACCATCAAGGACATCTGCAAGGTTTTTTTTTCAGGAATCCTCCCAAGGAATCTCTTTGCTTCTTTGCTTCCATGAATTTTTAAAAATATTCCTCGTCGATTCTCGTAGATCTTTCTCCGAGATGTCTTTGAAGGAATCATTCGGGATTTTTCCAGGATTCTTCTCAAACATATTAAGACTTCTTAATATTTTTTTCTTGGAAACCTTTAAAATTGATGAAGTCGTCATAGATAAAATAGTCATCATAGGAAAGTCGAAAGCAATTTTCTCGTTCGAAACTTAAATGAACGACTTCTTCAGGAATTATTGCAAAGATTTCTTAGGGAGTTTATCTGTGAATTTTTCAATGATACCTTTGAAATATTTCCAATGAATCCTCTAGAAAGTCTTCAAAGATGTCCTCTAAGATGCCTCCATGTTTTATTACTAGGATTTGTACAGAAAATCAAGCAATCCCAATTCTTTCAAGATAGAAGAAGTGCCACCAAGACCTCTTTTAAAAAATACTCAATATATGCTCCGCGATATTTACATCCGCAGTCTCTTGCTGTTTTATTCTTCTGAAATTGTTTCGAGAATTTCCTAACGAGTTTTTTTTTAAGAACAGTAATAAGGATAACTCCAGAGACTTATACATTTGTGTCTGTCAATGCTGCCTACAACTTGTAGGCTACAAGTGTTCCCTCAAGAGCTTCAAGAATTTCTCCCAAAATTCCTCCGTGTAATCTTCCGGGATTCTCCAGGCATTTCTTAAAAAAAAATCCATTAATACAATCCAGGATTCACCCCCCGATTCTTTTAACCGATATTTTTCAGAATTCCTTCAAGAATCCCTGCAGCAAGATCTTTCGAAGACACTTCTAGGCATCTGCCAAATAGCTAGAGATATCCAAAGAAGAATTCTTGGAAGTAATGAAATCGTCGTTAGAATTCTTGAAAACAATAATTGTGGAAGATTTCTGGGAAAACCCAAGGAAAAATGTGCGGAGCAATTTATGCAAAAATTAGTGCGCCTTCAAAAGAGTGTAGGTATACACGAATACATGAAATAATTTCTGAAAACCTTCTAGAAATAAATTCTGGAGATATCATCGGAAGAATACCTGTAGAGATCATTGGATGTATTACCAAAAGTACACTTGCAAGAAGATCTGATTTTTTAAAAGAAAAATGAGCAAAATTTCCTTGGACGATATTTTTGGAGAATTTTTTTGAAGGATCATTGTATAAATTCATTGATATATCTTTGATTGGATTCCTTTTATTTATTGTTCTAGAAACACCATCATACGATTATGATTTTTTATTCAAATAAGTAAAACAAAATATTCCTCTAGAAATTTTTCCTAGAATTCTCCTTATTTTTTCGATGAATCTCTCAGGGATTTTTACCAAGAATTTCTTAATTAGCTTCTTCATAATGTCCAGTAATCTTAAGAATAATTCTCGAAAAAAAGAGATCCTCGTGTGAGAATTTCTTAAACAAATGAATTAATAAAAACATTACTAATCTGCAAAAGCGTGTCTAGAAGAATCTTGGAAACAATTTCTAAAAAAAACTCTTTGAAAGAAATTCTGGGAGAATATACTTGCAATGATCATCGATTTCAGAAGTTCCACGAGTTTTTTTTTTTTCTTAAATGTCTTTTAAAAGCTTTTATTTGATTCCAAATCTTATTGCAGAAGCTCCTTCGGAAAAAGTTGCTTCAAAAATTATCCTAGCAGTTCACCCAGAAATTCTGCAGCAGGTTTTTCGGGAATTGTTCCTGGATTTAAAGAAAATATTCCGCGAGCATCTCCGACAAATTTTCCAAATTTTCTTTTTCTAGAATTCCAGAATCATTCTAACGTGCATGCCAGAAAAATTCTTCGGTAAAAGTTGCATGACTTCCCTGAAGTTTTTTTTTTCAACTCACTATAGCGCTACTGGAGCTCCCCGACTAGATGGACATTACAAAATTCTAACAAGTTGTGTTATTTTGTTACAATAAACTTTTATAACAAGGGTTGTTATAAAACATGTACCGTTAGTAGTTAAAATAACAAAAAATCTAACAAAATTTCCACTGAAAAGAACAAAAATGTAATAACTTGTGTTATGATCATAACAAAAATATTACAAAACTTGTTCCATGAAATATGATAGAATTTATCAAAATTATAACAAATTGTGTTATAATTCCTTGGCAACCTTTTAGGGTAAAAATTAAATTTTTATACTCATTTTTGGGTAAATACTTTTAAGTGTGTTATTCTATTTTTAGAAAAAGTAGGTAACATAAAAAAAAGTTTCCAGTACGTGTTAAAATTTTCGAATCCGAACGGGATTCGAACCAAGACACCTACCATCGGTAGGAATCTGACGCCCTTGCCAATGAGGCCATCACAACACTTGAAGAGGGCGATGATAGAAGCTTTACTGGTTCTACGTATTTCCAGTTGCCTCATTCAAATCCTTGTTTGTCAGACGCACACGAGCGGGGTAGTATGACGTCACATTGAGCTGGTTGACGTATAATATACTTGATTTGGCATTAGTGATTTTGTTTTAATCTATCACAATTATATCATATGCAGATATGATAACAGCTGTAGATACAATTTAGTTATATTCCACTTTTTTTTTTATTTTAAGCAATGAAATGGAATCTATCACATAAGGGGTCATCCATCAAGTTTATCATCACGTTTGGAGGAATCAGGGGTTGAATATTGCCAATTTTAGCGTGACGTTCTTAATATATGCTCCCTAAGGTCGAAGCAAAATAGGTAGAATAAACAAATCCTATGTTATAATTATTTAGTTCCACTTTTGCTTTCTCCATGTTCAATAATATTCACTAATTGGTATATTTTTTGGCGAAATTAGAACAGCAGTACTGTTTTGGTATTTATCTAATGTTTTCGCGTGTAAATATACGTCATTTGTGTAAAATTCAACTTCAAGTATTGGAAGGCATACATAACGTAGTTCCATGTAACGGAAACATTTTAAGGCGAAACTGGAAGCATTTTCTCATTTTTTTGGTTTTTGATTTTTTATTAAATAACGAAGCAATATTTTTAAAATCGGTTTTCGTGCACATGTAGGGTATGGATCAGGGTATCTTCTGAATTTTTACGCGGTAGAAAATGTTTTTCGTTTTTGCAGAAACCATTTTTTAGTGAAATTTTGTTCAAAAATGGTTTCTGCAAAAACGAAAAACATTTTCTACCGCGTAAAAGAATCAGAAGATACCCTGATCCATACTCTACATGTGCACGAAAACCGATTTTGAAAATATTGCTTCGTTATTTAATAAAAAATCAAAAACCAAAAAGTGAGGATTTGCTTCCAGTTTCGCCTTAAGTTCGTCCGGTTGCAAATTGGAGCACATGCAATATCCGTCGTTTTAGATAGGATGACTTTGGGTATTACCGACAGGTTTTTTCTCTTCGTCTTGAGGGTTTTATCGGCCTGAAACATCCCGGTCAACCAGTGAAAGATTTTCGATATCGATCAATATTGATTTGTATTGAATCGATGGCGATCGCTATCGTCAGATAAAGCACTATGAAGGAAATCCGAATCTGGTTGATAGGGATGCTCACAAAGAAATGATGCTTGTTTAAAACTATAAAACGCAAACTGAGAATTTACTTATTCCAAAGTTGTATTGCTTTGTTCTTACTTAGAGTTTATCGATAAAAACAACCCATTATCATCATTTCACGTTAGAAACTTTATTTGTTTTTTTTTTTACAAAATGAAGTTCACAATCTTCCTATAACTTTCAAACTGTTCGTCCAATCAAGTGAGTGATTGTTTTTGGAATACACAAATGTGTTGGAAATAACATAATGTTGTTGATGGAGCTTCGAATAACTTATGAAAATAGCGCATTTTCTTACATATTCAGAGACTCATGAAGTTAAATTCCAAATATGTGTACGGATGAAGTTCACGTTTATTTAACGTCAATTGATGGTTTGTTGATACTGTCAGGCGTTACAGTTATCCGAATTTCGTTCGCTAAGTGAAACGTAAACATGTTGCAGTTATCGAACGTCTACTGTATCTTTGACATCCTACCAAAGTTTGAAAACGGTCTGATAAAAAGTTCCAAACCTTTTTTTACGTTGTTTACCCGACTATCTATCGCGTAAGAATACAAAACCACAGACAAACAGACGTAACACTCTTCAAAACGACTTGGCTCAAGCATTTAACGATAAATTCAAATTTCATTTGATTTGCGCGATCCTTCCACCAGAGGCGCTAGTGCTCGATCGCTTTGACGTTTGTCAGTGTACACGTTGCTGAATGCACTTCAAATCAAAATCCATCATGGCCGACAGTGTTGCGCGCGGTTCTACCAACAGGTGGCAGTGTGATCATGAAAAAGACACCGGGCAAATTTTTTTGAGGATTTCCTTTAAGGGTTACGTCTGTTTGTCTGTGACAAAACTAAGGTTAACAGAGAAGAAAGAAAAGCTAATGATCTGATAAAGGAGAAGTTTGTCAATGATTACTTGTTTTGTTTTACACCAGACAAGACTGCTGTTGCGTCAACAGGTTCGGGAAGATTTAAATATTACGTCCATCATTTTTTGGGATTTCTAGACCCCCTCTCCAACCCTGTGTCACGCTATTTTCCTATACCTAATACACGTACTGTCACACTTTTCTAGACCCCCCCCCCCTCCCCCAAATGTTGGACGTAATTTTTGAACGTTCCCTTCTTCGCCACAGCTTCCAGCAGAAAGAATGTTTTTTAAAACGCTACAAAGCGCCGGAACTAGCGCCGAAACAAGTATTAAAACGTAGGGGCATCTGGGGTAATACGCACTGTCGAGGCAAAACGCACCCCCTTTGTTTTTCAGGGATTATCGGTTTTAGAGCTTTGAAACCTTATCAGTCTAATAGAACGTCTTAATAAATGAGCATCTGGAAAATTTTACACATCTGCGTTACGTAATTAGTGAGAAAAATGAATAAAATTGAAAAGCACGATTCTGATGTAATTTTCCCGATCGTTTGTCGAATGATTTGATGGTGAAAACCGACCAAACATCTAATGCTGTTGTGTTTATTCAGTTCATTGAGGGCAATGCTAAGCAGAGGAAAAATAACTTAAACAGTAATCTACGTAAATTATATGTTTTAAACTATTTTATTTTTTGCTATTGATTGGGGCAATATGCACTCCATTGGTTGGGGCAAAACGCACCTATAGAAAGCAAGCTGTAATAATATCTATGAGTGCTCTGTAAGTAATCGCAAACTAAATTGAGCTATTGTTTGTCTTAAAACCTTATAAAACATGCATTTTGTCTAAGAAGTAAAAAGATTTCCAAACTCGACGGTGCATCTTGCCTCAATGTTATGGTGCGTCTTGCCCCTTTGTTTGAGTGCATCCTGCCCCATTGTTGTAGTGCATTTTACCCCGAGCAAGGGTGCATACTGCCCCGCATAAACATACGAAGCCGTAATGTTAGTCTTAACAAAAAACGTTATTTTCAAGAGCTGAACTGTATTAAGGCTGAAATTTTGTTTGGTTTCTCTTAGAATGAAAGTATATGCAATGAATGCATGCATTAAACCAATAAATTATTGCCTTTTTATATGCATTTGGACGCATCTTCCTTAAGAGGTGCGTATTACCCCAGAATCCCCTACTCTATGAAAGCGGCTGTTTTATTGGTGAGGATTTTTATCCGATTGGAACATAATCCGGGAACTATTAAGGTTTTGGATTAGAGTGCTGTGAAGTATTTGATTTCCAGCTATATTCCAGCTTACAGTTTGTATTGATAATAATGTTTACATCTGACAAACCATTGTGATATCCTAACAGTTTTTTTTATTACACCTTCCAGCAGTAATGATATCGCATAATGATACATAGTACCTTCAGCTAGCTTCAGGTAGCTTCGAAGCACTGCTGGTTTGGGAAGAATTTGGCAGATTATAACTAAATGATATCATCTGTTGCAATTTTGTTTTAAAAAAATATGACGCCATCCCCAAATTACGCGTCGCTCAAAGAATAGGGGAAAGTACAACCAAGCGTTACGGTCCATACAAAAAATTTAGGACTTTCATACAAAAAAGCGTAACGGAAGAGGAGGGGATGTTAATGCTTAGTTTCTTGTTGCCAAGTAGAGCGCTCAAGTAAAATTCCACCTTTTTCCGCAAGTAATTTTGACAACTGATCCAGTATGGGGAGAAACGTTACTTTTCCTTACGGAATAATAGCGCGGACTATTTTTCCGGAAGGAAAGGTGACAGCTCCATTTGATTCGCACGGGAGACGTTACGAGTGTTACACTTTTTTCCTTACTTGCCATCTACGAACTGCACAAGTAATTTTGAAGCAGAATCATTACTTGACCATTACTTGTCCTATCTTTTTGCACAGAACGTACGAAGTGGAAACTAGCCATAAAACATGACGATTTTAGCGTTGCGTTTTAAATGAATGCTAAAAGTTTTGTTTTATGGCTTTTGGCTCGAGTGGTCAATATTAAAAAATGATCAAACTATTTCGCGTCAATACAAAAAAAAAACAGCAAATTTTGAATTTATTTTGTTACAATAAATGTAGAAAATACTACAATAAATGTGTTACGAAATTTTGCTATAGGCAATTATTTTAATATGCATAAAGTAACAAATACTGTTATATAACTGTTTGAATAAATAATACAAGTTTTGTTATAGTTTTGTTTTTAAAATAATAACAAATTTTGTTACAATTTTGTTATAGTTGTTCACAAATAAAAATCCTTTCAACAAAATTATATCAAATTGTGTTATTTCTAACTACGGTTGTAATAATTTTGTTATAATCTTGTTAGGAGCTTCTGGTCGGGTCCTGTTGGTGCTCCGAGAATTTTCCCCCGTTAATTCTTACAGAACTCGGGAATTCTTTGAAAAGATTCCATAATATTTTTTTAAGAACTATAACAAGAATAGGGTACTCTAGAAATGTACACTACCCGTCATAAGAACGGACTCGCTTGAAAAAGTATTACAACACTCAGTTGAATATTGCATCCCCTTGAAAAGTTTAGCTTCACCTCAAAACAAGTTAATATGTGATGCTGTATCTCAAATTTCTGAAAATATACAAAGGTGCAGTCTTCAGCAAAGTTGTTCGGAAGGTCGTTGGCATCACAATGGAAAGCAGTTTGATTCGCAATTCTGCCGCTAGTGAGCCCAGGAAAATGAGCATTTTTGACTAGTTCTATCTCGAGATCCTGATGAGACAGAAAGATTAAATCTTTGGCAAAGTTGTTCGTTTGGTCATGGACATCATAATGGCAAGCATGTCATCCACTTCATTTTCAATACGTTTAGATCTGATTCACTCAATGTTCATGTTATTTAGGTGTATGTCATTTTAATCCGAGTGATTCATTTCATGTTCAAGTGATTCAGGTTTGATTCACTTCTTGTTCAAGTGATTCAGGACTCATTCACTTCATAATCAATTGATTTACGACTGAGTCATTTAAATTCAAGTGGTTCTGGTCTGATTAGCTTGATATTCAAGTGATTCAGGTCTCATTCAATTCATATTCAAGTGATTCAGGTCTGATTTACTTTATATTCAAGCGATTCAAATCTGATGCACTTGATATTCATGATATTCAAGTGATTCAGATCAGACTCACTTCCCGACTAGAAGATTCTAACAAAAATATAACATAATTATAACAAACCATGATATGTATAACTCATTGTGATATAATCATGTTTAACATCTTTGGTGTTTAAAAATATTATAACTCAATTGTATCATATTGTGTTATAAATGTTGTTCAATAACTCATTGCGAAATAATTTAGTTTTGATTCCTTGACATTCAGAACATCATTTTACACAATTGTATCAAAATATGATAGAAACTAGTTTTCTTGAAGCTAAAATTTATATCATATTGTGTTAGAATTTTGATCTGATTATAACAAAATAGGTTATTATTTTGATTTGACCGGTGTACTTTTTGTTACGATTTTAGTTATTTTAACATCATCCTGCATCTAGTTTATAACATAATGAGTTATAGAAAAATTTCATAACATCATAACACAATGTGTTATAAACTTGATATATTTTTCTAGTCGGGTTCATAATCAAGTAATTCAGGTCTGATTCATTTCATATTCAAGTGATTCAGGTCTGAGTCATTTTAATCCAAGTGATTCAGGTCTGATTTAGTTCATATTTGAGTGATTCAGATCCGATTCACTTTATATTCAAGCGATTCAAATCTGATTTATTTGGTATTCATGATATTCAAGTGATTCAGGTCTGACTCACTTCATAATCCATTGATTTAGGTCTGTCTCATTTAAATTTAAGTGGTTCAGGTCTGATTCACTTGATATTCAAATGATTCAGGTCTCATTCGTTTCATGTTCAAGTGTTGCAAGTCTGTGTCATTTTAATCCAAGTAATTCAGGTCTGATTCACTTCATATTCAAGTGATTCAGGTCTGATTCATTGCATATTCAAGTGATTCACTTCATATTTAAGTGATTAGGGTCTGATTCACTTTATATTCAAGCGATTTAAATACGATGCACTTGATATTCATGATATTCAAGTGATTCAGGTGAGTCTCACTTGATAATCAAGTGATTCAGGTCGGATTCACTTCATGTTCAAGTGATTCAAGACTCATTCACTTCATAATCAAATGATTCAGGTTTGAGTCGTTTTAATCCAAATGATTCAGATTTGATTTACTTCATATTCAAGTGATTCAGGTCCGAATTATTTTAATCCAAGTGATTCGGGTCTGATTTACTTCATATTTAAGTGGTTCAGGTCTGATTCACTTCATATTCAAGTGATTCAGGTCTGGTTCAGGTCGGATTCACTCCATATTCAAGTGATTCAGTTCTGATTTACTTCATATTCAAGAAGCTCAGGTCTGATTCACTTCATATTCAATAGGTTCAGGTCTAATTCACTTCATGTTCAAGTGATTGAGTTCTGAGATATTTTATTCCAAAAAATTGAGGCCTGATTCACTTGATGTGCAAGTGATTCAGGTCTCATTCACTTCAAATTCAATAGGTTCAGGTTTGATTCACTTCATGTTCAAATGATTAAGGTCGAATTCACTTCATATTTAAGTGGTTCAGGTCTAATTCATTTCATTTTAAAGTGATTTAGGTCTGGTTCTGGTTGGATTCGCTTCATGTTGAAGAGATTCAGGTATGTGTCATTTTAATCCTAGTGATTCAGGTCTGACTCACTTGATATTCAAGGGATTCAGGTCGGATTCACTTCATGTTCAAGTGATTCCGATTCACTCACTGATTCACTTCATATTTAAGTGATTGAGGTCTCATTCACTTTATATTCAAGTGATTCAGGTCAGATTCACTTGATATTCAAGTAATTCAGGTCAGGTAAACCTTTGATTGGCTTTACAATCATTCTTTTCGATATTGAAACTCTGTGCCATGATTAATAAATACTTTCCTAGAACGCTGCAGAACATGGCAATCAACATTGTCAGCCGCCTCTCGCAATCAGAGAAGCAGAGGAAAATAATTACCTCTCGTGTCAATTAGAGATGGCTGGGCGAACAAGTTACGTCCTCACACAGAACTGCACTGACTGCTGCTGCATTCGAAGTATCTCAGCCGATGCGACGACGAAGCAAATTTTTCGAATGTATAAAAAGTACCACCTTCTCATCTGCCATGCCCAAGCCATACACGCCGTCTGTCAGTGTCAGTGTTTTCAGCATGAAAACATCATATAATGCAAAATGAGAAATTAACAGACGAGTGTAAAACTTTTCCCCACTTTTCGTTGCATAATTTTTAATTAAAATCTTTCCGCAGTAACTTTGCTGCTTCTCACAGTTAATGACTTTCACTGACTGGTTGTTGATGAAGTCCTTTTGAGTTGTCGGCTCTTGCTTTTCATGGATTTCTGAAGAACTCCTACGCTCCGGTGATTTTGAATGTGTGTTGATTCGAAAAATCATTTTTTCCTGGAAATCATATAATAGACTGAGTGGGAGCAATGAATGAGATCAATTATAAATGAACGATATACTTCATGAATCATGGGCCCATATAGCCGAGGCGGTAAACGCACGGGTATTCAGCATGACCATGCTGAGGGTGATGAGTTCGATTCCCGGTCGGTCCAGGATCTTTTCGTAAAGGAAATTTCCTTGACTTCCTTGGGCATAGAGTATCTTCGTGCCTGCCACACGATATACGCATGCAAAATGGTCATTGGCAGAGGAAGCTCTCAGTTAATAACTGTGGAAGTGCTCATAGAACACTAAGCTGAGAAGCAGGCTTTGTCCCAATGAGGACTTACGCCAAGAAGAGAGAGAGACTTCATGAATCATAACTAAAAAGATACAATGTTATCTTTGTACGCACTTTCTAAGTATTTTTCCCGATTGGGGATTGATCACAATTGATATAACACAAAAATTAACTTTTAAGTGTTTCTTCAAAACATGTATCACATCGCTTATGAATTTTCTCATAAAGCAGGTCTTTCCACCATACCTTCCAGTAAAATATCAATTTTCCGCCCATCTACTCTCTTCACGTCGATAGAATAACTCCACTCGTTTGTAGGCTCATTTCACAAAATATTAAAATGTGTCCCACGTTTTCGGCGCTGTTTCCCGTCATCCGAAGGACACGCATCCACATCGCGGGTATCAGTGAATCAGGATGTGCCACAACGACGGGACGACGTGATGTTCATTGGGCGTCATCAATGGTGAATGTCACCGCCGTCTTCTATAGAGCGAATAAGGCGGCTTCGTGGAAGTCGATTCAAAAGTCGTAACAGGATTTAACAACCATCCAATAAGGTGATCACGGAGGCTTCCGGAATCGTGTCACGTGACCCAAGTGTGGCTTGGCTGCTGCTACAGGATGGGACCGACCGGCGTGTATCTAAAATAGGCGGTGGGAGCCTCTCGTTGTTGGATGCTTCGTGGAATTGGATTAAATTGACGATATCAGGACTCGGGTGGGCTTCTCCTGCCGCAGTAGGGATTTCGTAGTCAACGTGCACGTTGGAATCAATTACTTTAAATTACTTACTAATTGGATTTAGTGGAGACCAGACAAAAGAAGCGTTGGAGAAATTAATTGTAATGCTTCGAACAATGAATGTATAGATAACTCCACATTATTCGAAAGCCTTCACTGAAAATATATTATGTATCATTGTTCTTTTAATTGTACCGACGATCCATGATCCGAATGATTATAAACACGCTAAAATATCAGCAGTAATAGTTGTTTTAATATGGAACGAACTCACCGATTCATCCTTGGCTCCAGTGATGATGTGCTCCTAATTGAACGCGGACATAAGTGGTTCTTATAGGTTCTTATCACTCTTATGAGGAGGAAATTGATATTTTATTGAAACTGTGTTCTAGGATTTCACGCCGAAACTTGTGGTGAAAAACTACTTACATATTTACTTTCAGTCCTGAGCACCCACGGTGGTGCAGAGGGCCGAATTGAAAGATCTCCATCCTGGGCGAATGCCAGCCATCGCCTTGATTTGTCGCCAGGTCAAATTTCTTCGATTTTCTTGATTTCGTTGTTGAGGCTACGCCGCCATGAGCCTCTAGCTCTGCCTCTGCTGCGATGTCCTACTAGGTTTCAATCTAATGGGAAGTATGCAGATCGCAAGTAATTTCTTGGCCTATCTCGATGCGTGGAAAATTCAGGCAAGGAATCGCTCAAGAAATAATAAAGCGGGGCTTAATTCCGGATCCTTGTACGGATCTGAAACGAAATCTCAAATCAAATGGGGCTTGCTGTGTTAATTTTCTTGACCATTCCAGTCACGGAAAAATAATGCACTGAACGAAAATTACTTGAGCGATTGCACTCCAATACCTCGCATAACGCTTGCTTGGCCAGAAACGAATCAACTTTATGCGAACTATTACCGGAACATGGTGGGGAGCGCACCCAGAAGATCTGATCAGGCTGTACCAAACAACCATTCTGTCGGTTTTAGAATACGGTAGTTTTTGTTTTCAATCCGCGGCGAAAACCCACTTGCTGAAGCTTCAACGGGTTCAGTACCGTTGCCTTCGGATCGCGTTAGGTTGCATGAACTCGACTCACACAATGAGTTTAGAGGTACTCGCTGGTGTACAGCCTCTGACAGACCGCTTTGCGGAGTTATCGTCCCGGTTCCTCATCCGATGCGAGGTTGTGAATCCATTGGTCATAGAAAATTTCGAAAAGCTGCTCGAACTACTGTGTACTACTGATGCATGGCGCTGGAGGTAAGCCCATCTTCGGTTAACACCAATCGTGACAACTTCTCAAATTTCGACAGTTCCTCTGTGGATTTTGATCTGACCATGAAGGATGAGGTCCATGGAATTCCAGAATCTTTTCGTTCTATGTGTATTCCGCAAATCTTTGCAAGTAAGTTCGGGCATATTAGCGGGGACAGACAGTTCTTCACAGATGGTTCAAAAAACGGTGATTCGACTGGTTTTGGTGTCTATAACGAATTTCATAGCGCCACCTTCATGCTTTAAAAGCCCTGTTCTGTATACGTAGCTAAGCTAGCGGCTATACACTACACCTTAGAGTACATTCACACTCTTCCACCTGAGCACTACTTCATTTTTACCGACAGTCTAAGTTTTCTGGAGGCTGTTCGGTCAACGAAACGGATGAAGCACTCAGCGTACTTCCTGAATGGAATACGCCAAGTATTGAGTGCTTCGACCAAACGCTCATACACCATCACCATAGCTTGGGTCCCTTCACATTGCTCGATTCCGGGCAATGAGAAGACCGACTCACTGGCTAAGGTGGGCGCTAGCGAAGGTGATATTTACGAGCGTCAAATCGCCTTCGACGATTTTTTTTGCATTGGCCCGTCAGGAGACCTTGATCAGCTGGCAACACAAATGGAGAAATGGAAAGATGGGTAGATGGTTGCACTCCATCATTCCGCAGGCGTCGAAGAAGCCATGGTTGAAAGGGTTGGATTTAGGCTGCGATTTCATTCGTGTAATGTGTCGGCCAGGGAAGCCAGATGGTTTTTTGAAAAATCTGCATCACTATTTTCAAAAATCGGTATTCCATACAAAATTTGGGTGAAAAATCTGTATCCCATACAAAAATAAAATAGCCCCTCTAGCTCAAAAATCTGTGTTTCATATAAATCGATATCTGTACGGATGTTCAAAAATCTGTAAAATAATGATCAATCTGTATATATGGCATCCCTGGTGTCGGCTGATGTCCAACCACTATTTGTTGAACGCACATACCTTCCGTATTGGGCTCTCGGAAAGCAATCTCTGTGTCTGTGGCGTGGCTTACCAGGATATCGAACATGTCGTGTGGGGATGCAATGAGTATCGTGAGGTCAGATCTGAGCTGCATGAAATTCTCCGGGTCCGAGGAAAACAACAGAAACCCGTTAGAGAAGTGTTGGAAGGACTTGATTTGGAATACATGAACCTGATTTGCCAGTTTTTGAAACGTGTTGATGTCAGAGTTTGATATAGTACTTTCCTTGTTTTCGTTGTCCACTTTTTGGTTTTGTTGTTCGCCCCTGTCTGTCGTCGCCTCCCTTCCGTTTGTCCTCTTCTTGTCGTTGTCTTTTTGGTTCCGTTACAGATATGGACAATTTGTCCCATCAATGTTTTAAGTATAAGTTTGCAAATATTTTAGTTTTAAATCCATCAATCCCTCCTTCCCAATTTTTTTCTTAATCCTTAACCTCGAAACAGCCACGAGTACTTTGGCTTCCCAAACTAACATAGTATTAAGGCTGTAATAAATTGTAAAATGTAAAATTAATGTGAAAACAAAAGAACTCGGCTCAGTTATGCCCATGTGGCGCCCGAGCCTTCCAAATAAACGAATAAGTAAAAAAAACGCTTGCTTGCAGATTGCGTTTCCGCCCCTGCGTAGAATGTGGCCGACCCACCCCCACTTTCTCTCCCGAATTTCTGTCGTTATCGGCATTTGATGACATCGACCATGAAGCTTCACGTTGGAGATCCAATTGTGAGGCCACCATGCACGAATTATATACCGCAAGCATCTATTGATGACGACCTGCAGCCGTTGAGTGTTCTCCACGGAAGTTATCGCGCACTTCCCATGTGTTACCTATGATCGACGGCCGATGAGGTAATTTACCCATTTTTTTATGTGTTCAATGATTGTTGTGAGCTGCAATTAGTTTCTTCTAACATTTATATCGCTTCATATTAGGTCAGCACTAGAGCTACACGATTAATTTGCAGATATTACCAGACTCCAGGAGTTCTCATGAAAACGCATTGGCGTAATCACCCCAACTCCTTCTAGGATGTAAAGAAATAAATCGGAATGATCTCACCCAATTCTATGTCATCGGATGACCGCAACCACTCCTTCACTCTTTCAATACTGTTGGCTACCAAGTGTGCATCCATATCACTTCACGAGGAAAGACAATGTGCGCCTGCCCCAAATACGTGACACTTTTCATTTTTTTTTCCTTCGAACAATGCAACGCGACCGAGATCCACATCGCAACTGTCCCAAACACGCATAACTTTTCCTAATCTGGTCGTTTTTCCATATATTTCTTAAACTCGCAAAAGCAGTCCTCGCCTTCTCGATCCGTGCACCTATGTCGATCTTGGAACCTTCATTGGCCGCCATTTGGCTACCAAGATATTGGATGCTTTCAACATTCTCCACTGATTGTCCAGCTACCGTAAAGCTGGAGGGGTGACCGTTCATGGTAAGATCTGCCGCTAAGGAGCGATTAGCATATCAGAGCGCCGTTGAACTATACACAGAAAAAAATATGTAATTAAAATTCAGCGAGAAATCATGCACATAAAGGGAATGCCAGAGTTTGTGCAATTTTACATGAGATATAATGTAAAATAACATTACCATCATGTAAATTTCCGCCAGCCATCGCGTAAACCTTAATGGACACCAACTGGTTACGCGACTATTAGCGGAAATTTACAAGAACGTAACGTAATTTTTCATGATATCTCATGTAAATATGCACTAACTCTAGCATTCCCTTTATGTGCATGATTTTTCGCTGAAATTTACATGAATATTTTTTTCTGTGTAGGAGAGCAACGTCATCAGCCAATTCGAAGTAATTAAGGTGCTTCACGGTATTGGGCTGCCACAGCAATCCACGATTTGGTTCACGGCCAATCGCACCTACCACGATCTCGTCGATTACGATGAGGAACAGTAGCGGTGATGGTATACATACATCCTTACCTCACTCCAGCAACGACCCGTATGGGATCGGACAAAACACCGTTGTGCAGTACTTTGAACGAAAATGCACTGTACTGTGCTTCAATGAGGCCGATGATTTTCTCAGGGAGACCCTCGCACCTGACCACATGTTTTGGTTCGGCACGGAATCCTGTTTGCTGCCGTCGGAAAGTTGCGTCAACCGTCTCCTGTATCCGGTTAAGGATCACTTTGAAGAGGACTTTGAAAACGATACACAGTAACATGATGCCCCGCCAATTATCGCATACAGTCAGGTCACCCTTTTTGGGTACCTTACTAAGACGCCTTGCATTCAGTCGGCCGGAAATGTTGCGGTTTCCCATATGTTGCAGAATAATTGATGCAGTAGTTGTGCGGTACTACGGGGTCAGCTTTGAGCATCTCAGCTGATATACGATCGACCCCTGGGGCTCTGTTCGATTTCATGCTACGGATGGCTGTTTCTATCTCCTGCACTGATGGAGCTTCGGTGTTGATACGGGTAATGCGTCGAACCCTTGGCGGATCATGCTGAGGTGTTGATGGCGTGACCGACGCTTGAAAAAGTTTTCCATAGTGCTCGAACCAGCGTTTCAACTGGTCAGCCGGGTCGGTTAGTAACTGTCCAGCCGTGTCTTTAACCTTCATCCAGCCAACGTACATTTTCCACCTTCGGAAAAGCACAAAAATGGTCATAACTTTTTTGTTTTTCGATGGATTTTGATGAAATTTTCACAACTTCCCGAAAAATTCTTCTAGTTTATTATGCCGGGGACATGGGTGCCTGGTCCACATGGTTCCGGAGTTATTCCGGATTGTCTTGGGGTACCAAAATTGGCCACATACTTTGCGCAACATATATCTCAAGATCCCGATGAGATAGAAGTATAGTGTCTTTGGCGAATTTGTTCAGCAGGTTAAGAACTAACTGGCAACGGCGACTTTGATTCGCGATTCAGCCGCTAGGCGGCGCCAGTGGCAAAAATGTTCAAATCCTCATATCTCAGAAACCTGATAAGATAGAATGATGCTGTCTTCGGAAAAACTCTTCAGCAAGCTCCGAACTATCTGATAGTAAAGTCTTTGGTTTGGGATTTATCCGCTAGGTGGCGCATTGTGTCTGAAAATTTCAAACACGTTTATCTCGATACCCTAATGAGGTACAAGCATGCCGTTTTCAGCAAAGTTGTTCAGCAGGCTAAGAACTATCTGGAAATGGCGTCTTTGGTTCGAGAATCGTCCGCTAGATGGCACCAGGGTCAAAAATCTTCAAACTTCTATATCTCAGAATCCTGATAAAATAGAATGATGCCGTCTTCAACAAAGTTTTTCAGCAAGCTAAAAACTCTTTATCTCAAAAATCGGAAAACGCCCAGCAAACTTTTCCGAAAGTTAAAAGGAAGTAAGGCGTATCTGGTGTTCTTGGTTCTGATATTATTCGATAGGTTCTGTCTATTATTAAGAAAATATTTGTATGAAAACCCTAATAACCAAAAAGTATTCCATTTTCAGCAAAGTTGTTCAGCAAGTTAAGAGCCATTTGGCAGGATAGTACACTGTCGAGTACGGTGGTACGAGAGGCAATACTTTAACGCCGTCTTTGACACCCTGCAGACAAATTTAGTCGCCCTACAATATTGCTGAACTCTTCCAGGAATTTTTCCAGGCATTTCTCCGGGAATCATTCAGAAGTTCCTTCGGGAAATTCTCTAGGAAATCCTCCAGGAATTCCTCCGGGGATTTCTCCGGAAATTTCCCAAGGATTTCCTCTAGGACTCCCATCAGGAACTCCTTCAGGAATTCCTTCGACAATTTCTGCGGAAATTCCTCTGGGAATTTTTTCAGAAATTCCTCCGGACGTTTTTTCCAAGACTTTCTTCGGGATTTCACTGGGAATTTTCTCAGGACTTCGTCCACGAGTGCCTCCGGGAATTCCTCCGGAAATTTCTTCAGGAATTCTTCCGGGATGTTCTATAGGAATTCCTCCAAGACTTTCTCTAGGAATTTCTTCGGGAATTTTTCCAGGAAATTCTCCAGGAACATATCCGGGAGTTTTCTAAGGAAAACTGCCGTTTTTTTTTTTTCAAGAAAATCATCTGGTACTTTCTCCAGGAAGTCTTCCGTGATTTTTTTTTTCTCACAAAGCCCTCGAGAATTTCTTCCGGAATTGGGCACGCTCGGCTTAGTACTAGATTTGTAGTAATGAGCTGAATTTTAGTATGGAGAGAAGGTTAGTTCTCTGTTTTTACAATGAAATGGTACAAAAAGCGTGGGTATTGTTGTTGGATAACTATGTTGTTTATGTTGCAAGAAATGGAGAAATCAACAACACTGTTGCCCAAAGTTTTGCTTTACTAGCATCAAATTAGGCAAGGAATCATAATACCCACGCTTTTTACACCATTCCACTTCAGAAACGGAGAATTGTTCTTCTCACCATACTAAAATTCAGCTCATTACTATAAATCTAGTACTTCACCGATCTGTCCTATTCCTCTAGGACTTCCTTTACGAATACCTCTGGGAATGTATCCTGTAATGCCTCCGGGAATTTCTCCAGGAATTTCTCCAAGAATGTCTCCGGGAATTGCTCCAGGAAATCCTCCAGGAGTTGTTTTGGGATTTTTCTCTGGAAATCTTCCAAAAAATCCTCCAGGAATTCTTTCAGGAATTCCTCCGGGAACTCTTCTGAAATTCCTCCGGGAATTTTCAAAGTAAATCTTCAGGATTTGCTTAGAAAATCCTCTGGGAATTTCACCATGTATTCCTCTGCGAATCCCTCGAGGTTTTCCTCCAGGAATTTCTCAGGAAATGTCTCTAGGAATTCCTCCGGTGATTTCTCCAGCAATTCCTTTGGTAAATTCTTCAGGGAATCCTCCTTCCTGGGGGATTCCCCGAAGAAAATTCCTGGAAGAATTACTGGAGGAATCGCATGAGGGAATTCCAGAAGGAATCCTCGGGAGAATTCCTGGAGAAATACCTGAAAGAATTTCTGGAGATAATCCCGGAAAAAAGTCCTGGAGAAATTACTGAAGGAATCATCGGAGGAACTGCTGGTGGGAGTCTTAGAAAAATTCCCGGAGAAATTCCTGGAGGGAATCGTAAAAAAAAATCCTAGTGGAATTCCAGGAAAAAATTTGAAAGGATTTCCTGAAGAAATTTTTAGTGAAATTTCTGTAGAAATTCCAGGGAGAATTTCCAGAGACATTCCAGGCGGAATTCCTGGAGAAAACAAAGGAGGAATACATAGAGAAATCCCTGGAGAAATTCCCAGAGGGTTTTCTGATAAAAAAAAAGTCACGGAAGACATCTTGGAGAAATTCCCAGTAGACTTTTTGAAAAAAAAAACCGGAATTTTTCCTGAAGAAATTTCCTAAGCAGTTTCTGGGGGGAATTCCCGGAGGAATTCCTGGAAGAATTTCTGGAGGATTTCCCGGACCATTAATTGAAGAAATTTCCGAAGCAATTCCTGGAGGATTTCGTGAAGAAATTCCCGACGGAATTCCCGGAGACATTCCCGGAGATATTCCTGGAAGAACTTCTAGAAAAAATTCTCGAAGAAATTCAGCCTGGTGAAACTCTTGAAAGAATTCCCAGAAGAATTCCTGGGGAAACTCTCGAAGGAATTCCTGAAGGAATCCTGAGTCCTAGAGGAAATCCTGGGAAAAAATTCGAAGGAATTCCCGGAGACATTTTCAGAAGAATTTCTAGAGAAATTCCCGGAGAAATTCCTGGAAAAACTCCCGGAAGATTTCCTGTAGAAGTTCCCGGAGAAATTTCCGGAAGAAAAAACGGAGCAATATTGTGGGGTGACAAAATTTGTCTGCAGGGTGTCAAAGACGGTGTAGCGAATAACCAAGCGAATAAATCACGAATCAAAGTCTCAACTATCAGACAAGTTTTAGCTTGCTGAAGAACTTTGTTGAAGATGGCATCATTCTATCTTATCAGGATTCTGAGATATAGAAGTTTGAAGATTTTTTACCCTGGCGCCACCAAGCGGACGATTCTCGAACCAAAGACGCCATTTCCAGATAGTTCTTAGCCTGCTGAAAAACTTTGCTGAAAACGGCATGCTTGTATCTCATAAGGGTATCGAGATAAACGTGTTTGAAATTTTCAGACACAATGCGCCACCTAGCGGATAAATCCCAAACCAAAGACTTTACTATCAGATAGTTCGGAGCTTGCTGAAGAATTTTGCCGAAGACAGCATCATTCTATGTTATCAGATTTCTGAGATATGAGGATTTGAACATTTTTGCCACTGGCGCCGCCTAGCGGCTGAATCGCGAATCAAAGTCGCCGTTGCCAGTTAGTTCTTAACCTGCTGAACAAATTCGCCAAAGACACTATACTTCTATCTCATCGGGATCTTGAGATATATGTTGCGCAAAGTATGTGGACAATTTTGGTACCCCAAGACAATCCGGAATAACTCCGGAACCATGTGGACCAGGCACCCATGTCCCCGGCATAATAAACTAGAAGAGTTTTTCGGGAAGTTGTGAAAATTTCATCAAAATCCATCAAAAAACAAAAAAGTTATGAACATTTTTGTGCTTTTCGAAGGTGGAAAATGTACATTGGCTGGATGAAGGTTAACGGGCATCGTAGCATTTATCTTAGTCCCACTAAGGCGACGTGAGACATCGTAGAGGAGACGGATGTCGCCTATGTTTGCGGCTTTCTCGTCTTCGTCGGCTAGGGAGTCCACCCACGCTCTTTTGTCCCGTCTACATGAGCGTTTCACTTCCTTCTCGAGAGCCGAATAGCGCTGACGGGCTACGGCTTTAGCTCCTCGTGTTTTTTCTCGTTATATCGCGGCTTCGGCGCTCCTTCGCACTTCTATCTTCCTCCAGGTATCATCTGTGATCCACTGCTTTCTTCGGATGCGTAGCTCACCCAAATTATTCCCGCCGGTGGCGATGAAGGCGTTCTTGATGGCGCTGCATTGATCTTCTACGCTTCCATCTTCTAGAATATTCGCAGCACGGTTCTCTAGCTCCTCGACGAAGGACCTTTTCACCACAGCGTTTTCCAGTCGGCGTGTGTTGAACCGGCGCCCGATTTTCTCCTCCTGTCGATGGATCATGGCAATGCGCAGTCGGATCTCGCCGTTCAAGAGATGATGGTCGGACGCAATGTCAGCGCTACGTTTGAAGGCTCCGTCTCTATTTTCGGCTGACGCAGATGTGGTCGATTTGATTTTCCGTGGCACCATCACGGGAAACCCATGTCACTTTGTGCACTGGTCGATGAGGAACGGGCGATCCCCCTATTACCATGTCATTGTTGCCACAAAACTCTGCAAACAGCTCTCCGTTTTCGCTCATTTCTCCAAGACCATGGCGTCCCATGACGTGCTAATAGTCCGAATTATCGGAGCCAACCTTCGCGTTCAAGTCGCCCATGAGAATCTTAATATCACCTTTCGGAATATTGTCCACGACAGCATTCAGTTGACAATTATCCTCTCATTAAAAGGTTCCCACTTCATGAGCGCAGCATGGGCGTGAGCGCTGAGCAAGAAACCAATCCCACGGTGACGAGGAGCATGTTCACCTCGTAGGCCAGAGTATAGCAGAATTTGACCCGACGCCAATCTGTGTCCTCCAAAGTTTGGTCAACGGACTTCTCTCAGTCCTAGGATCTCAAGCTTCATGCGGTATGCCTCATTGGCTAGTTGTGCCAGTTTACCCTGATGAGCTAGGGCTAAAACATTCCAAAGTTCCAATTCTTGTCCGTTGTTTCGCGCTAAAAGTCGTTACCGTTGAATCAGTTCGTCATCTTTCATTTTCGGTTTCTGAAACAGTTTGGGAAACAGTAGGTTGTTGGCCTAAGGTTCCCTATCCACCGTGGTGGGGCTGCTGGGTTTCTTACTGAGCCGCTGGATGCCAGAACAGACGCTGTTTGAGTCGCAGCTCCTTGGTGAACAGACGCTCGAGACGTGCCTCCTCAATCCTGGGGAATGGAAGTATATTCTTTCTAGCACCATATGCTGCTGTAGAGTAGTAACTCAAAATTCATGAATTTTCACTAGTTTTCAGTTCAAATAAACGACATGCTAAGAGTAAAAAAAAACCTGGGATTCATCCATGAATTCTTACAGGGACATCTTCTGAAATTCATTCAATTATTTTTTCAGTATCTTCTTCAGGAATTCTATCACGAATTAATCAGGGAACTTCTTTAGGAATTTCTCCTTTGTGAATTCTTCCATGGACGTCTTGCGGGGTTTTGATAGTGATTGATTCAGGTCTTGTTCCAGAAATGCCTCAGGAATCCCTCCCATGTTTTTCTTCAGATTTTTTTTACAGGTACTTTTGCAAGGATGCATAAAAAGAAATTCTTTATGGTATTGCTGTCGGGATTCTTCCTTGAGTTTATTCGAGAAATTCTCCAGTTATTCCTGCAAGACTTCTCCCAGGGATTACTTCAAGAATTCCTCCAGGATTTCCCTCAGGATATCCTCCAATGCACTTGGGAAAAAAATCTGGGATTATTTCAGGAACAACTCCAGGGATTATTTTAAAAGTTCCTTCTACGAACTCTTCGTTGGATTGCTACAGGAATTCTTCCTGGAATTCTTTTACGAATTTGTCCTGGAATTCTTTCAGGAATTCATTTGGAATATGGAATAGGAATCTACAGGTATTGTTAAATGATTCCCATAGGAATTCCTTCTGCGATTTCTTCAGTACTTCCTCCTGGGATTTCTTCAGAAAATCCTCCAGGAATTCCTCCAGAAATTACTTCAATAATTCCTCTGAGAAATCTAACAATTCCTCCAGAGGCTCTTGTAGGGATTCCTCCAGGAATCCTTCTTAAGATTACTCTAGCAATTGTTTTCCAGGAAATCCTACAGACATGCCTCCATGCATTTCTTCAAGGATTTATCCAGGAATTGCTCCAAGAGTTCCACCAGGAATTGCTCCAGGGACAGGCATTTCTTGACAGACATTTCTAGGAATTATTCAAGGGAATCTTCCAGGGATTTCTGTAGGAATTTCTCCAAGAATACCTCCTGGTATTCCTTCAAGGGTTTCGTGAGATGAACACGAGGTCAGAATAAATTTGTCTGACCGAGACGTTGACGATGAGATAAGAAAATCAACGATTTTCTTTGACTGAAAGCCGAAATCCCCAGATGTGTGGTATATCAGGCCAAACATTTCAATAGGTCCTATCTGCATTTGAGAGGCTCTCTTTGTTCACTTTCTTTTCCAATTACTGCAATGTAATGGTACTGTTGGGAACTGAGCGTTTGGGCGGTTCGGATCACTTTTGAGCGAACTTCGTTTTTTAGTTTTGGAAGTTGCTAAAAGCTACAAGTTTTATTAGTTCTCAACAAACATCAAACTATCACTAAAGTGTACTTACATCGAGTCTAACCTCGCTCTGGATTTCGTCCCAACAAATCTTCCTACTGCATGTAACCCGGCCTGCAACCTTTAATTCATAATATTTATTGTATTGCTAGACGTAGTTTTTAAGCAGAACTTACTATTTATAAGGCAACGTAGTTTAACCAGTTCAGCAGTTTTAATTCAGTATAGTATATAAGTTTTATCAACTAACAATTTTTAACGTAGCAAATCTTATAACTTTAATGTAATGCAATTCCTTTGACACACTACCGTCCACGTGATATCTGTTTATCCAATGGTCAAACAATACCACATCTGCCTATTCGTTTCCGAAGGTTCTATACGCTCTGGAGTGGTAAAGATCAGCGATAGGTAGGCAGATACGACAATCATTGTTGTGTGATCGGGGGGTGCTCTTCAGTGATTCCCAAGTCGACAACAGGTACACTTTTCAACTATTTTTGCAGTACAAATCAAAAGACAATTGTTTTGACCATCGTTCAATGCAAGGAGACAATAAAAATACAAATAAACAGCTGAGATATTAACGAAAGAGGGGGAACCCAAAGAGGGCCTCTCTACTGCAGATAGGACCTTTAGACATGTTTGGCCTGATATGTCTGACAATGATCATCTCTCAGTGTGTTTGGAGTCTTGTCCCTCAATATGCTAACAGACAATTGATAACGCACGCACATTGCCCACCCGGGGTATCGCCTACACTGTCGACTGACAGCTGCTGACGAGATCATAGCAGGCCACGGCACTGCCTCTTTCTTCGGTCAGCGTTCGACCACGTCGGACGTGTTGCAGTGCATCGGATCGGGTGCTGGGCGATTCTCATCAAGAACCATAAGCTGAATTCCCACACCAGAGAAAGATGTTTCTGCCTGGATTCCGCCAGGAATTTGTCCAAAAATTTCAACAGGAATTCCTACGGGCATTTCTCAAGCGATTCCTCCAGGTATTGATCGAGAGCTTCCTCTGCCGTTTTTTTTCTACATAAATTCATCTCAGAACTAATTAAAAGTTCCTACACGAATTCAGCCAGAGATTCGTCCAGAAATTGCAGACAAATTCCTCGTGGTATTCCTTCAGGCATTCCTCCAGGATTTTATCCAGGAATGTCTACAGGGACTCATCCAAGAATTCCTCCAAGAATTCCTTCAGAAATTTAAGAGACGAACCAGCCAAGAGCTGAAAGTCTCTTCAATTAAGAATCAATCAATTAAGAAATTTGTGCAGCCAATTCGCCAGGAATTTCACCAGGATTTTTTCCAGCTTGTGTACGACTTCTTGAAGCAAGCTGAAGTCTTCGTTTGATATCCCCGTCTTGTTGCTCCGCTATCTTTTCTTCACATATATTGTTTCCCCCTAACCTTGACTAAACCTCGAGTTTTACGGTTCCCCAAACCTAACATAATTTATAAGTCAAAAATATGAAATTAAAAAATAATGACTGAATTCGGCTCCGTTATGCCAACAAGCATGAGCGAAAACTAAACGTTTAAGTAAAAAACTAGGGGTGGGTAATGTCTGAGACATAACCGCAAGCTTGACGTAGGACAACTTTTAGCGTGTAATAAACTTTTTTGAAGCTTCTACCCTATCTGGTGAATGCGCAGCTATCTAGCAACAGCAAGGGTGTCTGGACATCATTTCCGTTACGGTCGAGGATCTTGACTTCCGTGTTTGTGCGTACGAACATGGCAGATTTGAAAGAAAATTCTCAGTTGTTAATAGTTGTTTAAGTGATGATTAAACGCTGAGCTGAGAGGCAGGCTCCGTTTCAGTTTGGATTTCTGCCAAGAAGAACAAAAAGAAGTAGAAAAAGAAGTAGAGAAGAAATAGAAGAAGTGTCAAGAACAGGAATGAAAATATTTGGATCTGGAATTCTCCAATAACTCTTGTGGACTATTTTTGGTGGTCCTGAAAAGGACCGTTTGGTGTTTGGTGGTTCTGATGTTCCTGGGAAGGTTCTTGTGCTACCGATGATTGTTAGCGACCAGGTGTTGTTTGTGGTGAGCATTTGCTGTGTATCGTATCGAATAACGTTGCATTCCGGGCTCCGGTTTCTTGAGCGTAGCGATGTATTTCCTGTAGATTAGATGTTTGATAGTTCGGGCACTTCTACTGCGAGCACAGACAAAATTGGACGGTGATAAGAAAAATAAGAGCAATAGCGTCTACACTCTGCGCTAATGTTTTTAATGAAGGTTAAATCAATACACGAACCACCTAGTGTGGTTGCTTCGTTATGAGGATTAGCTAATGTTAAATTTAAATGCTTCTTCATGAAGTTAAGGAAATCAAAATTTTCTTGTTTGGAAACGTCAATATTAAAGTCTCCAGTGACAACCATTGGTGTGTCCAGTCTAACATATCTGAACAATTTCCGCGTCATGAACAACTTCGTATTTCTTATGGTTGTTCCTGGTGAAATGTAAACCGACATTAGAAGTACTTCGGTTCCCATAACATTAACCTTTGCTGCACATATGTCTCCATAGTTGATCACTTCGGCAAACGTCTCGTCTCGATCCTCACCGAGTTGCTTGATGGGATGCGGAACAGCCACGGTTGATGCCGTTTCCTTCTGATAGATCGCGACTCCAGCCGCTCTCATACCCATTCGCTTGCACTGGGTGATGCGCTTATATCCATCAATCTCTATTGGAGAGGTAGCATCCATCCAGGTTTCATTCAGAGCGAGAAATTCTACGCTTGAAAGGATTCGATCAGTCGCTATGTCCTGCGCGTGAGCGTTCAAACTCTGTACATTGAGGCTCATCAATGTGCATGCAGAGCCGCTGTTTTCAACTACTTCACTCAGTTCATCTCCTAGTGTACGCAGTCGGTGATTACTCAAACGCAACAACTCGTTCCTTAAATCCACCATCTTTGGTGAGTTGCTACCCTTAGCATGATGAAATTTAAACGAGTTTGCGGAGTTCGTCAAGTAAAGGCCTTGAAGCGTCGTAACACGTGACAAGCCAACGTACACCAATTGCTGATCTTGACTCTTGTCATAATCATACACGACCTCGGAGAAAGTGCCACCTTGCGACTTATGAACTGTTAACGCACAGGCACTAACCACCGGAAACTGTATGCGTTTGCATTTAATGATGCTGCTTAGCTTTATGTTACCTGAACGCTTTGCAATAGGAGTCCAATCGGGTTGCAGAATTCCTGGCCTTGAATAGACAGTTGGTCGCGATTTGATCCTCAACGCAGCACCTATCGTCTCGTTGTCGTACTTGAACCATAGTTTCACAACTGAGCCGTCTTCATCCTTTTCAATATATTTCAGCTCACCTATCGCACCATTCACTACGCCATCTTCTACATCAACGTTGGTTGTAATCATGTATGGCATACCAACGGAAAGGCGTAGCAAATACGGTAACCCACCGGTTTCCACGACGCTCATCTTGTAGAGCTTGATGCGAGAGCTTGCCAGTTGACCAGCGTCCTTGTATCCCGCAAAAACGTCATCCGCTATACAGTCCAGAGCATCCTGATTATGCAGTACTTCGTTGTTGTATGCTTCAACATCCGCATTCCGATGATAAAGCCTTATTGCTCCTGGTGCGTTTTGTTTACACCACTCTACAGTACGGAACCGACTTTCAATCAGTACCAATCTTAGTGAGTATACTGGAGAACTCTACATCTGTCTGCCGCATAACCTTAATAAGCGGTAAGAAATCCAATGCTTGCCAAAGAACAGCACCGTGAAAAGAATTACCTGTAGGCTTGTAAACAGGCCTTGCATTGACGGGTGGCAATTGTCGCAAGTCTCCACAGAATACGATGTTAATTCCGCCAAATGGATCATCATAATTGCCACTAATGTCCTGAAGACGCGCATGAATGGTGTTGAGAATATCCGCACCAATCATACTAACTTCATCGATTATGACCGCCTTAATGTTTGCAAAAGCATTGCGGTACAACTGCAGCATCTCAAAGCTGAGTTTCGAATTGGCTCGCCTTGACATAGTAATCCGAAACGCTGAATGAACGGTTGTTCCTCCTATAGCAACGGCTGCTTTTCCGGTGGAAGCACACGCCACAAAGGCGTTCTTCTGCGCGTTGTGGGCTTGACTGTAGCGATTTATCGTCTCCATTAAAATGCGCAGAGTGAATGTTTTACCGCACCCTGCAGGTCCAGTAAAGAAAATCTGCATCGGCTTGCTGCTTTCATCGTAACTGTGCAAACTGTGGATCATTTGCAGGATGAGGTCGCGCTGCTCAGCATTGGTTGTCCTCACCATTGCACAGTAATCTTCTTTCGACATGACATTAGTACGTTGCCTGATGACAGCATTCAGTGCTCCTGTGGGCAAATGTTCAATATCGTCGTTGTTGGGCTCCATGATGATCGTTCGCACAAATTCATTATTCTTCTCTGTAGCGGCATTCTCCTGCTCACCAACCTCTTCGTTCTCACAAGTACGAAGGTATTCCTCTACAGTCTGTTCCAAGTTCAGCTCGCAGTCATATTCCCTTCGTTTTCTCAAGAGATCTGCCTCGTTCATATCATAAAGCTGAAGAAACTTGTTGCCATCCAGAATGTCGCAGACTTCGCTTCTGAATGGCCAAAACAAAAGTACCGATTCACGCTTGTACTCAGCCAACTCGTTCATGCTGTAGCCACGCCATCTCAATATTCGTGGAACATTCCGGATAGTGTAGGTGTTAGTACCTCTTCTTTGAGTGTACCGTGCTGCGAAGTCAGCTAAACACACATCTTCTAAGCCATCGCGCTCTTCGTATTTCTGGATAATGTTCTTGGTCCACACATCAGTCGAATCCTCATCGATTTCCTCTTCATCCATCTGCCTGTACTGTTTCCTAGATCTTATCCTTTCATGAGGCCACATCGTTGGCAAGAATTGAACTTTCCTGCTGGCTTCAGACATAGGCAATCGCAGAAGTACCCATGCAGCTTCCTGGGCACACATCTCCACAGAGTTCAGCATTTTCAAACTAACCTTCTTCAGCAAAGCCGTGTAATCTTGGTCCGGATACTGCTCTTGCAGAGCGATAAGCTCTCGATGCAATCCACTTATACCGCGGTTGGACTTGTTGACATAGTCAACCAAGTAACACGCACATGAGTACACGTCGAGGATGAACTGCAAATCCATGTTAGAACGAAGCTTTTGAGCAATCCATGGGTTGAAAGGATTCGTCCATAGCTCATTCATCACTCGCTTCAGGAAGATCGTTGGTCGCTTAATCGAAGAACGCAGAACATCAAGGTAGTACTCGTATGTACATTTACAGTCGTCTAGAAACTCCTCTAACGTGTCAAATGCCTTGGTTTCCAAAATTTGTCTCATTTCCGAGGCACGCTTCCTCAATCGATCACGGCGACTATCATCAGCGGTGAGAGGAATCAGTGTTCGCTCTTCGTTCATTGGCCAGTACGGTATGTTAAACCTGCAACGCTTTTCATTACGTTTGTAGCAAGTACGCGTGTGGTCATGAATCTGCTTCTTGATCGTTTCCGGCAAATGCACAGCGCTGATGGAACTAACTTTCCTAATAAGTTCCATTGTAGCAGGCATATCTTCAGAAACAGTTTCGTTAGGATCGTTTGCGAGCCAAAGCATGATATGTGCATGTGGGCTGCCGCGATGCTGAAACTCGATGCGCTTGAAGGAGTCCACGACGTAATGCTTTCCCAACGGGCTGAACCTTGGTGAAGAAAGGATCGTCATGAGAACATCGACAAGCTTGTTGAAGTACAAGCAGCACGTGACGGCATCGTCATTGACCAGCGTTGCTCGCTGTAGAGCACTCAGCTCCTGCAGCGGGTCCGTTAAATCAATGCCGTTATACTCACTGGAGAGTTTGTGTAGCTGCTTCAACAAAAGAGGCCATTGAGTTTCACTGGCGCTCAGAGTCAGGAACATTGTTGGCTTCCCCAACTGTCGTATCATGGCGAAAAGGTCCTGTTTCCTTTGATACCAATATTGCACTGAATTTGGTATCGACTTCATAAACGACAGGTTCCGTTCCATAAGACCTTCCACGAAAGCTCGGTCGTTGAGCTGTCCTCGCGTTATGTTCGCGGTTCCCACGCTTTTGAAGACATGCTGTAACCCTTCGGTAACTCGAAGACGCAGAATCTTCATAGCCATGTACAGCAAATGGTTGGGCTTGGCTCCTCGCCTATCACTCCGTCTCAGCTCACTGGTAGCCTTCATGAAAGGCGTGACGTGAGTCCCAGCCTTGAATTTTCTGGGGTGTCCAAGATAAATATCCGGAAAGGAAAGCTCCTCGGCATCATCATCGTAAACGATGGAAACTGGTCTCCTGTTTTGAGCTGGGGCGATTTCCAAACACTTATCCTCATTCCACATAAGTGTCTGTTGTTGACCAGCAAACATCTCCACATCATTGGTTTCCTCGATGATATCCAGCTGGATCGCGTCTCCATCCCGCGATGAACCAGGTTGAGGCTCAGAAGCAATAGCGCTCAATCGTTCCTGGTTAAAACTTACCCCCTCCCGTCTATACAAAGGAGTGGTAACAAGATATTCCAACCAAGCTTTCACCACAGACTTTTTGACGAATCCAGACAAGTAATTTGATTTATGAATAAGGTGCTTTTTAATGCACACGTTAAAAGCATAATCATCTTCAAGCTCGCGTGGAAGTGCCCTAACCATCTCATCTACATCTACTGGAACATTGATCACCTGACCAATGATCGTGTAACTGCCTAAAATTTCGGATAACATTTTATATAATCGAATAAAATGAGAAAATGTATATGTCAATCATACCTTGCGCTTGGCGCAGGCGACGAATCTGCATAAATGGCAGTCGTGGTGAAATAAGCCTTTCACTAATTGGGTCCAGCGGTGGAAGGCCCAAAGGATAAGGTGGATATTTGAACCCATTCGATGTTGACAAATTGGGTACAGCACCACGTTGCAAACTGCTGCGACAAGTCTGGCATACTTTGAATTCATTGACCGATTCAAAATGATTTCCCTCTATCAACACTCTCCCTGCAGCTTCGGTGATTGACTTTAGATCATTGATGAACCACAGCCTATCACATACGCTGCACGGTATACCAAATTCATTTTCAGTGAACCGTTTGTGGAACTCTCGATCAGCTTTATCGAATTTTGGTTCTTCTTGAATTGGTATAGATATGTCAATTCCTGTAAACATTAATTGATTCATTATGCGCACCATTTAGTAATGATAATACCAATAGTTTACTCACCCTGACCAAAGTGATCAGGAATTAGAACAGACTCGTTCTGCTCAGAACGAAATGGAACAAGTTCTGTGAAATGAGATTGAAAATAATGATTAAATGTTTGCCAAATCATTAATGCTTTTGGTAAAATGTGTCTGGCTTGGTGTCTGGCATAAATTATTTGAAATATTCTTGAGAAGAAAAATACACAAAATATTGTATACGTCAAAAAATGCTTTCTGTTGACAAATATGATCTTAGTTTTATAGGGGTATTCCTAAAGTAGTGTATATTAAGTATCGTCAATCAATAAACATAGGTTTCGTTGTGGAATTAATGTGGTGACAGGTAAACTTGAAAATCTTCACAACAATAATATGCATACAACAGTCAATAAGCACTTACCTTGGGATCGAAATTGTTCAACATGGGCTTCCCCATCTACATGAATAGATGGAGCGATTCCTAGGAAAAATGAGGAAAATCTTTAACTTACTATACACTTGCCATTGAATAATGTTTGGATTACAAAGATTATACAACGTTCACATTTCGAGCTCAACGTGTTAACGTCAACCGTCGAGTCCCCCATGAGTGCTACAGATTTTCAATTTACGAATTTGTCGCTAAACTCTACCACATTAAGCACAAAAGTAAAAAGTAGTGGAATTGGAGTGCTTTAATCATTGGCATAAACATCAATACGTGAAAGCTTTCCCACGATAAGCTATTCAAATCGATATATTTCATATCAAACCCTGTACATTGTACCGAATCGTAAAAAGTCAGTAAGTAAAAAAAAGCACGTAACCGAAGAAACAAGCCGAGTTTCAATGGAAAAATAAAACCAACTAAGTATTATGAATTGAAGAATGGTATTATTTAACAACACTTGCTCACTTAAAAAGATTAGATACATGCACTTTTAATGCTTTCAGTCAGCTATCTGCTATTTTTGAAAGTACGACACTAGATAACAAACTAGCTTGCAGCAGTAATGCACAGCAGAAAACTTTTCCTGACAGCTGCACCGGGATCATACTATGCTAACGACTTAATGCTTGCGTGATACAAGTTGCATGACCGCGAATGCACTTTGAAAATGATAATTTTACTCACCGCTATATGAAACCGCACCATTTGGCAATGTACCGTTGACTGGGACTGCTACAAATCTCACCGGATCAGTGCTCCTGCCCGGAAGAGGTTCCAGCACAAAATTGAGCACCGGCTCAAGATTGGCAGCCGCAGTCGTACCGGCATTGACACCGGGCCCGACACCAACGCCGATAGTTTCCCGCGCATTTTTCCTCCGCTGCCTGTACTGCCTCATGCGTTCCGCATTCGTCACAGCAGGCCTCGGCGAGACTCCTTCGATTTCCTGCTCTTCACGCTTCCGCTTGCGGAAGTTCGCAAGATATTTTGCTTCCAAACGGCGCGGCATCCTTTCAGCAACGAACGGAATGTACTCACTATCACCTGTCACACAACAACCGGCACAACGAAACACTTCCTCGGAAGAACCACCTTCGGCGACTGAAGAGTCAAAATGGACAAAAGTCCATGCGAGATTCCGACTTTTATATCCTCAAAATACATAACCAAGATACGTTGGCAAATTTGGAATGGGCGGAGCTATGCATGGAGTAAAGTTGTAATGTAAACCATTTCGCTGAGCGTATTCATAAGTTATTCTAGTCAAAGTCGCAAGCTACCATGATTTCTAAATCGATGAAGGAAAATTATCCGATTCGCAACTCTTGAGCAATTAGTTTCGGTGGTCCTGAAAAGGACCGTTTAATGGACGATTTTAGGAAGGAAACGACATGAATTCACCATGCCGTGTTGGTTCTCCCCGCCGTCGGAAACTGATTGCTGCCGTAGATTTACTTCTTGCCTGGTGAGATTCCTGGCCGAGCAGAGATTTGTCGCTGTGTTAGTGTGTGCTGCTGCCGGGCTGGAGGCGCCACGAACCTCCTTGTCTGATCCAACGAAAATGACGCAAGAATGTTAGAATTACAACCATGTTTCACACAAAACGGTCTAGATATGATAATGTATCGATGACTTCCTTATACCATTAGCGGCCAGCTTGATCACTGTGTCAGAGCCATTTCACCAGGCATATTTTCAGCTTTCGATTGCACCACGTTTTTGCCGATCTATGGAATGAAACCTTTGAGGAATCAGGATGATTTAAGAAAGAAAATTACATGAATTCACAATTTTGCACAATGCATGTTGGTTTTCTCCGCGTCAAATGCTGGGCCACCGAAGACTGATCCACTGTTTGCTGCCGTGAATAAAATTAATAGCCGACCTCACTCTTGCTGAAAAACGACGATGTCTTTTACTTTTTGGGTGCAACACTATTCTCGATCGAATCCAATTCTCTTTTGGAAAGATTTTCGGTGGTCCTGAAAAGGACCGTTTATATTATGGATGATTTTGATGAATTCACCACGCCACGCAATGCGTGTTGGTTTTCTCCATGCTGAATGCTGGAAGCCGTCGTAAACTGGCCCGCCGCTTGCTGCCTTGGATGAAATGTCCCGCCGAGCCGAGCCGTCGCTGGGTTGGTCTGTGCTGCTGTCGTACTGGAGGCGCCACCAACCTCTTTGACTGATCCAACGAAAATGACGAAAGAAAACCGAGGACAAAGCTTTTATACCCCTAGATTAGCAGGCGAAGCTCCTCCCATTTGGGTGGCTTTACAGTTTATTTCGTTTGCATGCCCCGCCCGCTTGTACCCAGACGCTTCAAACCATTAAGCAACCGAGAAATGAGTAAATTTCCATTGAAAGGATTAAATTAAATTATCAAAATATTAAATGGTTTGGATCATTGTAATTCGAAAAATGTTAGAATTAAACCATGCTTCACACAAAACGGCCCGGATAGGATAATGCGTTGATGAACTCTGTATACCATTAGCAGCCAGCTTCATCACTGTGTCAGAGCCATTTTGCCATTTCACCAAGCATATTTTCACTTTTCGATTGCACCACGTTTTTGCCGATCTATGGAATGAAACCTTTGAGGAATCAGGATGATTTAAGAAAGAAAATTAAATGAATTAGCAATTTCACACAAAGCATGTTGGTTTTCTCCGCGCTAAATGCTGGGCCACCGAAAACTGATCCACTGCTTGCTGCCGTGAATAAAATTAATAGCCGACTTCTTGCTGAGAAACGACGATGTCTTTTACTTTTTGGGTGCAACACTATTCTCGATCGAATCCAATTCTCTTTTGGAAAGATTTTCGGTGGTCCTGAAAAGGACCGTTCTGGACGATTTAGATGAATTCACCATGCCACGCAATGCGTGTTGGTTTTCTCCATGCTGAATGCTGGAAGCAGTCGTAAACTGGCCCGCCGCTTGCTGCCTTGGATGAAATTTCCAGCCGAGCCGAGCCGTCGCTGGGTTGGTCTGTGCTGCTGTCGTACTGGAGGCGCCACCAACCTCTTTGACTGATCCAACGAAAATGACGAAAGAAAACCGGGGACAAAGCATTTATACCCCCAGATTAGCAGGTCAAGCTCCTCCCATTTGGCTGGCTTTCCAGTTTATTTCGTTTGCATGCTCCGCCCGCTTGCACCCAGACGCTTCAAACCATTAAGCAACCGAGAAATGAGCCAATTTTCATTGAGCAATGTTTCTAATTTGGAAAATTCGATGTAGAATTCCAGGTGGAATCATTAGTGGCCGGCTTTTTCATTGTTGCTGAGCCATCAAGCATTCAATATTTCACTTTTCTGTTGCACAACGCTTTTCCAGATCGATGGGATTAAACCTTCAAGGAATCTGGACGATTTAAGAAAGAAAATTACATGAATTCACCATTTCACGCATGCGTGTTGGGTTTCTCCGCGGTGAATGCTGGATACCATCGAAAATTGCCTCGTAGCTTGCTTCCGTGGATAAGATTGAGTGACCGTCTCCGCTGTTGCCAAGCAACGAGTATTCACTCTTTTACTGTTTGGTTCCACAACACTTTTCTCGACTGATGGATGAAAATAATCCGATTTCTAACTCTTGATGAATCATTTTCGGTGGCCCTGATAAGGACCGTTTGTTCATGAATTCACCATGTCACGCGATGTGTGTTGGTTTTCTCTGCGCTAAATACTGGACCGCCGAAAACTGACCCACTGCTTGCTGCCGTGGATAAAATTAATGGTGGGCTTCACTTCTTCTGAGAAGCCGAGCTGTCTTTCACTTTGGATTGCACTAAGCTTTTCTCGATCGATGGCGGTCCAACTCTTAAGGGAAGATTTTATGTGGTCCTGAAAAGGACCGTTTAAATTCTGGACGATTTTGATGAATTCACCATGCCACGCAATACGTGTTGGTTTTCTCCATGCTGAATGCTGGAAGCCGTCGTATAGTGGCCCGCCGCTTGCTGCCTTGGATGAAATTTCCAGCCGAGCCGAGCCGTCGCTGGGTTGGTGTGTGCTGCTGTCGTAGTGGAGGTGCCACTAACCTCCTTGACTGATCCAACGAAAATGACGAAAGAAAACCGAGGACAAAGCTTTTATACCCCTAGATTAGCAGGCGAAGCTCCTCCCATTTGGGTGGCTTTACAGTTTATTTCGTTTGCATGCCCCGCCCGCTTGCACCCAGACGCTTCAAACCATTAAGCAACCGAGAAATGAGTAAATTTCCATTGAAAGGATTAAATTAAATTATCAAAATATTAAATGGTTTGGATCATTGTAATTCGAAAAATGTTAGAATTAAACCATGCTTCACACAAAACGGCCCGGATAGGATAATGCGTTGATGAACTCTGTATACCATTAGCAGCCAGCTTCATCACTGTGTCAAGAGCCATTTTGCCATTTCACCAAGCATATTTTCACTTTTCGATTGCACCACGTTTTTGCCGATCTATGGAATGAAACCTTTGAGGAATCAGGATGATTTAAGAAAGAAAATTTAATGAATTAGCAATTTCACACAAAGCATGTTGGTTTTCTCCGCGCTAAATGCTGGGTCACCGAAAACTGATCCACTGCTTGCTGCCGTGAATAAAATTAATAGCCGACCTCACTCTTGCTGAGAAACGACGATGTCTTTTACTTTTTGGGTGCAACACTATTCTCGATGGAATCCAATTCTCTTTTGGAAAGATTTTCGGTGGTCCTGAAAAGGACCGTTCTGGACGATTTAGATGAATTCACCATGCCACGCAATGCGTGTTGGTTTTCTCCATGCTGAATGCTGGAAGCAGTCGTAAACTGGCCCGCCGCTTGCTGCCTTGGATGAAATTTCCAGCCGAGCCGAGCCGTCGCTGGGTTGGTCTGTGCTGCTGCCGTACTGGAGGCGCCACCAACCTCTTTGACTGATCCAACGAAAATGACGAAAGAAAACCGGGGAAAAAGCATTTATACCCCTAGATTAGCAGGTCAAGCTCCTCCCATTTGGCTGGCTTTCCAGTTTATTTCGTTTGCATGCCCCGCCCACTTGCACCCAGACGCTTCAAACCATTAAGCAACCGAGAAATGAGCCAATTTTCATTCAGCAATGTTTCTAATTTGGAAAATTCGATGTAGAATTCCAGGTGGAATCATTAGTGGCCGGCTTTATCATTGTTGCTGAGCCATCAAGCATTCAATATTTCACTTTTTTGTTGCACAACGCTTTTCCAGATCGATGGGATTAAACCTTCAAGGAATCTGGACGATTTAAGAAAGAAAATTACATGAATTCACCATTTCACGCATGCGTGTTGGGTTTCTCCGCGGTGAATGCTGGATACCATCGAAAATTGCCTCGTAGCTTGCTTCCGTGGATAAGATTGAGTGACCGTCTCCGCTGTTGCCAAGCAACGAGTATTCACTCTTTTACTGTTTGGTTCCACAACACTTTTCTCGACTGATGGATGAAAATAATCCGATTTCTAACTCTTGATGAATCATTTTCGGTGGCCCTGATAAGGACCGTTTGTTCATGAATTCACCATGTCACGCGATGTGTGTTGGTTTTCTCTGCGCTAAATACTGGACCGCCGAAAACTGACCCACTGCTTGCTGCCGTGGATAAAATTAATGGTGGGCTTCACTTCTTCTGAGAAGCCGAGCTGTTGATTGATTGATTTGTCTTTATTAGAGAGACTTTCAAAGCCGAGCTGTCTTTCACTTTGGATTGCACTAAGCTTTTCTCGATCGATGGTGGTCCAACTCTTCAGGGAAGATTTTATGTGGTCCTGAAAAGGACCGTTTATATTATGGACGATTTTGATGAATTCACCATGCCACGCAATACGTGTTGGTTTTCTCCATGCTGAATGCTGGAAGCCGTCGTATAGTGGCCCGCCGCTTGCTGCCTTGGATGAAATTTCTAGCCGAGCCGAGCCGTCGCTGGGTTGGTGTGTGCTGCTGTCGTAGTGGAGGCGCCACTCACCTCCTTGACTGATCCAACGAAAATGACGAAAGAAAACCGAGGACAAAGCTTTTATACCCCTAGATTAGCAGGCGAAGCTCCTCCCATTTGGGTGGCTTTCCAGTTTATTTCATTTGCATGCCCCGCCCGCGTGTACCCCAACGCTTTAAACGAATAACCAACCCAGAAATGAGTAAATTGTCAATGAACGGATAAAGTAACCAAAATATTGAATTGAGTAGATCATTGTAATTCGAAAAATGTTAGAATTAAACAATGTTTCACACAAAATGGCCTTAATAGGAAAAAGCGTTGCAAAATTCCAGGTGGAATCATTAGTGACTGGCTTCATCAATGTTGCTGATTAATGGCATTCAATTTTTTTCACTTTTTGGTTGCACTGCAGTTTTCTCGATCGATGAAGAAACATTTTTCGATTCGTAACTCTTGTGGAATTAGTTTCGGTAGTCCTGAAAAGGACCGGGACGAATGTTGGGCAATTAATTCAAATTATTTCTCCACGCAATGCAATGCGAGTGGGTTTTCTCCGCCACCGAAACATTGCCGCTTGCTGCCGTGAACGGATTTCCAATGCCACTCGCCTTTGGCACTGGAAGTCCAAAGCCGAGGCACTCGCCAGCTCTTCCTCCGATGCTGGTCGAAATGGAACTGACGAACAGCTATCGCATGATCGCATTCCTTCCTGCACCAAAGTTGCCCATCACGATGCGCACCAATCAGAGAGCGTTGGTGGACTGAACGAGAAATTTTGTCCGCTACCCATATTTATAGATTTCAGCGTTTGCAATGTCAAACTTTAAAACAATTTTTCAACTATTTATCAATGATTTTCAGGTTCACCGAATGTTCCAAATGGAACGCGGGAGTTTCATCTTTCGTATAACGGGATTCTTTTATCATTTCGTTAAGTAGGGACGATACTGTGAGCGTTTGAAATCTTTCACTCAAACGTAACGCTCTCGGTATCATAAATTTTGAAATGACACCAGGTATAGAAAACAGAGACGTAGTCCTACGTCAAAAAATCCATCAAGAACCCCTCCAGCCAATCCACCAGGAATTCCTCTAGAGATTCTTCCAGGAACTTCTTCAGGAATTCATCCAGGAATTCCTACAGGAGTTCGTCCAGGAATAACTCCAAAGATTCTTCCAGGAATTGCTTCAGGGGTTCTTGCAGCTTCAGGTAACCCATCAAGCATTCTTCGAGACATTACTTTAGGAATTACTCCAAAACTTTCCTCAGGAACTCCTCCAGAAATTCTTCATATCATTTTGTCAGGGATTCTCCACGGAATTTCTCCAGAGGTTTCTCCAAGAATTCTTCCAGATTCCTTCAAAAATTTCTCTAGTTATTTTCTCAAAAAATATCAAGGAATTCTTCCATGGATTGCTTTTGGAACTCCAGTAATTCCGCCAGGGATTCCTTCAAGGAATTTTTTCAGAAATGTCTGCAGGGATTACTCCCCGAATTTCTCTGGGGGTTCTCTTGGGATTCCTCCGGGAATTCAATCAGATTTTTCTCCAGGAATCTTTTCTGGGATTGCTCCAGGAATTTATCCAGATATTTCTCTAGAGATTACTCTAAGAATTTCTTCAGAAAAATTCAGGATATCCTCCAGATATTCCTTCAGAAATTCTTCCAGGGATTCCTCCAGAGCTTCATGCAGGAATCACTACAGAGATTCATCCAGGAATTGCTCAAGGGATTTGTCCAAAGATTTTTTCAAGGATTCCTGCAGATATGTCTTCAGGCATTCATCCAGGGATTTTTCAAGAATTCTTCCAAGGATTTTTCTAGCAATTTCGCCAGATATTACTCCGAGAATTCTTCCAGGGATTGCTTTAGGAACTCTGCTGGTGATTCCTTCAGAAATTTCTCTCGAATCTGTCAAAAACTTATTCAGGAATTTGTTCAGGAATTTTGGAAACCCGTCCATCACTTTGCACTCAAGAATTTTATAGGCGCGAAGTCTTTGGCGGTTTTCGGAATCACGAGCAGTTCACAACGCGGCGGAAAAAACGAACACTTTTATTCCGCACAAATTCATGCAAATGGCAGGCAAAGAAAGTCTTTCAATTCATAACAGTGGAAGTGCTCAAAGAATACAGTTGAAGCAAGGCAGGCCAAGTCCCAGTGAGGACGTAGAGCCATTAAGAAGAAGAAAAAGAAGAACTGAGAGCTGCCTCTGACCATTTTGCATGTGCATATCGCTTGGAAGGGACGAAGATACTCTATGCCCAAGGAAGTCAAGGAAATTTTCATTACGAAAAGATCCTGGATCGGCCAGGAATTGAACCCGTCATCCTCAGCATTATATTGCCGAATATCTGCGCGCTTGTCGCTCCGGCTATTTTGGTGTGTCTATGACAAATGTTGGTACTGCGATTTATCATCCATTTCAGCTGATACATTTTGTCATTAAAAACAGAAACCACTTAACCTTTAGCCATATTGGATGGAATTTTAATTAATATACGACCCAGCCATCGTATGTCAATTAAATAATGTTAATCCGACATTTCTCTCCAGATTACGTAACCACCGAGTTGTCATCAGCACGATGCCTGCGATTCTCGTGCAGAGCGTGAATCCCGTCAGTCTGCCTCCCAAATGCTTTAATCTGGCAAATGGTGCCAGATTCGAGCCAGCAGAGCAAACTCCGCCAAGGAGGCATTATTTTAATTTAACAAATTGACACGTTTGTAATTAATTTCTTGCCAGTGACTGCGCACAAGTCTGATGGAAAGGGAATATCATTTGATGGGAAGCTAGGTTGATGTAGGGAGCTTACATGTAAGAAAGCATTTTCCACTTTCTCGGTTGGAAATGTGAAAGTAATGGAAATTCCCCTGTCAAACACCAGTTCTGTAGCGTTGAATAATTTAGCAAATGGAAATCTGCTCGGCTTTGGCACATTGGAGCCGTGGGAATAATTTGCTAAAACCTTCGATTTGTACAGGTTAACAATTCATGGGATAGAGGGATTATGTCTTGCTTCAAAGCGGCCCAGTAAAAGGTTTGGTTCCAGTACCTAAACCTGAGTTTTCAAGACAGGTGATTTCAATTCCAAAACCATTGTAATGTCATGAATGTGTCATAAACTATCGATATTGCAGGATGCAAGCAGCACTTCTAATTCCGAACCAGACCAACGCGTATGAATGCAATAAAATTTGTCCCAGATGAATTGTGTTGTCATCGAGATGCTCTGAAAGGGCTACCTACCAAGAACCAGCTCCTTTTGGCCTATGTCCGTACGGCAATATTCGGCATACCTTCAGCATGACGGTCCATGGCGATGTAAAATCCTGCTACCAATCGACCAAGCTCGTATAGTTGCCGTTGGGCTTCCACTAGATTGCCTCCGATCACACTATTCCCATACAGTTGCGTGGTGTTATTATTACGGAGATACCTTCCACATCACGGACCCATTCGGTCTCGCCGGGAGGGAACGGCAATTGATTTGTCGTCGATTCTCAAAATCAAATCCAAACCCCAGTACCCGCCTGCCAGCAGGCATCGTGCAGTGTGCGATACTGTGACGCCATAGACAAACAGATAAAACCTGTAGTTATTGTAAAAAAATGACTGATATTTGGAGAAATGGCATAATGGATTTCTTTTTCGATAAATAGGGGGATTAGGGGCATAATGGACACCCTAAGCAAATGAGTACGTTAGGCCTGTATAACAGAGTAAAACTTAACATATTATCAGTTGTCTTACAATTTTAACTTGTTTCCTACGTATTCCAATCATTTAGAGCAGATAGAATGTATTTATTGTGAAGAAATAATGATTTGTAAACCTTGTGTTTTTTGGGGTTGGCAGGAAAGGTACGGGGTGAAATGGAAACCCCTGCATATTTTATTCTAATTCTTTGGTTACATCGACCAGTTAAGTAATTTGCCTACGGAGATCAATAACATAGATATAATACTCCATCTTAGACGTGTTTACATAACATCAACGTTAATTAAATAAACTTTTGGCCAAAATAATTGGATTGATTTTTTCCAAACTCTCTAAAACGCCTAACAGTATGCAATGCGCGTACATCCATTCGTAATTGCCAGTGTTCATTTCGCCCCGAATCGACTACAACATTAAAATTGTTATTTTAAGTAAATTCTGATCAAAAATATTATACTTTATCGATTGCTACATGCTTGTATACATGTAGATAAGGTAACAATTCACTTGTTTTATGGTAGATACACTTAAACACTCATAATACCTTATTTGATGCTGCTTCGAAATTATAAGAATTTCACCATATGAAAAACATATTTCAATTTCAATGATAGTTTAGTTATTTTGGAGCAAAATAAATTGTACTTTTGAAAAATAGAACCATGACTTGTTCCTTTACACTTATGCATTAAAAGCTTCACATAAAACTCAACGGTGTCGGCAAAAACGCCCCAGGTGTCCATTATGCCCCTAATCCCCCTAACAGGTTTCTATGTGGTCCGCACAGATTTCTAGACTATTTGGGCTACCCAGTAACGTCTCAGTCGAGCAAAACGCCGAAAGAAATTTTAATATCCATAAACAATATTTACAAGTGACATATGTATCTGTTTGCCTGTGCCTACATGCCTACCAACAACGCTGAGTAGGATTGCACGTCTCCGCTTGTGGAAGGTTTTGTCAGAAAACCTGTGAACCAAATCTGACGAACAACTCCCATCGCTCCTAGCAGACGCCAATCAATGGGGGGTGGCGGCAGCCAACCGGATGAGTAAAGACCCTGCTGGGAAACGCATTGCCATTCCGTTGTATTTACGACCTCTTGCCTGATAGGGAGCCTGTCTCATCGTTCAGAGTGAATTCAGTAGCTGTGTGTGCCTTTGCCTATAGGTCTTGGCTGATTTCAACCGGTCGGGCTGGGTGGAAGATTGAACAAGAATAGATAGCACTTCGACAATCATAAAACAGAGATTACCCCTGTTGGGGCTGCTTAATTTGGGAAAGTGAACGAGATTTCGCACACGCGTTGTTCTACAGTGAGTGGAGGCAATGTTGAGTGTGAAGGCATATTTTAGCTAGCGTTTGTTTGTGTGCACGACTTTGTTCATCCACGAAAAATATCTCGTATTCATCTTTTAGTTTAACTCGCAGCTACATATATGGAAATCTTTTTTCAGGGTATGAGCTTTTTTTTTTTGTTTTTATTTTTGTGTATTTTTACTAGTTGCTAATTCTACACTAGGTTATGAGCTGATTGCTTCCTTTGTCAATTAAATATCAAATTCATAATTATGTAACTAGTATGAAGAACGCAGCGAGGGCGGTAATGCTGCAGCAAGGGACTCGACAGAACGTGGAACGTTATGAACAGAAGCGGAAACAGCAGACCATGCAGCAGACCCGCCTCTTTCAGGAGAAAAAGCGCCGCCTGGAAGAAGCAGAGTGTGAAGAAATGGAACTGCTGTGCCGTTCCCAAGAAACACGAAAGTTCTATCAGAAGTTCAACGCATCCCGCAACGGCTTCGTGCCACGAGTCGAAATATGCAGGGATAAAGACGGAGGCCTCTTGACGGACGGACGTGAGGTGATCGAAAGGTGGAAGCAGCACTTCGATCAGCACCTGAATGGCGTGGAGAACGTAGGCACGGGAGCCCACGGCAACGAAAGAAACGACGATGCCAATACAGCGGAGGACGGAAATGAACCAACTCCCGCGCTAAGGAAGGATGCCATTCAAAAGTCCAAAACCAAAAAAGCAGTTGGTAAGGATGGCATTGCAGCGGAACTCATCAAGATGGGCCCAGAAAAGTTGGCCAACTGTCTGCATAGTCTGACAGTCAGGATCTGGGAAACCGAACAGCTACCGGAGGAGTGTAAGGAAGGGGTAATCTGCCCCATTCACATGAAAGGCGACCATTTGGAATGTGAGAACTTCAGGGCGATCACTATTTTGAATGCTCCCTACAAAGTGTTATCCCAGATCATCTTCCGTCGTCTGTCACCTAAAACGAATGAGTTCGTGGGAAGTTATCAAGCCGGTTTCATCGACGGCCGGTCGACAACAGACCAGATCTGTACCGTGCGGCAAATCCTCCAGAAATGCCGTGAATACCAGATCGCAAAACGCATCACCTATTCATCGACTTCAAAGCGGCATACGACAGTATCGACCACGCAGAGCTATGGAGAATCATGGACGAAAACGGCTTTCCTGGGAAGCTGACTAGACTTATTAAAGCAACGATGGACGATGTGCAAAACTGCGTAAGGGTTTTGGGTGAACTATCCAGTGCATTCGAATCTCGCCGGGGACTGAGACAAGGTGATGAACTCTCATGCCTACTCTTCATCATCGCTCTGGAAGGTGTGATGCGACGAGCAGGGCTCAACAGCCGGGGAACGATTTTCACAAAATCCGGTCAATTTGTGTGCTTTGCGGACGACATGGACATTATCGCCAGAACATTTGGAACGGTGGCAGAGCTGAACACCTGCCTGAAACGCGAAGCAGCAAAGGTCGGACTGGTGGTGAATGCCTCAAAAACAAATTACATGCTGGTAGGCGGACCCGAAAACGACCGGATCCGTCTGGGTAGTAATGTTACGATAGACAAGGATACTTTCGAGGTGGTGCAGGAATTCGTTTACCTCGGATCCTTACTGACGGCTGATAACAACGTATATCGTGAAATTCGGAGGCGCATCATCAGCGGAAGTCGGACCTACTACGGGTAAGAAAAGGTGAGCGCACTCAACCCCGGAATCTGAAAGCTCGGGGCAATAAGGTAGAGTTTGGGGAAAGTTATTAAGTCGGCTTCGTCGACGGCCGCCCTACAACGGATCAAATCTTCATCGTGCGACAAATTCTCCAAAAATGCCGTGAATACCAGATCGCAACGCACCACCTGTTCATCGACTTCAAAGCGGCGTACGACAGTATCGACCACAGAGAGCTATGGAAAATTGGACAAGAACGGCTTCTCTGGGAAGCTCATTAGATTGATCAAAACGACGATGGACGGTGTAAGAAACTGCGTAAGGGTTTCAGGCAATCTGTACAGCTCGTTCGAATCTCGCCGAAGACTGCGACAAGGTGATCGACTCTCATGCCTACACACTTAGATTTTTTTACAGTATCCGGTAATTTTTTACCGAATTCTCAACAGCTGAACGTTCGGTAGTCCGTTCGGTAATCAAATCAAGTACCGAACATCCGGTAAACCACATTTTCGAAAGGCTGTCAAAAATTACCGAACTTTCCGGTAATGCGCTTTTCAGAATTACCGTAGGATTTCGGTGATTCAATGTTTTCTTCTGGATATTTTGCAGTTTTTCGGTAATTGTAAAAATAAACGATGCAGTCTGAAGTTTAAATGTTTTTATTTGGTCATTTTTTCGAGAAATATAATGCTTTTATTAACACATTTCTTCACTTTAATTTCGTATCATCACTGATTTGTAGCATGAACGCGAAGCGAGTTCCAGCTTGGTTCAACCTCATAAACACTTGGATAGGTTGGAACGAAATGATTGAATATTTAATTGGGGGGAAGATCAGAGTAAAAACATGTGCACAACTTACCCAATTCCAGCAAAAACAATGCTCCACTTGAAATTGCCACTATTCTCAGAAAACGTTATTTTTACACATTTTTTGGAGTACTGAAAACACTGAACCGCTAAAACTGTGGAAATGAGAACTGCAACTATCATCAGTTTGACATTTCGCAAATAATGCTGGCAATTTTACTGAAATTCGGTAAAGTTTGGTGTGATTTACAAGTGTTCGGTAAAGTATTTTACAGTATACGGCGATTGCTGAAGTTTACAGCACGTACAGTTAATTATTTGACAGATGATACTGTCAAAGTATCGAATTACAAACCAGTCGGTAATAAAATTACCGAACTCTTGTAAAATAAATCAACTTTACCGAAAAACGGTAGTTTTTCAGCATTACCGAATTTTTTCAGCAAAATAATTACCGAACGACGAAATTGAATCTGAGTGTGTAACAATCAGCTAGTGATGCAAAAATGTCTTCAGCCAGAGGAAGAGGATAAGTATTTGGAATCAAACTTTTATTTATGGACACTTTACAGTCAATTGCCATTATAACATCTCCATTAGTATGGGACAAACATCAAATTCTCGCTCCAGTTAACTTTTTCGATCCCATTTAGGTCCCATATGAACAGTACAAAATTTTGGCGCAATCGGTGAAACTATAATTTAGCGCAAGCGGTTTAAAGTCTACATAGGATTTACTATGGGAAAAGTTACACTTTCAAACAAAAAATCCCAGAGGTCACCCCTTGTCTCCTTAATTCAAATTGATCAACGCATCTTGTAGAAAAATCATTTATGAAACTTTCCTTCGAAGACCGCAAAACAATTGGATGCTTGTGGAAAAAGTTATTGATTTATTACCGATTAGTGATCCAACGAACGGCTTTTTGTTTTGTTTTATCAGCAGCACTGCTGCTGTCGTTGCTGCATGGGGTGGCGGGTGGCATCACCACCCCCAGAAACAGCAGCATCCAAGGCAGCAGCTACAGTGCTGCTGATAAAACAAAACAAAAAACCGTTCGTCGGATCACTAATCGGTAATAAATTAATAACTTTTTCCACAAGCATCCAATTGTTTTGCGGTCTTCGAAGGAAAGTATCATAAATGATTTTTCTACAAGATGCGTTGATTGATTTGAATTAAGGAAACAAGGGGCGACCTCTGGGATTTTTTGTTTGAAAGTGTAACTTTTCCCATAGTAAATCCTATGTAAACTTTGAACCGCTTGCGCTAAATTATAGTTTCGCCGATTGCGCTGAAATTTTGTACAGTTCATATGGGACCTAAATGGGATCTAAAAAGTCGACTGGAGCGAGGATTTATTTTTTTCCATACAAGCGTGTCCCATACTAATCTCCATCCTTCTTCATCACAGTTGTGAATACCGGGCAACTCCCTGGAATAATCCGTTCCCAGCCATCTTAGCAAACTGCAGTAGAATCACTTGGCATAATACGGAACCTCACGGTGATGGCGTCTTGCTCCGCCAACAGTCCACTCGTCAATGAGGCAGCATCACACTGACGACGACCCCGTCATGGTGCTGGCTGTCACTGATGCTTGCTAGGGGAAATGCACGCATGGGGAATGCTACTCAGCTTTGTTCATACCCCACAACAGTGAAACTATGATTGACCCTGGGAGTTCTATATTCCGTCCCAGACGGGGACGGCCCAAAGCCCCAAGCTGCTGGTCCAGCCAACGGCAGCTTCCGGGGTGGGCTCAAAAGGCCTCTTTCGACTCCCGGGTCCCAGGGCGTATGAGAAGGGGGAGTTTTCGGTGTGGAGGACCTAACATACGAAAGTAGTTACCTGATCAAACGTTTATTCAGCGGAATGGCACACAACGGGTCGATCTATGTGGCTCCCCGGCTTGATGGTTGCGCCGCACAGTGTTTTATTTTGCCGATTTCGTGCGCTTTTTTAATAACGTTTCAACCGATGATTTTAGCGATATAGTTTCTTCGGAGAAATTTCTACATTAGACAAGGCGCTTCTTTTGACATAAAGAGTTGAATGATCAATCCACCTATAAGTGAGATGAAAAAAATATTTTTTCGAAAAATGCAGATAAACGTTTGATGTCTTCGGCAAAGTTGTGCAGAATGCAATTTTGAACAACTATGTCAAAGACGTCATAATGCTGAATCTCATACTTTACGAGATATATTGCGTTGTGTGTGCATGACCCCTAGAAATCATATATTTCATCATAACTTTTTAACGGGATTTCTTATTTTTTTGCGTCTTCTACAAAGTTGTTTGGAATGTAAAAATACATGTTTTTGCTGAACATCGAAAAACGCTAGCTTTTGAAATAAGAAAGCTATTTACAAATTACTGATTTTTATATGGTAACTTTGATCTCGTGTTACTTTTTTCGGCGCAAAATGGCGCAGAGAACCGTTTCGGATAATGAAACAACTATATTTCTACTATATGAAAATGGCTTAAACTTTTGTATGCAAGTGTATTCTTTATGTGTCATGGTAAATATACAAACAATTATCAAATATTGAAATTATTTAAAAATTCTTAATTTAAAGACATAGAATGTCGCAATGCTCAGCAAAATTGTATATTTTTGTATGCTCAACAACTTTCTAGAACATACAAAAATTGTAGAAAATCTTGGTAAAAAGCTATGATTATTTTAACGAATTATATAAAAAAACATATTTAAAAATCACTCAGAAATTGATTTTTATTATAACTTTTAATCCATAATTTTTACATTATTTTCATGTTCTGCAAAGTTGTTGAGCATATAAAAATACACAATTTTGTTGAACGTTGCGACATTCTATCTCGTTAAATGAAGAAGTTATTAAATAATTTCAATATTTGATAATTGTTTGTTTATTTACCATAACACATAAAGAATACACTTGTATACAAAAGTTTAAGCCATTTTGATATAGTAAAAATATAGTTGTTTCATTATTCGAAATGGTTCTCTGCGCCATTTTGCGCCGAAAGCAGTTAGACGAGTTCGAAGTTACCCTATAAATATCAGTAATTTGTAAATAATTTTGTAATTTTAAAAGCTAGCGTTTTTCAATGATCAGCAAAAATATGTATTTTTACATTCCAGACAACTTTGTAGAAGACGCAAAAAATCTAAAAAATCCCGTTAAAAAGTTATGATGAATTTCTAGGGGTCATGCACATACAATGCAATATATCTCGTAAAGTATGAGATTCAGCATTATGACGTTTTTGACAAAGTTGTTCAAAATTGCATTTTGCACAACTTTGCCGAAGACATCAAACGTCTATATGCATTTTTCGAAAAAATATTTTTTTCATCTCACTTATAGGTGGATTGATCATTCAACTCTTTATGTCAAAAGAAGCGCCTTGTCTACTGTAGAAACATCTCCGAAGAAACTATATCGCAAAAATCATCGGTTGAAACTTTTTTAAAAAAGCGCACGAAATCGGCAAAATAAAACACTATGCACCGGTGGCAGGTGGGAGTTGGTGCACTGGACAGCGTGGAGCGACAGCCGTCGGTGGAGGCAGGTCTCTGCGATCGGCGAGCATGAGGATTCGGCACACAGGCCAGCCTGGTATTTTCACGTGGTGGGATAGCGGGTGCCCCCGCGGCGTAGCGCAAAGCGTGCGCGACGGCGAGGCGGCCATAGGCGAAACTACCGGGGGTACCGGGGTTGCCTGGTACCCCCTAGAATTTTGATTACTTACTGTGAGATATGGGGCGATGAATGGTAAATGGATGAACTGATGAATATTTGTTTGTAGTGCACCCCCTAGAAAAAATCCGTAGTTTCGCCCATGGAGGCGGGACGTTAGGCGAAGACACGGACCCACCGGCTGGATAGTGGACCTTATGGAGCAGGCTTCTTAGCGATGAAACAGATACACGTGCGGCACAACGGAGTTTTGGATGGTGTAGCGGGACCTCCGGTGGCGGAACGGTTCTCTCGGCAATATGGCCGGCCTTCGGGTGACAAAAGGGCTTTCAAGTAACGCTGCTGCCCTGCCGGCGAAAACAGAGCCCTCCGAGGGAGATTCGAGCCTTACGGTGACAAAACTGGCACTACGGTGGCGAGCCGGGCCTTCCGGCGGCGAAGCAGGTCTCCTGCGGCGAAACGGGGTTGAGAGTGGTGTCGCCGGACCTAGAGACGGCCCAGCAGGTGTTCTGGCTTCAAGGCGGTTCGAACGGGCCTTCCGGAGAGGTAACAGGCTTTCTTGGAGCGGACGAAAGCAACGATAGGCTCACAATACTCGAATACTATCGGCTTGGCCGACACTTGATCACTTTTGGCAAATTTGTGTCCCACACGTGGGTATGTCTTTTCCAACTGCAATACGCCTCTGTGTTCTGACAATCGGTAGACGACTGATAACATCTCAACCGTGGTTTCGCACAGGCCCCTTTTTATCGCCATTCTCCCATCGAGTGAGCGGGTGATTCTCACTGGATCCGGCCCCATTGATGCCACCTTCACTTCCTTATCAAATTTTGCTACCCACCTATCACTCGTGTACGCGACCCATCAGCCACGATCGATCAATTCAAATTGAACGTTTTCTAACTTCACAATATTAATCCCCAATTCCCCACACCAAACAAAATCTAGTTACCGTTCGGTAACAACAGCTATGACTGAAGAAGCCCACTCGCTAGCTTGAATGGGTGTAATTACTCACTGGTTCTCCAGCAAATGGCACTTGATACGCCTTTTTGAAGATTACTGTTTTGATTTCAAGGTAAACTCCGCTTCAAAACCTGAAATTGGCTCAATAAAGTCTTTATTGAACACTTTGGCGTATCTTTGATTAATCGTACTTAAAACCTGTTCGGTGTCTTTGAAGTCATCTAAAGCCTGTATCCGTAATAATCGGTACACTGAAATACAGCTCTAACTCTGCAATAAATACATTAAAATTACCCAAATTTGGCCTAATAACATCTTCAGATGTGTTCATTTCAGCCATAAAATTTCATGTGAATCGGTTCAGTACTTTTTGTTGTAGCAATGAAAGAGCAGAATGTGTGCCATTTAATTTTGTACAGCCCCTAGTTTTGCTTGTCAGCGCTGTAACTTTTGCATTTGCAAATTCATAATAATCTATGCACTATCAACAATTCTATAGTCGAAACACGTATTGGGACTAGACGTGATTTTAGCCCCTTAGACAGCAATTAGTCAGCACCCTTTATTGTTTCAATTGTACTATTGAAAGTACTGTACCAATAATCATCAAATTTTGCAGGCATAATATACACATAATCAACTACCTTCTGTGAAAATTTCATGATAATTGGCAGAGAATATCAAAAGCTATGAATAGGCAAACATCGCACATGAAAAACACGAAAAATTTTCACTAACACTCACCCCTATCAACACCAGTAGCTCTCAAACCAATTGATCAAAGTTGATAAAATTTTGCAAGAAAGTGTCTCTATAAGTATCATAACTGCTAATGAAATTTTATAATTATCATCACAGAACTTTGAACTGTAGCGTAAAAGACGAACAATCAAACTTCTCCCAGCGCTAATACCATTCAAAACTACTCCAACTGAAATCTTTCCAACTACGGCAATTTTGGATCCATTCACGACAACAAGTGTTTTATCGCATTTGAAAATCGGGATGGATGAGAAGCTTTGTCTGTATAGCATTTCACTAATAACTCCTACCGCTGAGCCCGTATCCACTCGCGATCACGATTTCTATCCCGGTCATTCCTACTACGGTCATTGCTCCTACTGCGATCACGACTCCAACTGCGATCACGACTCCAACTGCGATTGCGAGCTCTGTCCCTGTCTCTTCTACGCTCACTGTCACTGAGTTTTCTGCCTAGCCGATGTTTAACCGAAAGCACTTTTCTAGATTCACCGTAGTCGTCCCTATGCTCTGCTCTGTTTTCTGTTTTCTCACTACTGATAATAGTTTTTTTTCTACCGTTTCCAAATTTACCTCATCGTCCATAAGAAACTTCTTCCTTAACTTTTTATCTCTTAGGCTAATTATTAAACGGTTACGAATATCTTCGTCTTTGAATTCCCTGAAGTTACAATTTTTGACAAGTAATTTAAATGATAATACAAAATTCTCAGCTGACTCATTCTGTCTCTGCAAGCGATTATAAAGGTTGTAACGATTCATTAAAGCCGGCTCAACTTTATCCAGACAAGCCTTCAGTTTTTTTTATCATCTTATTGTAAGGTATTTCACAAACTTAATTTTGTGGGAAAATCTACTCGACCTCGTCAAAAACTTCATCTCCACTTACGGAAATAAGCCATAAGGCTGTTAAGTTTCAGCAGACACTCTATTAAGCTTGCATAATATCTTAAATCGCTCCACATAATTTGCAAACGGTTTATGCCGTTGGTACGGGTCAATAGACCCAATCATACCAGGCGTAGATATTACGATGATTGCGGTAGCTATCGAATCAAAATCGAAAATAAAAACCAGGTTACTCACAGCAGATCAATCTCACCGTGTACACAGGCGGGTATATCTCACCAGCTAACACTTGTTGCTCGTCTCCACAACTTCACTGGCAGCATGCACTTCTAGCTCGTAACTCCTTACTTTATTGAAGCTTCAACGACCTGGCACGGCAGTCGTCTACTTCGGCATAGTCCAAAACTAGGGTTACAAAGGTACAGTCACGGCGATATGCTTTTCACAACGGAGAGATTAAAATGTGAGAAGTGAGTTTGGTCTTCACTCTGCAAGTTTTCACTCCGCGAGACTTACCTACAGCAATAGCACTCCCCTTGCCTGGTTCTCTAATTTTCTCTCGAGTGATCACAACCAACAATAACTCAGCAACCAATACCCCAACAACAACAGCAGCAGCAGTAACTTGCGCCTATCCTCTAGGTATTCGAACAGTTCTTGCCTCTCACTCGGAATTTGATTTTTTCCGAGATGTTGTGGAATACAGAGACGATCCGTGGACAATAGTGCTTTGTCCCGAATAGAAGACTGTGAAATAGAAGAAAGTACGATATTATAATGAAACTAGCTGTACCCGGCAAACTTTGTCTTGCCTACTGCGTTTTTTGACGTTTCAAGTTTCTATCTTAGACCAAGTATGGAAGATCGATTTTCAAATACTCTCAATTTTCCATGTTTTTATGCCTCATAAACCTTCCTTGGGTGAAAACTAACAAAACAAAACTAAGACGATCAAAATCGGACCTTCCGTTCGCAAGTTATGCGCGCGCGGTCCCACGTATGCCACTGCATTTATATATATAGATCCAATCCACTTTTCTCAATTTTATATTGATTATTCGTAGATAATTCTGCTTTTAAAATGACTCAACAGGTACTCTAATTGCTTCTTTTATCAAAACAATTCTCAAGAAAACCTGTCTGTCGTTTTACAAGCTTCTCGAGTTGCTAGGCTCGAAAAAGCTCTAAGTACTTTCGCCGACTCACGCTGGAAGTACCTTCCGTTTGAGCTACCTACCTTGCTACCTACCTGCACATATCGCGATCGCTTTTTATCCGGTTTTCCGTCGTCGCACACGAGCGTAAATGGGGCAAATTCCTGGCCATAAGTCGAAAATTTTTTTTCAGAGTTTTCCAGAGTCTAATATTTTTTAAAGATAAATGAAGTAATGCTCCATCATGTGCCAATCAATAAAATTCTTTGGGATGCATATTTTTTTAAGAATAAATGCCGAAATTTGACGATTTTCTCTACTATTTTCTTCATTTGCATCATAACTCATCGGAAGAACTTCAATTATCGAAATATTGACAGTTTGAAAAAAATAACTGAGTATGTAACACAGTTCTCCTGATAAGGGGGTATCATTTAAACAAAAAACTTCACCTGGTTTCATTTATTTTGCTTTCTTACAGGAGAGTTTTCAAAATCATGATTTTTGTCAATTTTGAACCATTTTCAGCATTCAAAAAGTTTTCAGATTCTGCAGCATTCCGCGATCTGGATAAAATTACAATAAAATATAAGGCATATCCTTTGTGAATGGCAAGAGAACGGGTACCAGAAAGTACCAGACGAAAAAATAAATCATTTTGAAATTTACAACTTTTTTACAAGTTTTTAGTTACAATTTAGGTTTTATTTCGAAAAAGCAACTTAGTTTCGACTACTTTTTCAATGAACGGCCACTTACTCTCGGTAGATAGATCATAGCAGAATACAAATCTGGTCTTCTATCTCTTAACAAAATGTGTCAAATTGATTTAATTTAGTAAATTTGGCCAGAAATCTCCATACACCGGTAAACGCCTAAATGTATGCAATGCAGTAGTAATCTAATGTAGGTAGAACTGTTGTGTTCAAAATTTGTTATAAAAAATCAAGAACAACTCAAATAAAGAGCTCACTATTTGTAGCATGTAATCATAAGTTGATGCACCGTTAAAAAAATATTTTAAGATAAATAATGTTTTTTATAGCTAAACTCATTAAGTTTTTCACTCAGTACTCCACGAACTTACTTTTATGTATAAAGTTGTGTTAAAATGCCATGTTTTAATAGAAAAATTCAAACTGATATTCCACACGGCTTCTGTCATCATGTTCAAGCTCCTAAAATTGCAATCCATGATTAATTTTTGAGTTTTGATGTGTTTTCCAGGGCACTATAAAAGTTACCCCAATGAAAATGTGATTCCCAAAATATCTGGAAAAAGGTACAACATTTAAACTGAGTTTAAGGGGCCGTTCAAAAATAACGGCCCATACTCCCAAAAATTATGAAGATAGAAACATTGGTCAACAAGTATCCCAATTATGATACTCCTTAAAACTTTGCTGAAGACATAAACACGTTATATACACTTATAAAAGAATTAAATTTCTCTCACACTTCTAGGAGAATTTCTATGAAACGAGGTGGCCCTTGTTTCCAAACAATATTTCACATGGAAATATAATTATTTTCCAGTTCCCTGTTGTCAAATAAAAATGTTCGACGCTTCAAGCAATTTATGGGGGTGAAAATAAACATTGTCCTTAGAGAGGTTATAAGAAACCATTTCTAGCCTTTAAGTGGATTAATATGGCTATTTATAATCCAAAATGCTTCCTCAATATCTAAATTTACAATTTTATCGCTAGTACATACATAATATACCGCAAAAACGTGTTAAAACTTTTTGGCCATGAAATGGACCCTGTTACTCCAGTGTGCGTCGCCACTGTTATATACGATAACTAATTATAATAAAACTCGACCGATAAAGATTTATATAAATAAATAACTTGGGTAGAAACTCTTTCTTTAAAAAGAAATAAAATACGTTATGTGCGTTCCGACTCCGTCTCATGCAACGGCTCATGCTAGACTGAGCTAGCTCTTTATTGCTGGACTCTCAGTTTCTTTGCAGATGCGTTACAGGATAACATAATGATATATAATAGAATGGGTCATCGTTTATATGGAAAATAGAAAAAATCAATGGTATCCCATCAGATCAAAGCTTTTTTGATCCCATTTTAGGACCCAAATAAGTGTGCAAAATTTGGGCAGGATCGGTTATGCCTACGTTTTGCGCATCGTGTTTGAATTTTGTATGGGGTTTTACATGGGAAATTACACTTTTTTGCATTTCTCTCATAACAAGTTCGATTTTTTCTAAAACCGTGTAACCGTTAAAGTGAAAACATAGCCTAGGGTGTCCTGAAAAACTATGTCGAAGACCGCGAAGTGATCTGATGCTTATGAAAAAAGTTATAGCGTTGGCATTGATTGGCGAAACAGCATGATTTTGTTGCTATTGTTATTCCTTTACATGTTAAAACATAAACACATGCATGCGGTTCGTTGGTTATAACTATTTTCACAAGCATCGGATCGCTTTGCGGTCTTCAACAAAGTTTTTCAGGACATCCTAGGCTATCATTTTACAGTATCGGTTAAAAAGTTTCAGACAAACTTTTTCAACTTATGGCTAAAATGCAAAAAAGTATGTTTTCCCATACAAAATCCCATACAATTTTCAATTGCAATGCGCAAAGTGTAGACGCAACCGATCGTGCTCAAATTTTGCACAGATACTTAGGACCCGAAACGGAACCAAAAAAGCTTTGATCTGAGAAAACGGTTCCGATGACCCACACTAATATATAATTCAGATTAGGGTGGACACTATACCCACCTATGAGTTCCAAAGCACAAGGTCACAGCCTCAGTAGCCTGAAAATTCTTGCCAGTTCACAGTACAGTACCCTCCCAACTCCAGGAATGTTCCACTCCCACAGAAGAATGAACCTAATATGTGGACAGAGACATACATCAAACGAGTGACTGATACAGAGTTCTGTACAGATGATGCAACGACAGAGGCTTCGAAGTATGTAGGAAACAGTTCTCATAAAATGAGAAAAACCGACATCAGACCGACGACGACGACTGACCAACCATCTTCCCATCTCTATCTGTCGCACTATCTGTCTATTTGTCTGTCGAGGACAGTGGCATGTCAGCATAAACAACTATCTTTCATCTATTTTTCTCCGGCAGTAGGGCATAGAAACGCGCGCTCGAAACAACTAACGACCAACAAACGACGGTGAATGACGGTGGAGTCTGAGAGTAAGACCATCATCATCATCATCATCATCTCCAGCAGCAGCGGAAATGCTGCACCGGAGAGCCTTGCGAAGCCAAAGGACTAAATTGCATTCCCAGGTGATTTCTGTGAATGAGGCTGGAGTGGGCTGCATTCACACTGCTGCACTAGTTCCCTTTGTCTGTGGGTGGTTTGGCTTGTGGATGCTGTGCAGCCGAACCAAGCGTGTGGAAGCCACTGGCACCAGGAACGCAAACAATGCCTTTGGCTTGTTAGCTTTATCCAATCTCGAGAAGAAAAGGGGGAAACGGGAATCATCGCCGGAAAATGCGAGATGAATAGCGGAAATAACCTGCTGCTCTGGCTGAAGAAGGTGGCGAGTGGGGGCAAATGCAGATAAGCACAATTCTCATGCTTTTGTGGGAGGCTTTTTTATCTGGTTTCTTTGGCTTGGCCGTGGAGAATCGTAGCTGCCAATTTGCATTGTGGCAATGAAATGTTTGAACTACAAAAAAAAAAAAAGTCTACGATCTTTCTCATTAGCAGTGAACCAAATGGTTAAAGTTGTTGAAAAGGGAAAATTGCTACAAACGAGTATTGAACAGGGAGCGATTTTCACGAAATCCGATCTATTTGGGTGATTGGCGGACGACTTGGATATTATTGCCAGAACACTCCAAACGGTGCGGTGACAAAGTTGTACTCTTGCCAAAAACGTGAAGCAGCACCCACGGCGGTGCAGAGGACCGAATTGAAAGATTTCCATTCTGGGCGATTGCCAGCCACCGCCTTGACATGTGGCCAGGTCAAATTTCTGCCGACTTGCTTGGCCTGTAGCCGTTGAGTGTTCTCCACTGATACACACCAGGTTTCACTGGCGTATAGCAGCACAGATTTCACGTTCGAGTTGAAAATTGGGATTTTGGTGCGTCGACTAATCTGGTTGTTTTTCCATACATTTCTTAAACTCGCAAAAGCAGCTCTTTTTTTTTTTTTTTCTTCTAAACCATAGGGGGATAATCTGCTCAACAGACACCCTAACAGAAGGTTAGGGTAGTGTAGGTCTGAGGCCGTCTTCTACAACAAAAGTAAAAGCCAGGACTACTCTCTCCTCGTACCCACTAAACCATTCCTATGGTCGCCAAACCCTACGTCTCTCCGGAACCACCAAGAAGGTATTGCTTCAGAGAGGGGCTAGTGCACATCGCACCCTCAAGGTTAGCTGCGTAGCCTAGCAGCAACGAACATCGATGACTCGCTCTGGAGAGTCCATCACGGTAACATGCTGGCGCTTAGCCAGTTTTCCGAGTGGTCCTCGCCACTCTCTTTGTCCTCGGAAGGCGGGCAGGGTCAACCTCGCCCACGCCCAACTGCTTTGCAGACATCAAGAACTGATGCCCACTTGCAACCCGATCTGACCTGCTGAAGGCAGGTATCACTACCCTTCAGGCCCTATCAGCTGCACCAGAAGGTTGCTGACAACAGGGTCTCCACCTGCCTCGACCCTTGCCGGGGACCCCTTTCCAACTGCGGGCTCGGATCCAACCCAGTAGACCGATGCCACGACAGCACCGCTACCGGGACTTCCTCTCCGCGGCCACTTAATCGCTGTAAGGGTCGATCTCGACCGCAGGGCACCGGTATGACCTACGAAGCCGACTCCGAACCCCTGGAGCACCTCTTGTACTGCATCTGAACTAGCCATTCTCCGAGTCCACGCGCCACCTCCTCTGTAGCTCCCAAACGATATGGGTGATAGCCGTTGAAACGGCGTTCCAGCCAAACTCATCCCTACACATCCTCTGGACCAAGTTGTCCGGAGTTGCGTCCTCCCTGCATTGCACACTGGGCATTCGGGAGAATCCGCATGCCCGAAACGGTGTAGATGCTGTCTGAAGCAACCATGACCTGTAAGGACCTGTGTCAGGTGGAATGTAACTTCCCCATGGCGCCTATTAATCCAACTATCTTCCCTCGGTATCAACCTATGGGTCCACCTTCCTTTGGTGGAACTGTCCCACGCGTGCTGCCATTTGACCATAGAGGCCATCCTGACAGTCCTGCGTATGCCTCTTGTGCCGCGCATTTCGAAGCACTCCATGTCCTCATTGATAAGAATGCTGATAGGCACCATACCAGTAATGACGTAGAGAGCGTCGTGTGACACGGTACGGTACGCGCTTGCAACCCGAGTAGAGGAAAAGAGCTCAATAATAGCATGTTTTGATATGGAGATCAAAAAGTGATATGGGTTTGATTGACATAAGAGATAAAAGATCTAAAAATAAAATCAAAAATTTACTCCTGGAACATCATCATCAAATCATATTTAGATTTTTTAAGATCTAACCAATAGCAGCGAGCTATTCGTATGATCTTGAAATATCAAATTTTGATATTGTTCAGATGTTCCAGGAACATTTTTCAGATATTATTTTCAGATCTTTTATCTCTTATATCAACCAAACCAATATCATGTTTTGATCGTCTGTATTTCACCTCTACCCGGGAACCCTCAGGCACATAAGCCTGTAAGTACTTTCCAGCTTCCGTCGCTAGCATTTAGTACTTAGCGCGGTGCCCCACGCCGGGCCGCCATACCTTAGTATGGACGTAGCAACACTAGCCAAAAGCTTGCGCTTACTGGTGTACACCGCAGAGCTATTGGACATCATCCGGGACAGTGCCGCAATAGCTGTGGAGGCTCTTTTACAGGTATAATCGACGTGGCTACCGAAGGTAAGCTTATCGTCGATCATCACGCCCAAGTGTTTGACGGAGCGCTTTGACAGGATAGTGCACTCTCCTACACTGATCTCCGTCTGCTGCTCCGACTTCAGGTTGTTAACAACCGTCACCTCTGTCTTGTGGTGAGCCAGCTCCAGTTTCCTGGACCGCATCCACGCCTCCACAACCTTGATCGAGTGGTTGGTAGTAAACTTTAACTCCTCGATCGTTTCACCGTAGACTTCGAGCATAATGTCGTCGGCAAATCCGACAATCACCACTCCCACTGGGAACTCTAACCTCAACACCTCGTCGTACATGACATTCCATAACACCGGACCCAGAATGGAACCTTGCGGGACTCCTGAGGTTATGTGAAAGCACTTCCGACCCACCTCCGTGTCGTAGACTAGTATACGATTCTGAAAGTAACTTCCGAGAATCTTGTACAGGTACTCCGGTATCCCCAGACGCAAGAGCGCATCGGCAATAGCAGACCAGCTGGCGCTATTAAATGTATTCCTTACATCCAGAGTCACTACCGCACAAAAGCGAATTCCCCTCCTCTTAGGCTCGAGTGCTTTCTCGGCGGTTTTTGTAACCGACAAGATAGCGTCTACGGTGGACCTCCCCTTCCGGAAGCCGTACTGGTTACTCGAAAGACCATTTTCGCCCTCGGTGAACCGCAACATTCTATTGAGGATGATCTTTTCGAGCACCTTCCCCGCCGTGTCAATCAAGCATATTGGTCTATATGCCGACGGGTCTCCGGGTGGTTTCCCCGCCTTTGGCAATAGTACCAGGCTCTGCCTCTTCCAAGCTTCTGGGAAAACTCCCTCGTCCAGGCATTTCTGCATAGCAGACCTGACCATCTCGGGAGCCTCTGCAATAGCTACTTTTAAGGCCAGGTTCGGAACTCCGTCAGGACCTGGGGCCTTACCTACGCTAAGGGACTTAGCTATCCCCGCAAGTTCCACATCGGTGACCCTCTCCTCATCGCCAGCCCCAGTCCCCGGCTGTCCTACGAAAGGAGGCCAAGGACTAGGATCATGACGCGGAAAAAGTCCTCCAATGATCCCCTCCAACATCTCTGGAGATTGCTCTGTAGGAGCCATCACACCTCTCGTCTTGGCCATAACGATCCTGTAGGCGTCACCCCACGGGTTCGTATTGGCACTCTGACAGAGACCCTCAAAGCAGGCCTTTTTGCTTGCTCTTATCTCGGTCTTAAGCGCGGCTTTTGCAGCGGCGAACACCACCCGCCGTTCGTTTCGCTCTTCCTCTGATCGTGGTCGCTGCATCCACCGCCTAGCCCGTAGGCAGGCGCGGCGCAGGTCCGCAATCGCGTCGGTCTACCAGTAAGCCGGTGGCCTCTCATTTCTAGGGTGGACTCGCCTAGGGCATGGTCGCATCACACGCACGTGCGCAAAAGCAGCCCTCGCCTTTTTGATCCGTGCACCTATGTCGATCTTGGTGCTGTCATCGGCTGCCATTTGGCCACCAAGATATTGGAAGCTTTCAACATTCTCCACTGATTGCCCAGCTACCGTAAAGCTGACGTTTATGGTAAGACCTGCCGCTAAGGAGCGATTGGCAAGATCATCGAGCTTGCTCTGCATATCAGAGCGCCGTTGAGCTAGGAGAGCAACGTCATCAGCCAGTTTGAAGTCATTTAGGTGTTCAATGGTAATGGGTTGCCACAGCAATCCACGATTTGGCTCACGGTCAATCGCACCAACCAGGATCTCGTCGATTACGATGAGGAACAGTAGCGGTGATAGTATACATCCTTGTCTCACTCCAGCAACGACCCGGATGGGATCGGACAAGATACCATTGTGCAGTACTCTGATCGATCAAAAAACGATCAAATCTGACTATATATGTCAATGGTTGCTCCTGGTTGATTGATCTGAGCTGGTATCAATTGCACTGAGATCCAAGTGTCTTTCTTTCTTTATGGCACGACGTCCCCACTGGGACTTGGCCTGCCTCGCTTCAACTTAGTGTTCTTTGAGCACTTCCGCAGTTATTAATTGAAGGGCTTTCTTTGCCTGCCATCGCATGAATTTGTATATTGTGAGGCAAGTACAATGATACACTATGCCCAGGGAATCGAGAAAGTTTCCCCGACCGGAACGGGAATCGAACCCGCCGTCTCCGGATTGGCGATCCATAGCCTTATCCACTAGGCTAACTGGAGATCCAAGTGTATAAGGGCTGGGACACCCCACTTATTCTTAAAGTGCAATTCTAGTAGCAAGATACCATTGTGCAGTACTCTGCACGAAAATGCCCTGTACTGTGCTTCAATGAGGCCGATGATTTTCTCAGGGACACCCTTGTGCCTGAGGGCTTCCCACATATTTCCGTGATTGAGACGGTCGAAAGTTTTTTCGTAATCAATGAACACCAGGTAGGGAGACTCTTGCAATTCATTGGTTTGCTGCAGGATGATACGGAGCATGACAATATATGGTCCACACAGGATCGTCCGGCACGGAATCCTGCTTGCTGCCGTCGGAGAGTTGCGTCAATCTTCTCCTGGATCACTTTGCAGAGGACTTTGAGAACGATACACAGTAACACAGTAACAAAGGTCGGACTGGTGGTTGATAAATTTTTACTAAGGTGTTTTCTAAAGAATGGGTAGAGATAACAAAACTTGATCAGTTCGATCTCAGACACTTTCTGCTCATATTTATTTCTCCTGATTCTCATTATAGTTCTTACTTCTCTTTTCTATCAATCGTAACCGGTATTCTCCTATTTACCGAAATCCTATACTTTGGGGTTTTCTAAAGAATGGGTAGAGAAAACACAACTTAATCAATTCGATCTAAGATAGGTACTTTCTGATCATATTTATTTCTCCTGATTCTCATAAAAGTTATAATTTCCCTTTTCTATTAATCCATATCTTTTCAGTGCAGCCATCTCTCTTCAATTTACCACCTGTCTTAGAAACCGGTATTCTCCTATTTACCGAAATCCTAATACCGAACTTGTATACAACAGTGGTGAATGCGGGTAGGTGGAATGGAATACGACAAGATTCGTCTAGAAAGTAACGCAGCATTCCGAGGTAGTGGAGGAATTCGTCTACCTTGGATCCTTACTGATAACTGACAACAATGTGAGTCTGGAATACGGATGCGCATCATCAGTGGATATCGTGCCTATTTATTTCGAGTGATGCGTGCTAATGACGATCTTCGGCGGTGGTGTGCAGGAGAATAGTGTATGACGCAGAAGGATGAACCACGGGCTCGCTACACTCTATGGTGAATCCAGCATCCAGCCGGAGGGATACGTTGGACAGGTACTGTAACAAGAATGCCGGACAAAATCCCTGAAAAGTTGGTGTTCGCTACTGATCCGGCTGGCAATAAACTGGTGTGCAAAAAAAGCTCATGCTCCTCTGAAGAGGAAGACAGCAAGGATAGCCTTGACGTCAAAACTCAACCAAGACAAAATACATGACTTCTTAGGAAGAGATTGATGGAGTTGTGTTTGTAGTTGTTGATGAATCTTGGTCCACTTGTGGCATGTGACAATGATGTTTCTCGTGAAGTGAAAAGGCGTAGTGCAGCTGTTAATAGGGCCTTTTACGGACTACGTAATTCGTATAGATTCCGTAATTTGCAAACTCATATGAAATTCACTATGTACATATAAGATGTTGATTCTTCCGGTGATCCTCCACGCTCACAAGGCGTGGATGTTTAAGGAGATAGGCCGGGAAGCTTTCGAAAATATCGAGTGCAGAGTGCAATTCTTGGAGGGAAACAAGAAAATAATGTGTGTTACGTTCGGGGAAACTGGACGAACAAAGTCCAAGGTTGACGAGGATGGTGCTGTAAGCTGTACAGTACAGTTACTTTGTAGCCAACAAGTTACATAAAGCCTGTATCCGCAATAATCGGGACACAGAAGTACGGCTGTAGCTCTGTAATGAATCGGTATAATTGACCAAATAAATGACTGAGAACTCTTTGGTGTATGTTTATTGTTCGTGCAAAATTTCATAAAAATCGATGCGCATTACTTTTAACTGTATATGAAAAACAAACAGACGTGGTTTTAAGCATTTTGTACAATCATGACCAATTTTCATTCGCATAATAGATGGTTATTTTACGGTACAGTTCAAAGTTCTATTAACATAATTATGAAATTTTGTTAGTAGTTATGATACTAGAGACACTTTTTTGCAAAATTTCGTCAACTTTGATCGATTGGTTTGAAAGCTACTGGTGTCGATAGGGCTGATCGTTAGTAAAAAATTTTCGTGTTTTTCATGTGCGCTGTTTGTCTATTTATAAATTTTGAATTTCTCTGCCAATTTTCATGAAATTTTCACATATGGTAGCTGATTATGTGTATTTTATGTCTGCAAATTTGACGATTATTGGTATAGTACTTTCAATAGTATAATCGGAACAATAAAGAGTGCTGACCAATTGCTGTCTGAGGGGCTAAAATCACGTTCAGTCCCAATACATGTTTCGACTATAAAATTCTTGATAGTGCATAAATTTTCTTGAAATTTTGTCTAAGCAACAAATGTAAATTGAGAGGATTGTGTTCAAAATTTCAGCCATTTCCTTTGCCAAATTGAAAAGTTACAGCGCTGACAAGCAAAACTAGGGACTGTACAAAATTCAATGGCGCTCATTCTGCTCTTTCATTGCTACAACAAAAAGTACTGCACCGATTCACATGAAATTTTATGGCTGAAATGAACACATCTTATGATGTTATTATGCCAAATTTGAACAATTTTAATGTATCTATTGCAGAGTTACAGCTGTATTTCTGTGTCCCGATTATTGCGGATACAGGCTTTATCAAGGTGAGGTTCCGGCGAAGGACCGAAGATCACGCTCATAACGATTAGAGACGTGATTGAACCCCAAAGAAGATGGATTCTGCATTCATCGTGAAATATTCGCGACGTCTTATAGCCGGACAACTGACAAGTAAATCTAGTTTTATCTCACCTCTCTGGCAGCATCCTCATCACCATTGTTAGTATAATATCAAATCATTTTAATCACACATAATGCTCTACAACGTACAAACACTCACACTCAATCACTCCCAGATTAGAGAGGGCGCGAACTCAGGATACACTTCCTACTATCGTCTGGAAACAGCAGCACTAGCAGAAGCAGCAGCCTCCCTTTTCAACCTCATCCGCGGAGCAGCACAGCATTACCATTATTTATAATGATAACTTGTGCAACTAATTACGACAATGCACTTATGATCCTACACCAACCACCATCATCGTCGTTGTCATCCTCGTCAAGATAGGAAAACACCATACAGACAGGCGACACACTAACAATACTCGTGTGTAGTCCTGGAAAAGCACACACATCCGGAGCAATAACGGGGAGAGGGCAAGGGTTGAACTGGCTCGTAGAGATTATCTCGAACTGGTGATGGAACCGAACACTTTGTCTCGTCATCGTCGTCGTCATCGTCGGGGATTATTTGTGTCGTAGAATATAACTTGGTATGTACTGCGGAATACCACTACCAAAACAAGGGTGTGTGATGTGCAACCGATTTACCACACTATATGTATATATAAGAAGGTTCTCCAGACCTCTCCAGACCTCTCCATCTTGGGAGGAGACACTTCACTAATTTTTTGCAGGGTATCTTTAGAGATTCCTCAATATATTCATTTGGCGATTCCTCTAAGGATTTTTCCGAGATTCCTTAAAAATATTTGTACCAGGATTCCTTCCGGAACTTCTCTGGGTATTCCTCAGCGATTCATTTAGGAATTCCTTTGGAGGTTTTCCTGAATCATTTCCAGGGTTCCTTCAGAGATTACCTCGGTATTTCTTTTGCACTTCACCCGTGATTCATTGAACCATTCCTTTCAGGGAATCTTTCATGGATTCCTCCCGAGATTTCTATAGGAGAATGCCAAGAATTGATTAAAAAAATGCAAGGTTATTTTTGAATCCTCCATTACGAAAACCTGGACCCTTGATAACATTTTTTTTTTGAAGATTTTAGTTATGAAACACCTTTTGCGTTAACAGATTAAAGTAAGTCTTTTTGAAGGGAGTTTATAAGACACTTCTTTGATGTTTAATAAGCTTTGTGTAGTCATCTCATACGTATTGCACACCCTATACAACTTGGAAATGAATGCTACGCTGTATTGCAAGTTTCCAGCGCAGCAGTAGCAGCGTAAGGAAAAGTTGATAATGTCGGGATTTAGCCGCCAGGGAGGATCCTCCCAAACGGATCTCGAGCGCCATGTGAATGCACGTTGAGAACAACTTTTCAGCGGTTAATACATTGTTGTGCTTTGTTTCCCCCTTTTCCCGAGTGTATTATAGGTGGAGCTATGTGCAACATCATTGTGTCGCTGCCGGTCGCTGATGAAGGTTGAAGATTAGCACAGATTTTGGTTACGCTTCAACGTTGATTAGTTTACAAACTTGTCCCCTGCATGGCGATAAGAAAGGAAGCAATTGGATTGCGTATGTAGATTGCCCTGAGCAGTAGATTTATTCTTCAAAAGTGACGAGAAAAAAATCCTTCCAAGTCAGCATTGTCGATTGCGCCAGTTGAGCATTTATGCAAATACAGTTTGGTTAGACTTCGAGTGGACCACTTTGCATAGAACCGTCGCCGTGTCGTCCTCTCGACCGAAATGCGTTTTATCGTTTGGAATACGACTATGGCCATGACAAGTGGAACGCAGTTCAGTTCGTTCGGCAATAAGAGAGCTGTGTGAAGTTGTTTTTCCAACACTTGACGTGACTTCTCCACTTTGCGCTAAGCGTAGATTTTTTGTTATCTGTTGACTATGAGTGATTCGTTCTAGTACCATTGCTTTTTAACATTTTTTGTTCGTTCTGGCTTTTCCCTGTCACAAATTGGTTGTTGGAAAAGTTACTGTTTGTACAAGAAGCTCTGCTAGGTAAAAGGAAATTGTAGCATTTAGGGCTGTATCTGATTTTTTTTGTCTGGTTTGATCAAATTTTCATTACGACTGTAACTTTTGAAGCATTTCTCTCAGTCTATCATAAAGTTAGAATCAATCAAATAAAATGAAAAAATGGGATAATTGCAGAGAGATTATGAAACAAAATCTTGGAATGTCCGTTTGCTGAATGTTGGCTATCGCCTAGCTCTATATCACGGGTTCCCAACCGGTGGTCCGCGGCCCCCTGTTCAAATTTGATTCTTTTTTGTGCAGATTATACCAATTTTTAGTTTTTTATACCGCCACCCCCCAAAAGCAACAATTTGAGGAACAAATTTTCAGTATAAAACGCCTTCGGTAGAAAAAAATTTCGGCTGCGCCGCTATTTTTCAGCTACGACTCAAATTGAATGTGCATGACATCATTGGTTACGAAATGTGAGTGTCGAATGAAAAAACGTATCATTGAACGTCGAAAATCCCTCCCATAGTAAATTTCAGGCTTCGTCACTGTACCAAAAAAAAACTCGGATTCGTGCATTAAATTCATATTTTTTTTCTAAAAAAATTCATAGGGCCCCAGATGTTTTGATAATTCTTAAAGGGGGTCGCCACCTCAAAAAGGTTGGGAACCCCTGCTCTATATCAACAACAAAAAACAGTATTTCCCCTAGTTTTTTCTTTTTGTTTTTTAAACAAGTACTGGGGTACCTATCAGTTATCGATTGCAATTATAAGATTCGATATTTTTAAATATTTTGGGTGACTTTTAATTTTTCATAAAGGCGAGAATCACATTTTCATATTGGGTAACATTGATAGTTCCCTGAAAAACACATCAAATCTTAAAAACTATTACAGATTGAAATCTTAGGATCATAAACATGATGAGGGAAGTCATATCAGATTGCATTTTTATTTCAAAAGGATTTTTTACAAAATTCTACATATAAAATTATGTTTGAGGAATACTGAGTGAAAACCACAGGGAATTTAGATATCAAAAACGATCATCTTTGTAAAGTTATATTTTTCACGGTGCATCAACATATAATTAATACATGCTATTCATGGTGAGTTCTCTTCTTTGAGTTGTTTTTGAATGTTTTATAAACAAATTTTAACTATCGTAAAACGGGGTAACTATGATAGTTTTTCTGCAAGTTTTCTTAATATTTTTCAATGTAACAGTATTCCTCCTGGTTTTATATTTTTAAAACAAGTACTAGGGTATCAGTTACACAGCGTAACAAAAATTTACTTTTTGTCTGTCTCAAGAGCATACTTATGTGTCTCCGAAGGATTTTGGGCCGCTGAATCCGAATCCGGGCTCAGATTTGCTCTAACACGTCACAATTTTGAGCTATACCTCAAATTATAGGGCAAAATATGCGATTTTGGGCTTTTTTGACAGCAAGCCATTAAGCAAGGAAATATTTTTTTAAGCAATCAAAAGGTTAATTGGTCAATTAACATCTAAATTAACGACTAATGCAAAATATTTCGTTTTACCTAATCAAATTTGATAGTTTCAAGCGGTTTATGTTAGGTACGATATTTCCCATACAAGTCATCCTCCAAAAGTTGCATGCAAGTTTTCATACTAACATAAAATGCTAAAATCTATCAAATTTGATTAGGTAAAACGAAATATTTTGCATGAGTCGTTAATTCAGATGTTAATTGACCAATTAACCTTTTGATTGCTTAAAAAAAATATTTCCTTGCTTAATGGCTTGCTGTGAAAAAAGCCCAAAATCGCATATTTTGCCCTATAAATTGAGGTATAGCTCAAAATTGTGACGTGTTAGAGCAAATCTGAGCCCGGATTCGGATTCAGCGGCCCAAAATCCTTCGGAGACACATAAGTTTGCTCTTGAGACAAAAAAATGTTGCGCTGTGTTATCAATTGCAATTGAAAGATCCGATAATTTTAAATGTTTTGGATGACTTTTAATTTTCCATATGAGCGAGAATCAGATTTTCATTTTGGGGGAACTTTGATAGTGCGGTGAAACACACACCAAAGCTAAAAAAATAATCGCAGTTTGAAAACTGAGAAATATGAACATGCCGAAATTATCCGAAATTTGGGTTGTTTTTAAATGTTTTAGGTATACAAGGTTTTATGAACAAATTTTGAACACAACAGATTTTACAGCATGAAATTACAAGTGAATTGCATACTTTTAGGCGTTTATCCGTGTATGGAGATTAAATTTTATGTCCCAATTTACAAAATTGGTTCCAGTTCGTAAAAATAAACTTCGTTAAGAGATTCAAGGCCAGATTTGGAATGTACTATGATGGATCTATCTAGTATAAGAGGCTATTCAATGAAAATATAGTTGGAACGCAGTCATACAGCGGATTGTTGACAAATGACAAAAGTATCAGCAATTGCTATTTTTTGCCCAAAAAGTTTAATACAAACTTGGTTTTTAATGAAAATACGTCTAAGATGGGCTTTCATGTGTAGGGTAACCTGGGGTAATACGCACCCCCGGGGCAAAACGCCCTCACGCTATTTCATTACATAAGTGAAGTTCCATCCGATGCAAGCAAACTAGACATAAAATTGAGCCGAACAAGCCCAAGGATGCAAAGAATATTCCAATAAAAAGCGTGGAAAACGATTATTTTCCACATTTGGAAAGATCGTCTAATTTGAAGCGCACGCAATTTAAGCAAATGCGCGCTGATTATATGGAATCAACCTATTAACTACCATCCGCCTCCTACACCTTCCATTTGCTGCCGTAGATAGCAAGATGGAGCCGCCTGATATTTCATTAGAATTGAAAGCGAAAAATGCCAGAGGTTGTATTGCCCCACCTCAAGGTGCGTTTTGCCCCCAACAGTTTTACAGCACCCAAAACGTAACACTTTTTTTAAATTGTTGGTTTGATACGATAAAATTGATACCACGCGAACCAAAAGTTGACGTCTCTTAGTAGAATAAGTAAACTAACTTTCAAAACGCAAAACACCAATAAAATCATCTTAATCTTAGTTATAGGGCTTAGGGGGTGCATATTTCCTCACCTTCCCCTATAGTTCTGATCTACGTTTGCCTTTTTCCTAATTGGTTGAAGGGATCATAGTTACCCCGTTTTAAAGTACTTGATCAGTCTCAGCATGCTTGCGACCAGTTTCGTCCATTACCACTGCACAATGGTCCACGAAACAGATTTACGAGGAAAGATGGATTCAGCGCCTTCAAATGATTTTCTTGATTAATATGGTCTTCAACAAAGTTGTTTCTAAAAATAATGCCCTCTTTTCAATATACATGAAAATTAGGGTGGTCCATATTTTCAAAGAAATTGGGAACCAAACTGTTTTATTTGCAAGAATAACTATGTACATTCTTCGGGATAGTTGTAGATCTATAAATTTTGAGCAAGTTTGCTGAAGACAATTTTTATGTAGCTTTGAAATTGACCGATCTACAGGAATTTTTCTGAATAAGCTTAGGGTGGTTCAAGAAAAACCAGTTTTCTGGCGTAACTTTTTCAGTTTCGATTTTCCATCGAAGTCGCCCAAGAAACACTTGTAGAGCTTTTGAAGACGCGTCGTTTCGTGCACTGAGTTGGTCGTTATCTCTTTTGGTTCAAAAGTTACAGGCATTTTTCCAAAAAATCATAGTTTTTTAAAAAGGTGTTAAGGTGTTGGGGCAAAGATAAAAAATATCTTTTGCCTGCATTCAAAAGAAGAAATGTTGTTATAAAACATATCTAAAAATTAGAGGGGTGTTATTTTTGTAGCTCAAGTGAAAAATACTTGAAAAATGCCTATTTCTTCTAGAAAATCATCAATATTTTTTGATCGGAATGACGTAGCAACATTCTCAGCGCACGAAATGTGAGTTTTTTAAAGCTCTGGAAATGTTTGGTGGTTACTTGGGGTGTTTTGCAGGGCACGAAAACGTAGTGGCTCGTTCGAACAAGAAAAAAACTGCCCTGGGTTAACATCCACAGTAAAGTGGATTTTAGCATTTTTTTTTTATTGGGCCGCTACAGTCTTAAATTTTGAATGTTTACTCATTTCCTGACATCGAACCTTCCAATTTTAGTTCACCTTAATTGCTACTAGTTTGACTGTTTCATATACTGTTCTTGAGCTTTCTCTATCCAGGGTGTCTACTACCTGGAAAAAACTGGAAAACCTGGAATTATCAGGGAATTTTATTTACCCTGGAAAAAACCTGGAATTATCAGGGAATTCTGGAATCAATCAGGGAATTTTTGTTGGTAAAGAATTTTTGTTGAAACAAGTTTGAACTAGACCATTATAAATTTGTTCACGTAATTCTGGTGAAATATATACCTAGAATTATTGCTTACATTTCTTGAATATTTTTGTTCAGAGCTCATGGAGTTGATTTTTATAGATATTCGAGGGGAGTTGTCGACCGAAGCTGGAGAGAAACTTCTAACAGTTCGTGAATGACTTTATTTTGAAATTAAGTTGAAACGCTTCGAGATTTTTTTCATTACTGGTCAATCTTAGATAATTTCTAAAATAGTAGTTTCTATTTTTGTTTAGGAAATCCTTCAGGGAATGTCTGACGTACTGGGACAAAGCCTGCTTCTCAGCTTAGTGTTCTATGGGCACTTCCACAGTTATTAACTGAGAGCTTCCTCTGCCAATGACCATTTTGCATGTGTAAATCGTGTGGCAGGCACGAAGATACTCTATGCCCAAGGAAGTCAAGGAAATTTCCTTTACGAAAAGATCCTGGACCGACCGGGAATCGAACCCGTCACCCTCAGCATGGTCATGCTGAATACCCGTGCGTTTACCGCCTCGGCTATATGGGCCCTATAGTGAAATTCTCCATATAGGTGAATTCGGATGACCCCCAATTGTAGAGGCGCTAAGTGAGATAAGGTGAAAATCGTTTGTTTACATCAAAAATTCAATTTTTCGTTTTCAAAATTAACTCATATTTTGCCTTGGTGGTTGCTATTTTCCATTGGTAATGGCTTCTATTATCATCAATCTCGATGCCCACGGCGACAGACACCGGATTGACCAGCTAACAAAAAATCCGGAAGATTGCCCGCCGGAGGCATAGCAAGAGCTCCTCAAATTAATCACATAAGTTGTTCGTAAGTACCTACCGGATCTAAGCGCATCTGAAAGAGAATTAGATTTTCTTTTCAAAAAGTGCTCGTTTGTTGCCAGCAATATGGATGGAAAATCTAATGGAAATTTTAACATAATATCTACTAGAATATATTATGTTCAAACTTTTAAGAAAAACATAAAGAGAGCGTATTTTAGTTGAATCAAGTCTAGCTTCTGGTGAAACTTCTCGAAAATTCCAGAAGTAATTGCTTGAGTAATTTCTAATAGGTTCTTTGTTTGAGGAATAAGGATTTTATTTTTTAGGAATTCATTTCGGCAAATTTTTGTAGGATCTTCTGGAAGTATGACTAAGGAACCCATGGAAGAATATCATGCAGATCCCTGATCATTCCTAAATGAATTTTTGCCAAGTTCTTAAAAAGGTAGGCTGGAAAAACATCTGAAAAAAACTGAACCCGTGAAAAGTTTCCTAAAATGTAGGATTTTCTAGGAGTAGATTTAAAAAATAGTTTTTTTTTCTGCAATTATTTTCAAAAAGTGGATGGAATCAAAAATATTTTAACCCTTTGGAGCCGGATTGTTTTGCCGCTGCTGTCGCAACCTCGCTGGTGTCTAACTCGTTTGTTATGCTCGGTTTCATCTACGGGGTCATATTGACCCCTCCGGCTCCAAAGGGTTAAACAAATTCTTGAAAGAAATTTCTGTATAGACTTTTCAAATTATTTTTAGAATCAGACTATTGAGGATTTTTTCAAGAATTTCGCAGGTTAAATGCCCATGCAGTTTCTAATGAAATGTTGCAAAAAGTTCGTTATTTCATTTTAAAATTTCTGAGAGATTTCATTAGGAGAATTGATTGCAGTATATATTTCTGCAAGACGTTCTCATCTTATGCCATCATAAATGTATGCAAAATTACTGTCGAGAGTTCTTGAAGACTCTCACCAACAGCTCAATGAAAATAAAAATCAAAAATCTCAAAAAATTCTCTACTCGAAATAAATTTATGTGCATATTAAATTTAATTTGAAATCCTATCCTAGTAACCATTAGCATCATATTTTGGCTCACAGGGCTATTAAGCAACCAATATAGAGCATGTCAGCTTCTTATTAGCATTTCAGGTTCATTATAGTGCTTCGTGGTTACTTGGGTAAAATCACTTACCTAAGAAATCCGTCAAAAATTGTTGTTGTCAGAAGCACAGTGTAAAAAATTCGAAGATCCAAAGTAGAGATTGACATTATATTTTTTCATTCGTGTCTGGCCACATTGATTGTCAACTGAATGCCTCTCTTTTTTTCATTCAATTCTCTGTCATGAATATTTTCTTGCGCGTCGTAAAATGTTCAATTTCTGTTAACAGACACACAACTCGACTTAATGGACAAAAGGAACAGATGGTTAGAATTCTAATTAATTACTATACCCAAGTTTTGTGATGGTTGGAAGTTTAATCGGAAGTTATGGTCTAGTTTTGTTTCTCAGTGAAAATTGTCAGTGACAGAAAATCGAATAATCTAATAATTTCCTCTAACAAAATTCAGGAAACATTTCTCTGCCTTGTATGGCAAATTTGATGGTTCGTTCTATTTACTGGAGTTATTATTTGTGAACCTGGAATTATTTTCTAAGACCTGGAAAAAACCTGGAAAAATCAGGGAATTTTATTTTCGTAAACGAGTAGACACCCTGCTATCACACTCATGGAATGGATCGGTACTGTGGTTGTACAAGTGATATTGATCTGGTCATTCAACAAAGAATTTATCTTCCATACAAACATCTAAGTCTAAGTTAACACCAAAATAACTCCATTTTTTGTTCGTGTCATTTAAAACTGAGTCATTCATGTCGATGATGGACTTTTTGATTCCAAGATGCAACAAAATTTGCATAAAAGTTACATTTCCAACAGGCGTTATTTTATCTTCATGTGGCGGTTCATCAGACATGGTTGATTTTGTTGCCGGTAATTGATACAAGGTAACTTGATTTGATATCGATGTTTGTACATGGTACGCCTTTTCATGCGGCCCTTGGGAGCCGGATTGTTTTGCCTCTGCTGCTGGTCTCAAACACGTTTCATATACTCGGATCTTTCTCCGGGGTCCCCTTCAGCTTCACATGATTAAGGCAAATCCGTAAGCTCCCGTAAGCATTAATGAGATGAAATTTCATGCGCGTTTTCAACGCTTTCCATTCTTCCTCCCTTGAATGACCCAAGTCCCCCATTGTCACTGCTTGCTGTGGACGTTGTTGACTAGACGTGGATTGCGTTGCTAAAAGATTTGGGATTCTGTTGCGTTTCATTCATTCATTTATTTAGTTCACATCAAATTCATGATAATACTGAATCAACAATTTGCCGCCATAATACTCGATTTGCAGCTGCAGCTCTCCATCCTCGGTCACGCCCAACACTCGCCAGATCACGCTCCACCTGGTCCGCCCATCGTGCTCTCTGCGCTCCACGCCTTCTTGTACCAACCGGATGGTTAGCAAACACCAACTTTGCAGGATTGTTGTCCGGCATTCTTGCAACATGCCCTGCCCATCGTATCCTTCCGGCTTTGGCCACTTTCTGGATGCTGGGTTCGCCGTAGAGTGCAGCGAGCTCGTGGTTCATCCTTCTCCGCCACACACCGTTCTCCTGCACGCCGCCGAAGATCGTCCTTAGCACCCGTCGCTCGAAAACTCCGAGTGCTTGCAGGTCCTCCTCGAGCATCGTCCATGTCTCGTGTCCGTAGAGAACCACCGGTCTTATTAACGTCTTGTACATGGTACATTTGGTGCGGGGGTGAATCTTTTTTGACCGCAGTTTCTTCTGGAGCCCATAGTAGGCACGACTTCCACTGATGATGCGCCTTCGTATTTCACGGCTCACGTTATTGTCAGCCGTTAGCAAGGAACCGAGGTAGACGAATTCTTCTACCACCTCGAAAGTATCCCCGTCTATCGTAACATTGCTGCCAGGGCTTGTCCTGTCTCGCTCAGTCCCACCTACCAGCATGTACTTTGTCTTAGCCGCATTCACCACCAGTCCGACCTTTGCTGCTTCACGTTTCAGGCGGGTGTACTGTTCTGCCACCGTTCCAAATGTTCTGGCAATAATATCCATGTCATCCGCAAAACAGACAAATTGGCTGGATTTCGTGAAGATCGTACCCCGGCTGTTGAGCCCGGCTCGTCGCATAACACCTTCCAGAGCGATGTTGAAGAGTAGGCATGAGAGTCCATCACCTTGTCGTAGTCCCCGTCGAGATTCAAATGAACTGGATAGCTCACCCGAAATCCTTACGCTGTTCTGCACACCGTCCATCGTTGCTCTTATCAGTCTAGTCAGCTTCCCGGGAAAGCTGTTCTCGTCCATAATTTTCCATAGCTCTGTGCGGTCGATACTGTCGTATGCCGCTTTGAAGTCGATGAACAGGTGATGCGTTGGGACCTGGTATTCACGGCATTTCTGGAGGATTTGCCGTACGGTGAAGATCTGGTCCATTGTCGACCGGCCGTCGATGAAACCGGCTTGGTAACTTCCCACGAACTCATTTACTTTAGGTGAAAGACGACGGAAGATGATCTGGGATAGCACTTTGTAGGCGGCATTCAAAACGGTGATCGCTCGAAAGTTCTCACACATTAACTTGTCGCCTTTCTTGTGGATGGGACAGATTATCCCTTCCACTCCTCCGGTAGCTGTTTGGTTTCCCAGATCTTGACTACTAACTGGTGCAGACAGGTGGCCAACTTTTCCGGGCCCATCTTGATGAGTTCTGCTGCGATACCGTCCTTACTAGCCGCTTTGTTGTTTTTGAGCTGGTGGATGGCATCCTTAACTTCCCTCAGCGTGGGGGTTGGTTCGTTCCCGTCCTCTGCTGCACCAACATAGTCATTTCCTCCGCTGCCTTGGTCCTCCGTGCCTACATTTTCTTCGCCGTTCAGGTGTTGATCGAAGTGCTGCTTCCACCTTTCGATCACCTCACGTTTGTCCGTCAGGAGGCTCCCTTCCTTATCCCTGCATATTTCGGCTTGCGGCACGTAGCCTTTGCGGGATGCGTTGAGCTTCTGGTAGAACTTGCGTGTTTCCTGTGAACGGCACAGCAGTTCCATTTCCTCGCACTCCGCTTCTTCCAGGCGGCGCTTTTTCTCCCGGAAGGACGGGTCTGCTGCTTCCGCTTCTGTCTGTATCGCTCCACATTCTGTCGGGTTCCATGCTGCAGCATTACCGCCCGCGCTGCATCCTTCTCCTCCAGAACCGCTCTGCACTCCTCGTCGAACCAATCGTTTCGTCGACTCCGTTCTACGTACCCGATAGTGCTCTCGGCTGCGTTGTTGATGGCTGCTTTGACTGTACTCCAGCAGTCCTCTAGAGGGGCCACATCGAGCACACCCTCGTCCGGCAACGCTGCCTCGAGATTCTGCGCGTATGCGGTGGCGACATCCGGTTGCTTCAGTCGCTCTAGATCGTACCGGGGCGGCCGCCGGTACTGTACATTGTTAATAACGGAGAGTTTTGGGCGCAGTTTAACCATCACCAGGTAGTGATCAGAGTCGATATTAGCGCCACGATAAGTCCTGACGTCGATAATGTCGGAGAAGTGCCGTCCATCAATCAGAACGTGGTCGATTTGCGATTCCGTTTGTTGTGGTGATCTCCAGGTGTAACGATACGGGAGGCTGTGCTGGAAAAAGGTGCTACGAATGGCCATGTTCTTGGAGGCGGCGAAATCGATGAGGCGTAGGCCATTTTCGTTCGTCAGCTGGTGGGCGCTGAACTTTCCAATCGTCGGTCTGAATTCCTCCTCCTGGCCTACCTGAGCGTTTAGATCCCCTATGATGATCTTGACGTGGTGGTTTGGGCAGCGGTCGTACTCGCGTTCGAGCTGCGCGTAAAATGCGTCTTTGTCATCATCAGTGCTTCCGGAGTGAGGGCTGTGCACGTTTATTATGCTAATGTTGAAGAATCGGCCCTTGATCCTCAACCTGCACATTCTTTTGTCGATCGGCCACCAACCGATCAGGCGCCTCTGCATGTCGCCCATCACTATAAAAGCTGTTCCCAGCTCACGTGTGTTGCCGCAACTCTGGTAGATGGTTTGATTACCTCTAAACCATGGGTTCCCAACCGGTGGTCCGCGGCCCCCTGGGGGGCCGTGAAGCCAGTCCAGGGGGGCCGCGATGTTACCAAAAAAAATGTTCAATTTGTATTCTATTTTGTGCAGATTATACCAATTTTTAGTTTTTTATACCGCCACCCCTCAAAAGCCACAATTTGAGGAACAAATTTTCAGTATAAAACGCCTCCGTAAGAAAAAATTTTCGGCTGCGCCGCTATTTTTCAGCTACGACTCAAATTGAATGTACATGACATTATTGTTTATGAAATGTGAGTGTCGAATGAAAAAACGTGTCATTGATCGTCGAAAATCCCTCCCACAGTAAATTTCTGGCTTCGTCACTGTACCAAAAAAAACTCGGTTCGTGCATTAAATTCATATTTTTTTCTAAAAAAAATCATAGGGCCCCAGATGTTTTGAGAATTCTTAAAGGGGGTCGCCACCTCAAAAAGGTTGGGAACCCCTGCTCTAAACGTTCGCACCATAGATCCTGTCCAACACACCTCCTGCAGCGCTACGATTCCGAACCCGCGGTCCTTCAGTATATCGGCGAGTATGCGGGTGCTCCCGATGAAGTTGAGAGATCTGCAGTTCCACGTACCGAGCTTCCAATCGCAAGTCCCTTTTCGTCGCTGTGGTCGTCGCCATTGGTATCGGTTCGCATTCTTCTCTTGTTGATTTTCCGGTGCTAGTCTTTTTTACGGCTGGCTCGCAGGGCCTGACACCAACCCACTAACCCAGGGAGCTGGGCTTACCTTCCCGGAAGCTACGGGTTCTGCATTGGCATTTCCTCCAACTACAGTGCTTAATAGCTAGGCTCGAGCGCCAGTCTTCGCCGGGGGTGGTGTTTTTAATGGGCGCCCAGGAGATAATATTTTACCTGAGCTTCCACCCCCTCTGTTGCGTTTACCACTTTCGATTATTGCTTGTAGCACTTTGACATCGCTAATGATGAATCGGAATTTTGTTAACTCCTCCTCGAAAACTTCCGTATTAGTCCATCATCTCTTCTTCGCTCTGCGCAACCATTCTCTACACTCTTGGTACAGCGTTTCTCGTGTTTTCTTCAATGAACATAATGTCGTTGCAGATTGGTTACAAAGTTTTTGTGTGATTTCTTTATTTTTCGGTATGAGCTGCAATTCTAAAATCATAAAACTGTTTTGAAGCAATAAAATTATGATCTTTCGATAAAGCTGAAAAACAATATTTTTATTACTTAACAGTTCAATTGTTTAGAGTTTCAGTGTATTTCCCAGAATTACTATTTTGAGGTATTGGTTGATTGCAGCAAATTCAGCTCAAGAGAGATATTATAGCATTCAACAATTTAGTAAAACGAAGTTTTTGTTTTCTTTTGCTATACGCGAGTTTTTTAAAACCTCTAGAAAGTTTTTATTGAGTTCAGAAGAAAAACTTATTTATTTGAAAATTTCTGCACAAAAGCATCTCTAAACAGAGTTCGTTAAAAGAATAAATTTTTCGGAGTTACGTAAACAATACTTCTGATGAACATCTGTTGATTATATGATTATATTCTGAAAACAACTTCTTAATATCCATCTGCACAAGTTCATTTAGGACAGATGTTATCATGGCAAATATAAGATAATGATTCCTGAAAAAATCGGGTTACTTTTAAAAATCTAGTTTCTAGAAACATCTCGAAACAGTGGTTTTACACATCTGTTTTACTGTACTTTTTTTTTTTTAATTTATTACTAAAGTTTCTTCCTAGGGTACTAAATTTGTCCAATCTGAATCTTGAAATACACGTAGAATATTGCAATCGTAATGAAAATTTCTCCACATTCCTAGGTGTTGAAATGAACGCATAGTCCTAGAATTTGCAATAATCTTATGAATTTGAATAAAATGTTCAAAATATATGTAATGCCTATCTGAATAAGATGACATTTATGTTGAAAATTTGAATGCAGTATCTTGATGTCTTAGGAAAAATATTAAAATAAGTGTTTGTAACTTTTTTCTTTATTTGAATAATAGGTCGACATTTTTGAGAACTGCGTTGTTAAAAGTACACTTTTTATAGAACATTGGTAGTAAGCAATGTTCGGCATGAATATTTCCTACAATAAACCTATATCATTGAAAACAATGCAAAAAAATGATAAAATAATAATTTGAATGACTAAAATAGTTGTGTGACTTAGTCTTTTCCTGAATCGCAAAACATTGAAAAAAAAAAAAGTTTATAAATCTTCAAAATCTTGCTCTTGGGGGCCCACTTTATAGGGTTTGCCCCGGGCCCCCCGAAGCCCAAATCCGGCACTGCCTCTAATCAATGACAACACCAAACTTACTCTTCCGTCACCAAAGCCACTTCAGAAATCATTTACAAGCCACGCATTTGAATTTAAACTAATTTAATTTATTAATCGTATTTAACACAAACGCGTTTACAAATTAATTTATTATTCTAACAATCCAACGGCGCGTCCATCTTGCGCGAGAAATTTTTCACTTCTGCAGAAAAAATTAAATTTGAACCCGTTTGCTGCGATTGCGGCTCGCGTGGTTAGCACGGTGCGTTGACCCGTTCACGTGGTCGCGACGGTTGTATCGACGTCGGGCGTTTGCAGTGCCCGAGTGAAAATGTTGGTGTTGCTTTTAGTATTCGCAACAGGTATTCAATATTACGTTCATCTCAATCCTTATCTAGTGAGGTCATCATCACCTGGCAGATCTGGTAAGACGATTCTGAAAATGCTTTTAGACCTCCCGGAAATTTGTGAAAATTAGTAAGGAATCCTAACCTAAGTAAGTTTCAGGCAATACGTACGCGTTAATTTCCCTCTTCAACGAACCCCCTGAAGTATATTAATATCTCCTATCTAAGGCCAGCAAACTCAGAAATGATTACCACGATTGTCGGAACTTGTTTCCTGGGGTCCCATTTTACCGCCAACAACGCAATCACCTCAACTTTGTTGGAGGGTGCAATGCTCACCTCTACAATAAATACAGCCATTGTTTCTCTTGCACAACCCTATTACTAACGTCCGCGTGCGCACCCCTACAGCCTTGCGTCGTGCGCCCATCAGCATTCGTCCGTCGTCCGCTACCGCGTGAACACTGTACTTTTCATTCTCGTTACCGTTCATTAAAATCAAGTAGTTAACAAGTAAACTTCGTGTGTGTTTTTCTCTCCACCAAAGAATCTGAAATTCCTTTTGGGTATTCCGCTGTCGTCATCCGGGATCTGCCAACAGGTTTTGGCCCCAGCAAGCAGCCCAGAAAGGAAGGAAGTTTTTCGTGGAAAGATTCGGCCGGGAAGAGCCGGATAGTGTGTTATTGTTCCGCTGCTGCGTCGGCACGGAAAGCTTCGCGAGGTGAAAAGTGTAGGGAAGAGTTGCGGACAGGTATTCCGCCCCAAGAGAGGGTGAAGAAAAGTGTATTTGCGAATACACTGAAGTTTTTTTTTACGCGGTTTTTTTTTACGCGGTTTTTTTTTACGCGGTTTTTTTTACGCGGTCCGTCCTAAAAAAAAACCGCGTTATTTCGAGACCCGTCGTAAAAAAAAACCGCGTTATTTCAAAAACCGTCGTAAAAAAAATCCGCGTTTTTTCAAAAACACGCGTAAAATAGTCAGCACCACATCTAACGTGACTTGACTTTTTTTACGACGTTTTTTGAAATAACGCGGTTTTTTTTTACGACGGGTCTTGAAATAACGCGGTTTTTTTTTACGACGGGTCTTGAAATAACGCGGTTTTTTTTTACGCGGTTTTTTTTTACGCGGGACCATTACCGTCGTAAAAAAAAACTTCAGTGTATAGTGATTGCTTCTCCAGGGGGAGAAAGGTGTTCCGAACCTCAGCTGTTCGAAGAAAAGAAAGAAGAAGAAGAAGAATAGTGCTTGCTTCTCCAGGGGGAGAAAGAAAGAGTGTGCCGAGTATTCGTCGCTCGAAGAGGAAAAAGAAGAGATTTCGTGGTTTTTTTCCATTGTGTTCCCTAGTGCACTGGGCAGCCGTCGCTCAAGAAAGTGACGAAGAAAAAGTGTTGTGTTGAGAGGAGCTGTTTGCCAGTCAGCGTGTTTGTTGGTGTGTTGACTGCCTACCCGAGTCGAAATGGGAGAAGCAAAATTTTCGATTCCAAAATTAAATGGCACCAACTGGCAAACATGGAATGTGCGCGTGGAGAACTTGTTGGCTCGTGACGATTTGTGGTACGTGATCGACGAGCCGGTGTTCGACGAAGAAGACCGTTCCGAAGATTGGAAAAGGGATAACAGAAAAGCCAAAGCAACGATCATCTTGCTTCTCGAAGACAGTCAGTTACCGCTAATTAAGAACTGTGTGCTCGCGCGTGATGTGTACGATGCGTTGAAACGGTACCATCAAAAGACGACACGATCGATTCGGGTGTCGCTTTTGAAAAAGTTATGCGCCTGCAATCTCGCGGAAGACGGTGAATTGGAAGGTCATTTGCGCGTTTTCGATGATCTATTCGATCGTCTCGATGCGGCTGGTACGACCTTAGACAAGGAGACCAAAGTATGCCTGCTGCTCCGGAGTCTACCGCCCTCGTACGACGGATTAGTTACCGCGTTGGACAGTCGGTCGGACGATGACATCTCGCTCGATGTCGTCAAGTCGAAGCTCGTCGACGAGTATAACCGACAATTAGAAAGAAGAGGAGGTGAATTTGCTAGAAGTGAACAAGCGATGCGGTCCACGGAAGCCAGACCGGATGTCGATTCCCGTATTTGTCATTTTTGCAAAAATCCTGGCCACATCAAGCGCAACTGTCGAAAATATTTGGCCACGCTGAAGAAGGAAGCTGATTCATCATGTAGCAGTTGCAGTGAGTGCGGAAAAGCGAAGGTGGCGCAAAGCGATTCGCGAAGTGTTGCGTTTGCCGTCGGTGGAGGAAAGTGTGGATGGGTGATCGACAGTGGCGCATGTGCGCATATGTGCAGCGACAGATCGTTTTTTACGTCCTTGAAGAAGTCTTCTGGTGATAATATCGTTTTGGCAGATGGAAAGAATATTCAATGCCAAGGCGAAGGAAGTGGTGTTGTGTACGGTATTGACGGTTCTGGTGAGGCAATGAAAATCGAAATGAACAAAGTGAAATATGTGCCAGGACTTTCAGTAAACCTGATTAGTGATGTCGCAAAATTTTAAATAATCGATTAGTCGGTAATCGATTATGTTTTGCCATGGCGATTACCGATGTCGATTAATCGGCTATAATTAATCGATTATTCCTGGTAATCGATTATTTTTATTGTCGTATATTCTTAAACATTTGCACGGTTTATCGCTTGTACAGCGATCCGCTACGTTTTGGCTGCATTAAAGCAACCAACATGCTGGGGTTTATAAAGCGATTTAGTAGTAGGTACCGTGATTTCGGGTGAAATTGATCACTTTTCGCAGTTTTTTGCGTCTAATTTTTGAATGTTTGTCGATATGGTTAAATTCAATGCTTTAAAACAAGTACGACCATGGTTTTCATCAGTCAACGAGGTTGAAACTTTTACAGCAAATCATTTTATTATAATAAATATCGTTTTAAATAAAAAAAAAAAACTTTCGGGGTGAAATTGATCAGTCAGTGAAATGCCTTTGTAAATGGTGAAAATTATTTTTCCATCTAAATTAACCACCCTGGAATGTGAAAAGCCATGCAAAACTGTTACAAGTTTACTAAATTTTTAATAATTTAAGTTTAAAGTTTAATAAAACGAAAGAAAAAGCCTAAAAGTATGCAATTTCCACACTAATTATGTGTATCAATAATGTACTTCCGAAAAAGGGCAATTTTATGCAGAAATTACCATATTTATAGAACTTTTGATGACGAAATCGGGTTAAGCGAACACTCGACAGCTGTAAACATTCATTCGAATATTCATTAAATGTGTGATACAACTACGGTAACAAAAGTTTGGAAGTGTCTATGAAGATCGCCTAACACGCAGTTTCGGAAAATATTGACTTTAATACCGAAATACGTAACTAATTGGCTGTAAAACATGTAAGCTCATCATTCAATTACCCTCGAGCAAGGTGATGGCCATTTTTCACAAATTGTTTAAAGTTTAAAGCGTTATTTTTAACAAATAAAAATGGACCTCTCGTCGATCAGTTTCACCCGAAATCATGGTATTAAAGTCAATATTTTCCGAAACTGCGTGTTAGGCGATCTTCATAGACACTTCCAAACTTTTGTTACCGTAATCCGGGGTAACATTGATCAGAATTATCGATCTTTCTTGAATAATTCTCTTGTTAAAGCAAACGTTACATGTTTTATATTTTCAAAACAAGTACTGGCCCTCTGAGTATGTGTTAAGCTACTCGAAAAAGTATTGTAAAACTTTAAAACATGTTTAAATAGGTTTTTTAATCTAATTTTTGATTTGTTGATTTGGGGTAACATTGATCATGTCAGTGATCAATCTTCATTTGTGTTGAAAATACCCTTGCTTACTAAATTCGGGGTCGCTGATTTCAAATATGTTATCCACAGTCTTACAAACTATGTACTGTTTAAGTTATTTTAGGATTAAAATTCTCTAAACCACGAATAACGCCTAAAAATAGGCAATGGCTTAAGGAATTGATAGCCGACTTTTAATAAATCGTATATTTTATTGAAAAAGAACATTTTCATAGAAGTTTCGTTTATTAAATCCAACTCCAGGATATCATGTTGTAGCAATACAGTGATTTCAAACCTCATATTGTATCTAGTATTCACGCCAAGCATGAATGTTTGACAATGTATCTCATTGCGTTACGAAACACAGTTATGGAAAAATCGATTTATTTCAATGTTTATGAAATTCAATTTTCATGAATTGCATGTCATTAAATAGCGAAATGATAGCAGATTACGATATACCATTCGATAGCAGAAACTGATTCAATGTAAAATGCTTGTTTGAACATTTCCTGAGGTGGGTCAAGCCGATCAATGTTACCCCGCTGATCAATGATACCCCGGATTACGGTACCGTAAACCGGGGTCAAATTGATCACTTTAAAACAACTTTTGCGGATAACATCAGTGCCTGTTCAAATATTGCCAAAAGAATTTCTGTAAAACCAGTACCCAGTGGATCTCCATGGAACCATGTGACAGAATATTGTTTCACAAATTTAAACTTTAAGTTAAATAACTTCAAATATCAAAATATTGGAAATGCCACTTTGGGGCGAAATTGATCAGTATACAATTAAGCATCGGTTGGAAAGGAAAATTCCCTTCACCGCTCAATTTTGCTCTTCTAAATCCCAATAACGCGTTTAAAATCTTACAACTAATAAATTTATTACTTTAAATGCAAAATTAAATTTTGAAATTTCCCCTTAAACGCCCAAAGGTAGGCAATTTCATTTGAAATAAGTGATTTCTATCACAAAAAATGACTATTTCTTCATAAAATGAACTTTTTATATCTATTTCATTTTCTGATAAGCTGCATTACATCTCTACCAAGGCTCCACAAAAATGAGAGAAAAAACAGAGAATTCACGGGAAGTCCTATTAGGGTGAGTGTACCAATTATGGCACTACCTAAGGAAAACTATTTATACAAAAATAACGAGAAGACCAACGAATGTCACCAATAAGTTAAAAGACAGCTTAGTTTCCATACTTTACAGGAAAAATATAGAAACGGAGCCAAAACTACTTTTAGTATTGATTACAGCGTGTGCCAATGATAGGAACCCTGTCCCAGTTATGGTTATATTTTTTAACTTCGGTTCCTTTTCGCACTATTTGCATGTATTCCTTATGGGGTTAGCCATAACTGGAACACTATGGCGAAAAAGGGTGCAAGGAAGCCGAAATTTTAAGGAAAATGATTTATTTCTACCATGATTTGAGGAAAATGTGGAGTTTAAATGAGAGCGACTATCTTTTGTGAACGTGATCTGTTGTTCACAAAATGTTTCTTGTTGATTTACATCGTTAAAGGGTGAAAATTAACTATGGCGAATAATTGGTACTATAGCCATAATTGGTACTTTTACCCTAGCAAGTGATTGTTTAGTAGCAATGATTTCAGCTAAATGAGAAATACATTGCAAATTCCTTGGAAAAATGAAGCAAACTAACATTCATCTCTAGTAGAGGGTCTTGTTTCCCGGACTGAAAAAAATCCCGGGATTCGGGATTTTTATTTTCCAAATCCCGGGATTTCCCGGGATCCCGGGAAAAATCTAAATTTTCTAAAAAACGACGAAAAAGTTAATGGAACGATTTCTTAAGCACTTTTAATTAAATTCGATCAACTAATAACCATTATATTCGAAAGAAAATACATATTTCATAGACATTTGATTGTGTGAGGGCAGTTGGTGACATTCAAAGGTATTTTCAAAATTTTCAAATAAAGTGCATCTTCTTCCGCAATAGGTTAACTTGGACTATAGGTTAATTTCTGCCTTACTTATCCGAAGGAATTTTTTGACAGAACTTGATGATATTTCTAGAGTAATCCCTTATAATTTACCCTGAGACGAATTCTGTGTGAGAATTTCATGACGGAGTTAAAATGGCAGGGTTAGAATGGTGATTTGAAAATTTCAAATGGCAATTTCTTTTAAGATATTATTTGTCCGCATTTTGTTTTTTTTTTTTTAAGAAAATGTGTGACTATTTCAATTATATTTGGATATACATTCATGTCAACATTTTAGAATTTCGATTAGTTTTTTGGTGAAATAAATTGAAGAAACTGTGGAAAAAATCCAGAATAATTCAAGATAGACCCTCTCAACAAACTTCTTGTTAAACTGATATGAATATCTTCAAAAAAATCCTTATAAAATTCTTTCGAAAATTTATTTATGATTTCCATTTCAACATTTCTATCCCGAAAGTCCATTGATCTTTTTTTTTCGATTTATTTGGCAGGATGACAAGGTATTAAATTATATTCTTCGATTTTATTGCACGATTCGCTTTATTTTTTTTACGATTCGATATCGCTCTGTTTTTCACCATAAATCATCACAGAAATTTCTGCAGAAGATCTAAAAACGGTGTGCTGTTCCTTCTTGTAAATAAATTAGTGATTTCTCTTAGAATTTCGTCAAAGCTATCGCTTTTATTATCTCTAGTGAATGTTGAAATGAGCTCCGCAGAAAATTTCGCCTGGACTTAAGAACAAAATGTCTCAACGAATATCTTTACGAAATCGTCAACAAATATTTCAAAGATTGTCAAAGTCCTGCAGAGGTTAGGGATTATTTATCCGTTTTCTTTTTAAAATTCTGCGAATTTTCCTCATAATTTAAATGTAAATGTGCAAGCAATTGATCAGAACTGTTGAATATTATATAACAACACAGTATTCTTAAGGGATAACTCCAGAAACATCTTAACATATTTGCAACAGTTTACATATTTCACATATTGTAAAAATGTTGAACATTGCCATAAATTCCAAGAATACTACCAGAACAATCTAGCTTAAAATAAATCATTTTATTTCACATTCCGATATTCTGTCATTTGATTCAGTTAGATTATAATTGAAATGTAACGCCACATAAATGAAAAATGGAAAGGCAGTAATAAATTGTAAAATGTAAAATCAATGTAAAAACAAAAGATTTCGGCTCAGTTATGCCCATGTGGCGCCCGAGCCATCCAAATAAACGAATAAGTAAAAAAAATTGAAAATGAATGACATAAATTAAGCCAAAATATCTTTAGTCTAATTAGTTGGACTTTCATCTAAACTTGACTCAAGTAGAAATAAACTATACCTGACAGGTAGCGTAGAATTGGATGGATAAAAGGAAACATTGTCAAAGAGAAGATTTCAAAGTGAAAAGATTTGTTTTAGTATTGCCATTTCTTTATTTTCGGGAAATCCCGGGAATTTTTGAAAAATATCCCGGGATTCGGGATTTTTCAGATCCCGGGATATCCCGGGATTTTTGTCCCGGGAAATCCCGGGCAAGACCCTCTAATCTCTAGACATCTACGAATCAGATGACGTTAAAAGTTTAAGATCATTACGACGCTTAAGAGCTCCTAGTATGGAATTTCAATGTAGTACCCGAGTGATCAATTTCACCCCGCTGATCAATTTGACCCCGGTTTACGGTACCTTAGTTGTATCACACATGTAATGAACATTCGAATGAATGTTTACAGCTGTCAAGTGTTCGCTAAACCCGATTTCGTCATCAAAAGTTCTATAAATACATATTGTAATATATGCATAAAATTGCACTTTTCGGAAGTACAATATTGACACACATAATTAGTGAGGAAATTGCATACTTTTAGGCTTTTTTCTTTCGATTTATTAAACTTTAAACTTAAATTATTAAAAATTTAGTAAACTTGTAACAGTTTTGCATAGCTTTTCACATTCTAGGGTGGTTAATTTAGATGGAAAAATAATTTTCACCATTTACAAAGGCATTTCACTAACTGATCAATTTCACCCCGAAAGTAAAAAAAATAGATTTTTTATTTAAAACGATAAGTTTCAACCTCGTTGACTGATGAAAATTTATCATTTCAATTATTTCGACAAACATTCAAAAATTAGACGCAAAAAAACTGCGAAAAGTGATCAATTTCACCCGAAATCACGGTATCATTGATCAGCGGGGTAACTTTGATCGGCTTAGCCCACCTAATGAAATGATCCAACAAACAATTTTTTTTTGAATCTGTTTCTGCTCACCAATGGTTTTCCGTAATCTGTTACTGTTTGCTACCAAAGATATGAAACTCATGGAAATCGACTCAATGAACATAGAAATAAATCGATTTTTTCTTAATTGTGTTTCGCCACGCATTGAGATACATTCTGAAGCATTCATGTTCTGTCATGAAATCTAGATACATTTGAGGTTCGAAATCATTGTATTAACTAAACATGACATGTCAGAGTTAAATTTCATCAACAAAACTTTTATGAAAGTGCTCCTTTTCAATTAAATAGACGATTTATTAAGATTAGTCTTCCTAAGTAATTGCCTACCTTTAGGCGTTATTCTTAGTTTATAGGATTTTAATCCTAAAATAACTTGAAAAGTAGGTAAGCTGTAAGAATTTGTACAACATATTCGAAATCAGGGACCCCGAATTTAGTTAATAAGGGTGTTTTCAACACAAACGAACATTGTTTACTGCCATGATCAATGTTACCCCAACTGGAGCGGATCTGGTTGGATGGTTAGAACACTTGACTATCCCGCCGAGGACCTGGGATCGAATCCCACTCCCGACAAACTCACAAAATGTGAGTTCTTCCTTCGGAAGGGAAGTAAAGCGTGGGTCCCGCGATGAACTAGCCCAGGGCTAAAAATCACGTTAATACAGATAAAAAAAAATGTTACCTCAAATCAACAAAATCAAAAATTTTGAACATACTTTTTAAAGTAGTCTAACACAAACCAAGAGTGCCAGTACTTGCTTTAAAAGTATAAAATATTTAACGTTTGCTTCTACAATAGAACTACTAAAGAAAGATCGTAAATTTTGATCAATTCTACCCCGGATTACGGTATTTATGAAAAATGTATATTTTTACGGTACATTAACATATGATTATATACTACGCATAATAAGTTTTCTTTATTTAAGTTGTTTTCGTAGTTTTTTATACAAATTTTTAACACAACAGTTCTATCTTTCTTTTTGAAATTACATGGGCATTGCTTACTTTAAGGCGTTTATCGGTGTATGGAGATTTCTGTCTCAATTTACAAAAATGATTCCAATTCATAAAAACACGCTTCATTTAGAGATTCAAGACCAGATTTGGAATCTACTATGATCGATTTACCGAAAATAAGTGGCCATTTATTGAAAAAATAGTCAGAACGTTGCTGTAGCGCAGATAGTTAACGGGATGTGTTTCTGAAATGGAATTACATACGTTTATGCGTTTATTGTTGTAGTCCTGCTCCAATTTACAGAATTGATTCCATTTCATAAAACTACGCTTTGTTAAGAGGTTCAAAACCAGATTTAGATTCTATTATGATTGATTTACCAAGAACAAGTGGCAATGCATTAGAAAAAACATAATCAAAACTTTGGCTCTGCTTGATCCAGACAACATTGAGATTTTTACGAAAAACCTACAAATGTTATTTTAAAAAGCTGTGAGCATTCGAAAGCGCCTAAATATATGCACGTTCTAATCAACGTATCAATTGAACACCCCAAGTTTCCCATGCAAACGTTGGTCATTAACTGTGAAGCCCCTTTCCAATATTTTTCAAAATTCCTTCACTATGGCACTTCTAGGGTCCCAAACCCCTGTTCTTTTTTTATCCCATAACACAAACTAGTGTTGAAAAGATGATCGATGGGAAGCGAGCAGAGTATGACGACTGTTTCTCTGTACCACGTTTTTTAATAATCGATGAAATAATCGAAACAAATAATCGATTATCGGAATAATCGAGTAAGGCGCTACTCGATTAAAATTTAATCGATTAGTTGAACGATTAATCGATTAGTTGAGATAATCGATTAATTTGCGACATCACTAAACCTGATTTCCGTTGATCAGTTGGCACAGAAGAACTACAACGTGTTGTTTACTGGTGAAGGATGTCGCATAGTGGACGTTGATGGAGCAGTTGTTGCCACCGGACACCAGCGTGGCGGGTTGTACTACCTGAACATGATGCAGCCGCCAGCAGCCTCTGGTGATCGGTATGTGTCAAGAATCCAGTTAAACCCCCGAGCTCGAATTGCAGAGGATTACGTGCAGGAAGAAGAATCAGTCGCGGCCGTTAGGATGGCCAGCGATTCGCCGTCGAGGGATGTGTCGTTCCAGGAGGATGTCGTGTGGTACGATGCAACCGATGAACCGGTAGTCAATCGGTACTCGTTTGGAGGACAAAAGGATTCATTCGACAGTGAGCAGATTCTCCCGGACAATCTCCCGACAAGCCAGGTAGGAGCGGGCATCGGGAACAGCTTACTGAATCTCGTGAAGTTCTCGGGATTACGCAAGCTGCTCGGGTATGACGAGAGTCCACCAGATAAAGAGTCTTCGCATTGAGGGGGAGTGTTGGAGGGTGCAATGCTCACCTCTACAATAAATACAGCCATTGTTTCTCTTGCACAACCCTATTACTAACGTCCGCGTGCGCACCCCTACAGCCTTGCGTCGTGCGCCCATCAGCATTCGTCCGTCGTCCGCTACCGCGTGAACACTGTACTTTTCATTCTCGTTACCGTTCATTAAAATCAAGTAGTTAACAAGTAAACTTCGTGTGTGTTTTGACGTAGGACTACGTCTCTGTTTTCTATACCCGGTGTCATTTCAAAATTTATGAAACCAAGAGCGTTACGTTTGAGTGAAAGATTTTAAACGCTCACAGTACCTTTCCCACTGAACGAAATGATAAACAAATCCCGTTATTTGAGAGATGAAACTCCCGCGTTCAATTTGTAATATTCGGTGAACCTAAAAATCATTGATAAATAGTTAAAAAGTTGTTTTAAAGTTAGACATTGAAATCGCTGAAATCTATAAATATGGGTAGCGGACAAATTTTCTCGTTCAGTATACCAACGCTCTCTGATTGGTGCGCATCGTGGGGGCAACTACGATGCAGGAAGGAATGCGATCATGCGAGAGCTGATCGTCAGTTCCATTTCGACCACCGTCGAGGTGACACCTCGAGCTGGGCAGCGGCACATCGACTCAGCGACGACACTTGGCTATTGTACTGATAGCACCAGGAATCTCATTCACGGCAGCAAACGGCGGGCCAGTTTTCGATTGCGTCTAGCGTTGAGCGCGGAGAAAACCAACACGAATTGCGTGGCATTGTAAATTCATCAAAATCGTCCATTATTCAAACGGTTCTTTTCAGGACCATCGAAAATGATTTCACAAGAGTTAATTGGTTAAATTTCCACCCTCGATCGAGAAAGGTGTAGTGCAATCAAGGACAGAGCGCCGTTTCTCAGCAAAAGCAAAGCCGGTCATTAATCGCATCCACGGCAGCAAGCGGCGGGCCAGTTTTCGGCGGCGTTCAGCATTAAGTGCGGAGAAAACAAACACGCATTGTGGCATAGTGAATTCATTAATTTTCTTCCTAAAATTATTCATTACCCAAACGGCCCTTTTAAGGACCATCGAAAATGATTTTTCAAAAGCTGTGAATCGGATAATTTCATTCCAACGAACGGGAAAAGTGTAGTACAACCGAAAAGTGAATGATTGAATGCTTGGTGACTCAACCAGCAACAATTATGACGCCTAATTGTTCCACCCGGACTTTGGCAACGCATTATCATATCCGGACCATTTTGCGTGAAAAATGTTTCAATTCTAACATTTTCCAACATTTTCATTTTAAATCATCTAATATTTTGGTTACATTATCCGTTCAATGGAAATTTTCTCATTTCTCGGTTGATTAATCGTTTGATGCGTCTGGAGCATAAGGGGCGGGTCATGCAAACGGAATTAACTGAAAAGCCAGCCGAATGGGAGGAGCTTCATATGCTAATCTAGGGGTATAAAAGCGGTGCCCTCTGTTTTCTGTTTTCATTTACGTTGGATCGGCCAAGGAGGTAGGATGTCATCTCCAGCAAGGGGCTGTCCATTTATTACGTACGGCATTTTTTGCCATTTTCCGATACCCCCACCCCCCCTTGTAAGATTTTTTGTATGGAAGCTCAAATATTTTTGTATGGAGCGTACCCCCCCTCCCTCCATAAACCCTTACGTAATTAATGGACGGCCCCCAAGCAGCCACATATCGACTGCGATGACTCTCGGCTGATAGCACCAGGAATCTCATCCACGGCAGCAAGCGGCGGGCCAGTTTTCGGCAGCGCCTAGTATCCACTTATCCGCGAGCGGTAACGGCGGCGGCGGGCATAACCAACCGGTTCGGATTTTGATGTTTCTTGGGGGAAAGTCAAAACAGTTTCATTCTCCTCCTCACCCCTTCACTCTCCGATCGGTGGCGCCAACCGATTGCGATCCCCACTAAACGTCAAAATTCGAATCGGTTAGTTATGCCCGCCGCCACCATTACCGCTCGCGGATAAGTGGATTGAGCGCGGAGAAACCCAACACGCATTGCGTGGCATGATGAATTCATCAAATTCGTCCATTATTCAAACGGTCTTTTTCAGGACCATCGAAAGTGATTCCTCAAGAGTTAATTGAAGAAATTTCCACCCTCGATCGAGAAAGGTGTACTTCGTTGCCAGCAAGAGTGAAGCCGGTCATTAATCTTATCCACGGCAGCAAGCGGCGGGGCAGTTTAAGGTGGCGTCCATCATTCAGCACTGAGAAAACCAACACGCCTTGCGTCAATTAATCAAACGGTTCTTTACAGAAACACCAAAAATAATTCCTCAAGAGTTGTGAATCAGATAATTTCATTCCATCGAACGAGAAAAGTGTGGTGCAACCATCCAATATTTTGGTTACTTCAGCCGTTCAATGAAAATTTTCTCATTTCTTGATTGATTAATCGTTTGAAGTGTCTGGAGCATAAGGGGCGGAACATGCAAACGGAATAAACTGCAAAGCCAGCCAAATGGGAGGAGCTTCATCTGCTAATCTAGGGGTATAAAAGCATTGTTCTCTATTTTCTTTCGTCATTTTCGTTGGATCAGTCAAGGAGGTTGGAGGTGGATGTCACCTCCAGCAAGGCAGCAGCACAACAACCCAGCGACTACTCTCGGCTATCGTGCTGATGATAGCACTTGGAATCGCATCCATGGCAGCAGCAGTGGGCCAATTTTCGACGGCGTCCAGCATTCTCCGCTCTCCGCAGCGAAAACCAACACGCATTGCATGGCATGGTGAATGCATCAAAATCGTCCATTATTCAAACCGGTCCTTTTCAGGACCATCGAAAATGATTCCTCAAGAGTTAATTGGATAATTTCCAACATCGATCGAGATGTAGTGCAACCAAAAAGCACAAGACAGAGCATCGTTGCCAGCAATAGTGAAACTGGTCATTATTCTAATCCACGGCGGTCCAGTTTTCGGTGGCGTTTATCATTCAGCACGTAGAAAACCAACACGCATTGCGTGACATGGTGAATTCATGCCATTTCGTTCCTAAAATCGTCAATTAATCAAACGGTCTTGTTCAGGACCACCGTTAATTATTCCTTAAGAGTTTGTGAATCAGCTAATTTCATTCCATCGAACGAGAAAAGTGTGGTACAATTGAGAAGTGAAAGATTGAATACTTGGTGGCCCAGCAATAATGATGAAGCCGGTCACTTATGGCCTAATGGTTCCACCCGGAATTTAACAACGCATTATTCTATCCGAACTATTTTGCGTGAAACATTGTTTAATTAAAATTAAGTTAAAACATTTTTCGAAAATGTTCGAAGGTGAATATATGACGAAGCCACACCTAGAATTTTCTAGAGCACAAATCTGAAGAACCGAATGTCGGTTTGCGCTTAAAAGTTGATCGTTTGGTTACCCGCTGGTGGTTTGCTCATTTCTCGGCTGGTTAGTTGCTTGATGCGTCTGGAGCATTCGGGGCGGGTCATGCAAACGAAATAAACTGGAAAGCCAGCCAAATGGGAGGAGCCTAATCTACTAATCAAGGGGAATAAAAGCAGTGACCTCTGTTTTCTTCCGTCATTTTCGTTGAATCAGTCAAAGGGAATGGATGTCACCTCCGCAGCTGCGCACCAATCCTGCGATGACTCTCGGCTATTTAGCTGATAGAACCAGGAATCTCTAGAATCTGGAACCAGGAATCTCAGGCTATATGGAACAGGGCCCATATAGCCGAGGCGGTAAACGCACGGGTATTCAGCATGACCATGCTGAGGGTAACGGGTTCGATTCCCGGTCGGTCCAGGATCTTTTCGTAAAGGAAATTTCCTTGACTTCCTTGGGCATAGAGTATCTTCGTGCCTGCCACACGATATGCACATGCAAAATGGTCATTGGCAGAGGAAGCTCTCAGTTAATTACTTTGGAAGTGCTCATAGAACACTAAGCTGAGAAGCAGGCTTTGTCCCAGTGAGGACGTTACGCCAAGAAGAAGAAGAAGAAGAACCAGGAATCTCATCCACGGCAGTAAGCGATGGCAGTTTTCGATGGCTTCCAGCATTCAGTGCGGATAATTTTCAATTGTCTTGCCGAAATCTCCTGTTATTTAAAAGGTTCTTTTCAGGACCAGTGAAAATTATTCCTCCAGAGTTATGAATCGGATAATTAAAAGCGACAGACTGAAAACTTAGCAACAGTATAGCTGGCATCTAATTGTTGTTCGCGTAACTATACAACGTATTGTTGAATCTAGCAATTGAGTTGTGTCAAATACACATGGCTACGGTGGCTCCATCTGTTAATTTCATAGCGGCAATTTTAGTTATTTTAATGATTGTTGCGATCGCAATATGATGTTTGGGAAGCTATGGCTTAACGCCTTTCAATATTATAATCATTCTTTCCTTTCGACGAAAATTCTTTCAAACAACGGTTGAACATTTATCTTCAAAATAAAATAATACTCAACCCTCAAGTGAGGCGCCGTCCACAAATTACGTAACGCTCTAGGGGGAGGGGGGGAGTATGGTCGAGCGTTACGGCCCATACTAAAATTTCCGGGTTTTCATACAAAACAGCGTTATGGAGGGGGGAGGGGGGGTCGAAAATTGTCGATTTTAGCGTTACGTAATAAATGGACGCTGCCTGATGGCCAACCGCGCGAGTTACGGAAGGTTTAACTAATTAACATCTTATGAATGCGTTCAGTGAAATGGATCACATAGGTAACAACTTTAATCAACACATCACTCCGCCGATTTGAATTTTGCTAGCATACATTGTGTAGGCCTTTTATCGTCGGTTTCCTGCAATAGGGGCACAACTCAAAAAATGTGAATTTTCAGAATATGCGTTTGAAATTTGGCAATCATGAAGCACCTCCTGCAAATTCACTTATTTCTCTCATCATTTGACAAAAGTAAACAAATTTTGATTGTTGTATCATTGAAAGGGGCTGAAGGACTATCTGTTTCATGAATTTTTGACAACTATTTTTCAACGACTATTGAAAAAATTGACTGATTTTGAGTTGTGCCCTTACTGCGGAAAATTGGTGAAAATGCCCAAATCTCGAGTTTCTCATCGAATTTTGGAACGGGTCTTTGTGAGATGAAATTTTACATAGTTTTTCATCATTTGCCATCAAAATCTCAAAAATGACATATTTTGAGTTGTGCCCCTATTGCAGGAAACCGACGTTATGTGATAAATTCGTTATGCATTTATTTACGAAGGTCGGACAACAATGACACGAAAAATCAGCTGATTTAAGACTTCAAATTAAAGGGCCCATTTCAATATATAAAAGTCGGAACCTCATTCCAGCCTTTGTCCTACGTCAACAATGCGGTTATGTCTCAGACATTACCCACCCCTAGTTTTTCTCTCCACCAAAGAATCTGAAATTCCTTTTGGGTATTCCGCTGTCGTCATCCGGGATCTGCCAACAAACTTCACGTTAATAGCTTCAAAATTGATTTTCCTTAATTGAAGCAAACGACCAATCGATTGTCGTTATTGCCGTTATCCTAGCATTAAGAAGTGACTGAAGAGGAGATGGTAGCTAAATTGGAATTTTCCAAGGGACAATCCGTCGATCATGCTGAATAATTAAACGGGCCACTCTGCATAAGAGCAAGAACCTTTTGAAGTTATGTAGGGTTCTTAATGGGAAACCATGGAAGCAGGTAAAAGTCGATTACCGTTCTTTCCGAATTCCCCATTGATTGCAATGCATATTATTGCACCATGTCCACCGGTGATGATGTGGTGGTAGCAGAGACGCTTTCTTCACGCGTGGATCATTTTAATTTCATGAATATTTCAAAGTTTAATTAGTTTCGCTTCTGTGATGGCATCACCGAAAGAAGTTTAATATTTGCACATCGTAATTCTCCGTCGAGTTCGCCGTGGGAAAAGTCACACAATTTTTACTGCTGACAAGGTTGAAAAAGACCAGATTGGACAGCACCAGCGGCAGCAACAGCAGCGTGAAATAGCCACCACCAAACTCTTTCAATTTCACTATTGCTGCGCGCTGCCAGCAGATCAGCTTCCACTCCTTTCCGCGGCACGTCGACGTTGTCGAGTCCTGGCGCATTCGTCCCCTGGGAAATCCTCGGGAAAACAACGTGCCGATAGCGAGAGCGACACGTCTTGACGTCACGCAGAAAATAAAAGTTATTTTCACCCAGTCTGGAGGAAAATTACCTTTCAAGGTAGTCATTTCGCTTGGCGTCGTCCGCCGGTGAACGAACGTGCGAGCGTCTGTCTGTTGAGAACGGACATGGCTTTTTTTCTCGCAGATTTGGTTCGTTCTTATGGGATTGTTTTAGCTGAAAAAGTTGGAAGGGTTGTATACTAGATACGACCGCAAGTCTGACGTTGAATAACGTCCGTTTATGCATTAGTTTCGACTATTGAATGCTGTATTGAAGTTGATATAGACTCTGATACGAAGGTTTGTGGTCCTTTGGTTTGATTGAAGATGTTTATTGATAAACCTTGAGGATGCGATACGAACTCGAAAATCAACTCTTGAGTGGAATTTTCTGCGGCCCTGAAAAGGGCCGTTTGTTGGATTGAATATGATGATTTATATATTTTGATGTTCATGCAGAATAATTTATCGTCATGTCATGGATCTTGATGCCGATGAAGGTTGATGGAACATGCTCTGAAAGTTGGTTGAAGTCGGTTGGTGTGGCTGTTTGGAGGAATGTGAAGTCATTATTACTGGCTAATCAGAGTTTATCCGGTAAACTACCTGTTTAACACTCAAATAGTGTCAGCATCGGTCGGTGGTGGAGGAAGCACGAATAGCATCTCTTAGGCACCCTACAGACTACTCAAACGGTTTGACCAACATTGACTCCGCCCCCAGGTTGGTGGTTGAGTTGGTGCTGTGTTTGACCGTGTGTGATGCTGTTTGACGAACCGATTTGGCAGTTCGTCAAACCGATTTGACGGTTGACGGTTTGGTCGGCAAAAATCAAACCAGTTTGATTTTACTCAAACCAACGGTGGGCGGAGCCAATGTTTGACGAACCGATCGTACCGTGTGTAGTGTTGTTGCACAAACATAGTGCGATTTCAAATGGGAGATGATGTTGGTGCAACCAAAGTGACATGTTGGTGCAACACGAATTGGCAGTTCGTCGTACGGTTGCAGAAACATTTGCTGGTTCGACCAACTTGGGGGGCGGTGGCAATGTTGGTCAAACGGTTTGAGTAGTGTGTAGGGTGCCTTAGTCTCACACTTCACATTTCGCGTAAATGTCAGATCCTCGCATGATCCCCTTTCAGTTGTTGCTTGGGCAGGGTCTGACGCCAGATCAAACCGAAGTTACTTCTTCATGAAATCCAAGAATTCCAGACTTGCGGTCGTATCTAGTATACAACCCCTTCAACTTTTCAAAGTTGGAACAATTTTAAGCAGATTTATTATGCGCGCATAGGTGTATGCTTATGTCGCCGTATCTTGCGAATTTAAAATAAATTCGACATTAAGCGGTTAAAATATTCCCAGTTGTTGCCATGCCCATCCGCTACCGCACTGGGAAAATGCGAATGAGCCACCGCCGCTTCTGCTGCTAAGTTGCTGGCGGTGCTTGTACCGCGCTCGGGGGTGCTCTCGTAGTAGGTTTCAAAATATTTGCGCTTGCGTTTCTTCAATTTCTAATGGAATTCGAATCAACTCTTTCGTGGAATTTAAAATTGTAGCCCTAATAAGGGCTGTTTAATTTTGATTTCACAAAACCAAACCGCGTTGCTGCCGCGTCGTCGGCGCCCATCCGCTTCCGTACTGGGGAAATGATAAATTATTCCGTCCGTTTACCGCGGTCGACAGCGTGAAAATGTGCTGTGAGAATGCTGAGCGAAAATGCAAACCGAGCTGTGCTTCTTCTCCGTCTCTGATCCGGTAAACGACTCCGCTTGAGCTGCTGCGCACGAATACGTACCGCATCGACCACCGCGCTCGGCTTGCCAACGAACACTAAACGAAAACGCAAACGGAGCAAACTACACATCAGCTCTCCGCCGATGCGTTCCCCTCGTGGTGTTCCTTCGTGCTGGCTCCGTTGTTGGAAGTGCAAATGACGCACGCTCCGATGATGAAAATTTGGTGGTGCTTCAATTCCACCGCCGCCGGTATCGCTCGGTTGGCAGTGGTACGTCCGTCCGTCCATCTACCGCGGTCAACAGTGTGGTGAAGAATGGGCAAGCGAAACGCAAAAGCGCTCTCGCCGAACCAACCGCATTCGACAACGCTTTTGTACCTAGTAGGTTTCAAAATGTCGATACTTGCTAGGAAAATTCTGAATTATCGCCTGCAGAAGATTCGATTTGTAGTCCTCCTAGTCTCCTCTCTTGTGGGATAATTTAATAGCCCTTGAAAGGACTGTTTGAATTTGCAAAATAATTGAAAGTGCGTTTGGAGATGCAATTCCGTATGTTTCCAAATTCGGAACAGTAGCGGCGATTTTCAATGATGAAAAGTCCTCTAATCTGGTTGGCGACTCCAATTGTCTGCCGCGCACCGTACGACCACACACAACCGTCGACAACCACCGCTGCGATGGCACCGCGCTCTGCATGACAAAGAATGCAGAGCGAAAATGCAAACAGGGAAACCGAGCTGTGCTTCTCCGTCTCTGATCCGGTTGGCGACTCCACTCGTGCTGCCGCGAAGATGCGCACCGACCACCGCGCTCGGCTTGCAAAAGAACACTAAACGAAAACGCAAACGGAGCAAACTGCACAGCTCTCCGCCGATGCGTTCCCGTCGACGAATTGATGAAGAATGAAGAAAGAGGAGAAGAAGATTATCTTTTATACTGCTCGGCGGTCGACGGAAAAATCCAAAACTGTGCTCGAACGTGATTGGCTGGATAAAACATGGGTTCACTTTTCTCAAATTTTCAATAGTTTACTATTGAAAATCAATATTTACCTAGCATGGATTCGACGCGTAAATAAATTTCTGATAGATTCATGCAAAAAGATAGAAAATCCATCAAGAATTGACAAAGTTATTAGCGGTCAAAACCTAACCACTTTTCGTTACATGCTCAAATTTTCTGTTTTCTGAATTGTACCCCCATATCTTGCCGAACGACGTTATTCAACGTCAAAAAAAAAAAAAAAATAGAAAAAATACAACGTTAACTTTTTCTTCGATCATAATATGAACTTCATTTGCACTAGTTTCTGTGAACGACCAGTTTGCGTTTCAAATCCCAAATAGTGCTGCCTCATTCTACGTTTATATGCAGTAACCAGATAAATACCTAGATATTGCATTTTTCACTGAAAAATTTCCTTGCTTCGCTGAACAATATGACGTTTTCTTCCAGCGAAGGCTTACGCGATACAGAAAACCGCTGAATTTCACACTAACACTGCAGAAAATCTGTCAACAATAACTCAATACACATGCATTTTCAGCGAAAAGATCTATTTGCGTGACAACAATCCACTCCCATGACTACCGGGTGGCCGCCGTCAAATATCAGGATTGCCAACTGTCCGGCGACTGCTGTCAGTTTTCTTTGTCGCCGAATCTGGCGCTGGGTCTTCGGCGCGGAAACCTAAAGCTGGGAATAAAATTTTGGGGTTTGCGCGCAATATATTCTTTTCGTGAACACTCATTACGTTCAGTAATCGGTTTTGTACCTTTTAATTCCGCCCTCTACTGTTGAGTTGCGATGGGGACGGCGATCGGTTTGCTTTGTTCGAAGGAAAAAGTGAAAAAAATGATGCGTGTTTGGGGCAGCTGCGTGGGGACCACGATCGGGTGGCTTTCTTCGAAGAAAGAAGTGAAGAATGATGCATGCTTTGGGCAGTTGCGATGTGGATCTCGTTCGGGTTGCATTGTTCGGCGGAAAAAACAAAAAGTGACGCTTGTTTGTGGCAGTTGCGATAAAAATCTCGGTCGCGTTGCATTGTTCGAAGGAATAAGTGATGAGTGACACGTATTTGGGGTAGGTGCACATTTTCCTTCCTCGTGAAGTGATAAAAATGGATGCACACTTGGTAGCAAACAGTATTGCATAAAATTGAAGGAGTTAAGGAGTGGTTGCGGTCATCCGACGACATGGAGCTGGGTGAGATCATTCCGAGTTTTTTTTTTCTTTTCATACTAGAAGAAGTTGAGGTAATTTCGCCAATGCTTTTTCATGAGGACTCCTGGAGTCTGTAATATCTGCAAATTAATCTTGTAGTTCTGGTGCAGGCTTAATATTGAAGCGATAAAAATGTAAGAAGAAAGTGATTGCAGTTCACAACAATCATTGAGCAAATTTAAAATAATTGGCTTAATTACCTCAACGGCTGTCGACCACAGGTAACACATGGGACAACTCTAAGTAAAATACATATTTCGAAAATAGCTGTCTTACTTCAATATCGTGGGAAACGCACGATTATTTCCATGAGTCTGTCGGTTTTCTCGGTAGGAAGATGCGGACGCGAATATTGAATGCAAAATTAGAAGCGCGCGATAACTTTTGTGGGAAAGTCCATTTTCACGGTAGAGTAAACGAACCGGGATGAAAACCGTGTCGTGTATTTTCATATAACTTGTGGATCATATTACCTACCAAAGGTGGCTCCAAGATCCACACCTTACCCTACCCTGCTAACAAATACTCCTTCCGGAGACAACTGTGGGGACGCTGTGGATTCCACGGTTTCTAGTAACAACGGTTGTCGAACTAACATTCCTTCCCCTTTCTTGATGACCGTAAGGACGTGGCCGGCGCCGTTATTGACTTTAAAATATTAAACTCTCGATTTGTGCACATTGAGAGTGTGTAGCTAGTCCCAAGCACCATTCATTGGATCTCTGTGCAACTTCGATTGTTCTGATCAATCACGGAGTAGCAACTACGATGTGTACGGTTATCTTTGCTTTGCTTTGCTTTTAATTCCGCCCTCTACTGCTTATCGTTTGACGGATTTTGACTACCACAGGTAAAGAGGTACAAAACTGATTAGGGGCACTCATTTGAAGAGTATACTGAGTATACTGAAAAATCGGTACCAGTAAAAATCAGTATGTGATACATAGCGAATTTTAAAATGCTTCCCAAGTTGTCCCTCTCAAATAGCAAAACCAAAAGCAATGTTACTAGATTTGACGGTTTATTCACAGTTGAGAAAATTCTTGAAGAAAATCCAGAAAAACTATGCCCGAACACGTGGAAAATTTTCAAAAAAATATTTTTGATAAGGTTATTTTATAAGCTTAAATCGCTGAAATTGTTGGACTGTACTTTTTTTTCATTTTTGAGTTATGGCCAATTTTGTTGAAAAATGTCCAAATGTGCCCTATAAGCCTTTTCTTTGAAAAATCCTAACTCATGAACGAAGTATCATAGAAACAAAGTTTTTTTTAATGAAAATGAAAGCAAATTCTCCGAAGGGATGACACTCCGATCTTTTGAGTTTAATCTTTTTTTAATCTTTTTAAATCATTCTGAATCTTTTTGAATCTTCTCGAATCACGCATACAAAAACTAGAGAAACTTTCGCTTCAGTGTATTGAAAGTACCTGTCAAACCAGGAACTTCGTTCGCGCGCGGGTGAAAACAAACATGTGCTTTCGACCGAAATCACCGGCTCCGATCCCGAAACTTTATGGAGATACGTCCCTCGGGGAAGCGCTAAACATCTCCCAGAAGGTAACCTAATATTCCCAGCTGTATACACTATACTATAGTTGTAACTAAATTAATAATTAATTTCGCTATTGCAGAGTTGTTCGCCACCGCGACGGAGGAAACGCCGATGACGGTGGAATACATTTCCGTTGAGCTACGAGGACGAACAAAGACCGTTGGAAACGGCCTAAACCTACAATCACCGGCGGTCGAACGCCTGCAGCGTAAATTTCCCGTACACAGAATGCAGCAGGGCACTGCAGTGATGGCTGCAGAACTCCGTTACTGTATCACCGGGTGTGCTGTTCCTGGCAATGGAAAAAAGCAATTCGAAACACCTAGCTCTTATCAAATTTGAAAGTAAGTACGAAATTTGGAAGCAAAAGCTAAAGCATTTTCAATGGCACTAGGGTAGCCCTAGACCCATGAGCACCTATTTTGGGAACTTGCTGCTATAACTCAGTCAATTTTGAACCGATTGACTTTATTTTTGAGACACGATTAGATACGCACAGTATCTAGCCATGTTCAAAACTTCAAGTCAATCGTTTTGAAATTTACTGAGCTATAGCAGCAAGTGCTCAAAATAAGTACCGCTGCTCAAATGGCCCCAGACTTTAGGTAGGCATTGAATGCATCTAAGATTGTGCTTGTATTTTAGACAGTGCTACTTGATAACAGATTAACCCTTTATAAGGCAGTGGCAACTATATTGCCACCTACTGTTTGTAAGTAATTTTTTTTTTTTTTTTTAATTTGTAATTTTATTAAAAACGATAACCTGCCAGTATACACTTTAAATGAGATCAAGGAATGCTTCACAATGATAGGAAGAGCCGACATCGAAGGATCAAAAAGCCACGTCGCTATGAACGCTTGGCGGCCACAAGCCAGTTATCCCTGTGGTAACTTTTCTGACACCTCTTGCTAAAAACTCTTTAAACCAAAAGGATCGTGAGGCCTAGCTTTAAGTATAGGGCACTGCACTGTTTTGATTTTGTATGGGACTTTGACGTTTCGTGGCCTTGTTGTTTACAAAATTTCTGTAAGAGTGAAAGAGAAGGAGAGATTTTCATGCAGTGCCCTATACTGCCTATGATCGCATCTTTTCTGGGTTTCCTATTTATATGGGACAATTATGCGATCATAGGCAGTATATTGCCACCTAGATTTTTGAGAGTTTCTTTCAAACAAAAATTGTTTTGTACATGTTATCATGTATATAATCATTTCCATAATAGAATGCGTTTACAACTCTTCTAGTTTTCTCGGCCTTATAAAGGGTTAAGTGAATGATCTATTCTATGACATAGGGTAATTATTCCTAAATTTTCTGCTCGAATCTGTTTCTACCGGTATCCAACACGAGAGAATTGATCGTGTTCCTGGACTGTAGTTTAATGAGGAGGAGTTAGACTGGAAAGCGTAAATTCGATAATTCAAACAAATTTGTCAATGTTAACACGTCTAGAGGACCACTATTGGCTTAATTTAAAAAGACACATACACTATTTGCATAGATTTAACATGGAAAGGGTAATGGAGGTTCCACTAAAGGAGGATAACAACAAACCAATAGCGGACCCCAGAGGTGCTGTCAACAATTTCACATTTAATCAATCTTCCTAGGCTTAGGGCAGTGGAACCATCTCGACAGGGCTTCTATTTTGGGCACGTTTCCGCTATAACTCAATCAATTTTAAACTGATCGATCTAGTTATTTGTACGTGGTGAGATACGTATAGTACAAAAATTCAAGTAAATTGTTTTGAAAATGACTGGTTGAAGTGGAAAGTGTCCAAAATATCAACCACTACCAAAGTGGTTCGGCATCCTACATATTTACATTTATTCATAAAAGCTTCCTCCAGTAACAGATAGGGAAAAATCAACTTTTCGAGACCAGTGCTCAACGTGTCGAGTGAAATTTTGAAGTGTGGTCGCCTTGAGTTGCTGTCAGCTGGATTTTTTGTCGCCTTCCGTATTAGCGCTTCAGCATTGTGCCAAAACATAACAGTCATTAAATCTAATGAAAGGCGTACTATTATCATTTAGTTTTTACAATTTACCACCACTATTATTTATACTGTTCCTTTTAATTCCAACGATGTGCTTGCCCCTACTTGCATAATAGTCCTATGTATTTGATTTTTTATAACTTAACGTTACGAATAGCCATATTTTCAAACGTCAAATGCCGTTTTCTCAATTCCTACTTTTTACAAATGGGATTGTTATGCGAGTGGGGACAGTTGCATCATATGACAGATACGTATTTCGACCTCTACTGTAAGGTCGTTTCAGTGTTTCGTACTTGACTCGGCTCATTCACTAACACGCCCAGGTTCATCATAACTCTTTACATTTTTTTTCATCAAAGCTCGTACATTTGTTTTAAAAATTCGTTTCAGGCACTTCTTGCAACCATGGCTAGCTAATGGCGCCATAATTAAAAAACCTACTTGGAGCAGCTACTGTCTCATCCATCAAATGATTAATATTTTTATACATACTTTTGTGTAATATTCATTAAAAATTCGGTGGGTGGGCTGGGGTGTTTCATTGGACTCTATAAACTATCCGAAATTACACTGGGATTCTGATTAGGGCTGCTAGAGTATAAATATAGCCGCCACAATGATCGCTCTTCATTATAGTAGAGGTTTCTTGAGCACAAATCTGTTGTGGAAATTGTTTCAATTTTCTTCCAGGTTTTCTTAATGTTTCAATTATGCCTGGTTTACATTGTTCAACTGAAACGAGCATTTCAGCATTGATGTGTTTACACTTAGCAAATGTCTTGAGTGTCCACTTGAATCAAGTCACTTGCACCATGTAACCCAGGCATTAGATGGATCACTACCTATGCCCTTGTATGTTGCGAGATGACGCATAACTAGTAAACGAGCTTCAACATGTATTTACTTTACTTCTAAATTGTTCTTTGAGTAATTCATGCATGCTATCAACAGTACTCGAATCTTTTACCTATTCCACTCGTAGCACCTTTGTGGCGAAACATCTTCGAGTATTAGAAAGCAGAATAATCTCGACAGGGCTATTTTGAGCTCTTTTCCGCTCTAACTCAGTCAATTTTGATCCAATTTTTAAATAAAAAGTTGCGATGCGTTGATTAGGATTGCTATGAGATTTGGGAGCTTGGGTCATTGTGGCCGCCATTTTGGGATTCAAACGAGCTTGTCCTTAACAAAACAAATCAAACTAGCAAAGCGAAAGTCTGAGGTTCCTCATACATTCGTATTTATATAAAGTTCGTGAATGCAGGTAAGCGCGCAGGTAAGTATGTACCTATAGGTAAAGTTTTTTATGATACAGCCTAAAGGATGCCGAGTTATTCTCCTAATTGAACAGATCTTGCCGCGATTAAGGTTCACCAAGTCCTCCGAAGTTGTTTGGTGACGCAGATTACACCCTCTTATCGAATAGGCCCATTTTTCTTTGTAGTTATTCTCTAATTTAGTAGATCTTGGCGCGATGAAGGTTCACCAAGTCCTCCGAAGTTGTTTGGTGACGTAGATTACATCCGCTTATCAAATATGCCAGTTTATCTTTGTACTTAATCTCTAATTTAGTAGATCTTGCCGCGATGAAGGTTCACCAAGTCCTCCGAAGTTGTTTGGTGACGCAGATTACACCCTCTTATCAAATAGGCCCATTTTTCTTTGTAGTTATTCTCTAATTTAGTAGATCTTGCCGCGGTGAAGGTTCACCAAGTCCTCCGAAGTTGTTTGGTGACGTAGATTACATCCGCTTTTCAAATATGCCAGTTTATCTTTGTAGTTAATCTCTAATTTAGTAGATCTTGCCGCGATGAAGGTTCACCAAGTCCTCCGAAGTTGTTTGGTGACGCAGATTACACCCTCTTATCGAATAGGCCCATTTTTCTTTGTAGTTATTCTCTAATTTAGTAGATCTTGCCGCGATGAAGGTTCACCAAGTCCTCCGAAGTTGTTTGGTGACGTAGATTACATCCGCTTATCAAATATGCCAGTTTATCTTTGTACTTAATCTCTAATTTAGTAGATCTTGCCGCGATGAAGGTTCACCAAGTCCTCCGAAGTTGTTTGGTGACGCAGATTACACCCTCTTATCAAATAGGCCCATTTTTCTTTGTAGTTATTCTCTAATTTAGTAGATCTTGCCGCGATGAAGGTTCACCAAGTCCTCCGAAGTTGTTTGGTGACGTAGATTACATCCGCTTTTCAAATATGCCAGTTTATCTTTGTAGTTAATCTCTAATTTAGTAGATCTTGCCGCGATGAAGGTTCACCAAGTCCTCCGAAGTTGTTTGGTGACGTAGATTACATCCGCTTTTCAAATATGCCAGTTTATCTTTGTAGTTAATCTCTAATTTAGTAGATCTTGCCGCGATGAAGGTTCACCAAGTCCTCCGAAGTTGTTTGGTGACGCAGATTACACCCTCTTATCGAATAGGCCCATTTTTCTTTGTAGTTATTCTCTAATTTAGTAGATCTTGCCGCGATGAAGGTTCACCAAGTCCTCCGAAGTTGTTTGGTGACGCAGATTACACCCTCTTATCAAATAGGCCCATTTTTCTTTGTAGTTATTCTCTAATTTAGTAGATCTTGCCGCGATGAAGGTTCACCAAGTCCTCCGAAGTTGTTTGGTGACGCAGACTACATCCGCTTATCAAATATGCCAATTTATCTTTGTAGTTAATCTCTAATTTAGTAGATCTTGCCGCGATGAAGGTTCACCAAGTCCTCCGAAGTTGTTTGGTGACGCAGATTACACCCTCTTATCGAATAGGCCCATTTTTCTTTGTAGTTATTCTCTAATTTAGTAGATCTTGCCGCGATGAAGGTTCACCAAGTCCTCCGAAGTTGTTTGGTGACGCAGACTACACCCTCTTATCGAATAGGCCAATTTTTCTTTGTAGTTATTCTTCTAATTGAATAGATCTTGCCGCGATGAAGGTTCACCAAGTCCTCCGAAGTTGTTTGGTGACGCAGATTACACCCTCTTATCAAATAGGCCCATTTTTCTTTGTAGTTATTCTCTAATTTAGTAGATCTTGCCGCGATGAAGGTTCACCAAGTCCTCCGAAGTTGTTTGGTGACGCAGATTACACCCTCTTATCAAATAGGCCCATTTTTCTTTGTAGTTAATCTCTAATTTAGTAGATCTTGCCGCGATGAAGGTTCACCAAGTCCTCCGAAGTTGTTTGGTGACGTAGATTACATCCGCTTATCAAATATGCCAATTTATCTTTGTAGTTATTCTTCTAATTGAATAGATCTTGCCGCGATGAAGGTTCACCAAGTCCTCCGAAGTTGTTTGGTGACGTAGATTACATCCGCTTATCAAATATGCCAATTTATCTTTGTAGTTATTCTTCTAATTGAATAGATCTTGCCGCGATGAAGGTTCACCAAGTCCTCCGAAGTTGTTTGGTGACTCAGACTACACCCTCTTATCGATTAGGCCAATTTTCCTTTGTAGTTATTCTCTAATTTAGTAGATCTTGCCGCGATGAAGGGTCACCAAGTCCTCCGAAGTTGTTTGGTGACGTAGATTACATCCGCTTATCAAATATGCCAATTTATCTTTGTAGTTAATCTCTAATTTAGTAGATCTTGCCGCGATGAAGGTTCACCAAGTCCTCCGAAGTTGTTTGGTGACGTAGATTACATCCGCTTATCAAATATGCCAATTTATCTTTGTAGTTATTCTTCTAATTGAATAGATCTTGCCGCGATGAAGGTTCACCAAGTCCTCCGAAGTTGTTTGGTGACTCAGACTACACCCTCTTATCGATTAGGCCAATTTTCCTTTGTAGTTATTCTTCTAATTTAGTAGATCTTGCCGCGATGAAGGGTCACCAAGTCCTCCGAAGTTGTTTGGTGACTCAGACTACACCCTCTTATCGAATAGGCCAATTTTTCTTTGTAGTTATTCTCTAATTTAGTAGATCTTGCCGCGATGAAGGGTCACCAAGTCCTCCGAAGTTGTTTGGTGACGCAGACTACATCCGCTTATCAAATATGCCAATTTATCTTTGTAGTTAATCTCTAATTTAGTAGATCTTGCCGCGATGAAGGTTCACCAAGTCCTCCGAAGTTGTTTGGTGACGCAGACTACATCCGCTTATCAAATATGCCAATTTATCTTTGTAGTTAATCTCTAATTTAGTAGATCTTGCCGCGATGAAGGTTCACCAAGTCCTCCGAAGTTGTTTGGTGACGCAGACTACATCCGCTTATCAAATATGCCAATTTATCTTTGTAGTTAATCTCTAATTTAGTAGATCTTGCCGCGATGAAGGTTCACCAAGTCCTCCGAAGTTGTTTGGTGACGTAGATTACATCCGCTTATCAAATATGCCAATTTATCTTTGTAGTTATTCTTCTAATTGAATAGATCTTGCCGCGATGAAGGTTCACCAAGTCCTCCGAAGTTGTTTGGTGACTCAGACTACACCCTCTTATCGATTAGGCCAATTTTTCTTTGTAATTATTCTCTAATTTAGTAGATCTTGCCGCGATGAAGGTTCACCAAGTCCTCCGAAGTCGTTTGGTGACGTAGATTACATCCGCTTATCAAATATGCCAATTTTTCTTTGTAGTTATTCTTCTAATTTAGTAGATCTTGCCGCGATGAAGGTTCACCAAGTCCTCCGAAGTTGTTTGGTGACTCAGACTACACCCTCTTATCGATTAGGCCAATTTTCCTTTGTAGTTATTCTTCTAATTTAGTAGATCTTGCCGCGATGAAGGTTCACCAAGTCCTCCGAAGTTGTTTGGTGACGCGCAATAGATCTTCTTTGAAAATCATCAGAACTTATCGTAGAGAAGGTTCACCAAGTCCTCTGAAGTTGCGTAATACATCTTTGAAAATTGATACATTCTTCCTAACCAGCAGAAATTGTCCTGAAGAAGTTTCTTATCCTTTGCCAATTAATACAACCGCTACCGACAATACACGGCTTTCTAGGCTGAGTGGGAAGATTTAATTTTGGTGGTCAACGTCATACGGCCCCGAACAGCCGATAAAAATGATGGGAGTGTTTTTGAAGATGTGTTAAATGCCATTTCAGACCAGCAACAATTAAACAAATTCATGTTGGCTAACAAAATTTACAATATACACCTATATTTTCATCCTTTTATTACCCCAGAAATTCTTCGTCAGCGGATACTCGAAGAAATATCCACTTCCTTCTGCTTGAACAGATACCGCGAAAGAAACATACAATTACCATCCATGGTAATAAACTGACCCTGCTGGAACTGCTCGGCCAGTACTCGAATCGTTTTGCTGCCCTCATGGCAGAACGTGTTGGCAAGGTAGATTTCCTGCTCGGCATGGTGCATCCCTGTATAGTACGCACAGGAAGCTCGGGCCGCTGTCGCCAGCATGGCATAGATCAGCACCGCCATGTAGGCCACCCGGATCGGTTCGATGTGGCAGCCGATTCTCTCGCTATTATGCCGCGATAGGACCCACTCCGTGATCAGTCGCAACCGCTGGATGGAGAATTCGCTTCCAGTGGGCCGCCGAATCCAGCGAGGGATACATAAAGTGTTCCAGGTTGACGAACTGCTTTATTTTGTCGATGGTGTTCCTATCGAACATTTTCGATATTACGTGCCACGGGTTCATGGCCGGGTTGCGGATCGTCTCGTGCATTTCCAACTGTAGGTTGAATTGAAAGGTGAGATACATACAGCAATACCACAGTTCCGAACCTACCCAAACGTGCTGCAGACCAATGAGTGCAACGAAGAATTTCACGGAATCAAAGGTTTCGCTTGGGCCGAAGAACAGCATCCAATTGCAAAAAAACTGCCTACAGAGGATGTCCCTTGGTGAATGCCTGAGGATCAGAGAATCGTAGCGACTGAATGGCCACCTTCATTAACTTCCCAGCGGTGAAATCGTTCCTTATGGCGCGGATCCGTCGGCGCGAACTCATCGGACTCTGGACGCATTGGGCGACCATCCGACTTTTTAAATCGTGGGAGGCGGCGGCAATGGCTGAACAGCAGCTGAAATAGATTTTAGTGTTTAAATAGTTATTTAAGGTTCTTTAGTAACGTAAATAATTAAAGTATATTACCTTAAGTTTTGTAAATTTTTTGTTCCGGCCTGTTCCGACTGATCTGATGTTGCATGCCGATCGTCCCTCGTCCGTTCTCTTGAAACCAAAACAAACACTGAACGAAATGGTCCAGTTATTTTGATATAGCTGACGGGTGAGTTAATCTCGCCGAATCATTTTGAATCTTTTCGAATCTTTTTGAATCTTTTGAAATGATTCGAAAAAGATTACAGTGTCGCACCCCCTGAAATTCTCTCAGGAATCTAAAAAAATATGAAGTGGGTAAAGTTTTCCTCAAAATTTTCCACCGTTGAGAAAATTACGCCTTGATATGATCCCAGTCAGACCCTTGATGGGACAATAATGTGGGATAGCTGTGAAAATACCACTGAAGGTGGTAATATTCTCCGAGGCTTATGAAATTCAACAGGGTGCGTGCATTAGACTGCGGATCTATGCTAAGGGAGATCAGTAGCATCTGTACATAGTAGGACAAAATTCCGTTCTACGAAAACGCAGTGTGAGTGATCTCCTATGGTGCTGTAGTACTACAAATGATCTCATTCTCTGGGAATTCTAATCTGAGCTATCCAGTATCTATCTAGTCCAGTAAAACAATGACCGTAAGCAAGACAGCATAACAGTCAAACGTCAAAGGAAACACTTTCTAAATTTGATAAGGTTTCGAAGACAAACACGAGATGAGTATCATATTTTCATTTTCCAAAGAATTATTAGCATAATCGTAGGCTGGACATAGGGTCATGTCGAGCAACAGATTCAGTACTACAAATCCACGCGGACAATTTCATTACAAACTGTTGATTCTCGTCGAATTTATGACGGAAAGGCTCAGCTATGCTGCAAGATTCTAGATTAGGGTCCGTTCATAATACACATAGTCAATATTCGATGACTCTCTCTTTCCCTCATAAATTTGTGTCCAGAGAAAAAATCCTCATAATAACACAACCATTGCTATCTCACAAATTATTTTTTAACCAAAAATAGAACAGAACACTAAGAACAGAAAAACCCTAATTAATCCACCTAGCGGTGATGGTGCCTTTCTCGTACCATAAAGTATCCTTTCAACAAAACACAAGTGATAAATTAAGTCCACTCAATATGGATATATTTTATATGAGCATGATCGAAATTTCAATTGTGGATTTTCAATAATACCGAATATCTTCCCCAACTGTCCAAGGAGAACCATTTTACTTGGTTTCAGAGAATAAATTCTAGAAAACAATCGCCGTATTTAATATTGAGGCATCATATAGATATTCAAGTAATCATTTTTTAAATCTTGACATATTTTCCATGCAAAATATACATAGCAGATAAATGTAATATCCTCTGACGTAATTTTTGGCATTTCCGAACGTAATTTTACTTGTTTATATCGTCGTTTTCCAACAATTATCACACTCATCATGTACACCCTGTTTAGCACCGGAAAATGTCAACGAACCTGTTCCAGAAGATAGGGTAGTGGAGGTAATTTGGCCCGGGGCATGTATTTTGGCCCACCCTGGGTTTTTATTACATTTATCATAATTATCTCTACCAAATCTTGGAAAATGATTATTGGAAGTTCCAATAATCATTTGCCAACATTTGGTAGAAATTATATGATAAATGTAATAAAAAACCCAGGGTGGGCCAAAATACCTCCACTACCCTACTCGCTTATTTTTGAATAGGATGAATATGGGAGCGTAAGATTTCTACACAGAGAAAAATTTCTACTAAGTGGCTGAGTTAGTCTTACTCAGAAATCGAAAAATCCTTTGTTTTCTTACTCATTTTCCGTTAAAAGTGGGACAACCCATTGCCAATGGGTTGTCCCGCTTTTAGCCGAAACTGAGTAAGAAAACAAAGGATTTATCGATTTCTGAGCAAGGCCAACTCAGTCATTGAGTAGAATTTTTTCTCGGTGTAATGATGGAACACACATCCTATATGAATTGTCTGTCGGTTTCATTCTAGCGATTGATAGAACGCGATTTAAGAGTGTACCATCAAACTCGGTGAAATAGCTAAACGGCGGCGGCTAATTTCCTGCATTGAATGTAATTTTTTTATCACTACGTGAGTGATGTGCAGCTTAAACAATGTGGTATCTTAAGAATATGTTTGTAACAATATTACCTGGTTTACCACTCCTTTGGCATTAGGGTCATTTTTGACCCAAACCGTACACCACGCCAGCGACCTGTTCCCAACGTGATGCAAAAGGAAGGTTAAGAGCTTAAAATCAGTTTTATACGCGCTACCGAGGTACAACGACCCACCTTACTATCTCCCTGATAAAATAATTTTTCATATGACATGTTTGTAGGAAGTAATATAAATAAATTAAATTGTTTTTTCTTAGATTAGAATCGATAGCATTTTTAATTTTCTATCTTCTCAACCAATAAAACTTGGAATTTTACCAACTAATAAAAGATTAAAATTAAAAACCGATTTCAGCCATTTCTGATGTAAGAATGTGAAAAGTTTTTCCGCAGATTTGCAGATCGAAATGGAGCAAAGTTGTAAAACTTGATGTGAAAATCTTTTTGCTTACTCGCAAAATTTATGATTTGTGCAAGAAGGGCCGTTTTAAGTGTAAAAATGCGTATTTTGTAGTCAAAAATCGCGAGTACTTTTGGGGCAAAATGCGCCGGCCTTCGCCGTAACTCCAAAACAGCCGTTGGCGTTTGAATTATGACTACAGTAACACAGACGAAAATCAGAACCTTTCAAATGTGCATTAATTGCGTTATTAGCTGCAGCACTAACGTCGAGTAAACGCCGTGATGCATGCAACACTCAAACCACGTTATTTCTTGGCGTGTTACATTTTGTGGAGCATTTTTCCCGTAACGGGCGGCGTGATTTACCACCCCGAAAAACTGAAAAACACATAGGTATTTGATCAATAATTTAAAAAAATCATAGCAGCATATAGCAATAGCTTCTACACTGAATTCTTTTTTTACACGACTTTTTTTTACGCGATTTTATTTTGCACGACTTTTTTTACGCGATTTTCTCGAAGTTACGTGACTTTTTTTTACGCGATTTTGATCATTTGCGGAGGGCAAATCGCGTAAAAAAAATTTCCTTTGGATTTTTTTTGCGCGATTTCTCGAAGTTACGCGAACTTTTTTTACACGATCTTTTTTTGCGCGAACGCATCCATCGCGTAAAAACAGAATGTTATTTGATTTAACGTTTTCAATAATTGGAAGAAAACACATTGAACTTTAGGATGCCGGCAACTAGAATGATCATTATTAATGAATGAATTAGAGGAAATTACATTTCAATTTCACTGGAAAAAGTAAAGTAACCGTTCGCAAATTATTTTTTCAGGGGATTTTCATGGATTAAGGACTGTATCGGAAATTAACTATAAACGTTCACAATTGCCTGAAAAATAATCCATTCGAAATAAACATAACTTTATTTTTGGAGATACTATATAAATCTCTTATATAAAGAATGGCAGTTCTGATTTTCAAAAAATAATCATTTAATTTGGACTTTTATCTCAAATATTGCTCACATGTTTTTAAAATTTTGGACACCTCCTAAAAATTTAAAATTATGAAAACTATGGGAAAATATTTAATTTTTTCACTTATTTTTGCGCAAATATATTCTTTTCCAGAATGCTCATGATATAGGAAAATTATTTTTATCAAGAAAAATTTCCTCCGCAGTTGAGGGCAATTCTTAAAAATGAAAAAAGGCCATTTTTCGAGGACCTCTTTTTTATGCGTCTTCAAAGAACGATTACGCAAATAAAAAATACATAAAGTTGAAAAATTTGCATTTTTTTCGATTGGGTATGTATTTAAATCTATTGAAGAGGTAGTTTTGCCAGAGAACGGAATTTTATAACCTCTAAAGATATTTAAAACAGAGCGTCAAAGTTCGACCAAAAAGTAGGTGTTTATTTGGGATAGACCATATTCTTAAAGTTGAAGGTTTTTCTATCCAAGATAAAAATTTAAAAAGTCGGTTTTGAGTGATATGTTATGTGTACATAACTGCTAGTAATAATCATTATTTTCCAGATTTTTTTCCGTACAAATTTTTTTCGCTAGAGATGTTTGAAACGTTAAAAAAATTAAAATTAAAATGCTGTGTGTACAGATTGTTATTTTGTGTGGTATACTCATAGAGCCATATTTTCAATAATACTAAACATTTTCCAAATTTCTTCAAGCTGTTCTAAACTTAACTATATTGTGAAGATTTCATAGAAGAACCGGAATAAAAAGATCAACCGTGCGTCGAGATAGAGCATTTTGAATGTTTATAGTTAATTTCCGATACAGTCCTTAAGTAAAACCCGCTTGGAAGCATAGTGAAACTCCAAAAAAAAAGTTATTGGAAATTTCGCACTGTATCGTATTATAAATTGTACAGTGACCCCACAATTTATGAATCGGCAAAAATGACCACAGTTTATGGATCAACATGGTGATTCATAAATAGTGTACAAAATTAAGGTGATTCATATGTATCTGGTTTTCAATTTCAAGTGGGTTTTACTGCAGTCGAAAGTATGCAAAATTGAATCGTGTAGTTGTCATCCATCACTAACAATCCATGCATGAATGTGATGATGGCAATATGTTCTGTACATTCAATTGTTTCCTCATTTTTAAGGGAACTATTTGGTGGTCGCCGATGGCACGGAGCTAACCGAATTTTTAATTCTCGCGTTTAGTATCATACAGGCGTATACACGCTAAGAAAAAGTTACTCTAAAATGAGTAAGATTCACACAAAACTGAGCTAAACTGGAACAGCTCAAAAAATGAGTAAATTGCATTTCCAGCGATAGCGCTGGCCCAAGTGCAAAAATCCAACCAATTTAAGCCGGATAATATTCTTCACATCAGCAAGAATATTATACGGCTTAAACAGATGAGATTTTCGCACTTGGGCCAGCGCTAGCGCTGGACAAAAAATTTACTCAATTTTGAGTTGTCCCACTTTAGCTCTAAAATGAGTGAATTTTCTGACCGTGTATCTACAATGATCACTTCTCTTCATCGATTTTCTATTCGGATTATCCCGGGAAATACGACCAATATTGCTAATTTAGAGAAAACTTTCCGTCTTACGGTAGAACGAAAAGCTACCGCAGCTGTCAGACTACTGATGTATTCTGATGATCTCTTGGCCAACAGCAGAAATGTCAAGCGTTTGCTTTGATGTTGGTTGATGCGTGCGGAAAAGTTTGTACACTTGGCTAAGCGTGTACTGATACTGAAGGTTATATGATTTGGAAGCGAAAAATTACTTAAATTCTACTGGAAATTTTGTGTACATTTCTTCTATCCAATTGCACATTTGAAACGTCAACTTCGCGAGTGTAATGATCAAGGAACTGGTTACGCTATCGATGGCTGTATTTGACGAAACTGCGTTACCTTCGCTTTGCAACCAATGTTCATTCACGCAGCGTGCGTCGACTCACACACGAATGAGATGATCGTGATTCGATTTTAGGACGATTGCCGTACTGATTCGTCATTCCAAAACACGATTTTGACAATTTGGGCTGATCGGACAAATCAGGCCAAACATTTCAATAGGTCCTATCTGCATTTGAGAGGCTCTCTTTGATTATTTTCTTTTTCAATTATTGCAATGTAATGGTACACTTTTCAACTACTTTTGCAGTACAAATCAAAAGACGATTGTTTTGACCATCGTTCAATGCAAGGAGACAATCTTAATACAAATAAACAGCTGAGATATTAACGAAAGAGAGGGAAACCAAAGAGAGCCTCTCTTCTGCAGATAGGACCTTTAGACATGTTTGGCCTGAAATCGGTCGATTTCGGGATGGAGCTTCCGTTAAATGCACCTAACCGTCGTCTAGCTCGTTAGCGCCGCTCTTTCGTCGTCGTCGTTTGCTCTCACATTCTCTCCTACTCTCGTTCTCTTAATGTGCAGTGTGCTGCGGCGGCCGTCGTCGCGGTCGTCACCTGCTAACCAAATTACACTTGTCGCTCGGGTGAAAAATGCTGGCCCGCAGGGATGGCATTTCGCACTGAAAATGTGCACAGTGCAGCTCATTTTCATATTAAAACCGCGCACACTTGCACTCACACTGAGGAGCATGCCATCCCTGCTGGCCCGGATCACTAAATCGGCTATAGCTCCGGAACGCCTTGACCGATCCGAACCATTTTCAATAGCAAACAATTCCGGTTCGATTCGATCTATAATCCGAAAAATCGACCAATGGGAAGTGCCTTAAAAATGAGTGAACTTATTTTGTTCACAGACACACATACATACACACATACAGACATCATCTCAATTCGTCGAACTGAGTTGATTGGTATATGTGACTTGACCCTCCGAGCCTTCTAACGAAAATTCTTTTTTTGAGTGAACATATAGCCTTTCAGTTCACTTAGGTGAACGAGAAAAGCAAAAAACATCAGTAATAGAACGAATGAAATTCAACGGAGGCGTAGCAATAGTGGGACTTATACCAGGAGAGTGACACTGCCTATTTGCTTCTCTGGTGAATCAATATTACGGACAGAAAATCAATGAACAGTGCCACAAGGATGAAATCAGAAATCTTCGTAGGAGGATAGTGCAACATATAAAAAACAACAGGAACCGTTCCCAACCATGTCTAGAGCAAACTGCTATGGAAGAAGGTTGGAACAGAAACAAAGACATCGAACAAGCAATTGAAGGATTCCTTGCAAGACTAGAACACGAAAGAGAATGGGGAGGTGAAGAATCGATTGCGGCGGCGTCGAAGATACTACAATGTAGAATAGTAGTAGCAAGAAACAATTCATTTATGTTTCAAGTTTAAAGGATATGACGTTATTGCACTGCAAGAAACTAGGAAGGCTGGATGTACCATAATAACGCAACATTATCACTGGTTCAATGTTAATGATGACGAAGCACTGCGTGATCGAATTGGTGGAGGAACGGCTATTCTGATTAGGAAAGCGCTGAACGAGAGGGGAAGCTTCAAGAAGATAAGCAGCAACTCATGCTCGTTCCGATGTAACATATTAAAAGATCTAGTCATGATCCTATCAACATACATAAGAAGTGCGGAAATCAGGACCAATAACGAATTCAACACGCTACTAAACAATGTATCCGGACTACCTACCAGGATTAAGAACCGCTTTATCATAGCAGGAGATATGAACGCTCGGCTAGGATGAAACGACCTGACGGACGACACAAACAGTTTATAGGAAAGAACCTGGTACATCCGTTCTGTAATGCAAATGGAGCAGATCTCAAAGCATTATTACATTGTCTAAATGTGAGAGACTATGTAACACTGAGCATGTCGAAATCAGCAAACTACACTTGGACCAACCGCACTACGAGCTCCCAGTTCGACCATATAATAATGCATCAGATGAACGACATTGTATTCCCTGATGTAAGAGCTTTCTTCCACCCTACCATCCAAAGCGATCATAAAATATTGGAATCTCAGTCTAAAACCGAAGCGACAAACTGAAGCAGCGGAAAGGCAAGCAAGAAATGCCCTCCCATCCTACAAAAAAAGTGAAGCTGGACAACAACAAACATAAAACAGACGAAGAATATAGAAACCAGTTTCAGCAGATACTGGACCATCAACTGAGGATTGCAACCAGACCGGATACAGAGGAATCAACAGAGGAAATGTGGACGAATATAACGGAAGCTTCGAACATAGCTGCAAAAACAGCAGTAGGCCCAAAGAAATCACCTATAACACCACGAAGGGCAGCGGCATCGAAAAGATACTTCTTGGCAAGGCAGAAACTTCTAGAAGATCGGAACAACGGTCAACCGAAACAAGAGAAAGCATATGCGAGAAAACGAAAGGAAAACTAAAGGCTTTTCTGGAAGAAATCCAAGACGTGAATCCACTGGAGCAAATGACACGGACGTTCCGATTCCTGAAGGAACACCGCAGAAACTCAGCTTCAGAAATGCACAAAGGAATGGAGATTTCATCCGACTAGATGAGCCCGGGGCTAGAACCAACGCGTCAGGAAGTGGAAAACATCGTACAACGAATGAAGAATAATGCAGCTCCATGGACAGATGACCTGCCAGCAGAGCTCTTTAAATATGCCACAGAAAGGCTAGTAGGGTAATTCATGTATTTTGGACAGGCTAAGGACAACGTTGGAAAACTCGTCCCCTAGCTTCCTTAGAAAGCAATTGATTATTTTCCAAAGTTACTAATACGCTTAAAATATGATTGTACTTTGCGTTTCTGGTGACAAAAACCTTAACGAAAGCATTTTAGGCTGAGAAAATCACATTTTCCAGTCGCCTGTTAGAATTGCTTTTTGGACACCGAATATATGCTTTGGACACCCTCAGGTATATATAATTTGGACAGGGCAATTATCTCCATGTTTAGCCATGATTACTGCTTTATCATGAAAGTAGCATAAATTAATAAATATTTCTTGTAAATAATCAAATTTCTTCGCTTAACAGGCATCTATTTTGATAACTATTACAGTTTTTGATAAAATCGAGAAAATATCGCCAGACCCACAGAATACGCCTCCAAGTATGCAATCGCACAGCATCCCCATGTAGTTCGTCAGATGACCAAAATATATTTACAGTAGAAAACTTATAATGTATTTTGGACACCACCTATTTTTAGCGTTCTAGATGAATGTTAAGAGTTTGGCTGCCTAATGCTTCTTAATTGAACGTATTTCATTGCAATAAGGCTTTCAATTTTTTTACAATTATTAATTTGACGATTTTGAGGTGAATATTGTATTTGACTGTGGAGTGTATGTCGTCTTGCATACCTGTGCATTTGAGGGGTTTTAGTGAAATAATTTACATTTTCGATAATTTTGATGTAAATTCTTAATTGTTAAGCGTATTTTCAACGTAAGTCATCAGAATAGGGTCTGTTTAATCCAATAATCGATATTGAGAAGTATCCACTTTTATTAGCTCTTCGAAACAAGACATATACCGCCGTGCATGTCCAAATTACATACATGTCCAAATTATATTTTTTACCCTAGATGCAATGTTGGAAATAATGCAGAAAGCATTCGCAGGAAACTGCATACTCAATTTATGGAAAAAGACGTTACAGATCCCAATTCCAAAAGTAGCAAACCCACAAAAATTGAAAGATTACAGGTGCATTACATTGTGCAACATTGTGTATAAAATATATTCAACCATCCTATTGAACCGACTGAGAGAGCAGCTGCCACCGATGTTATCATACCAGATGGCGTTCCAAGAAGCTCGAAGGGCGGCCGACCAAATTTTCGTTTTCAGAAGGATATTGGACGAAAGATGGAGATAGGGAAAGAGCACAGTGTTATTATCAATAGATCTAAAGCAAGCATTCGATACAATTGATGCCACGAAACTTGCGCCGATTCTGTTAGAAATGGGAGTCTCGCCAGCACTCATTCATAGGATCATAGGGGCATGCTTGGTAGAGGAGACGTCACTAGAATGGTATGGTATGCTTCATCACGTATTAATGACGATGAAAGAATTCGCACCAGAAATTAACATGGAACATGTTAATCGCTTGCAAATCCCATGCATCTTAGCATATGCAGATGTTTTTCTGATAATCTGCGAAACAGATGAAGGTGTCAAAAGAATGTTAGCCATGCTGGAACCATTACTGGCATCAGTAGGACTCCTAATCAACACAGAAAAAACAAAAGTACTATACAGAAACCTGTTCGATACCGCGAACATAGATCCAGACCGTACACAAACATTCGGGACATATGAATTACTAGTGGTGACTAAGTTACGCTACCTGGGAGCCTACATAACAGAAAGGAAATAACGGCAGAGAGAATAAAAAAGCAAAGAAAGCTTTTCACGCCCTTTGTTCATTCCTAAGAAAATATAAGTTGAAATGGGAAGTTATTAAAAGACTGTACCACACTCTGATAACTCCAATCGTAACCTACAGCATGGAAGTGTCAACGAGTCTTAAAAGGAATAGAAATGACCTAAGAAAAATGGAGGAAGAAATGCTGAATACACTGATTTCGCTGAGCAAGGATAGAGAAGTGCTGAACAAAACAGAGGAAGGAACAAATTCGTAAAATACGGAAACCGGAGGCGATTCGGGAGGATTAAATAGGAACGAACAATCACACAGTCAACAAGAACCGGAAAACAACGGAGAAAAGAATAAAACAACCAAACTGTTAGAAGGATGCACAATCAACAACAAGATAAGGGTAGCTAGACTGAAGTACTACGGGCACATCATCAGAAGCGGAAACGATGGAATTTTGAGGACGGTGCTCCGGTACAGAATTAAAAACAAGAAAAAGATAGGCAGACCAGCAAACGCGTGACTCACTTGATCGATTCTCGCAACGCGGCAGTCAGAAACGCTTACTGCTTGTGTCAGCGTTGCGGAAATGTCCTTGAGTCATTGGAAATTTTATTAGAATATTCCTTGCTTGTAATCTGATACAAGCAATGGTATTGCCGAATCTCCCCCACATATTGCAAGCATGATTTCCGTTTCACTTTCGCGTTTCGTCGACTTGGTAACTCGCTTGCGTTTCTTCGGCCGTGGTTCCGGTTCCTCAAGCTGCATATCCTCCGGATGAATCACCTCTTCTAGGTACGCTTCATCAAGTACTACATCCTCTTCCAAATTGTCAAAATTAATCGACTCGATGTCGAAAAACAGTGTTTGCAATTTGTCACTCATTATTTCTTATTTTCAATTTGCAGAGATTTACTTAAACGCACTTCAATTCCACTCGGAAACAATTCATCAAACTGAATTCTTCCCGCCAGGAAACAAGTGTGTAGAGTTGCATTTCAATTCAGAGGCGAAACCCTGCGGTCGAGTTTACACTTCTTTTATCCCGCCACCGGATTCGAAATCCTGCGTTCCATTAAAAATACACGTGGGCGCAAAATCCGGGGCACATTTTCCGAACTGTAAACCAGCCTTAAAGCGTAAAACGCGAATATTATAGAAGGTGAAGCTGTCAAGGGAGAACGATGGACACTTTTGCATTTTATGCATTAGTGTTCATTCAAGTTCTTTGTCATTTTATTATTTGACATTTCAAAACACGATGCTGCGGAAGCGAAAATCCGATCCGACGGAACCGAAAGAAAGAGTTTATACTTGGGTTGGAGAAAGAAGTGGACGAAAAGTTTATTTGTGACGTAGGTATACGAAGATTTAGCAATGCAGCTTTGACAAATACCATCGTCAAACAGTCCATAATTTATGTATCGTTTCAGCTTAGTTTTAACCCCTGTTTTGTTCCTGCTCAGGAATTTTGATTTTTTTTTTTATTAAACGCTACAAAACATAGGACACCATTATCGTACAGCTTCTTATTGGGTAAATGTAAATGACATTCTATTGTTAGCTGTTTGAGTTTGATGAAATCATATGCAGCACCGAGATTACTCCCTCCTCTCTCTTGGACCAAGTTCTGAACACATTTCTTGTGAGGTAATTTGTGGGCTGCTGCACTAGCTATGTACATAAGCCCGTTGAGCTCTCGCAAAGTTACTTCTAGTGGTTTTGCTGTGTTCAATGGCGGCAAAGTTGATGTTGTTCGCTTGGTATACGTTGTATCTACAATGTTCGAATCATTGAAGTCGTTGTTGCTGATCAGTGGTATAATGTTGCGTCGGGCTTACAATTTTCACCATTGCATGCCTTCAATGTTGACTCGATAGCTGCATACTTAAATGCTGTACCAAACAGCAACGCGTCAGGATCATTACTTTCACGTCTTCTTCGAATTTCAGAGAACAAGTTTTCTAGAAAATCTTGGCAAAGATGGTTGGAACATAAGTCATCAGCGTTGTAACTGGCTCGAAGACATTCCCAAAAGAAGCCTTAGTGAATTTATGTTGCTGATGAATCCACAGATGTAATTTGGACAACATGGTGTGATTGTTAAATCTTTTGATTCCGTTTTAGCCTGTAATTGGCATGAAAAATTGTAATAACATGTTCTGCTAAGAAAAAGTGGATCATGAATAACGCAGCCTTCTTAAAGGGATGACCAAACATTATTGAACCTGCACTCATTAGTATTTTGTGAATTTAGAGCAATTGTGGTGAGAAATATCCATAGTCTCTATGTTAAATCAACAGTCAATTTCATTATAATACCTTCGAGAACTCAAAGCAGGATTTCTTGGTGAAGAACATCTTTCTTAATACCAAATGAACTTCTTCGAAGAATTCCCAATATGTATTAGGAGTCTTCTCTTAATGCAGCTTTCAATGGCTAGACAAAATAATATGTAGTGAAAAAACGACATACTAGGTCAATGTTTTACAAAAATGTTGTGTGTTGGCTGAGTGTTCTAGTGGCTAACGATACATTCATCGGAGAGAAAGGAAGAACTATAACGTGTTTCTCGGTCAGTTTAGGAACCAGTCTTGGATTTGATAGGGAATCGATTCCATACAGTTTCTCAATATCGACGAAGCTTGCCACGAAGCTTGTCACGTCGGTTCGTCGGTGGTTTGTATCCGTTGCGGGGCCCACCTATTAAATTTAGTAGTTACGGACAATACAAGTGAAGCGGTGAATAGAGAAACAAGCCAAACTATCGTTAAGGTAGTGGTTATAGGCAAGGCGTACCGCAAATCTGAATGCAAGGAAGCATTCCCTCCTATATCGAATGCAACCAGATGGCTCGTCAACTATAAGCTAATAGACACACTACAAAGACAACGCCAGTTTTTTTGATCGATTGGCAATCGATACATCTGAACTCGGTAGGACTTCATATAATATATCATATATAATATTATTCGTCTAGTTTATCCTCCTAGCCGAATTATCCGATAAGAATCGACTCTAGGAGGACATCCAAAAATCTATGGCAAGCAGAGAAAAGGTGATTTTCAACAAATGTGCCTATATGATTTGTCCTACAACAAATTCGATAGAGCAAGCTTTGAAGAATGTTCAATATTAAAAACACTTCTGATGCATCATGTAACATTATCGAGTACAGGTTCAAACAAAAAATCGAAGATCCACGACTGTGTGAAGTATGTTGGTGGTTTTCACTGCTGCATCAACGCAAGCGTCCGCAGAACGCAACAATTCACATTTCGGACTGATCTTTACTCCACATAGTCATTCGATCAGAGCAGAATATTTAGAGAATAATCTTCAAGTATGGCAGAACGAACCGTTGATTGGGCTAGCCATAATTGTGGCCGAGATTGCGACCTTTATTTCTAAAAGTAAAACGAATTGAAAACTATCCCTAAAATCTTTCCATGTTGATATATTTGTAATTACTCAAAACTGGTAGCCAAAGCAAACAAAAAAGCAATTTGAGAGCAATGTTCTGAAATACATAAAGCTGAAAACAACGGATTTCACGACATTCCTTGCGTTTCAGTTAAACATGGCTCAGTCTTACATTACCAAGAGTCTAGAACCCTATCGCAAAGGCAGTTCGTTTAGCGACTGGGCTGTGACAGGCTCAGCTGTTTCTTCAACATTCACAAAGTTACAGATGAAAATAAAAGGCACATTTTAATGGTACGTTGAGCAGTCCTGTGATTTAGAAAGAGTCCAGTATCAGTAAAACTTCAAGCTGAATTTTGTAATTTTGAGATTTCTAAGGACATGGCCTTTAGAGATCGCATCGTGGCGGGCATCAGGCATAAACTTAATAGCGCAGAAAAATAATGATCGCAACTTGGGGATGTTACTAGAAATATGTAGTGCTAAAAATATGTATTGCGCCAGCACGAGCTGTTTTGATCATATCTCTTCATTAAGTATTGAGGGGAGCTCGTCTGGGGCAAGGCTCAAGACACATTGGATTTTAGTCAATAAATGGAATCATGACAATGACGGTGCTAAACGCAGTAGAGGCCCGTGAAGGGCGGGTCGGGGTATTTTCCGTATCAAAAGGAACAATGGCGAAATAGACAATGGCTAGGGGAGGTAGATCAGACAAGGAAAGGGCTATATAGAGTCCAGATAGTGGCAAAAGCTGCATCGAGCTCTTCTAACAACAAAAATACCACTCGAATGGATGTGTCTACCCCTGCCGTTGCTGATAAGCGTAAAAATCTGCAAACTGAACAAATTCAATCCACCGTCAATAATGCAACGAGCTGTTCTGAAACAGTTGGCGATAAATCCATTGAAACTCTCGGCGGTGGCCCTTCCAGACCCAACTCCATGTCATTACGGGTGGCTAGCGGTACTTCAGCTTTTGGTGACCTAGAGTCCTTCTACGTGACACCGTTTGCACCTGACCAAATAGAAGAGGAAGTCAAACAATATGTGATCGATATTTCTAACGTTCATTCGTCATTAGTGAAAGTAACTAAGCTAGTCCCACGAGGCAAAAGCGTTGAGGATCTCTCCTTCGTGTCTTTTAAAGTGTCTGTGTGCAAGTCTGTCTCGCGCTTAGTCAGTGACCGCTGGTACTGGCCAGATGGCATTACTGTACGTTCTTTCGAACCGACTCCAAAAAACGAAACTGCTGCACGCCTTCCCACCGTTCAATAAGCAGCTCCAACGTATCACTTCACTTGGGACAAGCTACGTTCCCTGTTTCGTCAGGTAAACCCTTGAACGGTATATGTCCCGCCGGAGTTGTACAAGATACTGCACAAAATTTAAATGAAGGATCAATCCCGCAGCCTGTTGCCAATCGATCTGCCGACCGTTTTGATCACCATCCCACGTTAATTGACAGTCGTCTCAAGAAATGGCACTGTCTCCATTCTACAACAACAAACAACAACGATGCGATTTTACTTCCGGGACAAGCTTCGTTCCCTGTTTCGTCAGGTAAGCCCTTGAACGGTATATGTCCCGCCGAAGCTGCTCAAGATACTGCACAAAATATAAACGAAGGACCAATCCCGCAGCCTTTTACCATCCGACCCCTCGACCATTTTGATGACCATTTCACGGTAGATGGAACGCCCCACAAGAAACGAAGTCGTCGCCAGTCTACAACAAACAACAACGATGCGTTACTACTTCCGGGACAAACGACGTTCCCTGTTTCATCAGGTAAGCCCTTGAACGGTATATGTCCCGCCGAAGTTGTAGAAGATACTGCACCAAGTTTGAATGAGAGTCCACTTTTCCAGTGCAACAACACAAACACGAACTTTAATCATGGCGAAACTTCTAGCAACGGTGCATCCTCCGGCGAATACCACTCGGTAGCACTTCCTGCTTCGTCAGGTAAGTTTAACGGTGGTATATGTCCCGCCGAAGCCGGGAAGGATACTGCACCATATTTGAGTGTACTTCCTTCATTCCAGCCTGAAATACCTTCGAACAGTCTCAGCTTAGAGGAACAACATGCAACCGAACATTCTCCTCGCGGAACCCCGCAGAATATTAATTTGCGAATATATTATCAAAATGTTCGCGGCCTACGAACTAAAATCGAAGATTTTTATCTGGCCGTTACCGACTCCAGTTATGACGTTTTAGTTCTAACCGAAACTTGGCTAGATGACCGAATTTATTCAGCACAGCTATTTGGTAGACAATATGCTGTTTTTCGTAACGATCGCAACCGCCTGAACAGCAATAAATTGCGCGGTGGTGGTGTATTGATAGCAGTAAATAAGCATTTAAACTGCTGTCTTGATGATACTCCAGTAAGCGCATCTCTGGAGCAGTTGTGGGTGAAGATCAAAGGGCAGCATAGAATATTAAGCTTAGGCGTTCTATATCTACCCCCAGACAGAAAGTCGGATTTCGATTACATTGAAACTCATATCAACTCTGTTGGTTCAGTACTATCCCAGGTGTCCAAAGACGACCTGGCGCTGGTATTTGGTCACTATAATCAATCCAAGCTGGTGTGGAACCTATCATCAAATGAACCTTCCTCAATCGATGTCATCCGTTCAAGCATTTCTGCCTCCTGCTCTGCTCTTCTCGACGGTTTCAGTCTCCACGGCTTCAGATTGTTTGTGATTTTTGTGGCGTAAAAGGGCCACATAAAAAAGAAGTGCTTCAAGTTGAAAAATATGCAGAGGGACGCAGTCAACATGGTGCAAGACACAACTAGTCGGGCAAGAATTGCTAGATCGACTATATTTGTGATAGAAGACATAAATTTATGTAAAACGGGCCGCCCCTTTTATTGGATGCACATAAACTTAAATTAACATGATTTTTTTCTAAGAGTGTAGTTATAAGGAGGAGACAAAAGATAGAATCACTCCTGATGCACACCTTCACTATAGTGTGCAACGCTATTGGAATTTATTCAATAGCACTAGTTGGCAGATCTAAAAGAGGCAATCATGTCATCTACCAGATCTGCGGCAATGCAACCGAGCTGAGAAAATCTTTTATCGTGATGAGTGTCATACAGAAGCGCGTAATAGTTTGGTGGGCGATCGACGAAAGGTTGAGCAGGTTAAGGATCAAGGGCCGATTCTTCAACTTCAGTATAATTCACGTGCACGGAAAACACAAGTACAAGTACAAATTTTATGTTGAACTCGAACACGAGTACGATCGCGCTGCCTATGAGCTATGAGCTTTGATATCAATGTCATTATTGGAGTCTGAAGTCGGCTCAGGCCGATGATTGGAAAGTTCAGCGCCAATAAATTGACAACCGAGAACAGCCCTTAGGCTGTATCAACTCATCGATTTCGCCGCCACCAAGACAACGACCTACAAGACGCTAACATTGACTCTGACCACTATCTGATAACTGTCAGACTGCACCCAAAACATCCCATCATCAACAATAGACGGTACCGGCGACTGCCACGGTACAACTTGACATGACTGAACAATCGGTTGCCTTAGCAGACACGGAAGTCTCAAGAAGCACGAAAGTTCTACCAGAAGCTCAATGTATTCTTCAGCTACTCCGTGCCGCGAGCCGAAATGTGTAAGGGTAACGACGGAAGCCTTTCGACGGACGGGAGTGAGGTAATTAAAAGCTGAAAGCAGTACTTCGATAATCACATAAATGGAAGGGGCGCAGAGAGGCCGTTGGGAGGACCAGGTAGAACGTAATCAGGCTAGCATTGGATGTGATCGAGGGTGGAGCTGGAGAGCGACAGCTATTAACCGAATATTGTGGTGTTCTTTTGTAGGTGCTACGCATCAAGAATATTGGACATTTTAAAATATGACAGCAACAGACAGTTATCAAAGACATGTTCGACAATAATAAAGAGCTAAACTGTTCTAGAAGATACCATGAATAAGCTCAATTCATATAAAATTCAAGCCTCACTGTCATTTCACATTCAAATAAGCCGTACCTTCAAAAAAGGTGAAATTATTCACACCGCATTTGCCACCTGCACACGGCTCGCTAAAGTTTTCCATCCCACCGCAGGCAGACTGACGAACTGACTGCCAAGCCAAGGAGTGGATTTATTTTTTCCCACTACTGACTGTGCCGGACGGATCCCAGCACGGAGGAAGTTAGGCGTTCGACACTGTTAGGCATTTGTTAGATATGTTGCTCATCGAAAATTTCTGAGAGCATAAATCATAACTCCGAAATTATGCTCAGTGTTCGATTCTTTCGCGCATTGTTGACAGTTGCCTGAACGGCAGTTAAAAAAATAACTTTGTTGATTGCGGCAGCGTTCGTCGGTCGGGAAAATGATAAAAATTGCGCGTTTCAATTAGTTAAAACCGTAACAACCTGGTAAGAACCATTTCAGTCGTTCCGTCGTCCGACCCGTCAGCTCCTCGCCGCTGCTACTGGCCAATAAGTCCGGTTCGTTCTCGTCGTACCATTGCCGGAACGGAGATGACCAAAACAGTGTCCGATTCCGTTAAGTTTGGCCTCATCGTGTCGGTGAGTCATTTTAATTTTAATTTGATTTATTTTTCATTTAATTTTTATATAATTTTAAATAAATTTTAATCAAATTTTCATTAAATTTTATTAAAATTTTAACAAAATTTTAATAAAACTTTTATAAAATTTAAATAAAATTTTAACAAAATTTTAATAAAACTTTTATAAAATTTAAATAAAATTTTAATTAAACTTCAATTAAATTTTAATTTTTTTTAATTTAAATAAAATTTTAATAAAACTTTAATAAAATTATAATAAAATTGTAATAAAATTTAAATAAAATTTTAATAAAATTTTAATAAAACTTTAAAAAAATTCTAATAAAATTTTTATAAAATTTTAATAAAATTTTAAAAAAATTAATTCAATTTTAATTTAATTTTAATAAAATTTTAATAAATTTAATTTTAGTAAATTTAATTTTAATAAAATTTTAATAAAATTTTAATAAAATTTCAATAAAATTTTAATAAAATTTTAATAAAATTTCAATAAAATTTTAATAAAATTTGAATAAAATTTTAATAAAATTTTAATAAAATTTGAATAAAATTATAATTCAATTTTAATTCAATTTTAATCCAATTTCAATAAAATTTTAATTAAATCTTAATTAAATTTTAATTGAATGTTAATTAAATTTTAATTAAATGTTAATTAAATTTTAATTAAATGTTAATTAAATTTTAATTAAATGTTAATTAAATTTTAATTCAATTTTAATTCAATTTTATTTCAATTTTATTTCTATTTTGTTTTGATTTTTATTTAATTTTAATTTAATGTTAATTTAATTTTAATTTAGTTTAATGTAATTTTAATTTAATTTTAATTTAATTTTAATTTAATTTTAATTTAATTTTAATTTAATTTTAATTTAATTTCAATTTAATTTTAATTTAATTTTAATTTAATTTTAATTTAATTTTAATTTAATTTTAATTTAATTTTAATTTAATTTTAATTTAATTTTAATTTAATTTTAATTTAATTTTAATTTAATTTTAATTTAATTTTAATTTAATTTTAATTTAATTTTAATTTAATTTTAATTTTTTAATTTAATTTTAATTTAATTTTAATTTAATTTTAATTTAATTTTAATTTAATTTTAATTTAATTTTAATTTAATTTTAATTTAATTTTAATTTAATTTTAATTTAATTTTAATTTAATTTTAATTTAATTTTAATTTAATTTTAATTTAATTTTAATTTAATTTTAATTTAATTTTAATTTAATTTTAATTTAATTTTAATTTAATTTTAATTTAATTTTAATTTAATTTTAATTTAATTTTAATTTAATTTTAATTTAATTTTAATTTAATTTTAATTTAATTTTAATTTAATTTTAATTTAATTTTAATTTAATTTTAATTTAATTTTAATTTAATTTTAATTTAATTTTAATTTAATTTTAATTTAATTTTAATTTAATTTTAATTTAATTTTAATTTAATTTTAATTTAATTTTAATTTAATTTTAATTTAATTTTAATTTAATTTTAATTTAATTTTAATTTAATTTTAATTTAATTTTAATTTAATTTTAATTTAATTTTAATTTAATTTTAATTTAATTTTAATTTAATTTTAATTTAATTTTAATTTAATTTTAATTTAATTTTAATTTAATTTTAATTTAATTTTAATTTAATTTTAATTTAATTTTAATTTAATTTTAATTTAATTTTAATTTAATTTTAATTTAATTTTAATTTAATTTTAATTTAATTTTAATTTAATTTTAATTTAATTTTAATTTAATTTTAATTTAATTTTAATTTAATTTTAATTTAATTTTAATTTAATTTTAATTTAATTTTAATTTAATTTTAATTTAATTTTAATTTAATTTTAATTTAATTTTAATTTAATTTTAATTTAATTTTAATTTAATTTTAATTTAATTTTAATTTAATTTTAATTTAATTTTAATTTAATTTTAATTTAATTTTAATTTAATTTTAATTTAATTTTAATTTAATTTTAATTTAATTTTAATTTAATTTTAATTTAATTTTAATTTAATTTTAATTTAATTTTAATTTAATTTTAATTTAATTTTAATTTAATTTTAATTTAATTTTAATTCAATTTTAATTTAATTTTAATTTAATTTTAATTTAATTTTAATTTAATTTTAATTTAATTTTATTTTAATTTTAATTTAATTTTATTTTAATTTTAATTTAATTTTAATTTAATTTTAATTTAATTTTAATTTAATTTTAATTTAATTTTAATTTAATTTTAATTTAATTTTAATTTAATTTTAATTTAATTTTAATTTAATTTTAATTTAATTTTAATTTAATTTTAATTTAATTTTAATTTAATTTTAATTTAATTTTAATTTAATTTTAATTTAATTTTAATTTAATTTTAATTTAATTTTAATTTAATTTTAATTTAATTTTAATTTAATTTTAATTTAATTTTAATTTAATTTTAATTTAATTTTAATTTAATTTTAATTTAATTTTAATTTAATTTTAATTTAATTTTAATTTAATTTTAATTTAATTTTAATTTAATTTTAATTTAATTTTAATTTAATTTTAATTTAATTTTAATTTAATTTTAATTTAATTTTAATTTAATTTTAATTTAATTTTAATTTAATTTTAATTTATTTTAATTTAATTTTAATTTTATTTTAATTTAATTTTAATTTAATTTTAATTTTAATTTAATTTTAATTTAATTTTAATTTAATTTTAATTTAATTTTAATTTAATTTTAATTTAATTTTAATTTAATTTTAATTAAATTTTAATTAAATTTTAATTTAATTTTAATTTAATTTTAATTTAATTTTAATTTAATTTTAATTTAATTTTAATTTAATTTTAATTTAATTTTAATTTAATTTTAATTTAATTTTAATTTAATTTTAATTTAATTTTAATTTAATTTTAATTTAATTTTAATTTAATTTTAATTTAATTTTAATTTAATTTTAATTTAATTTTAATTTAATTTTAATTTAATTTTAATTTAATTTTAATTTAATTTTAATTTAATTTTAATTTAATTTTAATTTAATTTTAATTTAATTTTAATTTAATTTTAATTTAATTTTAATTTAATTTTAATTTAATTTTAATTTAATTTTAATTTAATTTTAATTTAATTTTAATTTAATTTTAATTTAATTTTAATTTAATTTTAATTTAATTTTAATTTAATTTTAATTTAATTTTAATTTAATTTTAATTTAATTTTAATTTAATTTTAATTTAATTTTAATTTAATTTTAATTTAATTTTAATTTAATTTTAATTTAATTTTAATTTAATTTTAATTTAATTTTAATTTAATTTTAATTTAATTTTAATTTAATTTTAATTTAATTTTAATTTAATTTTAATTTAATTTTAATTTAATTTTAATTTAATTTTAATTTACAGTCGAACCTCCATGAGTCGATGTTCCTTGACTCGATATCGACTCACGGAGGTAAATTTTTCCATACTGAAAAATAATTTCTGGGTTACTATGATGCTCCCTCCAAAAAGCTTCCCAAAGGATTTTTGTTCCACTACTCGATATTTCCTTGAGTCGATGGTCCCTTCAATATCGACTCATGGAGGTTTTACTGTAATTTTAATTTAATTTTAATTTAATTTTAATTTAATTTTAATTTAATTTTAATTTAATTTTAATTTAATTTTAATTTAATTTTAATTTAATTTTAATTTAATTTTAATTTAATTTTAATTTAATTTTAATTTAATTTTAATTTAATTTTAATTTAATTTTAATTTAATTTTAATTTAATTTTAATTTAATTTTAATTTAATTTTAATTTAATTTTAATTTAATTTTAATTTAATTTTAATTTAATTTTAATTTAATTTTAATTTAATTTTAATTTAATTTTAATTTAATTTTAATTTAATTTTAATTTAATTTTAATTTAATTTTAATTTAATTTTAATTTAATTTTAATTTAATTTTAATTTAATTTTAATTTAATTTTAATTTAATTTTAATTTAATTTTAATTTAATTTTAATTTAATTTTAATTTAATTTTAATTTAATTTTAATTTAATTTTAATTTAATTTTAATTTAATTTTAATTTAATTTTAATTTAATTTTAATTTAATTTTAATTTAATTTTAATTTAATTTTAATTTAATTTTAATTTAATTTTAATTTAATTTTAATTTAATTTTAATTTAATTTTAATTTAATTTTAATTTAATTTTAATTTAATTTTAATTTAATTTTAATTTAATTTTAATTTAATTTTAATTTAATTTTAATTTAATTTTAATTTAATTTTAATTTAATTTTAATTTAATTTTAATTTAATTTTAATTTAATTTTAATTTAATTTTAATTTAATTTTAATTTAATTTTAATTTAATTTTAATTTAATTTTAATTTAATTTTAATTTAATTTTAATTTAATTTTAATTTAATTTTAATTTAATTTTAATTTAATTTTAATTTAATTTTAATTTAATTTTAATTTAATTTTAATTTAATTTTAATTTAATTTTAATTTAATTTTAATTTAATTTTAATTTAATTTTAATTTAATTTTAATTTAATTTTAATTTAATTTTAATTTAATTTTAATTTAATTTTAATTTAATTTTAATTTAATTTTAATTTAATTTTAATTTAATTTTAATTTAATTTTAATTTAATTTTAATTTAATTTTAATTTAATTTTAATTTAATTTTAATTTAATTTTAATTTAATTTTAATTTAATTTTAATTTAATTTTAATTTAATTTTAATTTAATTTTAATTTAATTTTAATTTAATTTTAATTTAATTTTAATTTAATTTTAATTTAATTTTAATTTAATTTTAATTTTAATTTAATTTTAATTTAATTTTAATTTAATTTTAATTTAATTTTAATTTAATTTTAATTTAATTTTAATTTAATTTTAATTTAATTTTAATTTAATTTTAATTTAATTTTAATTTAATTTTAATTTAATTTTAATTTAATTTTAATTTAATTTTAATTTAATTTTAATTTAATTTTAATTTAATTTTAATTTAATTTTAATTTAATTTTAATTTAATTTTAATTTAATTTTAATTTAATTTTAATTTAATTTTAATTTAATTTTAATTTAATTTTAATTTATTTTAATTTAATTTTAATTTTATTTTAATTTAATTTTAATTTAATTTTAATTTAATTTTAATTTAATTTTAATTTAATTTTAATTTAATTTTAATTTAATTTTAATTTAATTTTAATTTAATTTTAATTTAATTTTAATTTAATTTTAATTTAATTTTAATTTAATTTTAATTTAATTTTAATTTAATTTTAATTTAATTTTAATTTAATTTTAATTTAATTTTAATTTAATTTTAATTTAATTTTAATTTAATTTTAATTTAATTTTAATTTAATTTTAATTTAATTTTAATTTAATTTTAATTTAATTTTAATTTAATTTTAATTTAATTTTAATTTAATTTTAATTTAATTTTAATTTAATTTTAATTTAATTTTAATTTAATTTTAATTTAATTTTAATTTAATTTTAATTTAATTTTAATTTAATTTTAATTTAATTTTAATTTAATTTTAATTTAATTTTAATTTAATTTTAATTTAATTTTAATTTAATTTTAATTTAATTTTAATTTAATTTTAATTTAATTTTAATTTAATTTTAATTTAATTTTAATTTAATTTTAATTCAATTTTAATTTAATTTTAATTTAATTTTAATTTAATTTTAATTTAATTTTAATTTAATTTTAATTTAATTTTAATTTAATTTTAATTTAATTTTAATTTAATTTTAATTTAATTTTAATTTAATTTTAATTTAATTTTAATTTAATTTTAATTTAATTTTAATTTAATTTTAATTTAATTTTAATTTAATTTTAATTTAATTTTAATTTAATTTTAATTTAATTTTAATTTAATTTTAATTTAATTTTAATTTAATTTTAATTTAATTTTAATTTAATTTTAATTTAATTTTAATTTAATTTTAATTTAATTTTAATTTAATTTTAATTTAATTTTAATTTAATTTTAATTTAATTTTAATTTAATTTTAATTTAATTTTAATTTAATTTTAATTTAATTTTAATTTAATTTTAATTTAATTTTAATTTAATTTTAATTTTAATTTAATTTTAATTTAATTTTAATTTAATTTTAATTTAATTTTAATTTAATTTTAATTTAATTTTAATTTAATTTTAATTTAATTTTAATTTAATTTTAATTTAATTTTAATTTAATTTTAATTTAATTTTAATTTAATTTTAATTTAATTTTAATTTAATTTTAATTTAATTTTAATTTAATTTTAATTTAATTTTAATTTAATTTTAATTTAATTTTAATTTAATTTTAATTTAATTTTAATTTAATTTTAATTTAATTTTAATTTAATTTTAATTTAATTTTAATTTAATTTTAATTTAATTTTAATTTAATTTTAATTCAATTTTAATTTAATTTTAATTTAATTTTAATTTAATTTTAATTTAATTTTAATTTAATTTTAATTTAATTTTAATTTAATTTTAATTTAATTTTAATTTAATTTTAATTTAATTTTAATTTAATTTTAATTTAATTTTAATTTAATTTTAATTTAATTTTAATTTAATTTTAATTTAATTTTAATTTAATTTTAATTTAATTTTAATTTAATTTTAATTTAATTTTAATTTAATTTTAATTTAATTTTAATTTAATTTTAATTTAATTTTAATTTAATTTTAATTTAATTTTAATTTAATTTTAATTTAATTTTAATTTAATTTTAATTTAATTTTAATTTAATTTTAATTTAATTTTAATTTAATTTTAATTTAATTTTAATTTAATTTTAATTTAATTTTAATTTAATTTTAATTTAATTTTAATTTAATTTTAATTTAATTTTAATTTAATTTTAATTTAATTTTAATTTAATTTTAATTTAATTTTAATTTAATTTTAATTTAATTTTAATTTAATTTTAATTTAATTTTAATTTAATTTTAATTTAATTTTAATTTAATTTTAATTTAATTTTAATTTAATTTTAATTTAATTTTAATTTAATTTTAATTTAATTTTAATTTAATTTTAATTTAATTTTAATTTAATTTTAATTTAATTTTAATTTAATTTTAATTTAATTTTAATTTAATTTTAATTTAATTTTAATTTAATTTTAATTTAATTTTAATTTAATTTTAATTTAATTTTAATTTAATTTTAATTTAATTTTAATTTAATTTTAATTTAATTTTAATTTAATTTTAATTTAATTTTAATTTAATTTTAATTTAATTTTAATTTAATTATAATTTAATTTTAATTTAATTTTAATTTAATTTTAATTTAATTTTAATTTAATTTTAATTTAATTTTAATTTAATTTTAATTTAATTTTAATTTAATTTTAATTTAATTTTAATTTAATTTTAATTTAATTTTAATTTAATTTTAATTTAATTTTAATTTAATTTTAATTTAATTTTAATTTAATTTTAATTTAATTTTAATTTAATTTTAATTTAATTTTAATTTAATTTTAATTTAATTTTAATTTAATTTTAATTTAATTTTAATTTAATTTTAATTTAATTTTAATTTAATTTTAATTTAATTTTAATTTAATTTTAATTTAATTTTAATTTAATTTTAATTTAATTTTAATTTAATTTTAATTTAATTTTAATTTAATTTTAATTTAATTTTAATTTAATTTTAATTTAATTTTAATTTAATTTTAATTTAATTTTAATTTAATTTTAATTTAATTTTAATTTAATTTTAATTTAATTTTAATTTAATTTTAATTTAATTTTAATTTAATTTTAATTTAATTTTAATTTAATTTTAATTTAATTTTAATTTAATTTTAATTTAATTTTAATTTAATTTTAATTTAATTTTAATTTAATTTTAATTTAATTTTAATTTAATTTTAATTTAATTTTAATTTAATTTTAATTTAATTTTAATTTAATTTTAATTTAATTTTAATTTAATTTTAATTTAATTTTAATTTAATTTTAATTTAATTTTAATATAATTTTAATTTAATTTTCATTCAAGTTTAAATTAAAGTTAAAATTAAAATTAAAATTGAAATTGAACAGGCTCCGAGTTTTTTTTTATTGAATTTGTTTCGTCCAGCTTTCATTCGAGGCAAGAGTACGGTTGTAGTAGTGAACGTCGACAAAAGTTCACTACTACAATCATACTTCTTGCTCGGATGACAGCTGGAATGAAAACAAGCAGCATAAAATTTATGCCTAACATTTGTCTAACAGCCCATAGTAAAACATGTCTAACGTTAGTCTAATGTTAGACTAACAAACATGTTTCGAATTTGCAACATGTCTAACAAAAGTGTGTCATATCTGTCTAATTTTAGACTAACATTAGCCAAAAGTGAGACAAAAAGTTAGCCTAACATGCTGGCCAGTTAGTCTCACATTAGGCTAATGTTAGGCTAACCCTCCGTACTGGGATACGCTCCGAAGGGTTTCTTTTATTCCCATGCCATACCGTCGACATCTTTCAAATGTGTGCACGAGATTCAAATTTAACGCTAGCTTCATCGCATCAGGCGTTCTTTCGTTTACTTTTTTTTCGCCACTTCTTGACAACCTGGGTCCTCTTATCTGTGTGGAAGAAGCACTGCGTCATCATCCACCTACCGAACTGGGCCCAGTGCAGACATAGTCATCAGCATCATCATCTGTGTCATCATCTGTCAAAAGATGAAAAAAAAACTAGGGGTGGGTAATGTCTGAGACATAACCGCAATGTTGACGTAGGACAAAGGCTGGAATGAGGTTCCGACTTTTTTATATTAAAATGGGCCCTTTAATTTGAAGTCTTAAATCAGCTGATTTTTCGTGTCATTGCTGTCCGACCTTCGTAAATAAATGCATAACGGATTTATCACATAACGTCGGTTTCCTGCAATAGGGGCACAACTCAAAATATGTCATTTTTGAGATTTTGATGGCAAATTCTATTCTATTCTATTCTATTCTATTCTAGCACTTGCACAGCCAGTATTGAAAAGCATCCTGGAAATACCAAAATTTCTTCCGGTATTTTCTTGTCAGCATTAATATTTGTAGCATATCAGCGATATGACACACATATTAAAATGGCCAGGCCCACTGTGCAGGCTAATTGGTTTTGAGGAAATTCAAAAAAATACGGCAATCAGATTATCCACGTATGAATAGTATGATTAACGTAATGTTTCGAATTTGATAAAGGAAGAAACGGGGACAACCGTACCAACCGTTTCATTTTAAGGGAATGGATTGTGTACACAGAATCGTTGGAAGTGGCGTCGCTAAGAAGGTTAATGCACACTCCTTTCTGGCTGGTGGTTCTTCTCCTGGGATGGGATACAGGTATTTTGGCCATATATCCTGGCTATAAAGCCTAGGCTAGAGCGCCTTTGCTCGCTCTCTGAAACGAGATTGAAAAGAAAAACCTACACACGCACTATACGAAAATTTGAACATTTTTAACGGTATGACCTCTACATAGGATAGCTGCAGTGTCGTTAGATTCGATCAACGATAACAAAATGATTTAAATTGGAAACAATGCAAAACAATTTGAGTTGTATGAAATTGGATTGAATGCTTGATGTTGTAACTATTTAATTTAGTTATCAAACATATTCTGTCACTGTTAAGCTGTATATTGACTAAAAGACAACATGACGTACCGTAGAATCAACAGTTCAAGGTTTCAGTAATACGATATTCAAGACTAAAGCTGAATATATAATGTTTCAATTGGAACACACTCACCGGATTTATCAGCTACCGAAACCTCGAACCGCTTCAAACAAGCTGTCATGTATAATGTTTGAATCGCGATCAGTTCTTCCACCTCATCCATTTGAATGTCCTGATTCCTTCGGTCCTGGTCTTTGAGATTTTGATGGCAAATGATGAAAAACTATGTAAAATTTCTTCTCACAAAGACCCGTTCCAAAATTCGAAGAGAAACGCGAGATTTGGGCATTTTCACCAATTTTCCGCAGTAAGGGCACAACTCAAAATCAGTCAATTTTTTCAATAGTCGTTGAAAAATAGTTGTCAAAAATTCATGAAACAAATAGTCCTTCAGCCCCTTTCAATGATACAACAATCAAAATTTGTTTACATTTGTCAAATGATGAGAGAAATAAGTGAATTTGCAGGAGGTGCTTCATGATTGCCAATTTTTAAACGCTTATTCTGAAAATTCACATTTTTTGAGTTGTACCCCTATTGCAGGAAACCGACGATAAAAGGCCTACACAATGTATGCTGGCAAAATTCAAATCGGCGGAGTGATGTGTTGTTTAAAGTTGTTACCTATGTGATCCATTTCACTGAACGCATTCATAAGATGTTAATTAGTTAAACCTCGCGCGGTTGGCCATCACTTGAGGGTTGAGTATATTTTATTTTGAAGATAAATGTTCAACCGTTGTTTGAAAGAATTTTCGTCGAAAGGAAAGAATGATTATAATATTGAAAGGCGTTAACGTTGAACTTTTCGTCATTGAAATCATCGTCATCATCAAACATTTGAAAGCAGTTTTTTCGTTCAAAACAAAAGTTCTTGCTATGAAAATATATTCACTGTACTCCACATGAGGAATATAATACAGTGAATATATTTTCATGATCCTTGTCTTGATTTGCAGCGAGAAAACTGCTTTTTATTTTCCGAAAAATGATGACGAATGCTTGAGCCTTAAGCCATAGCTTCCCAAACATCATATTGCGGTCGCAACAATCATTAAAATAACTAAAATTGCCGCTATGAAATGAACAGATGGAGCCACCGTAGCCATGTGTATTTGACACAACTCAATTGCTGTTAACGAAATTTTAGATAATTTTGATTGCAGTTTCATGAAATATTCTAGATTCAACAATACGTTGTATAGTTACGCGAACAACAATTAGAGGCCGGCTATACTGTTGCTAAGTTTTCAGTCTGTCGCTTTTAATTATCCGATTCATAACTCTGGAGGAATAATTTTCACTGGTCCTGAAAAGGACCTTTTAAATAACAGGAGATTTCGGCAAGACAATTGAAAATTATCCGCACTGAATGCTGGCAGCCATCGAAAACTGCCATCGCTTACTGCCGTGGATGAGATTCCTGGTTCTATCAGCTAAATAGCCGAGAGTCATCGCAGGATTGGTGCGCAGCTGCGGAGGTGACATCAATTCCCTTTGACTGATTCAACGAAAATGACGGAAGAAAACAGAGGTCACTGCTTTTATTCCCCTTGATTAGTAGATTATGCTCCTCCCATTTGGCTGGCTTTCCAGTTTATTTCGTTTGCATGACCCGCCCCGAATGCTCCAGACGCATCAAGCAACTAACCAACCGAGAAATGAGCAAACCACCAGCGGGTAACCAAACGATCAACTTTTAAGCGCAAACCGACATTCGGTTCTTCAGATTTGTGCTCTAGAAAATTCTAGGTGTGGCTTCGTCATATATTCACCTTCGAACATTTTCGAAAAATGTTTAAACTTAATTTTAATTAAACAATGTTTCACGCAAAATAGTTCGGATAGAATAATGCGTTGTTAAATTCCGGGTGGAGCCATTAGGTCATTAGTGACCGGCTTCATCATTATTGCTGGGCCACCAAGTATTCAATCTTTCACTTCTCAATTGCACCACACTTTTCTCGTTCGATGGAATGAAATTAGCTGATTCACAAACTCTTAAGGAATAATTAACGGTGGTCCTGAACAAGACCGTTTGATTAATTGACGATTTTAGGAACGAAATGACATGAATTCACCATGTCACGCAATGCGTGTTGGTTTTCTCCGTGCTGAATGATAAACGCCACCGAAAACTGGACCGCCGTGGATTACAATAATGACCAGTTTCACTATTGCTGGCATCGATGCTCTGTCTTTTGCTTTTTGGTTGCACTACATCTCGATCGATGTTGGAAATTATCCAATTAACTCTTGAGGAATCATTTTCGATGGTCCTGAAAAGGACCGGTTTAAATAATGGACGATTTTGATGCATTCACCATGGCATGCAATGCATGTTGGTTTTCGCTGCGGAGTGCGGAGAATGCTGGACGCCGTCGAAAATTGGCCCACCGCCGCTGCCATGGATGCGATTCCAAGTGCTATCATCAGCACGATATCCGAGAGTAGTCGCTGGGTTGTTGTGCTGCTGCCTTGCTGGAGGTGACATCCACCTCCAACCTCCTTGACTGATCCAACGAAAATGACGAAAGAAAACAGAAAACACTGCTTTTATACCCCTAGATTGGCAGATGAAGCTCCTCCCATTCGGCTGGTTTTTCAGTTAATTTCGTTTGCATGACCCGCCCCTTATGCTCCAGACGCATCAAACGATTAATCAACCGAGAAATGAGAAAATTTCCATTGAACGGATAATGTAACCAAAATATTAGATGATTTAGATCATTTTAATTTGGAAAATGTTAGAATTGAAACATTTTTCACGCAAAATGGCCCGGATATGATAATGCGTTGCCAAAGTCCGGGTGGAACAATTAGACGTCATAATTGTTGCTGGCTGAGTCACCAAGCATTCAAAATCATTCACTTTTCGGTTGTATTACACTTTTCCTGTTCGTTGGAATGGAATTATCCGATTCACAGCTCTTGAAAAATCATTTTCGATGGTCCTTAAAAGGACCGTTTGGATAATGAATAATTTTAGGAAGAAAATTAAATGAATTCACTATGCCACTATGCGTGTTTGTTTTCTCCGCACTAAATGCTGAACGCCACCGAAAACTGGCCCGCCGCTTGCTGCCGTGCATGCGATTAATGACCGGCTTTGCTTTTGCTGAGAAACGCCGCTCTGTCCTTGCTTTGCACTACACCTTTCTCGATCGAGGGTGGAAATTAATCCAATTAACTCTTGAGAAATCTTTTTCGATGGTCCTGAAAAGAACCGTTTGAATAATGGACGATTTTGATGAATTTACAATGCCACGCAATTCGTGTTGGTTTTCTCCGCGCTCAACGCTAGACGCAATCGAAAACTGGCCCGCCGCTTGCTGTTGTGAATGAGATTCCTGGTGCTATCAGTACGATAGCCAAGTGTCGTCGCTGAGTCGATGTGCCGCTGCCCAGCTCGAGGTGTCACCTCGACGGTGGTCGAAATGGAACTGACGAACAGCTCTCGCATGATCGCATTCCTTCCTGCATCGTAGGTAGTTGCCCCCACGATGCGCACCAATCAGAGAGCGTTGGTAGACTGAACGAGAAAATTTGTCCGCTACCCATATTTATAGATTTCAGCGATTTCAATGTCTTACTTTAAAACAACTTTTCAACTATTTATCAATGATTTTCAGGTTCACCGAATATTACAAATTGAACGCGGGAGTTTCATCTCTCGGATAACGGGATTTGTTTATCATTTCGTTCAGTGGGAAAGGTACTGTGAGCGTTTAAAATCTTTCACTCAAACGTAACGCTCTTGGTTTCATAAATTTTGAAATGACACCGGGTATAGAAAACAGAGACGTAGTCCTACGTCAAAAAAGTGTGGAAGTGGAACTCTTCCCCGAACAATTTCCAACAGACAGGATATAAGATGCGATCATATCATACATACATTTGCTAGATGAGTTCAGTAGTCACACCGAATGGAGCATTCACGTGCGCGTTCTCGACTTGTAGTATTCATTAATTTCATTTGTTAAGTATTACAGCTAATTCAAGACAAAACTGAATCAATAATTATTCTCCATTATCCATGGTTCGTGGTTGCCGTGCTCCATCCTCGGTCACGTCCGATGCTCGCCAGGTCACGCTCCACCTGGTCCGCCCATCGTGCTCTCTGCGCTCCACGCCTTCTTGTGCCAACCGGATCAGTCGCGAACACCAACTTTTCAGGGTTGTTGTCCGGCATTCTTGCAACATGCCCTGCCCACCGTATGCTTCCGGCTTTGGCCACCTTCTGGATGCTGGGATTGCCGTAAAGTGCAGCGAGCTCGTGGTTCATCCTTCTCCGCCACACACCGTTCTCCTGCACACCGTCGAAGATCGTCCTTATCATGCGTCGCTCGAAAACTCCGAGTGCTTGCAGGTCCTTCTCGAGCATGTTCCATGCCTCTTGTCCGCAGATGACCACCCCGGTCTTATCCAGCGTCTTGTTCATGAAGCACTTGGTGCGTGGGTGAATCTTTTTTGGCCGTAGCTTCTTCTCGAGCCCGTAGTAGGCCCGACTTCCGCTGATGATGCGCCTTCGAATTTCACGACTCACGTTGTTGTCAGCCGTCAGTAAGGATCCGAGGTAGACGAATTCTTCCACCACCTCGAAGGTATCCCCGTTTCTCGTCACATTACTACCTAGACAGACCCGGTCGTGTTCGGTTCCGCCTGCCAACATGTACTCGGATGTATTCACCAACAGTCCGACTTTCGCTGCTTCGCGTTTCAGGCGGGTGTACAGCTCTGCCACCGTTCCAAATGCTCTGGTGACATTGTCCATGTCGTCCACAAAGCACACACATTGACCGGATTTTGTGAAAATCGTTGAGCCTAGCTCGTCGCATTACACCTTCCAGAGCGATGTTGAAGAGTAGGCATGACAGTCCGTCACCTTGTCGCAGTCCCCGGCGAGATTCGAATGAACTGGATAGTTCACCCGAAACCCTTACGCAGTTTTGCACACCCTCCATCGTTGCTTTAATCAGTCTAGTCAGCTTCCCAGGAGAGCCGTATTCGTCCATAATTCTCCATAGCACTGCGCGGTCGATACTGTCGTATGTCGCTTTGAAGTCGATGAATAGGTGATGCGTTGGGACCTGGTATTCACGGCATTTCTGGAGGATTTGCCGTACGGTAAAGATCTGGTCCGTTGTCGACCGGCCGTCGATAAAGCCGGCATGATAACTTCCCACGAAGTCATTCGTTTTAGGTGACAGACGACGGAAGATGATCTGGGATAGCACTTTGTAGGCAGCATTCAAAATAGTGATCGCACTGAAGTTCTCACATTCCAAATGGTTGCCTTTTTTGTGAATGGGGGAGATTACCTCTTCCTTCCACTCCTCCGGTAGCTGTTTGGTTTTCCAGATCCTGACTATCAGCCGATGCAGACAGGTGGCCAACTTTTCTGGGCCCACCTTGAGGAGTTCAGCTGCGATACCATCCTTACCAGCTGCTTTGTTGGTTTTGAGCTGGTGAATGGCATCCTTAACTTCCCTCAGCGTGGGAGTTGGTTCATTTCCGTCCTCCGCTGCACAGGCGTCGTCGTTTCCTCCGTTGCCGTGGGCTCCCGTGCCTACGTTCTCCACGCCGTTCAGGTGTTGATCGAAGTGCTGCTTCCACCTTTCGATCACCTCACGTCCGTCCGTCAAGAGGCCTCCGTCTTTATCCCTGCATATTTCGACTCGCGGCACGAAGCCGTTGCGGAATGCGTTGAGCTTCTGATAGAACTTCCGTGTTTCTTGGGAACGGCACAGCAGTTCCATTTCTTCACACTCTGCTTCTTCCAGGCGGCGCTTTTTCTCCCGAAAGAGGCGGGTCTGCTGTTTCCGCTTCTGTTTATAACGTTCCACGTTCTGTCGAGTCCCTTGCTGCAGCATTACCGCCCTCGCTGCGTTCTTCTCCTCCAAAACCGTTCTGCACTCTTCGTCGAACCATTCGTTCCGTCGATTCCGTTCCACGTACCCGATGGTGCTCTCGGCTGCGTCGTTGATGGCTGCTTTCACTGTACTCTAGCAGTCCTCTAGAGGGGCCTCATCGAGCTCGCCCTCGTCTGGCAACGCTGCCTCGAGATTCTGCGCGTATGCTGAGTCGACATCCGGTTGCTTCAGTCGCTCTAGGTTGTACCGTGGCGGTCGCCGGTATCGTACATTGTTGATGACGGAGAGTTTTGGACGCAGTTTGACCATCACCAGATAGTGGTCGGAGTCGATGTTGACGCCACGATAGGTCCTGACGTCGATAATGTCGGAGAAGTGCCGTCCGTCAATCAGAACGTGGTCGATTTGAGATTCCGTCTCCAGGTGTAATGATAAGGGAGGCTGTGTTGGGAAAAGGTGCTACGTATGCCCTTTTTTGGAGGCGGCGAAATCAATGAGTCGTAGGCCGTTTTTGTTCGTCTGCCTGTGGGCGCTGAACTTACCAATCGTCGGTCTGAATTCCTCCTCCTGGCCTACCTGAGCGTTCAAATCACCTATGATTACCTCTAAAATGTCACCTATGATCATCATCAGTGCTTCCGGAGTGTGGGCTGTGCACGTTTATTATGCTGAAGTTGAAGAATCGGCCCTTGATCCTCAACCTGCACATTCTTTCGTCGATCGGCCACCAACCGATCACGCGTCTCTGCATATCACCCATCACGATGAAAGCTGTTCTCAGCTCGCGTGTGCTGCCGCAGCTCTGGTAGATGGTATGTTAACCTCTGAACGTTCGCACCATGGATCCTGTCCAATACACCTTCTGCAGCGCTACGATGACGAACCCGCGTTCCTTCAGTAGATCGGCGAGTATGCGGGTGCTCCCAATGAAGTTGAGAGATCGGCAGTTCCACGTACCGAGTTTCCAATCGCAAGTTCTTTTTTGTTCGCTGGGGTCGTTGCCGTTGGTCTCGGTTCGTATTATTCTGTTGCTGATTTTCCGTTATAATGGTGTTTTACGGCTGGCTCGTAGGGCCTGACACCAACCCCCTACTTTCCGGAGGACCATAGTGCACAGTTGAGCTTAGAGTCCTTCCCTGGCACTCAGACGTAGATCAGCCGCCCCTAACATGGGGATCAGACGCTGTTGTGAGCCGCTCCTCCTGGAGAACAGACGCTCAGGTTTGCAGAAGCAAACCCCCCCCTTCCCTGTCAGCCTACGACCAAAGTTCCCACCGGGGTTGGATACCCGATCTTCCCTAAGGTTGCTCATAGTTTCCGGCCGGTACCGCGTGGAGGTAGGGATAGGAGTTGCTGGGCAGAGGCTAGTGGATCACAATGGGGTCTGAATTGCTCAGCATACCCAACCTTTACCGTGCCCGTAGAATGGCATTATTGAGAAGAAATAATGAATTGAAAACCGTGTGTTTTTTGGGGCTTACAGGAAAGGTACGGGGCGAAATGGACACCCATCGGGGCATAATGGACACCCCTGCATATTTTAAGCTGTATCTTTGAGAATATCGACCAGATAAGTAATTTGCCTACGGAGATCAATATCACAGATATAAAACTCCATCTTAGATGAGTTTACATAACTTCAAAGTTAATTAAATAAATTTTAGGCTAAAATAATCGGATTGATTTTTTTCAAACTCTCTAAAACGCCTAACAGTATGCAATGCGCGTACATCCATACATAATTGATAGTGTTCATTTCGCCCCGAATCGACTACAACATTGAAATTGCTATTTTTAGTATGTTCTGATCAAAAATATAATACTTCATCCATTGCTAAATCTGCGTATACATGTAGATAAGCTAACAATTACTTGTTTGTATGGTGGATACACTCAAACACTCGTAATGCCTTATTTGCTGCTGCTTCGAAATTATAAGAAATCCACCATATGAAAAACAGACTTCAATTTCAATGATGTTTTGGTTATTTTGAAGGAATATAAATGTTACTTTTAAGAAATAGAACAATGACTTGTTCATTTACACTTATGCGTTAAACGTTTAACATAAAAGTCAACGGTTTCGGCAAAAACAGGGGTGTCCATTTCGCCCCGGGTGTCCATTATGCCCCTAATCCCCCTAAACAGTACGAGAACCCTACAAATGTGAATTGAAACGACTGATAGTATTCACATTATTTTATGCACAATACGGTGTAAAGTTTCCGTAATAAATGTGAGGTTCATACAAAATGGAAAAGTCATCAGTTCCAAGGTAGATGATAAAGAAATATAACTCGTCTTTTGAGAATGCTAGTTGGAGTTTTATTTAACCTTCCGGCACTCGCGCGGTTGGCCATCAGCGTTCTTGACTGACTTCTGCAGTATAGTCGATATCTGCTGCAAATACTATTTTTTGAATGAGAACCACAAGTCGCGGGGAAGTAGGGTATGTGTGCCATCAGTAATCTCACGCTCCCATATTCATCCTATTCGAAAACAAGCGATTACGGCACCGATTGATTCCGTTCTTTGTGCTTACATGGGTGCTCACTTCTATCAAAAAATACAAAAATAAGACAGAAAACAAACAGCGCTCCAATCCCTTGTTTTTCGTTGGATGAAAAATGGGAGCCACATGCTTAATAAGGGAACCAATACCCTAGGTATCGTTGAAGTTTTTTATTTCCAAGCGACGCCTTCGAGACCTGGACCGTTCCGCAACTGGCCTTTCCAATAATACGGCTGGATAATGATTGGGGCAAGCAGTTTCTTTATAATAACTTTGAAAAAAAAAAGGTGTCCATCCCGTTTTCGTTTCAGGCAGAATTCCATGCTGAAAAACCGAAACAATTTATTGACATACGTCTCTTCTTCGAGTTGATCCTTAAATGTAATAATCAGTTATGACATTTGCTTGACAGAGCAAAAAGTTTCGTAAACTTAGAAAAAACTTCTTGGTTTCGCTTTTTCTCCGACTCCGAGCTTCACTGTCATGAAACTTTCTATAATCGCCAATACGAAGATCAATTTTTCGACCTTGCCCTCAATTATTTCAAGTCTTGAGTTCATTGCCATCAGTTTACGCTTTTCGTAGAAGTCGATGATCCGATCGATTTTACCAGGTTCTCGCTATCTACCTGGCCGATTATGGCAGCCATAAAAAAAGCAGATGGAACCAAGGAAAATAGCATTGGAGCCCTTTTGCCTCGATTATCTGTGCAATGAGTTTAATTTCGGTGCGCTCTCCGGTCATAAAAATAAAATTTTCCGGTTGAAGAGCGAACCTGCGAAAGCATTCATCCAAGCATTCATCCGACTCAGTTGTCATTCCAACAGTGACACGACGCATATCACTTTCGATCCCATCCAACTCATTGTCCCTGAGTTCCGCCAAAGGCACCATTGACAATCTCCGGTACCGGTATTGCTTAGAATTGTTTTGAAGTTCTGTTTTCTGGGTTTTCTGTTGAGGAATTTCACGTTATTTAGTTCTATTTAATTTGGTTTTTGGCACGCTGTTCAGTCTCAAGCACAATCTATCACTACTTACTAACTTTCAGTTCTGAGCACCCATGGTGAAGCAGAGGGCCGAATTGGAAGATCTCCATTTTGGATGATTGCCAGCCATCGCCTTGACCTGTGACCAGGTCAAATTTCTGTCGCCTTGCTTGATTTCGTTGTTGGGGTTGCACCGTCATGACCCTCTGGGTCTGCCTCTGCTGCGATGTCCTGCTGGGTTCCAATCTATCGCTTGTTTGCAGATTTCGTTTTCGCCCCTGCATAGAGTGTGGCCGACGCACCTCCACTTTCGCTCCCGAATTTCTGTCGCTATCGGCTTTTGATGACATAGACGATAGAGCTCCACGTTGGAGATCCAATTGTGAGGCCACCATGCACGAATTATATACCGCAGGCATCTATTGATGAAGATCTGCAGCCGTTGAGTGTTCTCCACTGATACACACCAGGTTTCACTGGCGTATAGCAGCACGGATTTCATGTTCGAATTGAGAGTTCGGATTTTGATGCGTCGACTAATTTGGATGTTTTCCATACATTTCTCAAACTCGCAAAAGCAGCCCTCGTCTTCTTGATAAGTGCACCTATGTCGATCTTGGTGCCGCCATTTGGCTACCAAGTTATTGGAAGCTTTCAACATTCTCTTCTGTCCGTAACTGGAAGGGTTGACCGTGTTTACATCCAACGATTTGGTCTTGTTGACGTTGATGATAAGACCTGCCGCTGAGGAGCGATTGGCAAGATCATAGAGTATATCATAGCGCCGTTGGGCCAAGAGAGCAACGTCATCAGCCAGTTCGAAGTCATTCAGGTGCTCCATGGTAATGGGCTGCCACAGCAATACACAATTTGGTTCACGGTCAATCGCACCTACCAGGAACTCGTCGATTACGATGAGGAACAGTTGCGGTGATAGTATACACCCTTGCCTCACTCCAGCAACGACCCGGATGGGGTTGGACAAAACACCGTTGTGCAGTACTCTGCACGAAAATACCATGTACTGTGCTTCAATGAGGCCGATGATTTTCTCAGGGACACCCTTGCGCCTGAGGGATCCCCACATGTTTTCGTGATTGAGAAGGTCGAAAGCTTTTTCGTTACGCCAGGTAGAGAGATTCTTGGAATTCATTGATTTGCTCCAGAATGATACGGAGCGTGACAATATGGTTCACACAGGATCGTCCGCCACGGAATCCTGCTTGCTGCCGCTGGAGAGTTGTGTCAATCTTCTCCTGTATCTGGTTTAGGATCACTATGCAGAGGAATTTGAGAACGATACAGAGCAACATGATACCCCGCCAGTTTTCGCATACAGTCAGGTCACTCTTTTTGGGTACCTTTACGAAGACGCCTTGCATCCAGTCGACCGGAAATGTCGCGGATTCCCATATGTTGCAGAATAATTGATGCTGCAGCAGTTGTGCGGATTCTACGGGGTCAGTTTTGAGCATCTCGGCTGATATACGATCGACCCCGCGGACCCTGGTCGCTTTCATGCTACGCATATCTGTTGCAATGATGGAGCTTCGGTGTTGATACGGGTAATGCGTCGAACCCTTCTTGGCGGATCATGCTGAGGTGTTCATGGTGTGGCCTATACTTGAAAAGGGTATCCAAAGTGCTCGAGCGAGCGTTTCAGCTGGTCATCCGGGTCGGTCAGTAACTGTCCAGACATGTCCAGCATTCATCTTGGTCCCACTAAGGCGACATGAGACACGGAAAGGAGACGAATGTCGCTGGTGTTTGCGGCTTTCTCGTCTTCGTCGACTAGGGAGTCCGCTCACGCTCCATTGTCCCGTCTACGTGAGAATTTCCCAACTAACAATCACTCATTTAACAGGCACCATTATGACGAATTAATTCAGCATAATGTTGAATAACATTTGAATTATTTTCACGTACAACCTATGTTCGGGTTTTGTTCACACAAATTTGGAGAAGTTATAAAGCATCATGTTGTGTACCAACTTATTTTTTTGTTGTTCAAAGCGTTTTACAAATGTACAGGAAAGTTGTTATTCAGCTTTGGCAAAAATGACTGAAAATAAATAAAATGCAAAAATGTTGAACTCTCATGAGAATAATTATTTGCTCTCATGTTGAGAAAACCTATAATGAAACAAGAATTACATATAAAATTACCTAAATCCGGATTAGAACTCGAGACCTGTCGATCGCCAGCCGCATGCCTTCCTATCTGCGCCATCCTAGAGATGGTAAGATGCAGCACCCAAAGCAAAACATAATCTTCCCATGACTCAATAATGATCACTCCTGAACTTGTGTTCAGCAGTGGTGAATTAGCAGAGCACGTGGTAATCAACTGACCAACGCCTCAACTTCAACAGCTGTTCAGCCAAAAACATCTTATTGAAGATATTGTTTCCAGACGTACTAATTGCGATAAGAATAAGTTTTTATTTTTATTATTAAATGTCGAACATTAAAAATGTATGACAATATGTGGAGCGGTATGGTGATGGACATGGTGCATTCACAGCATCTGTTCAGGTAATCTACTCATGCTCAGTCGAAGATCCGTTGAGCATTTTTTTATTTATGCTTTTGTCTTGGAATCTTGATATTATGTTCAATGAATAGTGCATAAGGATGTTTAGGGATACTAGAAATGTGTCGATTTCTGAATGCTGTTTGGTTATCTAGGTGACTGTGGGAACAATATTCAGTAAACACGACAGCACTGAAATGTCATATGCATCGATCCAAGCGTCTCGTACAATCGAACTGCTACGGAAGATAAACAATATAATAATGAAGGTACAAGATATCTTGTTACAGAATAATAATAAAAAATAAATGCCTCATTTTTACGTTGATTACGTCTCTTGGCACTCAATGTTAAACTACATAATTCTATTCTGTTTTATTTTATGTGATTCGTTTAAAATTTTGTTTCTTTAATAACTTGGTTGCCTAAACAGTTCTAGCCATGATTTATCCCATAATCCAAACAAAGTTCCGAGTCAAACTATGACGGGCTGAAGGCGTTTATTTGACAAGTGAAAAGCACATTGTTCAGGAGTGCATATATACTTATCGATACATCAGCTTAATAAGATGCAGACAAATGTTTTGTTAAACTATTTTGTTAAGGAATCAATGCTTGTCGAATTTAATTTCTTGTTAAACTTTTGAAAAGTGTTTTAATTTATCATTGTTGATACCGATGAGGAAAGTCGAACATTGACTATTTTCTCAATTGAATAATCATTTAAACAGTAATGTGTAGAGCATAATTTTAGTTCAGCTATCATTACTATTATCAAGCAACAATTCAGCAAGCTTCCCGAGCAAAGTCCAACAACAAAATTATAGCAAATCGAAAACATGATTTGTATTCAGCAACAAATTGATATCATATTTTGATATCATTTTATCTTTACTTAATTTGATTTCAAATTTTGCTTTCGGTTTGCTCTCATTTTAAATTAATGTAAATATTTAGTGTTACAATCTTTCAGTAAACTATGTAAAGTTATTCTAGGGATATATCATTAGTGCAATTGTATTATTGCATTTAGGATTAAATATCAACCGAAAAACTCTACATTTATCGATTTTTCAATTTTCTTGCGCTGATAACAAAAACAGTTATCAATTTGCTATCATCGATAGCAGGAATGGTTTTCAATTTGCTGTCACAGGAACATTTTCTGCTCTCATTTTTGTTGTTTTAACCGTTAAAACGACCAAAACGACAACAATCTGGGTTATCAAAATTTGCAATATCACAACATCAAAATTAGTTTTCAATTTGCTATCATACTTTGCTCGGGTTGCTTGTTTGTGACTCACAATTGTTAGTTGGGTTCACTTCCTTCTCGAGAGTCGAATAGCGCTGACGGGCTACGGCTTTGGCTCCTCGTATTTTCGCTCGCTCTATCGCGGCTTCTATCTTCCTCCATGTGTCATCTGTGATCCACTGCTTTCTCTGGGTGCGTAGCTCACCCAAATTATTCTCGCCGTTGACGATGAAGCCGTTCTTGATGGCGCTCCGTTGATCTTCTACGCTTCCACCTTCCGGAATATCCACAGCACGATTCTCTAGCTTCTCGGCGAAGGATCTTTTCCCCACAGCGTCTTCCAGCCGGCGTGTGTTAAACAGGCGCCCGATTTTCTCATTCTGTCGATGGATCCTAGCAATGCGCAGCCGGATCTCGCCGATTAGGTGATGATGGTCGGGCGCAATGTCGGCGCTAGGTTCGTTCAGTACATCAAGAAGGCTCGGACTCCATTTCCGGCTGATGCGAATGTGATCGATTAGGAAAGAACGATCCCCCAATCACCATGTCATTGTTGCCACAAACCTCTGCAAACAGCTCACCGTTCTCGCTCATTTCTCCGAGACCATGGCGTCCCATGACGTACTCATAGTTCGAGTTGTCGGAACCAACCTTCTCGTTGAAGTCTCCCATGACGATCTAGATGTCACCTTTCGGAATCTTGTCCACGACAGCATTCAGTTGACTGTAAAAGTTCGCTTTGTCTTGCCATTCGGCAGCATCGGTTGGCGCGTAATATTGGATCATGGTAAGGCTTCGACCCCGTGTTCTAAATCTGGCTACAATTATCCTCTCATTAGGTTCTCACTTCATGAGCGCAGCGTGGGCGTGAGCGCTGAGCAGGAAACCAACTCCACGGTGGCGAGGAGCATCTTCAGGCCAGAGTATAACAAAATTTGACCCGACGTCAATCTGCGTTCTCTAAGGTTCGCCCAACGGACATTGCTCAGTCCTAGGATGTCAAGTTTCATATGGTATGCCTCTTTGGCTAGTTGTGCCTGCTGCGTTAGGGTTAATACATTCCAAGTTCAAATTCTTGTCTGTTGATTCGCGCTAAAGGCCGGTACCGTTGAATTAGTTTGAAATCTTACATTTTCGGTTTCTGTAACTGTTGGACTAAGATCCCCTAAAGACTCTCCGTTTTGCCACCCAAAGGAAATCGTGCATGTTGCCCTTTTTTTTTTTACTTTTATTGTGTTTTAATGAAATGGTGTGAAGGGTACTAGAAATTTCCTGAATTTGCAAAAATATTATTTAATATTACCGTAAAACGGGGTATCTTTGATAATGCGGGTAACTTTGATAGTGCGGCAGGCATTATGTAATTTATCTTATAACTATAATTCCTTCAACTAGTTAAGAAAAAGGTAAACGTTAATCAATTCTATACATATTAAAGTTCATCTTAAAGGAATTTTCATTAAAATCTAGTTTATATACAACTTTTTGGGAAAAAAATAAACATTGTTGATATTTTTGTCATTTATCAACCCCTTCAAACAATCTGCTATACGACTTCGTTAAAACTATTTTTTCAATGAATGGACTTTTATTCTCGATAGATTCATCATAGTAGATTCCAAATCTGGCCTTGAATCTCTTAACGAAGTGTGTTTTTACGAAATGGAAGCAATTTTGTAAATTGGGATATTAATCTCCATACATTGATAAACGCCTAAAAGTATGCAATGCCCTTGTAATTTCATGTAGATAAATATGTGTTGTTCAAAATTTGTTAATAAAACATTAAAAACTACCCAAAAAAAGAAACCTAACCATGAATAGCATGTAATCATATGTTGATATACCGTTAAGCATTTATTATTACAAAGATAATGATTTTTGATAGCTAAATTTCATGTGTTTTGCACTCAATACTCCACAAACTCATTTTTATATGTAGAATTTAGTAAAAAATCAATATTTTGATATAAAAATCTATCTAATATATTCCACAAGCCTTCTCTTATCATGTTCATACTCCTCAGATTTCTATCTGTGATTATTTTTTGAGATTTGATGTGTTTTTAGGGCATTATCAAAGTTACCCCAAAATGAAAATCTGATTTTCGGTAATATGAAAAACTAAAAGTTATCCAAAATATTTCAGATTATCGAATCTTTTAATTGCAATTAATAACTGATACCCCAGTACTTGTTTTAAAAATATAAAACTCGAGGAAATACTGTTACATGTAAAAATATTGAGAAAATTCACTGAAAAACTATCAAAGTTACCCCATTTTACGGTACCATTTCTTATTTGCATTCCCACGTTTTCAACAATCATAAAACTTTTTGCCATTTCAAAAGCCGCATCCTCCACCCCGCTCATTTGACGCCATCCGTTTGTCAATGCCGGAGACAGGAAGACGGGGGAGCCGGCGCGTGGCGACCGGCGGTTCCTTAAGATCCCTTTGTGTGCGCTTTGTTGATGCGGCATGATTTACGTGAATTCTTCGCCAACTTGACTCGCCGACTTACTCCGCGCAAGCGACACAAAAGGTGATGGAGATGACTTCTAGCAGATTCTCACACGCGCCGCCACATGGAAACAGGTGAGGTCGGTAGGTAGGTCGGTAATGCGCGACACATAAAGGGTCTGAAAATGACGTCTAGTGCCGCAGAGAGAGGGGACGAGCTAGAGCGAGAAATGAATAATTACCGGCCTTTTATAAGAAGGTGAATTTGATATGAGTGAAATTCCTCGGTGCCGGATCCTTTCGCTGGAAGCTTTATTGAATTCGAGATGAAGATTTATGAAGTGTTTAAACGAAGTGAATGGAGTGAGGGAAAGCCGCTGCTTTTGGTCCTACTGGAAACGACGGAATAGGGTTATGTCAGAAGAGAATAAAGGACATGCTCTAGTCCAAGGGATTTCAGCTTTGATATATGGCAGAGGTGTACTGAAAACGCTGCCAGTCTTGGTGATGGCACCAAAAAACTTTGGGAAGATAGTTATTGAAGCAATTTAAATGCGATGCCAAGCCCTGGCTCTATCTCTGGCGCATATTTGGCATGGCATTTATTCATGTCCCGGTGGAGCGAACACGAAACCACTATCATTTATAATGTTAATGCGAAATTGTCACCTCGAGAAAGGCATGGCCGCTATGCGCAGCACAGGCGATACGTCTATGTCCTCTTTTCGGTGAGGGGTCCATCTCCACCAGCAAATGCGAAATGAATGTGTGTTGATGGTCCCTATGCGCTTCAGAAGGAACATCATCAAATAGCTATTATTTCGCACTCTCTGAAAGACGACGACGACATGAGCTAAGATCCACATATATTCAAGTTACACTGACTGTAGTTTCCAACATCCGAATCCGAATCACATGTGTCTCCTATCAGGGCCACCTAGGGTCGTTAGTGAACAGTATACATTGGCATTGGCTTCAGCGGTGGGTTTGCTAGTGATAGCGATGCATAATTTGTGGCAGGAAAACCATCAAGCTATCGTCGTCCGTCTTCTTTCCCAGATGTAGGTACCTTATGGAAAGCGAGAGCGTAAGAAAATTTATTCATTTCCATTTCCACTATCAACGCCAACAAATGCATACGAAAACGCGCTTTGTGACGACGACGACACCGACGACAGTAGCCCAGCACGTAGATAAGCTTCCTCGATTCCATTTGCGCAGCACCACTCTTGCCGACTTGCGGTTTGGGTATTAAGTGCGGCTACATAGCAGGTTGACATGTGTGTTGGTAGGTGGGGGAAGTGTCTCAAGAGTCCTATCGTGATGATGAGTACCGGTACCGATGTCGTTTGTTCTGGTGTGAATACATACTAGTGATCAGTATCAACGATAATGCGATGCTTTTATATGGTTGCCGTTGATCACCAATTGTTGGATACTCAAATCTCAAAGGAGGTAGGTTGGTTGCACTTACCTTGAAGGGCACCGACGATTTACTCCGAGCCACCGACTGCCGCACACATAGCAGCCATCAGCAGCCTGATAAATGGCCGACAGTCACGCACGTCGCAACTGCCAGCGAGGGGACACTCCAACTCCAAGTCGCCGATAGCTGCGCACGTCACAGCTACTAGCGAGGACGCTTGAAAACGACGACCGTGCACACCACGATCCTCAGCTGCAATCGTTTCGGTCACCAGCCACTCGAAGCCGACGACCGTACGCACCACGCTAGACGATATCTCCGTCGAAGGACCACGGCCAAATTGCCGCACAGTACGATGAACGGATCCGTCGTGGCTTGACTGCCAGTAATTCACCAGGAGTAATACCGAAGGCCAATCCAGGAAAATTATTCCGGAAAATAAACAATTTCTAAATAACTCTTATGCCTCAGTACACTCCAGGGAACACGCAGCAAGCACGACTGTTTCCGTAGCAACCGATGCACTCCACACACCACTCGAACGGACGCAAGGAAAATCAACGCTGTGCAGGTCACAACACGTTCGCTTCTCTGCCGCTAACGCCGCCGTCTCGAGGCAACGACACACACACGACACCGACTCGCACTCGGCGCGAGAGGGAAGGGAAGAAAATGCCAGCCGACCGCCTGGTTGACCGAGCCGACTCGATACGCTTCGGAATACTTAAAGAAAATAATGCTTTGTTTCGTTCTGTTCGCGACGACGGTTTATTAATAACTGATGACGAAAATACTTACTTACTTACTTAAACTGGTCTTTATTTCGATTTTCATGTTCAATACATTTGATTTTGTGTGATTGGTTCAGCCTTGCGCTTTTCAGCTCTATTTTGTGTGTGTGTGTTTGTGTTTTACAATGTTGTGTTTGGTGGCTTTTGCCTCGAAATTTTGTGTTATTTGTAACATTGAAATTTTTAATTTATTAATTTTATATCCTACCTAATCAATGCCGGCCATAAAGAGCCGGAAGATTCAAATCGACCAGATCCACTCTAGAAGGCATTTTCTATTACGAAAAGTCCCAGAGCGTAGATCTGGTCGATTCGAGATTTACAGCCTCGTAGTCGGGCAACTAGTTTGTTGAAGATCGGTGCTAGCTGTTCTGGGGTAAACAGCGCTTTTGGGTATTTGTCAGGAGCTGGCTCTGTCTCCTGTTGCTGTTGTAGGCCTGGTGGAGCAGTTGCCCATGTTGGTGTCGATCTCGGCTCAGGACCGGGAGCCATACCAGCGTTCATCGCCGGTCGTACTGGATCCAGAACCGGAAAGTTTGCCTCAGTGAAAGCCGGTGGAGCGTTCCTCCTCTTCGGCTGGTTGGACGTGGATGCCTTCTTGCGGATTGCAATAAACTCGGCGCTAGAGTGTCCATTTCCCGGGCATTTACCTTGTCCCGGGATTCGGGATAAAAATTGTAGCATATCCCGGGAAATCCCGGGATCCCGGGATTTTTATGAAATACAGATTTCAGTGGAAATTGAGATGAATTTCAAATAAAACACCATTCGTCAGCTATTGTCTATCCGTTTTGTTGAATATGGAGGGGAATTATTGTTACAGTAGCTTTTTAGTTTCAGAAATCCGATAAATAATAGGGACCCTAAACTGAATTGCAATATGCTGCTGGAGAGCTAGCAGTACTTTTTTGATTAGTTGCAAAATATGAATGCAATTTGCCCAAAATGCTTTTAGCATATGTAGGGTATTGTACCATTTAAGCAGGTGTACCTATTTTGGGCACTTGCCGCTATAACTAAGTCAATTTCAAACCGATTCATTTGAATTTTTGTACAGAGTTACAGTATCGGACAATAAAAATGCACCAAAGCCGTTTTCCCATACAAACTAGTCAACTTTGGATTGTCATATCTCAGTTACTTCTCAATCGATTGTTTTCATTTTTCTGTGACGAACTACAAAACACTCCAATTTTCAAAAACTATTGAAAAAGTTCAGTGATAACTATTGATTCAAAAGTTACAGATAGGTTGAATTTTGACAATAAAAATGCACCAAGACAAAAAATCATGTAACCAAAAATGCTGAAGTCAAATCACAATGGTGTCTTCGGCAAATATGTTTCTTGTGTGATGACCAATACATTTGCTGAAGACACCATAGCTATCTGACTTCAGCATTTTAGGCTACACAATTTTTTTCTCTTGGTGCATTTTTATTGTTAAAATTCAACCTATCTGTAACTTTTGTATCAATAGTTATCACTGAACTTTTTCAATAGCTTTTGAAAATTGGAATGTTTTGTAGTTTGTCACAGAATAATGAAAACAATCGGTTGAGACATATCTGAGATATTGCAATCCAAAGTTGACTATTTTGTATGGGAAAACAGCTTTGGTGCATTTTTATTGTCCGATACTGTAGATGCTGTACGTACCTAATTCTATACAAAATTTCAAATCAATCGGTTTGAAATCGACTTAGTTATAGCGGCAAGTGCCCAAAATAGGTGCACCTGCCCAAATGGTACAAGACCCTAGATATTGTTTGATATAACTCTTGACTGAGCTTCTAAAGGGGCGAACATGTTTCTGTAAACTAGGTATTGTCTCGATTATATGGATAACCAAAAAATACATGCCCACACAAAGTTTAATAATTATCGAGTGAGTAAAATTGTTGTTTACTTGATTGTTACAGAGGATTTCGTGATTTTGTGGTGTAATTATAGAAGTCGTCAAGAGAATGTGTTGTTAACCAAAACTGAATCGTCCTCTTGCAGGCTCCATCAAGAGTTTTTGAAATTTAACGCCAATAATGGGCTTAAAATCATGCATTCCGGGATTCCCGGGAAATCAAATATTAAATCCCGGGATACGGGAAATCCCGAAATTGCCTAAATCCCGGGAATTCTTGTCCCGGGACGTCCCGGGATGGACACTCTACTCGGCGCGCTTCGGATACACCTTCGAACTCGCCAGATGTCCTCCTTCACAGTTGGCGCATTTTGGTTCGTTGTTGTTGCAGCGATTTTCGGTGTGGTAGCCACCGCAGTCCACACATCGTCGTGCCATTCGGCAGTTTCTGATGCCATGGCCGAACCGCTGGCATCTCATACATTGAGTCACCTCACGGTGCACCGGCTTGTACCGCTCCCAGGAGATTTCGAAGTCGTCAAAGGTTTTGACCTTCTGCAGCTCCTTCAACGTGGCGGACCCACGAGTGAGGTGAATGAGGTAGGGTTGGTCGCGAAACTTACGGGTGGTATCGCGACGGATGATTTTGTGAACCACGATTGGCTTCAGTCCATTTTCGATGAGGTCCAACCTCAGTTTCTCGGTGTCCATATCCTCGAGTCCACGAAGCACCACTTTCATCGGCCTCGTCTCTGGATCGTCATGCGTGTAGTGCTCGATCCAGTTCGGCTCCATTAAGTACTGCATAGCCCGGTGGTAGCAGTCTTTGGAATTAAAGATGAGCTTGACTCCCCCAGTGCAAAGCCGGAAATTGCACGTCGCAGGTTCGTCACGCTCGAACAACAACGGACGCAGGAACGCCGGGTCCTTGTTCGGTACGAAAATTGGCGGGCACTTCTCCTTCCGCGGAAGCTTCTCGAGAGCTGGCTGGTCACCGGTCACATCGTCCTCCAATGAGTGGTAGGTGTTTTTCTGGAGTAGGTTTACCTCCTCATTCAGCAGGTTACCGCCTGGATCCGTCTTCTTCTTCTTCTTCGTCCGGTTGGTTGAAGGGGAACGGTTTGCAGCGTGCTTCGATGCACCGCCTTGCTGGGCTCCAACTTCCTTCTTGGAGCGCTTAGGTGGTTTCACGGCCGAGCCGGCCGCCGGATCACCCATGCTGGGGATTGAAGCGCGAAAGAAACTCGCCACCAAAGAAAATTGCTTTGCACAAGCTTAGCACAGACGTCCGAACACATCAAGTGTCAGTTGTCGAATGTATGATGACGAAAATGACAAAGGGTGCTTTTATATAATCTCTCATGAATGGAAAATGTTCTGCCTGAAGTCGTCACGCTGTGCTGTATGCCCCGCCCCTTCGGAGTGCAAGCTGCTATCCGCCACCAGACAGCAAGCGTCTTGCTGTTATTTAACGGGCTCCACAGTGCACATGCTACGTATGTCATTTTAGTTGGCACGCGCTGGGCGCGTACACCAATTGTAATCGATGCCACTGATATTGATACTTGCAGAGAGATAATGAATGTTAGATCTTATTGTAGCACTACCATCAACTCCTAGCTCTATATGGTGACTGTTTTTTTCTAAACCATGGGGAATAATCTGGCTCAACAGACACCTGAACAGGAATGACCAGGTAGTGTGGGGTTAAGGACCGTCTCCAACGTACATCCAAAGTAGAAGCCAGGACTACTCTTTCCTCGAGCCACTAAACAACATTCCGATGGTTGCCAAATTCTTTGTCTCTCCGGAAACACCAAGAAAGCATTTCAATGCTTCTTAGAGGCTAGTGCATATCGCACTCTCAAGCTTAGCTGCGTAGTCTGCAGCAACGAACACCGATGACTCGCTTTGGGAAGTCCACCAAGGTAGCGTTGCTGGCGCTTAGCCAGTTTCTCGAGTGGTCCTTTCCACTCCTCGGAAGGCAGACAGGGTCGATACTACGCATGCTTTCAACTGCACAGCAAGTATCAAGAACTGATACCGTGTGCTGTGCGATTTGACCTTCCCATAAGTAAGGTCCTATCAGTACGCAGAAGGACGATGAGGCCTCCACCTGCTCCGACATTGTCGAGGACGTCTTTCCAACCGCGGACTTGGATCCAACCCAGTAGACCGACGCCACGACAGCAACGCTACCAGGATGTTCTCCCCGCGGACACCTTATCGCTGTAAGGGTCGATTTCGACCGCAGGACACGGGTATGATCTGCGTAGCCGACTCGGAGCTCTTGGATCACCTCTTGTATACCGTCTTATCAAGCCATTCTCCAAGTCCGCGTGCCACCTCCTCTGTAGCTCCAAGATGTGATAGCCGTTGAAACGGCATTCCAGCACAAACGGCGCCTGTAAACCAAACTATCTACCCTCGGGATCAACCTATGGGTTCATCTTCCTTTGGTGGAACTGTCCCACGCGCGCTGCCATTTGACCATGGAAGCCAGTCTGGTAGCCATGCGTATGCCTCTTGTGCCGCGCATTTCGAGACACTCTATGTCTTCCCTGATAAGGGCGCCGATATAGTTACGCGTGAGAGTGGGAGTGCGCGTATGCGGAGCCACAAAGAAGAATATCAACAATTGAAAATCCACGATAAATTCTATGGACGCGCACTCTCACTCTCACTTAGAAGCGACACTATGCCAGCGCGGTAAGAATACCGATAGGCACCAGTGATGACGCAGAGTGCATCGTGTGACACGGTACGGTACGCGCTCGTAACCCTCAGGCAGCCGTTAAGTATTTTCCTTTAGCTTTTGCCGTGCCGCAAGCCGGGCCGCCATACCTTAGTATGGACGAGGCGACACTAACCAGAAGCTTGCGCTTACTGGCATATACCGCAGAGCTATTGGACATCATCCGGGACAGTGCCACTATAGCTGTGGAGTGTGGAGGCTCTTTTGCAGACGTAATCAACGTGGCTATCAAGGTGTACTGAGGCTTACCGAAGATAAGCTTATCGTCGATCATCAGACCAAAGTCACCTACACTGATCACCGCTTGCTGCTCCGACTTTTGATTGTTCACAACCACCACCTCAGTTTGTTGTGAGCCAACTCCAGTTTCCTATATCTCTTTCACGCCTACACAACCTTGATTGAGTGGGTGGTAGTCAACTCCACTTCTTCGATCCATTCACCGTAGACTTCCAGCGTAATGTCGTCAGCAAAGCCGACGATCTCCACCCCCACCGGGAGCTCCAACCTCAACACCTCGTAGTACATAACAGTTCACAACACCGGACCCAGGATGGAACCTTGCCAGACTCCTGTGGTTAGTGAAAGCACTTCCTTCCTACCTCTGTGTCCTAAACTAGTACTCTACTCTGGAAGTAACTTTCTAGAATCTTATATCCCCAGACGCAGGAGCGCATCGGCAATAGCCGGCCAACTGGCGCTATTGAATGCGTTCCTTAATCCACATTCGCTACCGCACAGTAGCGAAACCATCTTCTATTACACTGGAGCGCTATCTCGGCGGATTTTGTAACTTTTGTAACTGATGATCTTTTCGAGCACGTTCCCCAAGCAACACACATGTTATATATTAGTTACGACAGCGCAAGTTTTGATTGTATAGAAGTTTATTTGACGTTATTCCAACACAATGTTAGAATTACGTAAAATAAACTTCTATACAACCAAAACGTGCGCTGTCATAACTAATATATAACATGTGTGTTGCTAGGGTCCCCGCCGTGTCGATCAAGCATATTGATCTATATGCCGACAGATCGCATTTGGCAATAGAACGAGGCTCTACCTCTTCGGAACTCCGTCAGGACCTGGTGCCTTACTTACGCGTCAGGACCTGGTGTCTACCTACGCGTGACCCTCTCCTCATCGCCAGCTCCAGTCCCCGGCTGTCCTACGGAAGGAGGCCAAGTACCTAGGATCATGACGCGGAAAACACCCCTTCCATGATCCGCTCCAAAATCTCTGGAGATTGCTCTGTAGGAGCCATTACACCTCTCATCTTGGCCATCACGATCCTGTAGGCATCACCCCACGGATTCGCAATGGCACTCCGACAGAGACCCTCGAAACAGGCCTTTTTGCTTGCCCTTATCTCGGTCTTCAGCGCGGCTGTTGCAGCGGCAAACTCCACCCTCCGTTCGTAGGCAGGCAGGTGCAGGTCCGCAATCGCATCGCCGGTGGTCTACCATTTCTAAAGTGGACTCACCTAGGCATGGTCGCATCGCACGCATGCTAGTAGAGCACCGCTACCAGCGCGTCGCCGTCTAAAGCAGGTTCCGTTCATGGCGGAGCGCCTCCCTAATACTCCTTCCTCGAAATATGATGTCTTCCATCTGCCTTAGCCTAGCCGCCTCTTCCTCTACTCGCTGTCTGCTGTTGTTGTAATCGATAATGTAACGAACCGCTAGGTGATCGATGTGAGTGATCATCTACTCTCCTACTCGAAGTACTTGTTACTCTTGGTACCGAACCGACATTAGCCAGGTCGACATCTAGCATGGTCAGTAGTATGGGACAAATATCAAATCCTCGCTCCAGTCAACTTTTTAGATCCCATTTAGGTCCCATATGAACTGTGCAAAATTTCAGCGCAATCGGTGAAACTATAATTTAGCGCAAGCGGTTCAAAGTTTTCATTGGATATACTATGGGAAAAGTTACACTTTCAGATAAAAAATCCCAGAGGTCGTCCCTTGTCTGCTTAATTCAAATCGATCAATGTTTCTTGTAGAAAAATCAATTATGAAACTTTCCTTCGAAGACCGCAAAACAATTGGATGCTTGTGGAAAAAGTTATTGATTTATTACCGATTAGTGATCCAATGAACGGCTTTTTGTTTTGTTTTATTAGCAGCACTGTAGCTGCTGCCTTGGCTGCTGCTGTTTCTGGGGGTGGTGATGCCTCCCGCCACCCCATGCAACAACGGCAGCAGCAGTGCTGCTGATAAAACAAAACAAAAAGCCGTTCGTTGGATCACTAATCGGTAATAACGTTTGAACTAATCGGTATGAACGTTTGCGCAAGTATGTGAGTCTTGAAAGAAAACTGGGGTTATAACCATTTCGTATCCTTCCTCCAGAAGTATTTCTTGTAGTCATAAATCTGGCATTGTAGTCATAGCAATACTAGATTGTCATGGCTTCCAATAGCCTTCCAGTTCAACCTGTAGAATTGGCTTATATGAAGTATAATATTGACAGTATATTATGTAAGTACATTTTGTTAACATTTGCGACAAACGGCTAGCTCAGGGATCTGCCTTCTCAGGGTCGACCTCTTGTGGGGACACACGTGACGCTTCAAAGCAGAGGTGGACAAAACAATGGCAAGAACATACTGGCATGCAACCCAAGGCTCACGTATCAAAAATAGAAGAAGAGTGCTACATTCAGGCCCGGATTAAGGATTGTGGGGGGCCGGGGCCAGAACAGATGTGGAGGCCCCTCGGAGCGATGAGCAAAAGTTTTTCCTTGTTTTTGAACAGTACCGTAATCCGGGGTAACATTGATCAGAATCTTCGATCTTTCTTGAATAATTCTCTTGTTAAAGCAAGCATCACATGTTTTATATTTTTAAAACAAGTACTGGCCCTCTGAGTATTGATTAAGCTACTCGAAAAAGTATTGTAAAACTTTAAAATATGTTTAAATAGGTTTTTTAATCTAATTTCTGATTTTATTGATTTGGGGTAACATTGATCATATCAGTGATCAATGTTCGTTTGTGTTGGAAATAGGGTATCGCGCTACTTGGGCGGTGGCTTCTATATTCGTCTGTTTTCCACTATAACTCAGTCAATTTTGAACCAATTGACTTGAAATGTTTTACACGGGTAGATACTATACCTATCTCATTTCATTCCAAAAATTGTGTCAATTGGTTCAAATTTGACTGAGTTGTAGTGGAAAACAGACGAAAATAGAAGCCACCGCCCAAGTAGCGCGATTCCCTACCCTTACTTACTAAATTCGGGGTCGCTGATTTCGAATATGTTGTCCAAATTCTTACAAGTTATGCACTTTTTGAGTTATTTTAGGATTAAAATCCTCCAAACCGCGAATAACGCCTAAAGGTAGGCAATGGCTTAAGGAATTTGTTTGAATTGATAGCCTACTTTTAATAAATCGTATAACTTATTGAAAAATAGTATTCTCATAAAAGTTTCGGTGATTAAATCCAACTCTAGGATATCATATTGAAGTAAGACAGTGATTTCGAACCTCATATTGTATCTAGTATTCATGCCATGCATGATTTTTTGACAATGTATCTCATTGCGTTACGAAACACACTTATGGAAAAATCGATTTATTTCATTGTTTATGAAATTCAATTATCATGCATTACATGTCATTCGATAGCTGAATAATAACAGATTACGATATATCATTTGATAGCAGAATCTGATTCAATGAAAAATGCTTGTTTGAACATTTCATGAGGTCGGTCAAGCCGATCAATGTTACCCCGCTGATCAATGATACCCCGTTTTACGGTGCTTAAGTAATATGAAGAATAAAGTTAATGTGTAGCAACCAAGCCCCCCCCCACCCCCGTTAAGCTGCAGCCCTGGGTGAATTTTGCTTAATTTATTGTTTTTGCCTTTCTCGTGCACCAAGGTGTACCGAAAGGCTATATGTTCACTCCAAAAACGAAAATTTGATAGAGCCTCCGGAGGGGTCAAGTCTTATATACCAAACGACTCTGCTCGACGAATTGAGGTGATGTCTGTGTGTGTGTATGTGTGTGTATGTGTGTATGTGTGTATGTGTACAAAAAAAACTCACATCACTTTTTGGCTGTAAACCTCAACCGATTTTAATGACCGACAGTTCATTCGACGCGGAATCTGGTCCCATTGTTTCCTATTGAAAATGGTTCGGATCGGTCCAGCCGTTCCGGAGTTATGGCCATTTAGGTGTTCCGGACCGGTACCCCAGAAAGGGGCCAGATATGAAAACGCTACAAACCCATCCATGCGGCACATCAAACTACGGCATTTTCGATAACTTGATGAATGGTAAACAGAAAAATAGTCTCAGACCATATCTGAACCGGTAGTGTCCCGGAACCGGTTCCGGGTGTCTCGCCGGAAGTGACCAAACATAAAAGTGAATCAAACCAATGCATGCGACATATCAAACCGCGGCTTTTTCGATAACATGATGAACAGTAAGCAGGAAAACTTTCTCAGACTATATCGGAACCGGAAGTGTTCCGGAACCGGTTGCAAATGTCCCGCCGGAAGTGGCCAAGTATAAAAGTTAACTAAAACAATGAATGCGACATATCAAATAGTGGCTTTTTCAATATCCTGATGAACAGTAAGCAGGATAATATTCTCAGACCATATCTGAACCGGTTGTGTCCTGGAACCGGTTCCGGGTGTCCCATCGGAAGTGGCCAAATATAAAATTGAACTAAAACCATGCATGCGACATATCCTCGCCGCGTCGACTCTGTCTGGAGTACTACTCTATGCAATCGACCAGTTTGTTCCAGCTATGCCTTATCGCAAACCAGCTAAACCGGTTTGGTCGAACGCTACTCTCAAAAACCTCAAAAGGGAGAAGCAGGCAGCTTTGAGGCGTCACAGTAAACACCGTACGGACTCAACGAAAGCCAGTTATTTGGAAGTGAACTCTGCATACAAGCATCTGAACAATTGCCTCTACAACGCTCATTTAAGCCGACTCCAGAGCCGCCTTAAGACTAACCCTAAGAGCTTTTGGCGTCACGTCAACGACCAACGAAAGGAATCAGGGCTGCCGTCTACGATGAACGATGGACTGCGAGAAGCTGATACTACCACCGATATAGCCGACATGTTCCGTTCTCAATTCAGCAGCGTCTTCGTTAATGAGCAACTTGACCCTCAGGATGTTACCAACGCAACACTGAATGTTCCTAGTTTTCCAGCATCCGGGCTGCAGATCGCCGTCACCAACGATGCTATAATTGACGCATGTAAAGATTTGAAGTCCTCCACTGGATGTGGTCCGGACGGTATCCCTTCGCTTGTGCTTAAACGTTGTGTGACCTCTCTGGCTGCACCACTGTGTACCGTGTTCAACCTCTCTCTGCAAACTTGCATTTTTCCTGATTGCTGGAAGCAGTCACATGTTTTTCCCGTTTTCAAGAAAGGCTGCAAACATAGAGTCTCAAACTACAGGGGTATTGCTTCCTTGTGCGCTATATCGAAGCTGCTGGAGCTGATCGTTCTGCACAAGTTAGTTCAAAGCTACGCACATTATATATCCCAGGATCAACACGGATTTGTTCCAAAACGATCGACCACCACCAACCTGATGTGTTTTACATCGTACCTGATACGTCAGTTCCAAAGCGGTCTTCAAGTTGATGCCATATATACCGATCTTTCCGCCGCCTTCGATAAAATGAATCACCAAATCGCACTGGCCAAATTCGACAAATTGGGCATGAACAACGACTTCCTCATCTGGCTTCGATCGTATCTGACTGGTCGCAGTATGTCGGTGAAAATTGGTGACTACGTCTCTTCGCCGTTTACAGTCTGGTCCGGTGTTCCTCAAGGTAGTCACCTTGGACCGTTCCTGTTCCTGCTGTATATGAACGATGTCAACTGTACTTTGAAATGCCTGAAACTATCATATGCTGATGACCTGAAGCTGTACTTCCAGATAAAGCAACGTCAGGATGCAGTGTTTTTGCAACAACAGCTGGAAGCCTTTGCGGTTTGGTGTAGTTTAAACCGTATGTCCCTAAATGTATCGAAGTGCTCTGTTATATCGTTCAGCCGTAAGAAAAGCATGTTTCACTTCGACTATGCTTTGGGTGGTGTCAAGTTGAAACGTGAATCGACTGTTAAGGATCTGGGAGTATTGCTGGACTCTAAATTGACATTTAAGGACCATGTTGCCTATGTTGTGGCCAAAGCTTCATCTCAACTCGGTTTCCTTTTCCGATTTGCCAAGTCGTTTAAGGACATCTACTGCTTGAAGTCGTTGTATTGTTCTATTGTGCGTCCCATTCTGGAATATTCGGCAGTCGTCTGGGCCCCGTACTACGCCAACGAGATTCAGCGCATAGAATGTATACAGCGGAAGTTTGTTCGTTTTGCGCTACGCCACCTTAGATGGAGAAACCCTATTGTCTTGCCTAGCTACGTGAGCCGCTGTCAGCTCATCAACTTGGAGCCTCTGAGTGCGAGACGCAATGTAGCCAAAGCTTGTTTTGTAGGAGATTTACTGCAAGCCAACATCGATTGCCCCGCTCTGCTTGGTATGCTACAAATCAACACACGCCGCCGTAGTCTTCGATCACATCCGTTTCTCAACCTACCGCCAGCGAGGACCAACTACAGCCAACATGAGCCGATTCGTGATATGTCCCGTTTGTTTAACACATGCTATTTTGTATTTGATTTTAATGTGTCCCGTGATGTAAATAAGCGTAGTTTTAAGCGTGTATTTTGTTAGTTTTATGTAATGTCATAAGTGTTGTATTCGGGTGTCATTGGGGTAAATATTTTACCTGTTGACTTAATATGTAAATAAATAAATAAATATCAAACCGCAGCTTTTTCGATAACCTGATGAACAGTAAGCAGGAAAGCTTTCTCAGATCATATCGGAACCGGTTCCAGATGTTCCGCCGGAGATGGAAAAGTATAAAAGTTAATTAAACCCATGCAAGCGACATATCAAATAGTGGCTTTTTTGATATCCTGATGAACAGTAAGCAGGAAAATATTTTCAGAACAACTCTGAATCGGTTGTGATCCGGAACCGGTTCCGGGTGTCCCACTGGATATGGCCAACTATAAAAGGGAACCAAACCCGTGCAAGCGACACATCAATTTGCAGTTTTTTGGCCTCTTGATTAGGCAAAAAAAGTTTCCGGCCATATTGGGGACAACCGGTAGTGTTCCGCAACCGATTACGGTTGCCCCATCGGAAGTGGTCAAATGTAAAGGAGAACCAAACCCATAAATTCGACACATTAAATGACTTTTTAGGTAATCAATAGTATGCCGAAACCGGTTCCAGGTGCCCCGACGGAAGTGGTCAAATGTAGAAAAGAACCAAACGCATACACGCAGCACATTAAATAACGGCTTCTTCGACAACGCGAAGAACGGTCAGCAAGAAAATAGTCTCTGATTAGTAGTGTTCTTGAACCAGATTCGAGTGCTTTGCCGGAACTGGCGAAATGCACAAATGAACCAAACCCATACATGCATCACATCAATTTGCGACTTTTTAGAAAAATTGATTGATAATTTGCATGAAACTATAGTCTAAGACCACATCAGGGACAATCGGTATGTGGTAAAATGTGAACCGAATGTGGTAAATGTGAAATTGGATCATACGCTTGCGTGTCGTACCATAAAACCACGCTAATTCGACAATTATTGCTGTCAAATTACCTGGATAAACTTTCAATTCGATAAACTAACTCTATTTTAGTTTTGTTTAGATTGTATGATTTGTTTTTGAACACAAATCTTACAGATATTGTGGTGGTACGAATTGATAGCTTGTTCATTTTACGATTGTTGGCTTCCGAGGTTCACTGCGGTTGATCACCAAACGGATCAGGTGTCGGAAAGCATCAAATTAGAACTTTCGGAAGTAGCAGTTTCGGGTGTGATTAGCATCACAATATCGTATCATTCGTATTTACAGTGTATTACACTGTGACATTTGATCATTTTTCAATTCAACAAATTTCGAATAAGCGAGATACAAATTAAAAAGTGTTGTATTAAAGAGTGATGAATACGCGGGGTTTGACTGTATATCATATAGCAGCTTTTTTGACTACTGCTGCTTCTTTATGGCTCGACGTTCGCATTGAAACTTGGCCTGTCTCTCTTCAACTTAGTGTTCTCTGTGCACTTACACAGTTATTAATTGAAGGGTTTTCTTTGCCTGCCATTGCATGAATCTGTATATTGTGAGGTAAGTACATACAATGATACACTATGCCCAGGAAGTCGAGAAAATGTTCCCGACCGGAACGGAAATCAAACCCGCCGTTTCCAGATTGACGATTCATAGCCTTAACCACTAGGCCAACTGGAGACCCTTTTTTGATAACACGATGATTGATTCGTAAGAACATAGCCTCAGACCTTATTTTAGACAACCGGTAGTGTCCCGAAACTAGTTCTGGGAGTCCCACTGGAAGTGGTCAAATGTAAAAGTGATCTGTACCCATGCATAAGATAAATCAAATCGTGTTTTTTTAGGTAACCTAATGTACGTTAGCAGTGATATTGCCTCAGACTATATTTGGAAGACCCAGTGGTGCTCCAGAACCTGTTCCGGAAAGTAACCAAATGTACCATGCGACACACCACATCACGGCTTTTTAATAACCTGAGGAACGGTTAACTAGAAAATAGGCTCATACCACATTAGAGACTGCCGCTAGGGTTGCACAACCAGCGTTTGATGCTTCGCCGGAACTACGAAAGTAAATAAAATCAATGCAAGCGATAAATATGTGTAAGAGAACAAAATCTTGACATATTAAACCCACATACAAACAGACGTCTCACTATACTCACTACGTTGTTGTTTTCAACGGTCAATGAAATATAACCTAGAATGTGCAGAAAAAAACTTTATCGAAGACCGCAAAGTGATCTGTGATTGTGTCAAAAGTCATATCTTTGCTTGTTAGTATCGTCTTGATATTGATCAGCTCCCAATGTTAGTGAAGGTACTCAAGCAGTCAACTTAGAAATCTGATATTATTCAGCTCTGCTTATACGCTTAACACAACGTCGGAATAGGGAATCGCGCCACTTGGGCGGTGGCTTCTATTTTCGTCTGTTTTGCGCTATAACTCAGTCAAATTTGAACCAATTGACACAATTTTTGGAATGCTGTGAGATAGGTATAGTATCTACCCGTGTACAACATTTCAAGTCAATTGGTTCAAAATTGACTGAGTTATAGTGGAAAACAGACGAATATAGAAGCCACCGCCCAAGTAGCGCGATACCCTATGTGCCATCAATAAGTTTTAAGTCAATTCAATGATGGCTTTGATAAAATGCTTACTTTTCTTAAAAAATATCAGGATTCAGGAACACTTTGACTAACGTCGACGGAAATATCGTGAGAACATATACGACGAGAAAGGCACTACCACCTCTAGGTGGATTAATTTGTTTTTTTTTTGTGTTTGGTTTTAGGGTTAGTAATGGGTTAGTACCGTTGCGGCCGATCGGCATCGTTGGGGCCCATGGTAGTCATGCGACAGGGAAGGACAGACGGGTACCACATATCTTTGATTCCGCAGGTCGAGGCAGTTGGGTTTGCTGGCTTCGGATACCCACCAGGCACTGGCCACGAGGAGAGCAGGCCGTTCCTTGGCACACTCCGTGGGCTTATCGAGTGGGTCCCAGACGTCGAACCCGATGGCTTCACAGGTTCCGTCAATTCGAATGGTCTTACGCAGATGGCCAGGCTAGTGGGTTTCGTGTAGAGAGTGGGCTTCTCCGGGCTGGTGGCCGATCACCTGGCCACGAGGTCATATTGAGATGCTCAGTTTTTGCTGCATACTTGTCCGTTTGTTTGGATCAAGAGATTATTCCGTTGATCTGTTGCTTATTAGATCACACAATTTTGATAAATCTTCCAGGAAAGCTGCTGCGGTTTTCTGATCGGTTTTTTTTTTTTATTGAACGGCGTCGATGTTCTTTACTGCTGTAACAGTGCAGCAGCACCAAATGTAGTCAATGACTTTCATTCAATCAACGTTGGATACTTTAAGCGAATTGAAAGCCACTGCTTCCAGTTTCAATCTGTAAAATTAGCCTGTACAGCCTTTGATGCTGTCTTGTTCTCTCCCACAGGAAATTTGACGTTTACTGAGGTGCCCTTTTCAAAAATTACGAAGGAGTGGGGAAGATAGCACAAACTGGTGCACAGGCTAATAGTTTTGTCGTCTGGTTGGCTTCGTCTCCAACAAGAACTGTCAGATGATGCTTCGATACAATGTCTGATGAAATACTTTGCAATTGGGCGAACCATGGTGGAAGTATGAAATACTTGATGGCAATCCATCTGTTGAGGTAACTTTAAGGCATCGAAACACAGTTTTGTAGTAGTCGAACTTGACAGCTTCAAAGCTGCAAATATATTTAACAATTAGTAAACGTTGCTCATCTAATTCATAATATACCTACATTTCTGTGTTTTTCTGCAACTCAATTACTGTTATTCGTACTCGAACTATTTTATTGCTACTACTGCAATATGTATAGTGTTTGTTGACGGCTACTTACTACGCAGACACAACGGCCCACTGTACAATACTGACTGTTCTAAACCTATTCGTTGAAGGTAGAGCTTTCTCTACCTTCCAACTCTTCATTGTGTAACTACACACGAAGGTTTTGCTATCTCTCGGGGAGACACATTCGTCGGTTCAATTGTTCTAAATACTTTCGACATCAACAACATGTGCCATAGAATAGACGATTGTTTCACTATACTGGAAGAAAGCCGCCTTCCACAGTGGTTGCGGCAACACCATCCATTTACGATACTTTTGAAGAGATGCACAGGATCCCGGATGAATTCCAGTGTACTACTGGAAGGACCAAAGCCCTGTTATTCAAAAGTACCTAATTCCGGAGGTACTAATTCCGAAATAGTTCCACTTGCTTTTTTGCTGGCCCCGCAATCAGAGGTTACAAATCGAACTCTCATTCCTATCGATTTAATGTTGATAATTGTGGTAACTTTTATATTTGAAGTAAGTTAACTACGAATAGACATTGCATCTATTCGCCGCAAAAGTTGTGTCACTCAACTTTGCGAGGACGTCTTACCGCCACAAAAGTCGTTAGCAAACTGAAATCAGCTCGTCGCGCGGTCGCGCCGGTCTCGAAAGTCCCACACACACATACACCCATTCATCCGCAGCACTGCTGTACACCTCTCTCTTTCGTTCTCTCGTTCACTATTCATACACCGACCATGCGGATGGATGGTTGCTAATGCTTCCATCGTTTCATTGAAGCATTTCATTCCCGCCCATACTAATACAAACAAATGCTGCCATTGAACCACGTCGAGCGAGCTTTTACCTAAACGTCAAATGAAAGCTCGTTGATTCAGGTCTGGGCGATATAACTTCGTACACGGAGAAAGTAAATAATCCATTTCAATATAATTAACACAAACCATCTTAAGTATACTAGTATTTTTTATAATTCACATCTTATCCACCACATTCGCTCCCTTCTCCACTCTCAAATAATTATTAAAATTGATTCTACCGAATACAATTAAAATAAAACATAAATTCTTTCCAAATCCAAAAAACAAATCTAATCTAGATCCGATCCAAATTTAATCCAAAACAATCAAAATCTAATCAACCAAATACAACTAAAATTCATTATATATCCTATTCAAATCCAATTCAAATATTATCTAAAGCCAATTCAATCAGTTTCATATCAGAGTAATGTACATTTCAAATCCGTTTCGATCGATAATATTGTTTTCCAAAAATATTGAAAATCAATGTCAATTTCATATACGAACTTATCCAAAGTTGATTGATATATCAAACTCAATCTAAAGTTAATTGAGTAAGTTTCTACCAGTACACACTAAACTTCCAATTCGATCGTAATCATATCCAAATTCAAGTTTATTCTTCATCAAATCCAAATCCACTTCGATCTTCATCCAATACAATTCGACCCTAAATCAATCCAAATTCACATCATCAAAATCCAATCCAACTTAAATCCAATCGCAACCAAAGATCAACTCAAATATAAACTGAATCATAATCGAATATACAGTGGACTTTCGGTCAGTGCAATTGGTTTAATTGCCATGCTTTTTGATTGCAAGTCCGGTAAGTGCAACTAATTTGCCATTATCGCACCGCTATCCGTCAAACCGGTGCGCCAAGTTAGCCCAAATGAACAGTTGAATGAATTTTACGTTCATTTAACGTCAATTGACGGTTGTTGACGCCTGTCCGACGTTGCAGTTATCGAATTTTGTTCGTTAAGTGAAACGTAAACATGTTGCAGTTATGGAACGTTTACTGTATTCCAATAGTCCATTTTACGAGCCGATTTTATGAATGAATTTTGACAGGAGGTAGCGTCCAATAACCCGTGAAAATCAATATCATCATCAACATTGTTGTCACTTCGTAAAATGGCTCATTCCAATCCAAAGTCATTCCAAATCCATTTAGGATCCCATACTTCTTAATCAAATCCAATTCAAATTTACATTCTCATTTCCATTCCAATTTCAATCTACATTCAGCCTGATCCATAACAAGGGCAATCCTATTTCAAACCCATCTAATTCAAACCCACCTTTGAATTAGATCCCATTCCAATCTAATCCAAATTCAAGTCAAAGCCAATCTTCTTCTTCTTCTTTATTATGGCTCTACGTCCGCACTGGGACGTGGCCTGCCTAGCTTCAACTTAGTGTTCTTTGAGCGTTTTCGCAGTTATTAATTGAAGGGCTTTCTTTGCCTGCCATTGCATGGATTTGTATATTGTGAGGCAAATACAATGATACTCTATGCTCAGGGTGTCAAGAAAATTTTCCCGACTGGAACGGGAATCGTACCCGCCGTCTCCGGATTCGCGATCCATAGCCTTAACCACTAGGCTAACTGGGGACCCATCAAAGCCAATGCAACTCCAATCCAAATCCAGTCTAAATTCATTAAAATTCCGATTCAAATTCAATCCAATTCTAAATCCGGTCCAACTCCAATACATATCTAGTCCAAACATAAACCACCTCCAACTCATTCCTTTCCAAATCCAATCCGATTCTAAATCCAATTCAACTTCAATCTAATTCAAAACAAAGCTAACTCCAGTTCAAATTCAAACCCTTTCCAACTCTAATCCAGTTCTTATTCAAATCTAATCCAATTCCAAATCCAAACCAACTCTAATTCACATCTAATATAGATCCAATCCATATCCAATGCGTCCCAAATAAAGATCTAGTCGAACTTCGATCACACTCCAATCCAAATCCCATTATAAATCCAATCCAAGTTCAATCCAAATCCAATACGAATACAGACTAAATCAAATCCACATCTAACCCAAAACCAAGCCAAATCCGATCGATCTCCAATCAAAGTGCAATCAAAATTCAGTATGAATCCTTCAACTCCAATCTGACTCCAATCCATATCTAATCCAAATTGATTCAGTTCCAATCTAAATCCAATCCAAATCTATTCCGACAACAATCCATATTCAATCCAAATCTAATCCAAATGCAATCCAATTCCAATTCTAATACAAACTCATTATTAATCTTAATTTTTCAGCCGGACTGGTTCATCTCTGAACCATGTCTGTTATGTCTTAGTTGAACCCTTTAATTTTTTTCGGGCTTGATTTTTCGCAAGCTTGTTTTTCTTAGCTTGACCTGTCGCAAGCTGTTTTTCTTGGCTTGCCCTGTCGCAAGCATCTTTTTTCAGAGCTTGACCTGTCGCAAGCTTTTTTCTTTGGCTTGACCTGTCGCAAGCATCTTTTTCATGGCTTGACCTGTCGCAAGCTTTTTTTTTCTCTCTTTGGCTTGACCTGTCGCAAGCATCTTTTCTTAGCTTGACCTGTCGCAAGCTGTTTTTCTTGGCTTGCCCTGTCGCAAGCATCTTTTTTCAGTGCTTGACCTGTCGCAAGCTTTTTCTTTGGCTTGACCTGTCGCAAGCATCCTTACTGTTTTCGCTAAATTCGCTAAATTCACTAAATACTCACCATCCGGGAGCAACTTGATGCTACCGGCTACGCCATTGTGGTAACTTTTATATTTGAAGTAAGTCAACTACGAATAGACATTGCATCTATTCGCCGCAAAAGTTGTGTCACTCAACTTTGCGAGGACGTCTTACCGCCACAAAAGTCGTTAGCAAACTGAAATCAGCTCGTCGCGCGGTCGCGCCGGTCTCGAAAGTCCCACACACACATACACCCATTCATCCGCAGCACTGCTGTACACCTCTCTCTTTCGTTCTCTCGTTCACTATTCATACACCGACCATGCGGATGGATGGTTGCTAATGCTTCCATCGTTTCATTGAAGCATTTCATTCCCGCCCATACTAATACAAACAAATGCTGCCATTGAACCACGTCGAGCGAGCTTTTACCTAAACGTCAAATGAAAGCTCGTTGATTCAGGTCTGGGCGATATAACTTCGTACACGGAGAAAGTAAATAATCCATTTCAATATAATTAACACAAACCATCTTAAGTATACTAGTATTTTTTATAATTCACATCTTATCCACCACAATAATGAGCCTTTCCACTACCTCTTTCAGCTAACCGGAGGGTAACGAATCGCCAGTGAGCCCGTACGCGGTTACTTGCTTCCATCCTGTATATATTTCGACAAGCATGAAACCGAGACCATGCTTGGCCAGATTACACTGGTCGACAGTAGATCACGCACTTTGACCACTTGATTCATTTCCGAAGGATTTTGGCCCGCTGATTCCGAATCTGACTTCGGAATTGCTGTAACACGTACAGTTTTTGAGAAAAATAGGGTTTTATTCACAAAATTTCATATTTTTATAGAAAACAAAATGTTGTCTTAATATTTATAATTTTTTTATCTGCACATCATAACCAGTATTTAAATTCAATAGATTTTGATTCACTGATTCAGAATCTAACCTAAGAATTTTTGTAAAACGTAATTTTTTTGAGAAAAATGGGGTTTTAATTACAAAATTTTATATTTTTAAAGAAAATATACTATTTTTTTAATTTCAATTTTTTATCTCCTCATTTTAGCCAATATTTATATTTATTAGATTTTCATCCACCGATTTGGTAACTAACCTAAAAATCTCTGCAACACGTGCAGTTTTTGAGAAAAATGGGGTTTTATTCACAAAATTTCATATTTTCAAAGAAAATAAAATATTGTCTTTATAATTTTAGAGTTTTTATCTACTCATCTTAATTCATAATTTATATTTAAAAGATTCTATTTCACTTTGTATTCTCACCTATGAATTTCTGTAACACGTAAAATTTATAAGAAAAATATTTTATTCACAAAATTTCATATTTTCATGGAAAAACTATTGTCTTTATAATTTTATTTTTTTTATCTGCTCATCTTAACAAATATTTATGTTTTACATACATATACTGATTCGAAATCTGACCCAAGAATTTCTGTAACACGTACAATTTTTAAGAAAACTAATTGTTGGCGTAAGTAAAAGGAAACACAGTCTGGGTAGTTGCCAAACTGGGCAACTTCAAAGTTGCAAATATATTTCGATTAATTCAATAGCATATACAAAAAAAATATCTACTTACATTTCTGGGTAACAACCTAATTAACCTGCGCTACAATGGGGTTTTATTTTTTCTCAAAAAATTCACGGGTTACAGAAATTCTTAGGTCAGTTTCCGAATCATTGGATCAAAATCTATTAAATATTGTTTAAGATGAGGAGATAAAATTTTAAAGACAGTATTTTCTTTTCTCTAAAAATATGAAATTTTGTGTTTTTTTTTTCTGAAAAGCTGTACGTGTTACAGAAATTCTTAGGTCAGTATACGAAAATCTATTAAATACAAATATTGGTTAAGATGCGCAGATAAAAATATGAAAATTATGAAGACAACAGTTTATTTTCTATGAGAATATGATTTTTTTTGTATATTTCCATTTTTCTCTAAAATTTTACGTGTTACAGAAATTCTTAGGTCAGATTCTGAATCAGAATATAAAAATCTATTAAATACAAATATTGGTTAAGATGAGCAGATAAAAATATTAAACTTATAAAGACATATGAAAATATGAAATTTTTTGAATAATCCCTACTAAAATTTTACCTGTTACGGAAATTCTTAGGCCACATTCTGAATCAGTAGATCAAAATCTTTTCAATAAAAAAATTGGTAATGATGAGCAGGTGGAAAATTGAAAATTATAAAAACAAAATTTTATTTTATATGAAAATATGAAAATTTGTGAACAAAACCCTATTATTCTCAAAAATTGTACGTGTTACAGAAATTCTTAGGTCAGAATCCGAATCAGTATATGAAAATCTATTAAAACAAATATTGGTTGAGATGAGCAGATAGAAAAAAAATAAAATTATAAAGACAGTAGTTTATTTTCTATGAAAAAAAAAAAATTATAAAGACAGTAGTTTATTTTCTATGAAAATATGAAATTTTGTATTTAAAGTTCTTTTTTCTCAAAAATTTTACATGTTACAGAAATTTTTAGGTCAGATTGCAAATCATAATATGAAAATTTATTTAATATAAGTATTGGAAAACATGGGCAAATAAAATAATAAAATTATAAATACAATAGTCTATTTTCAATGAAAATGTGGAATTTGTGAATAAAACCCAATTTTTCTCAAAAAAAAAAAATACGTGTTACTAAAATTATTAGGTCAGATTCTGACTCAATGGATCAAAATCTATTGAATATGAATATTGGTTAAAATGAGCAGATGAAAAATTTGAAATTATAAAGACAATATTAAGTTTACTCTGAAAATATGAAATTTTGTGAATAATACCCTACTTTCTTAAAAAATTTACGTGTTACAGAAACTCTTAGGCCAGTTTCTGAATCAGTGGATCAAAATCTATTGAATAAAAATATTGGTTATGATGAGCAGATGGAAAATTGAAAAATATAAAAACAATATTCTATTTTATGCGAAAAACTGAAATTTGTGAATAAAACCCTATATTTCTAAAAAAAATTACGTGTTACAGAAATTCATAGGTCAGATTCCGAATCAGTATATAAAAATCTATTAAATACAAATATTGGTTGAGATGAGCAGATAAAAAAAAATAAAATTGTAAAGACAGTAGTTTATTTTCTATGAAAATATGAAATTTGTGTTTAAAACCCTATCTTGTACCGACTTTTCGAACCCTCTAAGCAGAATACCCTCTATGAATGAGTGTAATCAGTTTCGTACCTTTTAATTCCGCCCCTATGTTGCTTATCCTTTGACAGATACGCGTATTTCGACTACTACTTGTAATCTTCCTCAGTGTCATAAGCAACATAGGGGCGGAATTAAAAGGTACGAAACTGATTACACTCATTCATATTTAAAACCCTATTTTCTCAAAAAATTTACGTGTTACAGAAGTTCTTAGGTCAGATTGCAAATCAGAATATGAAAATCTTATGAATATAAATATTGGTAAAGATGGGCAGATAAAAAAAATAAAATTATAAATACAATAGTTTATTTTCTATGAAAATATGGAATTTGCCAATAAAACCTAATTTTCCTCAAAAAATTTACGTATTACTGAAATTATTAGGTCAGATTCAGACTCAGTGGATCAAAATCTATTGAATATGAATATTGGTTATAATGAACAGATGAAAAATTTAAAATTTTAAAGACAATATTAAATTTTCTTTGAAAATATGAAAATTTGTGAATAAAACCCTATTTTTCTCAAAAACTGTACGTGTTACAGGAATTCTGAAGTCAGATTCGGATTCAGCGGGCCAAATTCCATCGGGCCAAATAATTATCATTGTCGGGCAAAGTTTTTTTTGTCGACATTTTTATCGTTGTTTGGACAAAAATGAGGATCAAATTGATCTCGTCCAACACTATTCCAATCTATTTAAAAAAAAATACATTTTCCAGTACAGCTTGTATTAAGTAGTTATTCAAGCAAAATTGTAAACATTATTCGGCAATCTTCTCTCCAACCGTAACACAGACTTTATTAGTTGAAGAAATCTGTGATGTTTCGGCGCCATATTAACCCTAGTCATGCATTGGGGGCAATATGACCCAGACAGGCTGCGGTGAGCTTCAGCTAATGCACAAAGAAGGTTGAACATGGGTTAAGTTATCACAGTCAGCTGAAAACAAAAACAAATGCATGCGAGGGAAATGTCAATAGTTAAGTTTGGACCATTTTTAAATCTAAACATATTTATAGCACAAATCTATACAGGGCCGGATTAAAGGGGGCCCGGGAGGGGGGGGAGGGGGAGGTGGGGTTGGGCCCCTACATTTTAGGGGCCTCCACAAAAATCATTTTGCTTGCTAAACATTAACAAAAACAAAGAAAAGCTTACTTGCTCATGGTATTTGTACCGCCGAGGGGCCTCCACATCCGCTCTGGCCCCGGGCCCCCACAATGCTTAATCCGGGCCTGCATCTATAGATAGAAATGAGTTCCGCAATTTGGATCAAAAGCGACCACTGCCTGGAGACATCGATTTGCGGAAAAGTTCAAAGAAACTGGCCATCATTATTGTTTCAAAATAAATTGAAGCAAAGTATGCGATAACATAGGTAGGTACTCACAAAGTTGAACAACATTCAAGATTTCAGAGCTGAGCGCAGAGGGGAACCCAAGGGGGGACCTATTCCATCTTCGCTGCGTTTGACAGGGATTGATACTACGAACTTAGTCAATACCATGAGACCATGCTAGATCAACTGAGGGTTATTGATTCGGAAATCAAGGCGAGTGTTATGAAATCCGTCGCCCGGCAAATCCTGCGTAAATATCCATGCCTCGAATTTGTTGACGACGACGGTTGTGGTATCGGTATGAGCTACGTCATCTTCATGCATAAGATGATTTATCATAATAACTATCTCAACCTAGATCTCAACCGCTTCAAAGATACCTCTGCACAGAGGCTTTTATCTGGCAATAAATGGTGTTATGTCAAGGCTGCAACTTTAAAAGAGTATTGGAATGTCTCTGCCAAACAGAGCGAGAAAGAAATATTGTAAAATCTTCAAAATGATGAACCTGAACTCGTTACTAACGAGTTTTTAAGTACCGTAATCCGGGGTAACATTGATCAGAATTTTCAATCTTTCTTGAATAATTCTCTTGTTGAAGCAAACGTTACATGTTTTATATTTTCAAAACAAGTACTGGCCCTTTGAGTATGTGTACAGCTACTCGAAAAAGTATTGTAAAACTTTAAAACATGTTTAAATAGGTTTTTGAATCTAATTTTTGATTTTGTTGATTTGGGGTAACATTGATCATGTCAGTGATCAATGTTCATTTGTGTTGGTAATACCCTTACTTACTAAATTCGGGGTCGCTGATTTCGAATATGTTGTCAAAATTCTTACAAATCATGTACTTTTTAAGTTATTTTAAGATTAAAATTCTCTAAACCACGAATAACGCCTAAAAATAGGCAATAGAAGGAATTGATAGCCGACTTTTAATAAATCGTATATTTTACTGAAAAAGTTGGAGGGGTTGTATACTAGACACGACCGCAAGTCTGACGTTTTTTTTTTTTTTTTTTTTTTTTTTTTTTTTTTTTTTTTTTTTTTTTTTTTTTTTTTTTTTTTTTTTTTTTAATAATCTTTATTAGTATCTCAATCATTTTTACATTCTTCAACTCAATCTAGGTGTTCTGTGTATTATAACACACTATCATCCTAATTTGGTGAAATAAATTTAAGCTATTATCAATACCAAGTAATAACATATTACATTTCATTTGCTGTAGCAGTTAAGATTTTTTGCAGGCTTTATTTTTCACCTGCGTGTCAGAAATACATTTTTTTTAACTTATCCTAACCCCAACCCAACTTAAACTAATTATACAAAGAACTAATCGTAGCAATAGAAGACTGCAACGATTTTTGACGAAAGTTGGCAATGATTTTAGTTGACATCTGTTCCAATGTTTCAATATTAGAAATTTGATGCAACTCATTAGTGCTATACCAGGGAGGCAACTTCAGAATCATTTTCAAAATTTTATTTTGAATCCTCTGAAGTTGCTTCTTTCTGGTATTGCAACAGCTCGACCATATTGGGACAGCGTACAACATGGCCGGTCTGAAAATTTGTTTATAAATCAAAAATTTGTTTTTGCGACAAAGTTTTGATTTTCTATTAATAAGTGGGTATAAACACTTAATGTATTTATTGCACTTTGTTTGAATACTTTCTATGTGGTTTTTAAAAGTTAAGTTTTTATCTAGTAAGAGCCCTAGATACTTAACTTCTTCCGACCAATTTATTGGAGTTCCCCTCATAGTGACAACATGTCTACTTGAGGGTTTCAAATAAAGAGCTCTTGGCTTATGTGGGAATATGATAAGTTGAGTTTTGGAAGCATTTGGAGAAATCTTCCATTTTTGCAAATAAGAAGAAAAAATATCTAAACTTTTTTGCAATCTACTACAAATGACACGCAAACTTCGCCCCTTGGCTGAGATACCCGTGTCATCTGCAAATAACGATTTTTGACATCCCTGTGGCAAATCAGGTAAGTCGGAGGTAAAAATATTGTATAAGATTGGTCCCAGTATGCTGCCTTGTGGAACACCAGCTCTTACAGGTAATCTATCTGACTTGGAATTTTGATAGTTTACCTGAAGTGTTCGATCCGATAAATAGTTTTGAATAATTTTAATAATATATAGTGGAAAATTAAAATGTTTCAATTTTACGATCAAGCCTTCGTGCCAAACACTATCGAATGCTTTTTCTATGTCAAGAAGTGCTACACCAGTGGAGTAACCTTCAGATTTATTGGCACGAATGAAATTCGTTACCCGTAAAAGTTGATGAGTAGTCGAATGTCCATGGCGGAATCCGAACTGCTCATTGGCAAAAATAGAATTTTCATCAATATGAATCATCATTCTATTTAAAATAAGCTTTTCAAAAAGTTTACTGATAGATGACAGTAAGCTAATTGGACGATAACTAGAAGCTTCGGCAGGATTTTTGTCAGGCTTCAAAATTGGAACAACTTTAGCATTTTTTCCATTTTTCAGGAAAATATGCTAACTGAAAACATTTGTTAAATATATTAACTAAAAATGATAAGCAACTTTCTGGAAGTTTTTTGATGAGAATATAGAAAATTCCGTCATCACCCGGAGCTTTCATATTCTTAAACTTCTTTATGATAGATCTCACTTCGTCCAAATCAGTGCCCAGTGAATTGTCGAAAATATTCTCATGATTGAGAATGTTTTCGAATTCGCGGGCAACCTGATGTTCTATTGGACTAGTGAGACCTATACTGAAATTATGCGCACTTTCAAACTGTTTGGCAAGTTTTTGTGCTTTTTCAGAATTAGTTAATAATATTTTGTTATCCTCTTTCAGCGCAGGAATAGGCTTCTGAGGTTTTTTCAAAATTTTTGTCAATTTCCAAAACGGCTTAGAGCCGGGGTTTAATTGAGAAACTTTATTTGCAAAATTTTTGTTTCTCAATTCAGTGAAACGTTTTTTAATTTCCTTCTGAAGATCCTGCCAGATTACTTTCAAAGCAGGATCTCGAGTTCGTTGGAATTGTCTTCTTCTCACGTTTTTAAGACGGATCAGAAGTTTTAGATCGTCGTCAATAATAACTGAGTCGAATTTGACTTCACACTTTGGTATTGATGCGCTTCTAGCTTCGACTATAGTACTAGTCAAAGTTTCGAGGGCATTGTCAATATCAAAATGTGTTTCCAATGAAACATTAACATCTAAATGGCTATCGATGTATGTTTTATATGTATCCCAGTCAGCTCTGTGATAATTGAAAGTAGAGCTGATGGGATTAAAAATCGCTTCATGGGAAATTTGAAATGTTACAGGAAGATGGTCAGAATCAAAGTCAGCATGAGTAATCAATTGGCTACAATGCTGACTTGAGTCAGTTAAGACCAAATCAATTGTTGAGGGATTTCTAGCAGAAGAAAAACAAGTGGGGCTATCGGGATATAGAATAGAAAAATATCCTGAAGAGCACTGATCAAATAAAATCCTGCCGTTTGAATTGGACTGAAGATTATTCCACGAACGGTGTTTCGCATTAAAATCACCAATTATGAAAAATTTGGTCCTGTTGCGAGTTAATTTTCGCAAATCAGATTTAAGAAAATCTATTTGCTGGCCAGTGCATTGAAAAGGCAAGTAGGCCGCAATGAAAGTATGTTTACCAAAGTTTGTTTCAACAGAAACACCCAAAGTTTCAAAAACTTTAGTTTCGAATGATGAAAAAATTTGGTGCTTGATGCGCCTGTCAACGATGATAGCAACTCCACCACATGCTCCATCTAGGCGATCATTTCTATAAATAAAATAGTTTGGGTTTCGTTTGATTGAAGACCCAGGTTTTAGATAAGTTTCAGTAATAACTGCAATATGCACATTATTAACTGTTAAAAAATGGAATAGCTCATCCTCTTTGCCATTTAGAGAACGAGCATTCCAATTTAAAATGTTCAAAAATTTATTTGGATCCATTACCAAAACGTAATCCAATTACTATTTTATTTGTAAATTTAACTCCAACCTGGACTGCTTCAGCCATAGTTTGAGTTTTGAACATTGCATCAATCATTTGTTGCAATTGTTCAGATAAAAAGTCAAAATCGGAAGCAGACATGCCTGAATCACGTGCATTTTCCGAATTTGATGTTTGGTGATAGGAATTATTTGAATTTTGCTTACCCGCAGTCACATGGGCATAGGTAGCTCGATTCGTTTGAAAAATATTACTCACTCCACTGCTGGAGGGTAGATTATTCGCTCGAAGATTTGTTTGGTGGTTAACTACCTCCGGCGAATAGGTACGAGCGGTATGAAAATTATTCAACCGATCGTTGATGGAAGAATTTGTGTTGTTAGAAATTCTACCTGCAGAGTTTCGGGTACGACTAGCGTTCCCATTCATCTGCCGGGCACGTGATTCGACAACTTTTTTGCGGATAGGGCAATCCCAAAAGTTTGACTTATGGTTGCCACCGCAATTCGTACATTTAAATTTTCTGGTATCTTCCCTTACCGGACAGTCGTCCTTGGCGTGAGAAGAACCTCCACAAATCATGCATTTAGCATCCATGTGGCAATGTTTCGTTCCGTGCCCCCAACCTTGGCACTGACGGCACTGAGTTGGGTTCTGGAAATTTCCCCCAGGCTTACGAAAATGTTCCCATGTCACTTGGACAAGAAACATTTTCTTCGCCTTTTCCAAATATTTCAAGTTATTTAGATCACTTTTGTTGAAGTGAACTAAATAAAATTCTTGAGAGATACCCTGCCGAGGATTCTCAGAGCGGGTTCTCTTTTTCATTTTTATTACTTGGACTGGAGTGAATCCAAGTAATAAGTTGAGTTCAGTTTTGATTTCATCAGGTGATTTGTCATCACTAGAGAGACCTTTTAATACGACTTTGAACAAGCGTGCAGACCTGTCGTCATATGTGAAAAATTTATGCTTCTTCTCAGTAAGGTACTTGAGAAGAAGATCCCGATCTTTCAGGGTTTCCGGCAATACGCGGCAGTCTCCTTTCCTGGCAATTTGGAAGGAAACCTTGATTCCCCTTATGGAGTTCAAGATCTCCTGCCTAAAACCAGCAAATTCACAGACGCTGACCACGATTGGCGGCACCCGTTGTTTTTTAGCAGAAATTGAAGTACCTGGGCTAGAGGCATCCTCAATTTGCTGTTCCGAAAAATTGTTCAGCGTTTCATAAGGATTACTCATTTCAACGAAATTTTCATCCGAAACAATTGTTTTAGTAGAAGGAAGCGGAGAAGCTGAAAGTTCTCCTTTCCTTCTAACTTTGCCGCGTTTAGCGACAGTTTTGAAACCGACTTTTTTGGAAGGAAGCGGTGAATTCAAGGATTCACCCTTCCTTTTGTTCGATGATGCAACCATGATTTAATTTGAAGCGACCTTCCAGGAGGTTTTTTCCCTAATCGGTGTCCAAGTAGGATTACCACCGTTTCACGGAATTTGACTTCCGTAAACGGGTCCAACGAATAATCGAAGGCACGGGTCCAGGCAAGGATCGAAAAGGAATCAGTAGGTATAAATTTAGCGCTGAAAAGTGCTATTGTGGGTAGTACTGAGAAGTACTGTTGAATTGCTTTAGGTAGTAAAACTTCCTGCAGCAGAGAGAGCTTACGTCCGCACAGCACAAGAGTACGATGCGAACTCTCCGCAAGTCTGACGTTGAATAACGTCCGTTTATGCATTTGTTTCGATTATTGAATGCTGTAACTAACATTGATAAAGACTGTGATGCGAAATTTTGTCGGTTTAGTTTTATTGTAGACGGCGATTGATAGTGGAGTATGTTATATGGGTTCATTCATATATTACGTAATGCAAAATTTGTCAGTTTTCGACCCCCTCCCTCCCGCACGTAACAACTTCTATATGGGATATTTTGAAATGTTGTATGAAGCGTAACACAGCTCGAGACCTCCCTCCCCCTCAGTGTTGCTATGAATTCGATAGATAAACCTTGAGCGGAATTTTCGGTGGCCCTGAAAAGAACTGTTGGTTTGATTGGAGATGGTGATAGGTCAATCTTGTTGTTAATGAAGATTGATTTGTCGCCATGTCATGCATCTTGATGCCGATGAAGGTTTGTGGAACAAGCTCAGAAGATTGGTTGGAATCGGTTGGTGTTACTGTTTTGAAAAATATGCAATTATTGAATAAAAGGAAAATAGGGTTAAGTACTGTTCCTTTTAACCTTTCAGTACTCGCGCCAATTTTTGTAACGCGAGCTGTCGCGCGTTGTACTTTGTACAACACCCATACATTCTGAAATATCTAAGGATCCTGATTGTTTAGAGGAGGACTGTCTTTGGCAAAGTTGTTGTAAATTTCATGGGCTACTTGATGCTGACAAAGTTGATTCGTAATACGTCCACTAGGCGGCGCTAGTGAGCAATATCATGTTATATCTTATATCTCAGGATCCTGATGTCTTAGAAAGATGGTGTCTTCGGCAAAGTTGTTTGGTAAGTCAACGGCTTACAGATTATTGGCCGTTTAATTGGAAATTCCACCACTAGGCGGCGCTAGTGAGCAAATCAACTTTATAACCTATGTATCTCGGGATACTGATTACTTAGAAAGATGGTGTCTTCGACAAAGTTGTTTGGTAGGTCAAGGACTTACGGATGATTCGCAGTTTAATTTGAAATTTCACCACTAGGCGGCGCTAGTGAGCAATTTCATGTTATATCTTATATCTCAGGATCCTGATGGCTTAGAAAGATGGTGTTTTCGGCGAAGTTGATTAATAGGTAAACGGCTTACATATTATTGGCCGTTTAATTGGAAATTCCACCACTAGGCGGCGCTAGTGAGCAAATAAACTTTATATCCTATGTATCTCGGGAACTTGATAATTTAGAAAGATGATGCCTTCGACAAAGTTGTTTGATAGGTCAAGTACGTACGAATGATTCGCAGTTTAATTTGAAATTTCATCACTTGGCGGCGCTAGTGAGCACGTAAATATTATATATTATGTATTTCTGGAACCTTATTACTTAGAAAGATAGTGTCTTCGGCAAAGATGTTTGGTATATCAAGGGCTTATAGATGAGTGACAGTTTGATTTCAAATGCCCCCACTAAGAGGTGCTAGAGAGCATGGTAATTTTTAATCTCATGTAGCTCAGGATCCCGATTAAAATGGCACGGGACACCGTCTTTAGCCAGAGGCTGTACAGACTGAACAGAACACTAGACCATGGACACGACATATATTACATGCATCAGTTGGATAGCATGGTGCGGTTACACGCTTGGTAACGCTAACCGAACGGCCACGAAGCTCCTCTTTACTCAGAAAGATGGTGTCTTTGGCAAAGTTGTTTGGTAGATCAAAGACCAAATGTAGGAAAAGTTACCTCTCGTGCCGACCTTCTAAAAGATCAAAAACTTACAGATAGTTGCCCGTTTGAATCGTAATTTCACCACTAGATGACGCTAGTGAACATAAAAAATGTATATGCAATAGTTCTCAGGATCCTGATTACTAGAAGAGAGATGGTGGTTTCGGCAAAGTTGTCAAATACTTAGGTTAAGTGCATTTCTTTGACGGGTCGTTGAAATCAATATTTCGACAGTAAGTGGTGCTAATGAGTATGCAAATTTTATATCTTATATATCTCCGAGTCTGATTACCTGGGAAGTTGATATCTTAGACAAGGTTGGTTGGTAGATCAAGGGCTTTCAGTTGATTGACCATTTGATTCGTGATTCTGCCACCAGAAGACGCTAGTTGTAAATTTGCAAAAGCATGAACGTGTTATTATTCATCTATAAACAAACCAACGAGCTGTAAATTTTTATACTTCCGAAAGTTTTCAAAATTTGAAAATTACACAACTAGTTGATTATAATTTGTTTAAATTTGCACTTGGTTGATTAATTTTACATGAAGTTAAAGCGCTCAGTAAAATATTCAATATCTGACCGTCGTATTTCAATATACTCTATCTTAAGGTTGTCAATGTCACGGGATAAGTACATCCATCCTTTATCTATCAAACAACAATGTCGAGGACATCATCTTTCTAAGTAATCAGGATCTTGAGATATATGTGTTATAAAATTAGAATGCTCACTAGTGCCACCTGGATGTGAAATTGCACGTCATATTAGTCTTCATCAGTGAATGTTTGATCTACTAAACAACGTTTCATAAGACACCATCTTTCTAAGTAATCAGGGTCCTGAGACATATGAGTTATAAAATTTGAATACCCACTAGCACCACCTAGATGGGGAGTTTCAAATCATACGGCTCTCCATCAGTTAGTGTTCGATCTACTAAACAACTTTGCTGAAGACATCATCTTTCTAAGTAATCAGGATCTCGAGATATATGAGTTATTATATTTGAGTACTCACTTGCGCCACCTGGATGTGGAATTCCACATCATACTTGTCTTCATCAGTTAGTGTTTGATCTACTAAACAACTTTGCAGAAGACACCATCTTTCTAAGTAATCAGGGTCTTGAGATGTATGAGTTATAAAATTCCAATGCCCACTAGCGCCACCTGGATGTGGAGTTTCAAACCAAACGGTTTTCCATCAGTTAGTGTTTAACAAACCAAACAACTTTGCCGTAGACACCATCTTTCTAAGTACTCAGGATCCTGAGTTGTATGGGATATAAAAATTACATGCTCACTAGCGCCGCCTATCGGTTGAAATCTGAATTTCTCAGATCACCTCGCGAAGGCCCTTGATATCCCAAGTAACTTTGCCGAAGACACCATATTTCTAGATCCTTTAGATTTCGAAATACACTAATTCACATTCAACTGTCTATCTTATCTTAAATATAGTACGTTCTTCATATAGCGATTTTCAATTTTCCGCATTATAAGGAGTTATACTGTTTTCAAAAAAGGTCTTATAATATTCCAAATAAGATTCCTGTAGAATACATTTGGGGTTGACATCGATAGAAAAAATGGTTTCAAAGTAATAGTCGGTAATTCTCATGTGTTGTACAAAGTACAACAGCGCGATTAACGGAAGGTTAATTCCACTAAGAATTTGCATACTTTGACAGATACGTATTTCAACCTCATCTGTAAGGTCATCTTCAGTGTCTTGTACTTGACTCGACTTCACCATCATGCGATTATTATTAGTAGATAATCAAAGTTTATCCGACAAACTACATGGTTAACTCATAAATACTGTCGGCATCGATCGGTGGTGGAGGAAGCACCGCATAGCATCTCTAGGTTTCATACCTCACATTTCGAGGAAATGTCAAATCCTCGAATAATCATCTTTGAGTTGTTGCTTGAGCCGTGTTTGACGCCAGATTGATGCAGATTTCAGATCCTATCGCACAATATCTCTGCTTTTGCAGGTTTTTGAAATTTTGAATGGACGCTACAAGACTTGACCTGCGTAGTAGTTGGTTTTAACATATTTTCATAAACCAATTTGTCAAAACTATTTAATAATCTTTACCTATAACAGGATTGTCTTGGTAACCGTTCATTTTATAAGAATTAAAACCTATGCAATCCAACAGATCATTCAAAAATGCAAATCATCAAGCTTTTGCTGATGGTGAACTAAATTTACCAATACTTAATTAAATAACTAATAATTTTTAGATATCGTTCAGTTTTCTTCTAGATTGTGTGGCAGAAATGGGCATAGAAGTGTTCAATTTTTGCGGAGACAACACACATTGAAATTTGGCTGGGAAATATGAAGGATGCTAAAAGAATCTAATATATTTCCACTACTCCGTTTGCAAAGTTTATGCTATGGTTTTGGACTTAGCCGGATTTGACACATTTGTGACCTGCCGCGTCGTCTAAGAAAATTATTCGGGTTACTCTTGTGGGGAACATTTTTAAAGCCCTTAGAAGGGCTGTTTAATTTTATTTGTTGTACAATAATCGTTCAATTATTGCATGAGATGGAAATCAGTAGCTATGCCATCCAAATCCAAAACGGCATCGGTGGCGTTGACTCCGATGGGGTTTTGCGATGGAGATGCTGCGCAAACTCGGGACAAAAGAAAGCCCTCGTTGTGGCCGCGCACCAGTTTGATCTGGCTGATTGCTCCACTGGCGCCGCGTATAACGATGCGAAGGAGAGCGTAACAGCCGACAACCACCGCGCTCGGCTTGCCAAAGCATACTGATGGAAAACGCAAACGGAGAAACTGGCTAGCTCTCCTTCGATGCGATCCCCTCGAGGGGTTAAGAAAGAATGATGGAAGATGAGAAGAAGCAGTTTGCTTTTATACGGCAAAATGGCCTGGCTTCCCCTCTCGAACATGATTGGTTAAATGTGAGGGGAGTAAAATTCAACGATGTCATACAAATTTATCTGCAATAATTTATTATAGCGGAGTATTAAAATATACTAAAATGATTATTACTAGCCATTTCCAAGTCAGTATGTAGGCTTAGGATTAACCAATATTATAATGTTTAGTAAGGAATGACAATTTCTAAAGATTACAGATATTTGAAATTCTTATGAAATTCTTATTGAAATTTGGCAACGCTGGTTAACAGTTTTCATTTTCCAGCAAACCTGCCATTTTTCAAAGTTGTAGAAATTTCAAGCAGATTTGTGATGCGCGCATAAGTTTAGGCTTTTGTTACCGTATCTTGAATTTAGAATACATCAAGCGGGTAAAATATCCCCAGTTGTTGCCATGCCCATCCGCTACCGCACTGGGAAAATGCGAATGAGCCACGGCTGCTTCTAGGTTGCTGGCGGTGCTCTCGAAGTAGGTTTCAAAATGTTTGCAGGAATTCGAATCAACTCTTACGTGGAATTTAGAATTGTAGCCCTAATCAGGGCTGTTTAATTTTGATTTCACAAAACCAAACCGCGTTGCTGCCATGTCGTCGGCACTCGGCGCCCATCCGCTTCCGAACTGGGGAAATGATAAATTATTCCACCACCGCCGCTGCTGCTCGGTTATCGTCGGTGCGTCCGTCCGTCTAGCGCGGTCGACAGCGTGAGAATGTGCTGTGAGAAGAGAATGCTGAGCGAAAATGTAAACCGAGCTGTGCTCCTCTGTCTTTGATCTGGTAAACGAGCTGCCGCACGCGAAGAGGCACCGACCCAGTGATGTCAGATTTTTTCGGGAGTGCTTCCGTAGATGAAAATTGATGAGCGGGGGGGGGGGGGGGAGAATTTCAGAAATTTGATTCCGTAGATTCTGGTTGAAAATCCGTAGATTTCCCGTAACTTTCCGTAGGTTTCCGTATAAAAACCGGGTTTTCTGTAGATTTATTCTACGGATCCGTAGTTCCGTAAAATAAGCGCAATTCCGTAGATCTACGGAAATTTCCGTAGATCTGGTAACGCTGCACCGACCATCGCGCTCGGCTTGCCAAAGAGCACTAAATGAAAACGCAAACGGAGCAAACTGCACAGCTCTCTGCCGATGCGTTCCCCTCGAGGTGTTGATGAAGAATGAAGGAAGAGGGGAAGAAGAAATAGCTTTTATACTGCCAGGCGCTCGACGGAAAGGTCCAAAACTGTGCTTGAACGTGATTGGCTGGATAAAACATGGGTTCACTTTTCTCAAATTTTCAATAGTTTGTTGTTGAAAAGCAATAGTAACCTTAGATACGTTCGATGCGTAGATAAATTTGTGATCAATTCATGCAAAAATTTTGAAAATCCATCAAGAAATGGCAGAGTTATTAGCGGTCAAAATCTAACCACTTTTCGTTACATGCTCAAATTTTCGGTTTTCTGAAGTTACACCCCTATATGTTGCCGAAGGACGTTATTCAACGTCAAAAATCTGGTTTTCTAAGGTACAACAATTGTAAGTTGGGACCGCAGCTCGTTGCAGAAAAAAATGAGTTAAAAATACTAGGAATAGTTATTGATACAAATTATAAAAAACCCAGATTAATCCACCTAGTGGTGATAGTACCTTTCTCGTCAAATATGTACTCTTGAACTTTTCGTCAACGTTAGCCAAAATGTTCCTGAATCCTGAAAACACTTTATATAGAAAAGCAACAATTTTAACAAAGCCATAATCGATTTTCGAAACTTATTGATGATACATATTCCGATGTTATGTTCAACAACAAAACAGAGCTGAAAAATATTAGACCTCTCAGTTGACTGCTTGACCGCCTTAACCCTAGTCGTGACCCCATTCCATCCACTATGGCAGTGGGGTGAGCGTCAGCTAATGCATGAAGAAGGTTAACTTTATTCACAATCACAGATCACTTTATGCTATATTTTATTATCATTGGTAACACGATTCATGTAAAATTCATGTAAACCTTCCTACGAGAAAAATGCAGAAAATTTACATTCTTCCAATTAAAATTTCAATCGCAATGAGACGAGTGAGGACTCAACCAGCCGCACCCCAATTGTGAGCAGTAATTTTAGAAGCATAAGGAGAGTGAAGATTGAAAAACTGTATAAGGTGTTGATGCGATTAAATTATATATTTTTCCATAAAACGCTGATCCATCCTACTATACATTTACACCGCAGGAATCTGAAATGGTGTGATTTGAAGAGATCGCTTTGGTCACGATTTTGTTCTCTTGCATATATGAAGGCTTTGACCATTTCTTCACTTATAATCTTACCCAACGTTTACATGCTATCAAAAAGCCACAATTTGATTTATCGCTTGGACATTTATTTTGTTCACTTTTATAATTCCAATATTTGATGTGCAGCTTGCATGGGATTTGTTATATTTTTGTCGACTGTTCATCGGGTTACCTGAAAATCCGAAAATTAATGTGATCTGAGGCTATTTTCTTGCTAACCGTTCGGCAAATTTTTGAAAAAGTCGCGATTTTATGTATCGCATGATGCATGATTTTGGTTCACTTCTATTAAATTACTTCCGATGGAACACCCGCAACCGATTCCGAAATTCTAGATGTGGCCTGAGACTATTTTCTTGTTGACCATTCATCAGATTATCAAAAACGCCGCTATGGTTTAGTTCCCTTCTATATTTTACCACTTCCGACGCGTTACTCGTCCTGTCACCAGTTCTGGCACACTACCGGTTCTCCCAAATATGGTCTGAGATTATTTGTTGGTTAACCGTTTATCTTGTTACTGAATAAGTCATTGATATGTCGCATGTATTGGTTCCCTTTAACATTTGACCATTTCTGGCGGGACACCCGTAATCGGTTCCGTAACACACTGATATGGCTTGCGTCTATTTTCTTGCAACTGTTACCTAAAAAGCCGGGATTTGAGGTATCGCATGCATGGGTTTGGTGTCACTTCCGGCCCGGAACCGGTTGCGGAACACTACCGATAGTCTCTGAAATAGTCTGAGCCTATTTGCTTGCTTAAGTTTATTAGGTTATCAAAAAAGCCATGGGTTTGATTCAATTTTATATTTAGCCGCTTTCGGAGGGAAACCCGGAGCTAGTTTCGGCACTACTGATATCCATAATGAGATCTTAATGAGATCTTAGCCTACTTCCTCAATAATCGGTCATCAAGTTGTCGAAAAAGCCATAATTTGATGTACCGCATGCAAGTTTTGGCAACTTCCATATACGTCCACTTCCGGTGGAACACCCGGAACCGGTTCCGAAACACTACCGGGTCAGATATGGTCTGAAACTGTTTTCTTGCTAACTGCTCATCAGGTTATCGAAAATGCCGCAATTTGATGTGTCGCATGCATGGGTTTGGATCACTTTTATATTTGACCACTTCCAGCGGGACATCCGGAACCGGTTCTGATACACTACCGATTCAGATATGGTCTGAGTTTTTTTTATGCCAACCTTTCATTGGGTTATCAAAAAAGTCGCGCTTTGATATATCGCAAGCATGGATTTGGTTCACTTTTATATTTGGCCACTTCCGGCGGGACATCCGGAACCGATTCCGGAACACAACCGGTTCAGATATGGTCTGAGACTGTTTTCTTGCTAACTGTCCATCAGGTTATCGAAATTGCCGCAGTTTGATGTGTCGCATGTATGTGTTTGTTACATTTTTATGTATGGCCCCTTCCAAGGGTACTGGTCCGGAATACCTAAATGGCCATAACTCCGGAACGGCTGGACCGATCCGAACCATTTTCAATAGGAAACAATGGGACCAGATTCCGCGTCGAATGACCCGTCGGTCATTAAAATCGGTTGAGGTTTACTGCCAAAAAGTGATGTGAGTTTTTTTGTACACATACACACACATACACACACATACACACACACACATACATACACACAGACATCACCTCAATTCGTCGAGCTGAGTTGATTGGTATATGTGAGTCGACACTCCGAGCCTTCTATCAAAAAGTCATTTTTGCCTTTCTCGTACACTAAGTGTACTGGAAAGGCTATATGTTCACTCCAAAAATGACTTTTTGATAGGAGGCCCGGAGATTCGAGTCACATATACCAATCAACTCAGCTCGACGAATTGAGGTGATGTCTGTGTGTGTGTATGTGTGTGTGTATGTGTGTGTGTATGTGTACAAACGAACTCACGTCACTTTTCGGCAGTAAATCTCAACCGATTTTAATGACCGACGGTTCATTCGACGCGGAATCTGGTCCCATTGTTTGCTATTGAAAATGGTTCGGATCGGTCCAGCCGTTCCGGAATTATGGCCATTTAGGCGTTCCGGATCGGTACCCCAGGAAGGGGCTAGATATGAAAATGCAACAAACCCATGCATGCGACACATCAAACCACGGCATTTTCGATAATATGATGAACGGAAAGCAAGAAAATAGCCTCAGACCATATCTGAACCGGTAATATTCCGGAACCGGTTCCGAAGGTCCCACCAGAAGTGGCCAAATATAAAAGTGAACCAAACCCATACGTCCGACTCATCAAATCGCAACTTTTTCAATAACCTGATGAACGGTTAACAGGAAAATAGTCTCAGATCATATCTGAACCGGTGGTGTTCCTGAACCGTTTCCGAGCGTCCCGCCGGAAGTGGACAAATATAAAAATGAAACAAACCCATCCATGCGACACGTCAAATCGCGCCCTTTGCGATAACCTGATGAACGGTTAGCAAGAAAATGGTCTCAGATCACATAAGAAACTACCGGTGTTCCAAAACCGGTTCCGGAGGTCCCGCCGGAAGTGGCCAAATATAACAGTGAAGCAAACCCAGGCATGCGACCCATCAAGTCGCGGCTTTTTCAATAACTTGATGAATGATAAGCAAGAAAATAGTCTCAGACAAGATTCTACCGGTAGTATTCCGGAACCGGTTCCGTATGTCCCGCCAGATGTGGCCAAATATAAAAGTGAACCGAACCCATGCATGCGACACTTCAAATCGCGGTTCTTTAGGCGACCTGATGAATGGTTAGTGAAAAATAGTTTTAGACCATATTTGAGACAACCGGTGGCGTTCCGGAACCGGTTCCGGGTTCCCTCCGGAAGTGGTCAAATATTTTTTTTTGTCTTTATTAACGAGATTTTTAACTCGAAGCTAGTTCATCTCGGGACCCTTCCCTTCCGAAGGAAGAACCTAACCAAAGTGAACCAAACGCATGCATGCGACACATCAAATCGCGGCTCCTTAGGTAACCTGATGAACGGTTAGCAAGAAAATAGTTTCAGACCATATTTGGGACAACCGATGGTGTTCCGAAACCGGTTCCGAGTGTTCCGCTGGAAGTGGCCAACTATAAAAGCGAACCAAACCCATGCATGCGTCACGTCAAATCGCGGATTTTCCGATAACCTGATGAACGGTAAGCAAGAAAATAGTCTCAGACCACAAAAGAAACTACCGGTAGTATTCCAAAACTAGCGTTGGGTGCTTCGTCGGAATTCAAAAGTGAGAAAAATTAAAGCAAGCGATAAATATCTTGACAAAACTAAGACGATCTCATCCAATCACACCATTTCAGATTCCTGAGGTGTTATAATGCAGAAGGATGGGTCAACGTTGTATGGGAAAATTTTGTGGGCTTCGTGGCCGTGCGGTTAGCGGCGTCAGTCATCTAGGCGTTTCGTAAGCCTCGGAGTGCGGGTTCGATTCCCGCTCCAGTCGGGGAAAACTTTTCGTCAAACGGAAAATTCTCCATTGGGCCACTGGGTGTTCAGTGTGTTGTCCGTTGCCTCGTGTATGTAAGTTCCGTCTGTGCAGCCTTTGGCTGAAGACGGTGTAATGTCTTTTTTAAAAATTAAAATTTAATCGTAATAAATAACTCCGAACAAACTTTTTCAATTCTATTTCGCGTCCAAAATGACTGCGTAAAATTTTTGTGCGACTGGTTGCTCCCTCACGCACTGTAATATGGTTGAAAGTTGAATGGGATTCAGTATGAAAAATTTCAGTTACTTGCATGTTTTTGTCAAATTTTACATGCATCTTGTAGCCAATGGTAATAAAATATAGCGTGTGTAGAAGTGTGTAGAAAATACTTTGTCGAAAATCGTTAAGGTATCTGTGTTTGTGAAAAAGTTGTATCGTCTTGGTGTTGATCGGCCTCCAGTGATAGTGAAGGACGTCAAGCTGTCAACTGAGAGGTCTGATATTTTTCAGCTCTGCCTATACGTTGAACATAACGTCGGAATATGTGCCATCAAAAAGTTTAAAGTCAATTCAATGATGGCTCTGATAAAATTCTAAGTAAACTATTCTCATGATTCAGGAACATTTCAGCTCACGTCAACGGAAACGTCATGAGTACATATTCGACTAGAAAGGCACTATCACCACTAGGTGGATCAATCCGGGTTTTGGAGTGAACATATAGCCTTTCCAGTACACTTAGTGTACGAGAAAGGCAAAAATGGTGGAAAATAATTTTGCTAAAATCATACGAAGTGTTAATGCTACAACACAAGTTCATATGTCGAGGCGACTTAGTTTACTGGAGAAAGTGATAGTTTTTGAATACTTATATACTTTCAAAGTTATGGTATGTTTCACAAACCTTACCACCAAGTAATATTCATCTTGCCCAAATCAAGAAAACGAGTGGATACTTTTTGTGGGGATGTCAAAGGATTTTTAAAATTGAGCGTACTCAGTTTTAACTGCACAATTCAAAAGGAGGGTTGAATTTACTCGATCCAGAAACACAATGTAAGTCGCTTTTTATCAGGAGTATACTTTTCAAAGGATATGAGCCAGTATCACTATTTCACTTCAACTGACAATTTGAAAGGGTTGAGTCTTAACACTCAAAGATTTATAACTAAAGCAAATGAGATTAAGAGGTTGTCTTACTTAACAACAAATAAACAAATATACGACTATTTCATTGATAGAAAGTGCATCAAAGTTAAAATGGAGGAGAAGTATCCTCAAATTTGCTGGAACGATATTTGGGAAATTATTAATAATAACTTTTTAACATTATCTACAAGATCTACTTTGTACGAAATGTTCAACGATATTATTCCAAACAATATTAAAATGTACAATAATAACGCTAATGTAGATGATTTCCAATGTGACATTTGTGGTAAACCGGATGATAATATACATAGAGTAACAAATTGCTTGAAAACTTCAGAAATCTGGTTGTGGGTGTTCAAAATATTAAAAGATAGATTTGAAATACGAATTGAATCACCTCTGTTACTTCTATATAAGGAAATAAGTAAACAAAACAGTAAATTCAAGGCAGCTTTATGGCTGATATGTGAAGCTATAGCGTATAATGTAAAAAACCATAAAAATCCAAGTTTATTCATGTTTCAAAAAAGAATAAGAGATAAGAGATGGAATAATAATAAGTTATTCAAGAAACACTTTGGAAACTACCTTAACATCTATTGAAAACATACAGAATTTTGTTAAGAATTAGGATTAAGATTAGCTATAAAAACACCTTTGTATGTGAAATACTTTGTAATGTTTTTTGTGAATGCTTTTAAAAGATAAATAAACGGTAAAAAAAGAAAAAAAAACCGTTCTTTTTTTTCTCATCCCATAACACCAAATTTTGTAAAATTTTCACATAATCAACATGTTTCCATTTTCACTATATATTATGTGCATACGTTCTCCAGTTTCTATTACCGGTTCATGACCAGCACATATTTACATACAGATAGAAAGTTCATTTTCCCTCTGCGCACTTCACACATGCAAAAGAGCGAAGCCTCCACGTGGGTATTCAACCATTGCTTTCAGAAGCACAATTGTTTTTCATCCTCTCACGTTCGATTGCACAGCACTGGAGGTATAGTCTGCTGGAAAAACTTTTCCATTCCCATACTGACTGCATGCAGACTTCCGCGTTCAATCGATAGGTTCAATTTATCCGAACAAAAACGTGTCCCTTCCTGGATGGTGGAGAACGAAGGGAGTTCTCCTATAGCGGCGGCTACCGGATTGAACTTTGTAATTGAACCATTCAGTCCAAGGGTGCACACAGTAGTGCCATTAAACTGTGCAATCTGCTGCTCGCAATTGCATTTGTTTGGCAGAACAAATGCAGAAATTGACGCCAGTGCAGTAGCACTCATAGTCAGACAAATCAGTCCCCCAACGTTAAATTGCACCAACAACAATCCACCGCACCGGTAGACCCACACGGACGGGACCGGAGTTAACTAAGCTGAAAGCGAACCACTTTGGCACTGATTGAAATGTGCTCGCTCAGTGATTGAGATTCATTAAAATCTGATAGAACATTCACCCACCTGCCATGCCGTCCCAATCAAAGGCCTTTCAAAATCCCACTTCCCGCTGCTCGACCGACATGGCTAATCGAATCCAATCAACCTGTACCTACGCTTTTTCCTCTAGAGCTGGCGGTGTGGTAGGGCCACATTGGATGTCAAGAGCTTCATTTCTCCAGAGATCCATTACATGCTAGCTTTTACATAGGGTGTGGAGCATTTGGGCTGGGGGTCCTTTCTTGGGTATTTTTCACTAAACTCAGTCAATTTTATACCAATTGACTTCAACTTCAATTGGTATAAAACTGACTGAGTAACAAAAAGTTACCTAATTAGATTCCCGGTCCAAATGGTCCCGGACCCTATGTAGTAGTAACACAGCACTATAATGGTAGGGCGCACCGATATGGGTTCTTCGAGCATCGAATTCGCTTTGATGTTCGATTTACGAGGAAACTTTCAACTAGCTGAGAGGCACTGGATGTGAGAATCAACGGCCGCTGAAGCCTGTACAATCAGAGCTAGCTGCCTAAATAGCATGGATTGGATAGACTTGGGATTGGGACGACGTAACATGATTTTGGATTGTTGGTTCCTTTCATCGTATGTGACACGTTTATCAACGGGGAAGTTGGCCGAACCAAAGTCAGTGTGCTAAATCCAAGTCGGGCAACAACACGTGGGTCATCCGTTTTATCGCTTTTCAAGGTACTTTTCGAATGTGACTTCTGGTTGATTTGTTAACAGGGAGATTTTGTTCTTTTGATGTGGGGCAAACAATAGATTGCACGATTGACCAATGACCACCCATTGTGATGCAGACCATGGACAGCAAAATGGTGAGTTGGTAACCTGGAGCGTTCAACACAGCTCTGGTCCTCACAAGTTCCTACCTCCTGCTTTCCCGGGTCAATCGATGACAAAGACCGCCAGCTAAGAGTTGGATCACATGTGTGGTTGGCGTTGGGTGCTTAGCTACTAGTGCAGCCTGAGCACTGTTGTCCTTCTTACTTCAGCTAGACGGTGGAGATACGTTCCGAGCGTCTGTTTTCCAAGGACGTGCGGCTCAAACCGTGTCTGCCCTGGCATCCAGCGGATGAGTAAGAAATTCTGCATCACGCTCAGCTAAATCCAAGAAGGTGGTAGTCCCATCATCGCGGTCGTCCTACGTCCTAGTGTTAGTCAGGTCAGGAAGCTAAACAGAACTGGCACGATGGCCCTCCAGCGAGACAGAAGTGTTGGCGTAGGTCCAATAATTAAGCCACCCGTAAGCATCCCCATTACGAATGACATAGGAGAAAATATGACTCGATACAATCGGCCACGCGACGAAACAAGGACTACGATTGGAAACTTGGAACATGGAATTGCGAATCATTTGGTTTCGCGAGATGGGACAGGATAATCTATATATATAAATGAGTTTGAAGTTCCTTTGAGGCAACAAAACTCACGAATGGATGAATCGTTCAGAATGACCCTTGCATGGTTTGATTCGTATTCATGGTGGCTGTGTTTATAAGTAGTAAAAGTTGTGAAAATCATCTAATATAGTAAGAAAATGGATGAAAACCTAACTTTAATGCACTGGGAAGAAAAACGACATGATCGCAATAAAACCGATCTAGAGTGCGGTGCTATTGAGCTCAACAGTTGTCAAACCACCACAAGACGGCAAGACAAAGTTTGCCGGGACAGCTAGTCTACGATAAATTACACCTCCGCAACTTCGACATCAAGTCACTGCAGAGCTGGACAGAAGGTGTGGAAAAGCGGGCATCGATCGGCTACCTTCTACCAAAGCTGTGGCACCAGCAATGAACTGGGAAGAGGATTTATAGTGATGGGCAAGTTGCAACAACTTGCGATCGGGTAGCAGTCGACAAGGATGTGTATGTTGAGAGTAAAGGGCCGTTTCTTCAACTACAGCATCGTCAACGTGCATTGCCCACACGAAGGGAGACCTGATGACGAGAAAGAAGCGTTCTACGCGCAGTTAGAGCAAACGTACGATGGTTGCTCGCCGCGTTACATGAAAATCGTTATCGGCGACATGAACGCGCAGGTACACAGAAAGAAATCATGAAAATTAAACAACACGTAAGTTAAGCATCGACTAAAAATTATAGCAGAAGCTACAAAATTACAGTCATTTACCGTGAGATGATACTGTCCGCTCAGTAACCAGCCAATCATGCGTACTGTTTACAGATTTTAAGACATATTCGCTTGAAATTTATATGCAGTAACGTAAACGAGGACAGCTACGCTCAGTCGTCAGCCTCGCTGTGGAGTCTGCTCTCTCTCTCGCTCTCTGTGGCTGAAGCGGCACAACAGTTTGTTCTTTTATGGTGGAACATGTTTATCTTTGATTGCTTTCTCTTTAAGCTTAGTTTCCTGCTCCCAAGTAGAGCGCTCAAGTAAAATTCTTCCTTTTTCCGTAAGTAATTTTGACATTTGTTTAACTGACAGCATTTTAATGAAACGATGCAGTAAGATGGATGTGAAAGAAAAGGGCATTATTGAAATTGAAATGTACTTTTTCGTGCGCGTATGGGGCAAATGATTTAATTTATAACTTTTGGGTGGGCTGCTAGGGAAAATCCAGACCACGGATTCGCACCACGGTGTGAGGAATTCTGCTGGGTCTCTGACGGTTACTTTATGGAGTTCTTGAAGAAATACTGGGACCAGTGTTGGTAAAATCACACTCAAAGCTCACTCATGAACCGCTCCTGCGTGAGTAAACTCGCGCGCGATTCTGAATCATTTTCTCACGCGCGAGATTTTCATGCAAAATCTCGCTCTCACGAGTCAAGCGAAAAAATCTCGTTCGCTTGTAAAACGAATCCAAATCAATTTGAACGACATCCAATGTTGTTGTACGATAGGTTTGCTTTTGTTCTATCATACAATCCTAAAAACTTCGATGTAAATAATAAGAACACCAAGAAATAACGCAATGAGTGAAATCGCGAGTCAACTCATGCATGATTTTTTCGGCAGTGAGTTTGGTGAGTCAAGAATCGCGCGTGAAACAACTCAAGCATGAGATTTGAGAATTTGAGTTTTTACCAACACTGACTGGGACAAAGCTTCACAGGGAATTGAATAGTAATTTTTTTTTTCGTGATGAATCTTCTGGCATTCCGTAAGAAGCTCACTGCAATTTCTTGGGTTTGTACTCACGTAAGAACTTTAACTACACCCACGGGACACGATACGAGAACGGACACAACACGTATTGTTCTTACAAACGATTTAAAGGGTTTTTGATTTACCTTTTTAGCCGACCGGTTTCAGGCTCGATGCAGCCCATCGACGGGACGATGTCCGACTAATTACGTAGAGTCGCTCACACATATATTACGAAGGTTTTTCTTTGAGATTTCGCAGAAAATTCTCTTGAAATTCTTCCAGGTGCTCCACCAGAAAATCCACCAGGAGTTCGCCGGGGATTGTCTAAAAATGTCTCTGAGATTTTCATTAGAAGTTCTACAAAAAATCCCTCCATGAGGGATTTCTGTAGTATTTTTTTCCGGGGTTCACTCAGATATTTATTCAGAGATTCCCGCAGAAATTCCTTCCGGGATCATTGCAAGAGTTCCTTCTAGGACTTCTACAGGAATGCATTCTAAAATTTCTCCAATAATTCCTCCGGAGATTCCTACTCCTCCGGACATTTCTCCGGAAATTCCTCCTGAGATTTCTCCAATAATTCCTCCAGAAATTTCTCTGCGGGAACTCCTCGGGAGATTTTTTGGAAATTCCTCGGGGAAAACCTTCCGGAGATTCCTCCTAAAGATCCTCCTGAAAATTCTTCGAAGATTTCTTCGGAGATTCCTCCAGAAATTCCTCCCGGAATTCCTCCGGAGATTCCTTCAGGAATTCCTCCGAGGATTCCTCCAGGAATTCCTCCAGGAATTCCTCCCGGATTATCTCCGCCATTTTTTTCCAGGAATTCCTCTGAGGATTCCTTCAGGAATTTCTTTGGGGATTCCTCCGGATTATCTTTGCTGATTTCTCCAGGAACTCTTCCGAAGTTTCCTCCAGGTTCTCCTCCGAAGATTCCTCCGGAGATCCCTCCAAAAAACATTCCGGAGATTCCTCATTCCACTCCTCCGGAGATTCCTCCAAAAAAACCTCCTTGAAATTTCTCCAAGAATTCCTCTAAAGATTCCTCGAGAAATTCCTCCAGAAATTCCTCCCAGAATTCCTCCAGAAGTTTCTACCGAAATTCCTCCAGAAATTTCTACCGAAATTCCTCCAGAAATTTCTACCGAAATTCCTCCAGAAATTTCTACCGGAATTCCTCCAGAAATTTCTCCCGGAATTCCTCCGGAGATTTCTCCAGAAATTCCTCCGGAGATTTCTCCAGGAATTCCACCGGAGATTCCTTCAGGAATTCCCCCAAAGATTCCTCCAGGAATTCCCCCAAAGATTCCTGCAGTAATTTCTGGAGAAATCTCAAGAGAAATTCCTGTAGGAATCTCCGGAGAAATTCCTGTAGGAATCTCCGGAGAAATTCCTGGAGGAATCCCCGGAGGAATTCCTGGAGGAATCTCCGGAGGAATTCCTGGAGGAATGTCCGGTGTAATTCCTGGAGAAATCTCCTAGAATCTCTTAGAAGGAATTTTTGGAGATTTGCTTCAGAAGATCCTCTGGTGATTGCTCAAGAAATTGCTTCAGAGATTTCTCCGGTAAATTTCTCCAGGAATCCGTCCGGGGATTCTCGGGGAAGTCCTGCAGGAATTCTGGAAGAATTGCACGAGAAATCCAGAGGAACTCCTGGAAAATTTCCCGAAGAAGTCATGGTGGAACTATTGGTGAACTTCTCGTGGAATTACCGAGGTAATTTTAGATGAGTTCCTGGGAAACTCCTGGGGGAATTTCCTGGAAACTCATTGGGGAATTCCAGGGCATTTTCTGCAAGAGTTCTCGGGGAACTCCTACAAGATTTCACGGGGAACTATTGCAGAAATTCTCGAAAATCCCCTTGATGAATTCCCGAAGAACTCCTGGAAGAATTTCTGGGGAACTCCTGGGTATACTCCTTAAAAAATTTACGGGGAACTTCTAGAGGCATACCCGGGAACTCTCGGAAGTTTTATCGGGGATTTCCTAGAGGATTCACCTGAGAATTTCTGGATGATTTCCTGGGAAATCCCTGGAGGGATTTTCGGAACAGTCCTTGAGGAAATCCCGGAGGAACTCCTGATAGAACTGTTTTAGGAATTTTCAAGAACTAACCAGCTTGTTCCTGGAATTAAGAGCTATTTTCATCAGGAACTCAAAAACACCATCTTTCCAAAACTCCCAGAACTCCAGAACTTTCTATTGAAATCATTAGTTTCTCTTGGATCTACAGCTTCTTTGAAGAACTTGAGGAGCTTCGTCGAATTATTAGTTTTTTTTAATAGTATTTCCCGTTTCCTGCAGAATCTCGGACAATACTCGGACTCCTATAAAATCATAACTTTCTTTTATGAGAATGAAATTCTTTGAATTTCCTTCCGTATTAACATCTTTATATCTCATGGATTGACCAGGTTGTTCGTTCTTAAAATCTTTGGATTTTTACTGCACTAATACTCTCTCTATAAAGCCATTATCGTCCCAAGATCGTCCCCAAGATCGTCTCACAATTACCAACGATAGAGCGAGACAGAGCAAGAGCAATGCAGCAGATTCTCACATAATTACTCTCTTCCAGGAAACAAACTTATTCACCAAACTGAAGTTGTTTTGAAATTAACCGCAGGAAATCCACGCTCATTGCGTTTTGCCGCAGCGGCAGAGTTGCGGAATTTTTTTGAGTACATACCACAGTGCTTCCGCATTCCGTTGCACTTCAAACAGATGTTTTATCTTGAGTTCTTCCCTTGCCAAATCTTTAACCCTGTGTACTATAGGCCTAAGGCCCCTGTGTACTAACTGCTTAATGCACACTGATGTCTTTGGTGCGAAAGAAGAAGCAAAAAGAAAGAGAAATGTCACTTTTACTCACGGAATAATACATCGACATATTATTCCGTACGGAAAATTAACAACATGACTGACAGCATCGCATGGCAGTGCCATCTGTTGGCAAATCTTTTTGGCTGCGAATTACTTATCAACTGCGAACGCTAAAGTAATTTTCATTGCAAAAGTTTTACTTGACCATTATTTGTCCTATCCTTTTACACAGTACTTACCAGGTGGAAACTAGCCATTAGCTTGGTGAGACAGCCTAGAGGGGTTAGGCGTGAACTCTCACTCGGAAGATCTGAGTTCGATTCTCACACGGTCAGAAAATTCACACAAAACTGAGCTAAAGTGGGACAACTCAAAATTGAGTAAATTTTTTTTCCAGCGCTAGCGCTGGCCCAAGTGCGAAAATCTTATCATTTTTTGCCGTATAATATTCTTGCTGGTGTGAAGAATATTATACGGCTTAAATTGGTTGGATTTTTGCACTTGGGCCAGCGCTATCGCTGGAAATGCAATTTACTCATTTTTTGAGCTGTTCCAGTTTAGCTCAGTTTTGTGTGAATCTTACTCATTTTAGAGTAACATTTTCTTAGCGTGCATATAAGTCTCTGTCTCTCTGAAAAGTCGGTGCTATAATTAACACTTTTCTCTCACCAATCAGCAGCGTAATAATAAGATCACACATAAATTTCTATCGAACACAATTAACATCTAAATTAACGACTCATGCAAAATATTTCGTTTTACCTAATCAAATTTGATAGATTTAAGCATTCTATGATTTGGTAAAACGAAATATTTTGCATGAGTCGTTGATTTAGATGTTAATTGACCAATTAACCTTTTGATTGCTTAAAAAAAATATTTCCTTGCTCAATGGTTTGCAGTCAAAAAAGCCCAAAATCGCATATTGTGCCCTATAAATTGAAGTATAGCTCAAAATTGTGACGTGTTAGAGCAAATCTGAGCCCGTATTCGGATTCAGCGGCCCAAAATCCTTCGGAGACACATTAGTTTGCTCTTGAGACAGAAAAAAAAGTTAATTTTTGTTACGCTGTGTAATCGATATTGAGAAGTATCTACTTTTATTAGCTCTCCGGAACAAGGCATACATCGGCGTACATGTCCAAATTACATACATGTCCAAATTATATTTTTTACCCTATACCGTCAAGGCGCCATTCACCGTGGGGGCTCCATTCACCGTGTGCCTTCGAATATTTTTTCATTATTTCCATATTATGATTGAATGATATGACAATTTCCCTTCAATTGCACCAATACAACACTAATGTATTGTTAGCATGTCAAAACGCTCATTAGAAACATTTAAAAGTATCATTTTGACACTAAAGTGTGTTTACATGAAGCGGGTTTCTGCTCGTTCACTGCATTCATAGTGAAAAAACGAAAACTGCGCTAAGGTGATTTAAGCGATAAACTAAATGTAGTAACGTTTTTATTCCACCAAAAAGCAATTGAATTCACATATCAGGTATGTATTTTGCATTACCGAAGTAAGTTTAACAAGAAAGTACGATTACTCGTACTTTTTAATTGAAACAAAAAGGCACGGTAAATGGGGACCCTAAAAATCAATGGTCTGCATTCACCGTGCCCTATATTGTCCCATATATCTAGAAAAAAATAGAAAATTTGAACATTCGTTTTTCTAATAAAATCTTGCAAGTTATTACTTGAAATGAATTTAAACGAAAAAAAATCCCTTGGCTGGGTTGTTTTGATCATTTTTAAACAAAGTAGAATAAAGTTTCTCATACACGGTGAATGGGTCCCTACTACCACGGTGAATGGTGACCTACCACGGAATTAGGCGACCCTACTACCCTTTACTAATTGTACTATATCACCAAATTTTATGAAACATTTTCTACTTCTGTGGATATTGCTTTAATTTTAACCTATAATGAAGGCAATTAAAAGCGGCACCAACAATGTTTATAAGACTGGTGTCAAATGACAGTCCTTATTTGCCCCGAATCCTCTTAGATCCACGGTGAATGGTGCCTTGACGGTACTTTTCAAATTTGATGAAAAAAGAACAATTGGTGAAAAATAATGAAAATGCTATAAACCTCAACTGAAGCAATTTCAGTTTTGATTTGAAATGTTGCAATGTTCATGACTTTTGTCGGGTTTTCAACGATAAGCTTTTTGTCGGTGAAGGTTCGTATGACGATTAGATGTTGAAATTACACATTAATTTCGCTTACTTTACTGAATTTTCTGATTAAATGCTTAAGTTGCTGATTATGCCCGCCTACCCCTAATCTCGAAAATGTTAGATTCGGGTTTTTGGTTTCAGGCAGGGATGTCAGATGATTTTTTGAAAAATATGTATCACACTTTTTATACAAAATTTGGGAGAAAAATCTGTATCCCATACAAATATAAAATGACCCATCTTGCTCAAAAATCTGTATTGCATATGAAACTAAATCTGTACGCATGCCCAAAAATCTATATAATACAGATAAATCTGTATATATGGCATCACTGGTTTTAGGGTTATTTGTTCCTGGTTACAAATGGCAAATATCAAGTTAGGGTGATTCATATTTCTTTTTGCCTTTCTCGTACAATATGTATACTGCAAAGGCTATATGTTCACTCCAAAAATTACTTTTTGATAGAAGGCCCGGAGGGTCGAGTCTTATATACCCAACCCACTGACAGGCATTGTTGTCAACATCTCTTTTGTTAAAACGGGCCCAAAATGTGCTGAACAAACGAAATTGGGCCCCTAATGTCACTACTGTCACTCCATGGTATAGGTATAGGCGTGTCAATGGCGTGTATATACCAATCGACTCAGCTCGACGAATTGAGGTGATGTCTGTGTGTATGTATGTGTGTATGTGTGTGGACATAAAAACTCACATCACTTTTTGGCAGTAAACCTCAACCGATTTTAATGACCGATGGTTCATTCGCCGCGTAATCTGGTCCTATTGTTTCCTATTTATTTATTTATTTATTTACTCCATCTTCGACATAGTCGCACAGATTGTAAAACTTAAACTAAACAAAAAACATTATTCTAAATTTCTTAACCTATTTTTGAACACAGTTTTCGACATATTAAATTCAAACATTGTTAAACACTCTTAAACATGACGTAAATGGGTTGTTTTACCCTACGTGGTGCTATGAGCAGGAATAGCGAGAAAAGGCACACTTCGAAGTGCTCGGGGAGGAACATATAACGGAATTTCCGCTATAATTGACGGGCAGGCCATGTTTCCCGAAATGACGTCAAAAATAAAAAGTTGCTGCAGTTTGACACGCCTCGCCGAAAAAATATTTAAGCCGATTAGCTTGCAGCGATCTGGATAGCATGGAAGGTTTTCTGGGTCTCTCCAAGGAAGGTGCCTCAGGGAAAATCGCACAAAACATTTTTGCACGCGTTCCATCTGTAGATTCTGTGTTAAGTGGTAGGGCGACCAGACGGGAGCAGCATATTCCAGAATGCTTCGTACAAGGGCACAAAAGAGAGTCTTGAGGGCATGTATATCAGTGAAGTCGGCCGCGTGACGCCGAATAAAGCCTAATGTTGACCAAGCCTTGGCGGTTATGATGGATATATGCTTATTGAAGCGCAGTTTGGAGTCAATGGTTACTCCGAGGTCACAAATTTCACTAACACGCTCTAACTCGATCGCACCAATAGCATAGTGATGCATCCGTGGCCCGTGGGGCAAGCAAGGCTACGTGAAAATTATATTGCCTTGCACTTACTGCTATTTATTCTTAATCACTTAGCCTAATTTACAGCTCTATTGTCCACTAGGGCACTACGTGAGCGATTTCAATTGACGACTGCACTTACATTGTGTACAGCGTCTAGATGTATATTCTATTTTTCTTTATCGCACTGATTGCCTTTCTGCTGCTTTCACTTTTCTACTCAATACATGGAAGAATGATGAGCACAAAGATGATGGATGGCCGTTGTTCCTTTCCAGTCCGATTGAGGATCCATTATGAGTAGCAGTTCGCCGATGTCCAGGTATCCGGGTCTGTTTGAGCCACGGGGCTCAGAAGAGGGTCAAGCGCCAGCCGCTCTCGGGGGAAGAGCAACTGACGAAAAATTGCAAGTGCCGGGGCTGGGAATCAAACCCATGACCATCCGCATATGAAGCGAACGTGTGACCAACTACGCCACGGGCCCCGGCTATACTGCTATTTATACGCATGCCATTGTCGCCGCACCAGACAATAAGAGTGTCAATATCATTTTGAAGTATGACACAGTCCAACGCAGATGAGATAATGCGGTACATCTTTAGATCATCAGCAAATGCAAGCTTTAACGAAATAGAAAAGGGTCAAGTCGTTTACAAATATTATAAAGATCAGTGGACCAAGCACACTACCTTGCGGCACACCTGACGAGATTTCGAGAGGTCTGGAATGCGCTGCGTTGACTGTTACGTAGGCCTCTCTATTCGTAAGATAGGAAAACAACCACGTTGTGAGCCATATCGGGAATCCTAGATGCTCCATTTTATCAATGATCGTCATGTGTGGCACCGTATCGAACGCTTTTGCGAAATCGACGTATATTGCGTCGACTTGATGATGTGACTCCATTGCTCTCGAAACTGCCGTGACGTAGCACATCAGGTTGGAAGTAGTTGATCGATTTTTTACGAAGCCATGTTGAAACTCGTAGATGATTGATGACGCAGCATGATGCATCATTTTATGAACCAGTTTTTCGAAAACTTTACTGAGACAACATAGTATTGATGCCCCTCTATAGTTTTCGACAACATTTTGGCTACCAGACTTATGAATCGGCACAATTATCGCAGATTTCCAAGCAGTTGGGAATTTCCGCTCCAGAAGCGACTTATTAAAGATGGCCGTGATTGGATATACAAGCGTAGATGCACATTTTTTGAGCAGTAGTGGAGGTAAATTATCGGCGCCAGGACCTTTGAGAGCGATTAGCACACCTTCAACAGAAAATTGCAGGGATCGAAATATCGTACGATGGCACATCACGAAACCTATCCGCACGCGGCACAGGAGACACTTTCGTGAACACGCTTTCGAAGAATTCTGCAAATAATTCAGCTGCGTCTGAATTGGTAACAGCAGTAGAGCCAGCATAACGTACGTTGGTGGGAATTCGGTTGGCTGACCGTTGGCATTTCACAAAGTTCCAAAAGAGCGATGGGTTCTTTTTCACATTTGCCTGAACCATGGACATGTAATTCTCGTACGTGGATTCAAGGAGGTTTTTGTACGTATTCTCCATCTCCCGAAGTTGAGTTTTGTCGAGCTATTGAAAATGGTTCAGCTCGGTCCAGCCGTTCCGGAGTTATGGCCATTTAGGTGTTCCGGACCGGTACCCCTGGAAGGGGCCAGACATGAAAATGCAACAAACCCATGCATTGACCCATCAAACCAAGGCATTTTCGATAATCTGATGAACGGTAAGCTGGAAAATAGTCTAAGACCATATATGAACCAGTAGTGTACCGGAACAGGTTCCGGATGTCCTGCCGGAAGTGGCCAAATATAATAGTGAACCAAACTCATGCATGCGACACATCAAACGGCAGCACTTTCGTTCCTGCCCGGGAACCGATTTTGGGTGTCTCGTCTTAAGTGGTCAAATATAAAATGACCCGAACCTATGCATGCGACACACCAAATCGCGGTTTTTTTTCAATAACCTAACTAACAGTTTGACAGCAAAAAGTATCAGACGCATATTTGGGAGAACCGGTTGTGTTGAAGAACAGGTAACAAGTGCCCCGCCGGAAATGGTAAAATATAGAAGTGAACCAAAATCATGCATGAGACCATCCATTAAGTACGTCACAACCCTAGGGGGAAGGGGGGAGGGGGTTTGAAGAATAACAAGCAATGTATTAAGTATAGGAAAAATCCGTATGAAAGGGGGGATGGGGGTCCGAAATTCCCAATTTCAGCGTGACATATTTAATGGATGCTCCCCATGCATCACATCAATTCACGGCTTTTTATGCAGCCTGATGAACAGTTGACAAGAAAATATCCATAGACAATATCTGGAACAACCAGTAGTGTCATGGAGTCGGTTCCAGGTGTCCGCCGGAAGTGGTCAAACGAAAAATTGAACCAAACCCATGCGGCACATCAAATAGTGGAATTATGAAAGTGAACAAAACCAATCTGAGCGATAAATTTAAGCTTGCATTTTTCGATAGCCTGGTAAATGTTGGGTATCGCCAGTTGGGGTGACATTCGCTCAAAATACTAACATTTATTAAAGTGATTATCAAAAAGTGGATAGTATTTGGTAAATATAACTTGCGTTGACCATTCGCTGTAGAATAAAGTCATAGTATGTTGATTTTCCATTAAGAAAACGTGATGTGAATATCATGGTTAAGCGTACTGTATAAAATCTTCATTTTAAAATGCCCAGTAGAAAAAGCTGAACACCGGTTAGTACGAGAACCCTACAAATGTGAATTACAACAATTGAGAGTACCGTGATTTCGGATGAAATGGATCTGTGGGGTGAAATTGATCGACGTGAGGGCCAATTCTATTTGTTAAAAATAACGCTTTAAACTTAAAACAATTTGTAAAAAATGCCCATCATCTGACTCAAGAGTTATGGAATGATGAGTTTACATGTTCTACAGCCAATTAGACATATATTTCTGTATAAAATTCAATGTTTTCTGAAATTGCGTGTTAGGCGAACTTTAGACACTTTCGAACTTTTGTTACCGTAGCTGTATCGCACATGTAATGAATATTCGAAATCTTGTTTCTAGCTTCCAAGTATTCGCTGAACCCGATTTTGTCATCAAAAGTTCTATAAATATTGACATTTATGCATAAAATTGTGCTTTTCTGGAAGTTTTAACATATTTAGTATGAAAATTGCATACTTTCAGGCGTTTTCTTAAGATTTATTAAACTTTAAACTTAAATAATTAAAAATTTAGTTAACTTGTGGAAGTTTTGCATTGCTTTTCGCATTCTGGGGTGGTTAGTTTAGGTGGAAAAAATTTTTTCAGCACTATACAATAACATTTCACTGACTGATCAATTTCACCCCGAAAGTAAATTTTTTGATTTTTATTTCAAATGATATTTTTTTGTAATAAAATGATTTGCAATAGAACTTTCAACCTCTTTGACTGATGAAAACCATGGTCGTACTTGTTTCAATACATTGAATTTAACCATATCGATCAGCATTCAAAAATTATTCACCAAAAACTGCGAAAAGTGATCAATTTCACCCGAAATCACTGTATTCATATTATTTAATGGATAATACGGTGTTTGTTTTAGAAATAAATGTAAGATTCGAGGTAAATTAAAAATGCACGCATATCAGTTTCTAGGTAGACGATAAGGAAATTTTACTTTCGTGTTTTGAGAATGCTAGCTGGAGTTATATCTAAAGTAAAGCGAATGTATTGTAATGGATCATTGATCGTTTACAATGAATGTGGTCAAACTTTCACGTTTATTTGTCTATGATGTTATTTTATAGTGACTAGACACTAATGGGTTGTGTGCAAGCATCTACACTCCCGTTCAAAAGTTTGGGGTCACCCCCTCAAAAACATGTCATTTTTTTAGGCCCATATCTCCGCCAATTTGTGTCCGATTTCAAAACCCTAGGTTTCATTCAAAAGATAATAAGTCAAAGAAACTTTGAACATGATTTAAAAGAAACTTTTTCAAAAAAATTTGTATGTAAACTTAACCCAAAGTTGCCAAATTTTCTAAAAAATGAATATAAACTTACGGCAGTGTCGCTGGCAGTGTCGACTCAACGACCAAATTTTAAGATGAGAGCGGTAATATGACCCATTTTCTATTAGCTTTCAACTGCTTTTTACAGAACTTAGCTAAAACATCTAGAAAAAAAGTTAATAAGTAAATTAATCCTTGATGTCATCGACCAAAAGTTTGGGGTCACCTCTCAAAATGCTGTATCGGCCAAAAGTTTGGGGTCACTATCGTAAAACAAGGAAAAGTGATTTGTTGATATCTTTGTCATCTTTCATTCAATTTTAATTCTTCTTGGCTTATTCGAAACAAAATGAATGATACTTACTGCATAGACATTGAACCACACATATTTGTTGAAATTTACATACTAAAACTTAACGTAAAGTTGCCTCATTTTTTGAAGCGTGGTAAAATGTGCTAACTTTACATAACATTTTTATATGCAAAAATCGTTAAACACGTTAAGTTGAAGACATCAAACGTAAAATTAGGTAATTATCTTTGAAATGAGCCAAAAATAATCAAAATTGAACTATAGATGACGAAGACATCATCAAATCACTTTTCCATGTTTTACGAAAGTGACCCCAAACTTTTGGCCGATACATCATATTGAGGGGTGACCCCAAATTTTGGTCGATGACATCAAGGATTAATTTACTTAATAACTTTTTTTCTAGATTTTTTAGCTAAGTTCTGTAAAAAGCAGTTGAAAGCTAATAGAAAATGGGTCATATTACCGCTCTCATCTTAAAAGTTGGTCGACCCAACTTCCAGCGACACTGCCGTAAGTTTATATTTATTTTTATGAAAATTTGGCAACTTTGGGTTAAGTTTACATACAATTTTTTTTGAAAAAGTTTCTTTTAAATCATGTTCAAAGTTTCTTTAACTTATTATCTTTTGAATGAAACCTAGGGTTTTGAAATCGGACGCAAATTGGCGGAGATATGGACCTAAAAAAATGACATGTTTTTGAGGGGGTGACCCCAAACTTTTGAACGGGAGTGTATATATTTAAAAGTTTTGATTTGCAAGCGATATTTTCTCACATTGAACTATTTTGTTTGTCTTTTCGTGTTTGGCCCAATGTCACCCCGTAGAAGGGGTAAAATTGGGCCTATTTCAATTAGGCTATATTATTGTCAAAATTAAAGTTGAAGCATTCATACTTCAAACAATCCTAAACAACATAAAACTGACGTATCTACTAAATTCAACATTGATTTAGAGCTAAAATATTGTTGTAACGACCTACAAAGGGATGGACTATGCAGTTTTGGCCCAATGACACCCCCACTAACGGTAAGATTTAAAGTGAAGAAATGGTCGAAGTATTCATATATGCAAGAGAATAAAATCGTGACCAAAGCAATCTTATCAAATCACACCGTTTCAAATTCATGTGGTGCACAGTGGTCCAGATTTGAAATATCTGGCAAAAATTGCCAATTCTAGTAGTCTAGTAGTCTGCTAGTTTTCGCCTAAATGAATAAGGTTCCAGTATTATTAGGATCTCAATTTCACTTTTATGGCATTTTCATTATTTTTCGATTTCTTCGAACGAAGTCCGAACAAAATAACTGATTTTCATACAATTTGACTATATAAATATCACCATGGTGCTAATGTTTTGGCAGCTCTGCGCACTCGTTTAAACTCGTTTGTGTTCATTACCAAAAATGCAATATTTTTCCATCAGCAGCTACTCAGTATCGTAGCAAGATACAAAATCAATATTTTCAAATTCTTTAAAAGCTATTCAATGATCATGACATTATAGACGAGTGCTCGATATACTGTAACCCATTAGATACATGTTCAAAAATTGAGTTTCTGTCAGCTTTTCCCAAAATTGGACTTCTGTGCGGTGTTAATATAAAGTAGGATATTATTGGAAAATTTTAATTTGTCACATCAACACTGAATAAAGTTTTTCCAATCTCCTTTTGCGTCAAAAATTACTGTGCACAATTTGGGTGCGGCTGGTTGAGCCCTCGCTCTTCTCATTGCGATTTAATATTGAATGGAAAATTTCCCTTTTCTGCATTTTTTTTTCATAAGTATTCTCAGGATGGGGAAACGTCAACGGAAAGATCATGAGTATATATTCGACGAGAAAGACACTACCACCACTAGGTGGATTCATCTGGGTTTTCGTTATACAAATTTGCTAGAATTCGCTATATGATATTTTATCAGTCTCGGGTAACCAACCTTAGTGGATTCCAAAAGGTTCAAGAAATACGATTTTTCTTGATGTTATCAAAGTTTTGGATTTTTTACTGCTTTATCTTAAAACTAGTCATCTCAACAAAGTTTGAAAAACGTGGACGATTTTGATTGTGAATCACAAAATTTGTATAACAACCTTTTTTCGACTTCAATCACCTCTTTTTCTGGCAGTGTTGCCAGTAGTGCTTCAAAAACTTCAATATTTCTTTTCATCGTTTCAATCGATGGATCCATGTATTTCGTTGGTTGAGCAACTGATGTTTTTGACAGAATTTGGTGCTTGATTTTGAAGAATTTTTCGATGTTCGCTTGATTTTCTTCTTATGCCACTGGAATGTTGAGCTACCGTGCTTTCCGGTTTGGCTTAAATGACCTTCGCTTTTTGTTATATGTATTTGTTTCGGATTATGCTGATTTGTCTCTTAATCTAAGTGTTGAGTACACTGTTGACCAACTTATCGAAGCAATCGATGCATACAATCTTTCGATATTTGTAGTATTCAACATATTCTTTCAATCTCGATTTTACCTTCGACCGCTGTTTGCGTAGAATTTTGAAAAACTTCTCGCTAAAAGCGATTGCAACCTTAGACCGATTTCCAATGCGCAAGAATTTGGCACGTTGAAATTGAAGGATTCAGACAGCTGTTTTTGGCTCTCGTAAAGCTGTAGGAAATGTTCTCAATATTTTTGTCGCCTCGTTCCATTTTCAAGTTGTTCCAACAAGTACTGTGTTTAAGTTTTCTCAGCTGCGAACCTAAAATATACACAAGTGCGTTTGGTTCGGAATTGTCTGGTGGTGACTCAACATCGTCAGACTCGATCGATTCGAATGAATGTAGCAAAACTTCGTCCTCACACATTTGCAAAGGATGCGCTTCTTTGTCACTCTCCGTTTGCATTTCCACTAGCGCTAGTGTTCCTGATTCCATGCAATTTTGCCTTGTTTCTTCCTCAACATTCCTTTGGACACTACCATATTTAACAGCAACGCCAAATTGATGAGCGTTGGGGTGATCATTGCTTCCACAAGAACGTCTTACCCGACTGAATTCATTTTCCAGCGGGTCTTCATACACAGATGCGTGAATCCATGCATGCTACGTAGATTGTTCCAGAGAATCGATAGCGCATTTATATTTTGGAGATATCCGCTTATACACGGTGGTTTCATTTGAACCGGTTTAAGGGTTGACTCAGCTTCTTCCAAAGCCTACAGAAGACAATACCATTTGTGCTAAAAGCTTCTATCGTTTATGATGAAATATTGTGACTGTTATATCATGTGTTTTGTTTTTTTTACAACTTTTTATAGTTTATAGTAGATCTAGTGCTTCATAGTCATAAGTTTCTAAGTATAAGCTTCAACTGTAGGTCAAGATAAATCACTGATTCGCACGAAATGAAACTTACATTTGATGGGTCAAAAGATGTCTTGGGAACGAAAACCATTTCCTCAAATGTTTTTTTTACATCTTCCAAAAAATCCCGATGACATGAATCAGATGTGGTTGCACTATTAAGCGGTTGGAATAAAGTATCATGGATTAAAAACGACTCGAAAATAGTTTCCTAATATTTTTACTTGTACTTGATGACATTAAAGAATTAGAGAATCAGAATTAGAAAATCAAAACATACTTTGACATTATCAGTAATCTGTTTCAAATTGAATACATCAAACAGGCCGTCCATTTTTTCAATGAATTCAGCTGTCGGTAAACAACTTTCGGACATCTTTTCGAGTTCTACGTAGCAAAGCATTGCTTTTGCTGTCATCCTGCTGAATGTCTTTTAACTGCAGTTTTAACATTCATTTTAGAAAATGCCGGCAGTTCAATTGCCTTTTTGGTTGATCCTGGAACCAGCCTTGGTATTTTTCTGAAATCTTCATTAAACAAATCGATGACGTGGTAGCCATTTTGACATTGGTGGGATGTTGATCCATGACCAGAAGAACCGGTGTGAATCCCGATTTGAATACAAGCCGTACAGCTTCGCAGACGTTTTCTTTTTGTAGATCGGATCCAAGTGTGGAATTGGCTATAAAATAACCGATGACCTAAAACGAAAAATATATAATATTAAACTTCTTCTACTATTCCTACTCATGCCTTGAACTTTAATAATGTGAACATACAATAACATACATCAATAACTTTGCAAAATAACTAAGAACTAGCTTTGATTGAGTTTCTCAATAAACCGTTTTTATACGATCGCAGTAAGGAGTTGTAAAAACATGACAGATATTGAAAGACTACAAAATTTTCAGGAAACAATCAACACATTTTAGAAATTTTTCAAGATAACTTTCCAGGGAATTCTAGGGGAATACTTCTGGAGGAATTCTCGAGGAAATCCTGGAAGAATTCCAGACGAACTCATGGAGGAATCCCCGAAAAACTCCTGATGGAATTCCCGGGGCACTCCGGGAGGAATTCCCGAGGAACTCCTGGAGGAATTCCCGAGGAACTTCTGGAGGAATTCCCGAGGAACTTCTGGAGGAATTCCCGAGGAACCCCTGTAGGAATTCCCGAGGAACTCCTGGAGGAATTCTCTGAGGAACTTCCGGAGGAATTCTCGAGGAATTCCTGGCAAAATTCCCGAGGAACTCCTGGAGAAATTCCCGAGGAAATCTTGGAGGAATTCCCGAGGAAGTCCTGGAGGAATTCCCGAGGAACTCCAGGAGGAATTCCCGAGGAACTCCTGGAGCAATTCCCAAGGAACTCCTGGAGAAGTTCCAGATGAACTCATGGAGGAAATTCCGAGGAACTCCAGGAGAAATTTCCAAGGAACTCGTGGAGAAATTCCCGAGGCACTCGTGAAGAAATTCTCGAAAAATTCCTGGAGAAATTTCCGAGGAACTCCTGGAGAAATTCCCGAGAAACTCTTGGAGGAAATCCTGGAAGAATTCTAGACGAAATCATGAAAGAATCCCCAACGAACTCCTGGAGGAATTCCCGAGGCACTCCGGGAGGAATTCCCGAGGAAATTCTGGATGAATTCCCGAGGAACTTCTGGAGAAATTCTTGAGGAACTTCTGGAGGAATTCCCGAGGAACCCCTGTAGGAATTCCCGAGGAACTCCTGGAGGAATTCTCTAAGGAACTTCCGGAGGAATTCCCGAGGAATTCCTGGAAAAATTCCCGAGGAACTCCTGGAGAAATTCCCGAGGAACTCTTGGAGGAATTCCCGATGAACTCCTGGAGGAATTCCTGAGGATCTCCAGGAGGAATTCCCGAGGAACTCCTGGAGGAATTCCCAAGGAACTCCTGGAGCAATTCCCAAGGAACTCCTGGAGGAATTCCAGACGAACTCATGAAATAATCCCCAACGAACTCCTGGAGGAATTCCAGACGAACTCATGAAGGAATTCCCGAGGAACTTCTGGAGAAATTCCCGAGGAATTCCTGGAGGAATTCCCGAGGCACTCCGGTAGGAATTCCCGAGGATTTCATGGACGAATCTCCAACGAACTCATGGAGGAATTCCCGAGGCACTTCGGGAGGAAATCCCGAGGAACTCGTGGAGAAATTCCCGAGGAACTTCTGGAAAAATTCTCGAGGAACTTCTGGAGAAATTCCCGAGGAACTCCTGAAGAAATTCCAGAGGAACTCCTAGAGCAATTCCTGAGGAAATCCTGGAGAAATTCCCGAGGAACTCTTGGAGGAGTTCTCAAGGAACTCTTGGAGAAATTCCCGAGGAACTCCTAGAGTAATTCCCGAGAAACTATTGGAGGAAATCTCGAGGAACTCCTGGAGGGATTCCCGAGGAATTTCGGGGGGAAATCCCGAGGAACTCGTGGAGAAATTCCCGAGGAACTCCTGGAGCAATTCCCAAGGAACTCCTGGAGGAATTCCCGAGGCATTCCAGGAGAAATGCCCGAGGAAATTCTGGATGCATTCAGGAGGAACTTCTGGAGAAATTCTCGAGGAACTTCTGGAGGAATTCCCGAGGAACCCCTGTAGGAATTCCCGAGGAACTCCTGGAGGAATTCTCTGAGGAACTTCCGGAGGAATTCCCGAGGAATTCCTGGAAAAATTCCCGAGGAACTCCTGGAGAAATTCCCGAGGAACTCTTGGAGGAATTCCCGATGAACTCTTGGAGGAATTCCCGAGGATCTCCAGGAGGAATTCCCGAGGAACTCGTGGAGGAATTCCCGAGGAACTCCTGGAGCAATTCCCTAGGAACTCCTGGAGGAATTCCAGACGAACTCATGGAGGAAATTCCGAGGAACTCCAGGAGAAATTTCCAAGGAACTCGTGGAGAAATTCCCGAGGAACTCGTGAAGAAATTCTCGAAAAATTCATGGAGAAATTCCCGAGGAACTGCTGGAGAAATTCCCAAGAAACTCTTGGAGGAAATCCTGAGGAGCTCCTGGAGGATTTCCAGACGAACTCATGAAAGAATCCCCAACGAACTCCTGGAGGATTCCCGAGGCACTCCGGGAGGCATTCCCGAGGAACTTCTGGAGAAATTCCCGAGGAATTCCTGGAGGAATTCCCGAGACACTCCGGGAGGAATTCCCGAGGATTTCATGGAGGAATCTCCGACGAACTCCTGGAGGAATTCCCGAGGAACTCCGGGAGGAAATCCCGAGGAACTCGTGGAGAAATTCCCGAGGAATTCCCGGAGAAATTCCCGTGGAACTTCTGGAAAAATTCCCGAGGAACTTCTGGAGAAATTCCCGAGTAACTCCTGGAGAAATTCCAGAGGAACTCCTGGAGCGATTCCCGAGGAACTCTTGGAGGAGTTCTCAAGGAACTATTGGACAAATTCCCGAGGAACTCCTAGAGTAATTCCCGAGAAACTCTTGGAGGAAATCTCGAGGAACTCCTGGAGGGATTCCCGAGGAACTCCTGGAGAAATTCCAGAGGAACTCTTGAAGCAATTCCCGAGGAACTCCTGGAGAAATTCCCGAGGAGCTCTTGGAGGAGTTCTCAAGGAACTCTTGGAGAAATTCCCGAGGAACTCCTAGAGTTATTCCCGAGAAACTCTTGGAGGAAATCTCGAGGAGCTCCTGGAGCAATTCCCGAGGAACTCCTGGAGCAATTTCCAAGGAACTCCTGGAGGAATTCCAGACGAACTCATGGAGGAATCTCCGACGAACTCCTGGAGGAATTCCCGAGGCACTTCGGGGGGAAATCCCGAGAAACTCGTTGAGAAATTCCCGAGGAACTCCTGGGGGAATTCCAGACGAAATCATGGAGGAATCCCCAACTAACTCCTTGAGGAATTCCCAAGGAACTCCGGGAGGAATTCCCGAGGAACTTCTGGAGGAATTTCCGAGGAACTCCTGGAGGAATTCCCTGAGGAACTCCTGGAAAAATTCCCGAGGAACTCCTGAAAAGGTCTCGTGGAATTCTGAAGAAGTTGCCCGGAAACTTCTTAAGCAGTTCCCAGGGAAATCCTGAATGTCCGAAAAGCTCCTTAATTCGGTTAATTCGTTTGCCCAAGATTTCCAAAATCTTATTTTCTTGCGTCTGAGATATCTTCACCAATACTTCACCGCAGAGTGCGGAACTGGAGACACACAGCCATGGACCGAGTAGACTGGAGACGACTCCTACGTACAACAGAGGACACTCAGGCCTTAGTCTGACCGGTAAGGTAAGTAAGGGCAAGCATAATGACCGCCCCCTTATCCACAAGGCTAACTGGAGACCCCAAGCACCTATTGTGTCCATTATGCTCAGATCCCCTCACTTTTTTTTTATCAAGGAATTGTTGCTTCAATATTTCCATCACGAAGAAACATCTTATTTGCATTGCTGTAACCGCAATCATCATCATCACCATTCATTCGCATTTTGCGTGATATCACCGGAAGATATCCTCCAGAAGGCAATCAGCATAACGAAACCTAAAAGCAGATGCTTCCACCTGAGATCTGTTCGCCGTCAATCGAGCTTGGTTTTATTGTCCCACTCGCTCAGCGACGCCATTAAAAAGCCATTACAAATAATTTAATACTCCCATTGGTTATAATATACAGATAAAAAGCATCCCATCTGCCCAACCACCACTACCGTTGCGTTGCGTTGTCGTGAAACCATTCGAAAAGTGATTTTCGTCCAAACCTACATACTCTGATGTACGCACGCTGCTGTGGGTCGTCTCCCCCGAGGGGACCTTTGAATAGCGAGGACATTCTCTGTTGAGTGACGTACAACGATCCTGTCCTGCCTCACTGCGCTGACTGACTGGTGGGATGACTGACTGACTGATGATGTTGCGGGCAGCAGACCCTGGTTCGACCAAATTGTTCCCCGTTGTGTCATTTTGTGATGGATTTACCACCGACTGGGACCGTAAATAAGTAAATATGATGATGTGGGCTCATTGCGGCGAGTGTGGTTCGTTTTTATTGGGTTTAGGATGTGACAGTTCTTTATAGGACATAGTTGAACCGGTTTGTAGTGCTGATAAAGTATAGTAAATGTAATTTTGAAAACCAGACATAACCTCACTGAAACAATGGAGCTCTAGCTTTAAAAGAAACTTGTGTAGCTAAAGATTTCTTTCCTTCCACCTGTAGCAGCCATGAGGCGGCTTGGAGTCTGCTTTCTACTTCCGGCCAGTTTTCAAACAAGTGGCTTATGCGCCACCTCCTAGGAGGACCACTAGTCGTGTTCTACGCCCGGCTAGATACTGACCGAAGAGTCAGCTTCCAAATACTTAACAGTGCGCAGGAAGAAGTAAGCAGACCCATCTATCCAATTTGCCCGAAAGAATCTTACACCTCAATAACTTTCCTCACACGAACATAACCAACGAATCCCGGAAGACAACCGTACTCCAAGAACTCGACCTTATCCAGGTTATCATCACGAGCAGAGATTCCCCATCCACTTTAATCCCATTCCGTTTTGGAAGACGGAATACACAACAAAAGGACGCTAACCAGAACTAACGAAACGTGAAAGGTACTTCAAACTTTCTTAAACATCACTGACTAACACATTGTCTTACGAAAACAAAACGTGAAACTTTCGAATTTATTTACACTAACAATTTGATAACCTAGGCATTCATTATTCTAACAATTTGATAACCTACGCATTCTTGCTCGTCCGGACGGCCGGCCTTTCTTCTTCTTTCCCCCTTTTTGCTTCTGGCCCTAACGTGTGCGGTTCAGGTCTAACTATAGCGCTTTCGGGTGCCCGTGCTAATTACACTTGCATGCAAGGTTTCTGTAACGTACTCACGGTTTGCGAAGCTTACGCTTCGTAGCTTTCTACGATGACGTTGTCGATGACGTAGACGAATCGACGAGCGAGCGAGCGGGCTGTTGCATGTACCGCTACTCGCGGCTTCACAGTCACGCACGAGGTTCTAGGAGGTCCTTCTCGAGCCCGTGACTTCACGAAGACGTTGGATGGCCGATGAAAACGTGCCTGGAGTGCGTTGGTGACGGTCGCTACTCCCTTCTGGCCCTAAACCGCCAGGCAAACTTCGGCACCAAATCGCAGATGGATGCGTGACGTATGGTGGCGCAGCGGGACGCTGTTTTCGCTGTCTGCTTTGTGCGGTGTACGCTATTTTTGGAAACAGAAGCCGTAGCGCGCGCTTGGCTTTGAGGACACAATTAGCACATATGGGGACACAACGAACACAAGTCATTTACCTTTGAACTCCAGTTCAACTCGCACAATTCACAACCGCACAAAACTAGCTAACTTTTACAAGGCCTAAACGGGGGTACAGTAAATGGTTAATTCAGACTAAAGCACGCTTCACGTTTATACTTTCTTACAAAATCACACCACGGAAAAAACACTACACCACGATCCTTCTTCTGCCACGATCTGGGACAAAGTGAACGAGAATATTTCTGTAATTCCTCAGATTGGATCGACGGTATGGCTCCCGGAAACAGAAGCCCGACGGTCTCCGTTAATCATGTTCGTGTGATTTCAGTTAAAGAAATTGCTTTCGCAATTGAATTGTCTGCCCATCTTAATCCGTTACAAAGCCAAGTATTCAAAAGCCAACTACTTCGGTGTTCTCTTGCAAGATAACGAGAACACGAACAGTAATTCTCGTTACAGTGTACGCAGTACGCAACTACGCTGCGTAGCGGTTGACCTTTCTACACTTCACGAAGTTGTATGCTATGATTTCATTGACTGTTTTGTCTAAACTCCGGCTACGTCCGTGTAAATCATGCTAGAATTTAATATGATTTTGTATTCTTTTATAAAGATACAATTAATAAACGAGTAAATAACACAAATAATAACTAACAAAAAAGGGCTACCGTTACACACCAAACAATCGGAAGAAAACTTTCCAAAAGACCATTTCCGCCCAATTTAACATTCTCGGTTCGATCCAATCGGGCTCAGCTGATTAATTCCACCCCCGCCGGCCTTATAGCTGGAGCTAGGGAGAGTTGAAAAATCGATCAGTCCATCCATATCAATCAACCGGGCACCGAGGCACCGAAGGGGGTTTTGCTAGTTTGATTTTCGCCACCATCCACCCGTGCCATCTTCGGCAAACAATCGCTTTTTCCGCGTTGGCAGTCGGCCATTTGGTTTGGTTGTTTGCCGCAGGAATTCGGAATGTGTGGTAGGCTCCCCAGCTGGTCACGCATACATTTTTCTCGGGTCAAAGTTTTACGATTCTTGTTGTCGATTCTTGATGGTTCTAGCGCTGGACCCCTTTGAAAGCGGAAAGGCTAAATTTCCTCTTCAGGCGATGGTGGAGGAGATTGCTTGGTTGATTGTTCCGGAAGCTCGATGAGGTGGATGAAAGTGGGAGGGGACTTAGTCGTGCATAGCCAGTCTGAAAGGAAAATTGTATACACCAAAACCTCCATTTAGGTAATGAGTCGGGACTGCCTAAATAGAATTTTTACCTAAATGGATTCATTACCTAAATGGATTCAGTCTATTACCTAAATGGAGTACAAGGTTGAAAAGTAGTAGAAGGGAGAGTGATTAGGAGGTTTAAAGGGGGTCATGCGGAGTTTCAGAGGACTTTCAAGGGAATCTCAGGAAAGGAGGGGCTTTGAGGCATTTTCGGGGGTTTTGGAGGGTCTCAGGTCAGACTTGTCATTCAAATAACTAGATGGGCACGAAACACGAAAAACCCTGCAAAATTCCGCCAGACTGAAAAATTATTCAATGTCGGGTCAATTTTTATCGTATGTTGGGCCACTGTTGGACCAATATCGACCAACTGTTGGGTCTATATTGGGTTTGCCGGCTAAAATGAAAACAGGTCAATGATAGGTTGATGTCGGGTTTGACGTCATAAATGATGGTAAACACAATCAAATTCCATTTAGGTAACGTTACCTAAATGGAGGGGCCTAAATAGATTTTACCTAAATGGATCCTACCTAAATGGAGGTTTGAGTGTAATCTTAAGTACTCCAACTGATCTGAACACAATCAAATTCCATTTAGGTAACGTTACCTAAATGGAGGGACCTAAATAGATTTTACCTAAATGGATCCTACCTAAATGGAGGTTTGAGTGTACATCTTGGATAAACAAAAGGGCTACTGTTGAGAGAAGAAAGACTACACCTAAGAAGCAATAATTCAATCGTGAAGCAGACAGTTTTAGCAGAGGAACTGTTCCTTTTGAAAGATTTGAAGTTGGCTTTTTACATTGTTTATCTTCAACTAGAATATGGGAATTCAGTGAATTTTCGAAGGAATTTTAAAAGCATACCCGAATGAAATGTAAAGTTGCGCTTGAGCTTGATTGACCGCCCGTAGATGCTACACTCAAACCTGAGTGTATAGTGAGTGGTGTTAGTGGGTGGGTATGGGGGGAGGGGGATGCAATGTTGCCCCCTAAACACCCCCCCCCCTTCCATGCAGTGTTGAAAAGTGTCAGTATCCAGCGTCATTTCCAGCTGAAATCGAGATAATCAACCATCCTTCAATCATTCAATTGATATCAGCTCCAGCATTGATGACGTCAAACCCGACATCAACCTATCATTCACATGTTTTTATTTTGGCCACCAAACCCAACATAGACCCAACAGTTGTTCGATGTTGGTCCAACAATGTCCCAACATACGATAAAAATTGACCCGACTTTGACCCGACATTCAATATATTTTCAGTCTGGCGGAATTTCGCAGGGTTTTTCGCAAGGTTTTTTGTGTTTCGTGCCCAGCTAGTCATTTGAATGATCTAAGACTCTCCAAAACCCCGAAAACGCCCCTGAACTTGAAAAGTCCCAAAAAAATGACCACGTGGTTTATGGACAGCCCCTTATGGCTATGGAATTACATTTTTTCACATTCCGTTCCTAGGTCGTCTTCGAGCAGTGCCTATCACCTCTCGCGCTGCCTCACTCTTTGCTCCGTGGATAGACTCCCACAGAGTGTTGAGATTATCGCTCTCGTTGATTTCACTTTTCCGCACGTCCAGCTTCTGGCGATAGTCAGCTTCCGTACCGTCTGCTGAAAAACGCTGAATGATGAAACGCATCGATCGCCGCTCGAATCTTACTAACATCGAATCTGCTAACATTAACTTTGTTTTTCATATTGCTCAAGTACTGCTCGAAATTAAAGAAACAAGTTTTTGCTCATCTCTCCGAGAGGCCCCCACAATCCTTTCTCCGGGCCTTGGAGAATGTTGCAGATTTTTTCTGTAGGAATTTTGTAAACAACTAATTTGTTTGAGGAATTTGTGAGTGGAATATTTCGAGCAAGATCCGAAAATAGCAATCCCTGATGAAAATTCCTGTGAAATCTTGAGATAATGGATAATGGATAATCGTGGAGCAATGCAAAAAAAAGGTTTGCAAGAATAAATGGAGAAAATCCTGAAGAAAAGCTTTGCAAAATTTCAACAGATATTCTTAGAGCAATGGTTCGAAGGAAATTTCACAAAAGAATGTTTAAAGTATTCCTCAAAGATGTCTAAGGAAAAAACTGAAATTTTTAAAATAATCCTAAAATAATTTTCGGGAGTAATTTCCGAAAACATCCTACCACTGTAGATTTTTTTAGAAAAATGATTGAATGAATTTTTGAAAAAAATCTCTTAGAAAACTAGGAATTTGGGAAAAAATGCTGTAGGAATTCTTGGAAAAATTATCTATGGGAGTCATGGAAGTCAGAGAAATTTTTCGAAAAAAATCCAAGAATTTCCCAAAGTTGCCATTGATAAAACTCTAGCAGATGTTATCAGAAAAACTTCAAGAGAATATCTTGTAGAAATTCTAGCAGCATGGTAGAAACTCCTCAAAGAACCCATGAACCCATGATAAATTGAGGAATCTTCGAACTAATATTCGGAAATTCCTGGAACAATCTTCTGCAGAAAGTATTTCTTCACGAAGAAAGCTTTCAGTTTATATATTGATACCCCAATGAAATTTCTGGAACAAATAGTGACGGAAAATTTTCAAACGATTTCTATAAAAACCTATAACGATTTCCGAAAGAGTTTACGATGAAATACTCAAAAAATATGGTATGGAAATCGTGGAGAAAGTTAAAGGAATACCTACTCGGAGATTTTTTTCAGTTATACATGCAAAAAAAATCCTGGAAGAATCATTGCGGGAATTTTGAATTTCTGACATTAGTTTCGGAATTGTTAGCGCAATTCATGGCATCATTATTGAACTTTTCGAGGAACTCGTGGAAAAATTCTCGGCAGAACTTCAATAGAATTCCGGGAGAATCTCTCAGAACAGCATTCTGATGCATCTTTTCACAATCTTATAAGAATTTTTTGAGATAGATCTTGACCGGTTTTCGAACATGTTTCTGGCATAGATTTTGGAGGAATCCTCGGAGTAATCTTTGAAAGAATTCTCTAAGGAATTTCCGATAAAAGATTCTGAAGAAATGTTTGAAGATCTCAGAGCAAATCATAAAAGAGCACAAACTTGAATACATTCCTGAAGGAATCTATGGATGACCTAAACTTTAAATCTCGAGTACATTCCCAGAAAATATGTGGAGAAACATATAGAAAATTCCTCGGAAAAATTCTTGGACTAATTCCTGGCAGACAATCCCGTAGAATCTCTTATCTTACAAAAATATTTACTGAGATTTTCGGAAACAATTTCAGAACAGGCTTAAGAACAAAATTCAGAGATATTATAAGAGGAATGCATGGATTTCTGTTGTAATCATAAGAGCAATGCAAAAACAATAGGTACTTGAACTAATTTTTGCAGCAATATTTGGCATTTCCTGAAAAAAAAAGCCTCTATTGAACCTAATTACTAGATGAACTTTCGGACGAACTTCTTCAGAAGTCTTTCAAAAAAAAAAATACAGTAGAAATGAACGGAGAAAACTCTATAGTAATTCACGCCGGACATCCTGCAGCAATTCTGCGAGAAGTTTCTCAAAGAACAATTGGAGGATTTTAAGAAGACTACCCGGTAGTATTCCAAGATAAATTTCTGGAAGATTTACGTAGGGAATTTTAGAACATATTTTTGATTTATTCATTGATGAATAAGATGGAAATGGAATAAACATCGATGAAATTCCTGAACGTTTTCTGGAGAAACCATCAAACCACCTTAGATGCATTCCAGGACAGATTGTCGACATATTCATGTGGAATTTTTTTATGACCTTCTAGTGCAAGTCTAGGTATTGTGAAAAAAAATATTATCAAATATGTATTATCATAAAAAAAAAAACAATGTAGAACAAAGCAAAGCTGATTTACCTATGAGTTGTAGGGAATATGAGTAAAACAGAAGTTGTATTGTTCAACAACAGTGCAACTTCTGGCAACACTGTTTTGCTCCAGTTGAATTCGTTCTCGAGTGCATCAAAATTTATGTTTTTTTTCTGCGTTTTATTCAATATTTATTTGTTCTCCATCGTTTTTCGGTCCGCTTTGTGTATTCGCCGTGTCTTGTTAGTGAAGTGCGGTACATTTCGTCAGCATAAGTGCAATTTTCGCGACATCGATTTGGTGATACGTGGTGACTGTTCAATATAAACACACCCCTCCTGCTACCCCCTCGATTTTTTTTTTCCTTTCGAGGAAGCGACATCTCGCGGCAACAAACGGAACATACCTACGCTTGCATGCAATATTGAATCCATACATCTCATCCGAGTTGAGTGGAAAGTACACCGTTTTGGCGATTCCATCTTCCCAGTAAGAAACGTTAGGCTCTCGTGAGACCAATCCTTCCCGCAGTTTCACGGTACTATTGACCGGAATGGATTGCATGAAGTGCAAAAATGCAACTTCCGATTCGGATCGAATCATTTGTCGTGGGTACTGCAAAAAATCGTTCCACATGAGCTGTGTGAGAATGGACCTCTCTTTTCGAGACTATCAGAAATCGAACGAAAAAAATGTACTTTGGATGTGTGATGATTGCGCTGATCTGTTTCTGAGTGATCCCTTCCGTAATTTGTCGTTGCGTTGTATCGCCGGAGATGCACCCGAAGAAGTGTCTCTCAACAGCCTCAAGGATGATATTTCCGAATTGAAGGGAATAGTGAAAACACTATCCTCCAAAGTAGATGGGAAAGCTATGACCCCCGTAGCATCTACACCATGGCCCGGATTCAACCGGATGCTGAGTCCGAGTAACGTCCCAAACACTCCAAAACGGAAACGCGTTGATAGTCAACCCAAGGAGAAAGCATCGATTATCCGTGGTTCGAAAGCAGCATCAGAAATGGTGAAAACTGTTTCGCCTCCAGAGGAGTTGTTTTGGCTGTATTTATCTGCGTTCGATCCAAGCACGTCCGATGATGACATCACCACTTTTGTGAAGAATTGTATGGATCTTCCTACCGACGTGTTGCCTAAAGTTGTGAAACTGGTTCCAAGAGATAAGGATCCAGCCACGCTCAGCTTCGTTACCTTCAAAGTCGGATTGAAAAAATCACTGAAGGATATGGCGTTGTCAAAGGAAACGTGGCCTGAGAACGTCTACTTTCGTGAGTTTGAATCCCAGCCAAAAAACCAACGAAGAGTCGTCCGAGTGATAGCAGACAAGAATCCGCTCGACAGACAATAGCTCATCGTTGGACGCCGGGACGCAAGCCTGCCCCCAGTACTTTGGAAGCCTTGAACCCGCCCACCACAGTCGAGCCATTCCCGCCAGCGGCCTGCAGTCGTCCCGGTCCTGTGTGTGGTGTCGGTGACGAGGTCTTCCGAAATTCAAACGCAGGCAAGTACAACACTTCTATGAACAATTCGTGCTCTCAAATGTATGCAGTTTCCAGCCCGTCCGCATCGCACAACATCGACCGTCTCTTCCTGCTTCAACCTCCGGGACGCACACCTGCCCCCAGTACTTTGGAAGCCTTGAACCCGCCCACCACAGTCGAGCCATTCCCGCCAGCGGCCTGCAGTCGTCCCGGTCCTGTGTGTGGTGTCGGTGACGGGGTCTTCCGAAATTCAAACGCAGGCAAGTACAACACTCCTATGAACAATTCGTGCTCTCAAATGTATGCAGTTTCCAGCCCGTCCGCATCGCACAACGTCGACCGTCTCCTCCTGCTCCAGCCACCGGGACGCACGCCTGCCCCCAGTACTTTGGAAGCCTTGAACCCACCCACCACAGTCGAGCCCTTCCCGCCAGCGACCTGCAGCCGTCCCGGTCCTGTGTGTGGTGTCGGTGAAGAGGTCTTCCGAAATTCTTGTGCAGGCAAGTACAACGTCCCTTTGAGCAACTCATGCACTGAAAAACGCGTTGTTTCCAGTTGTCCAACTGACGGTCCAATCGCCATATCGACCCCGTCATTATCCAGCGCCCCCTCGCCCAGCAGTCATCAAGATATCACCGTTTACTATCAGAACGTTGGCGGTATGAACAGTAGTGTAGCGGATTTCCATGTGGCTATCTCCGGAAGTTGCTACGACATCATCGTCCTCACCGAGACTTGGTTAGATGCACGAACGCTTTCCCACAACGTGTTTGGAAACGACTACGAGGTTTTTCGATGTGACAGGAGTGCCGATAACAGCACCAAACTAACAGGCGGGGGTGTTCTAATAGCTGTGAACACTAGGCACAAGGCGAGGAGATTCGATAACCCCTCATGGACACGTTTGGAGCAAGTGTGGGCATCGATCAAACTGGGCGATCGTAACCTTTTTCTCTGCGTACTGTATGTTCCTCCTGATCGTGTACGTGACGTATCCCTTATCGAATTACATTGTCAGTCAGTATTCTCCATCCTGGAAATCGCTAAACCTAGAGATGAAGTCGTCGTGATGGGTGACTTCAATCTTTCAGAGATCTCGTGGAAGAGTTTATGCAATGGATTTCTCTTTCCTGATGTGGATCGTTCAGTCATTCACTCCTCCGCATCTTGCCTTCTGGACAACTACAGTGCTGCAACTCTCTCTCAAATCAACCACGTTACAAATCAGAACAACCGTAGCTTAGACCTCTGCTTCGTCAGTGCGCAGGACACCGCACCGCTCATATGCGAAGCACCTGCTCCTCTAGTGAAATTAACACTCCATCATCCCCCTTTGCTGCTTACAATCGACGCTAAGTTGCCTCTGGAATTTGTCATTTCACCGATAGCCGTTTCCTACGATTTCCGCAAGGCCGATCATCGTAGTATCACCGAACTGTTATCCAGCCTTGACTGGGGAGATATCCTTGATACCGAGGACATTGAGGCTGCTGCCCAAACTTTGTCCAATGTGCTGGCATACGTTATTGATAGACACGTTCCTAAGAAGCTACATCGTAACTCATCACGTCCTGCTTGGGAAACAAGCGAACTCCGTTTGCTGAAGTCTGAAAAGAGAGCTGCCTTGAGGAAATTCACCAGACACCGCACACTGTTACTTCGGAGTCACTATGTGAGGATCAATTACGAATATAAGAGAGTTGCGAAGCGATGCTTTCGTCGTTATCAGCGTGGCATGCAGAGGAAGCTGAAATCTCATCCGAAACAATTTTGGAAATTCGTGAACGAACAGCGCCACGAATGCGGTTTGCCATCGTCTATGGGGCTCAATGGAGTTGTCGCCTCCTCCCCGCAAGACATATGCAATCTCTTTGCTGATAAATTTGCTAGTGTCTTCACTGATGAGGAATTGGATGAAAACAACGTTGCACTCGCCGCTAGCACAGTTCCACACTCTGGGCAATCTCTGAGCAGCGTAGACATCGATGAGAACATGATCGAAAGGGCTTCCCTGAAGCTCAAGACGTCGCACAATCCGGGACCCGATGGAATTCCATCTGTATTTCTCAAAGCCCAAATCAACTGCCTATTGTTACCATTACTTCACGTATTTCGACTCTCCGTGACAACTGGCTTATTTCCGTCCTTCTGGAAGTTAGCACACATGTTCCCAGTCCACAAAAAGGGAAACAGGCAAGAAGTTGGTAACTATCGCGGTATTACTTCGCTCTGTGCCATCGCAAAGTTGTTCGAAATCGTCATCATGGACCCGCTGTTCACTCACTGCAAATCGTACATCAGCATCGACCAGCATGGATTCATGCCGGGCCGTTCAACGGCCACTAATCTGCTATGCCTTACCTCCTATATCACCGAGAGAATGTCGAAGCGCGTTCAAACCGACGCCATTTACACTGACTTGACTGCAGCCTTTGATAAACTGAACCATCGTATTGCTGTAGCTAAGCTCGATCGGCTGGGGATACACGGAACTCTCCTGCAATGGTTTCGATCATACCTCACTGGTCGCCGTCTGTCCGTCGTTATAGGTGATTGTCAGTCCGTTTTGTTTGCCGCCACGTCCGGTATCCCACAGGGCAGCCACTTGGGACCCCTGATTTTTTTGATCTATTTTAATGACGTGAACTTGGTGATCAAAGGTCCACGATTATCTTATGCGGATGATCTCAAACTATACCTTCGTATTCAATCGATTGAAGACTGCTACTTTCTCCAACGTCAGTTGAATGCGTTTGCTGAATGGTGTGCACTAAACCGAATGGAAGTTAACCCGTCCAAGTGCTCGGTGATTTCGTTTTCCAACAAAAAACGTTCTATACTGTTTGATTATAGTTTGTCAGGCACCAGAATTGAACGCGTCAGCCAAATTAAAGATCTTGGTGTAGTTTTGGACCAGCAGCTCTCTTTTAAACAGCATATTAGCTACGCTGTCGGGAAAGCCTCCAGTATTCTGGGCTTCATATTCCGATCAGCCAGGGAATTCACGGATATCTTTTGCCTAAAATCCTTGTACTGTGCCCTATCCCGCTCCATACTAGAGTATTGTTCGGTTGTTTGGAACCCGTTCTACAGTAACGGCGTCGAAAGGATCGAATCTGTTCAACGACGCTTTTTGAGATACGCTCTTCGGCGTTTGCCTTGGTCTAATCCATATCGTTTGCCAAGTTACGAGAGCCGTTGTCAACTGATCCACCTTGAACCATTATCGTCCCGCAGAGATACAGCTAGGGCTCTGTTGATCTCAGATATTCTGCAGGGACATATTGACTGTCCCCCTATTCTGGGACAAATCGACATCAATGTTCAACCTCGTGCTCTTCGCAACAACTATATGATGCGGCCACCGTTGAACCGAACGAACTACAGCATGTTTGGGAGTGTAAATGGGTTACAGCGTAATTTTAACAGAGTTTGCTCATTGTTCGACTTTAATGTTTCTCGTCAAATCCTTCGCCGAAGATTTAGTTCGTTTTTTTCAAGGCCAACTTAGTTTTTATGTATTTTTTGTTTAACTGTTAGTGAAGTCTTTTTATTGTTTATATTTAAGTTTTATATTTGACTGTGATTCCTTAGGTATGTAATATTAGACTTTAGATTTAAGAAACATCATTGGGGCTTATATGGAGCCTGTTGATTAGACAAATAAATAAATAAATAAATAAACATGTTTATTGTTTTATCAATCATTTCACTGTATTTAATAAGCACATTACATTTTGAAAAACATTTGTTTCAAATCACTCGCGAGAGTTTCATCCGTACCTCTTTCTGAAATTTTCCGGATTGGTCATTTTTCTTCCCGGTGGGCTCTAGCTCTATTTTCTCGCCAAACAAATATTCATCGGACAGCTGGTACCGCTTCAGGTCAGCTTCGTTCATACCCGCAGAAGATCTTTTCCTCTCGTTTTGTTTTTCTTGGTCCCTGCGCTCCGATACCGATGGTCGATCCCTCTTATGCTTGTGCCTGGATGAGTCCTTTTCCTGTGCGATGTGTTTCGGTTGCTTCTGTCCGCCTTCTTCCTTGTGTTTCGGTGATTCTCGCTGCTCCTTCTCTTCCCTGTGCTTTGATGATTTTTTCTCACTCCTCTCCTCCTTCGAAGAGCCCTCCGATGATCGTCTCTTCTTCGAAGGGAGGTTTTCATTGTGGCACTCCTTCTTCGGTGATGCCGACCGCTTCTCGGTGTGGCGCCGTTCCGGTTCCAACATCTCTGCGCTAGGGAAATCTCCTCCCATGTAAACAAAGGTCCGTAACAGCAACTCCGACCGGCGGGTCCTTAAGTGCCCCACACAATGCATACGTTTGCGTGTGCGTGACAGTAGTTTGACACATTTCCCATGGGAAAACTGTCAAAAAAACGCAAACCTCGACGGAACGGACGCTATGTGTTCCAGGCTTTATGAAAAACTGGTACGTGATGTTGATTTGTTCGCAGCACTCGGTGCACACAAATCTCGGCAGTTCGTTGTCTTCTGGTGGTTGATGGGGAAAACACTGCATCAGTTGCATTCGCAAATGCTGATTTGTGCCGATATCCACGAGATGGTTCTTCTTCAGACATAGCCGGCAAACTTCCGCTGTCTGAGAACTGCGAGAACGGTGAACGATTCCGGAATCCATGGTTGACTGATAAATTGCTGAAGTATGCTTAGATCAAACACTTTACTTGCTTGGGTGGCTATTGTCGACTCTGTTTGCATTTTATATCAGAAACAGGTAACTCATTGTTTGTACATATGTACCAATATGCTAAGTATGAGGAGGGGTTTTGGGTAGCTCAACCGATTCATCTACCAGGTACATTTTGTTGTATTTCTTAGTGCAGTTAGAGATGTGAATATTGTTAGGTAGGTACCAATTGATTCTACCTTGGTTTCTTTTCGATAGAACAGCACTGTGGTTATTTCGACCACTTATGGGTAACAAATCAGAAAACATGCTTGAATACGGAAAAAACATTATCATTGATTTTTTGTGCAAAAATACCCTCTGTATTGCTGTAGTTCTACAAGCGCCCACATTATGCTTTCATGAATCTGAGGATGGCAACGTACTCTAAACACTGTACAATTATTCGTTTTTAAACTGTACCTCTGTGTTGAGTAGGGTAAAAGCTCCCTTAGTGGAGGTAGTACCAATAGTGGTGGTAGTGCCAATTTAGCACTATTTCGACCAAAAAGCTTGCAAATGACATTTTTAATAGATGTATCGTACCTTATTAATAACCTCAATTCAGTTTTGTGTTCAGGATTTGCCGAAAAACCTATTTTAAACATTTTTTTCCTTAATTTTTTTGGTCCTTTGAACCTATAGTGGTGGTAGTGTTAATATAGTGGTGGGTCCCATAAGAATTCAAAGGGATGCGCCACTATAAGAACCAATGTTAAATTTTACCTCCATAATAGGAACCGTGTACCAATAGTTGGTGCAAGTGATATATTAGAAAAAAAAACTGAAATAAATAATGGTTTTCATATTTTTCCGAGCAAATTTAAGTGAAAAACTACCGATTAACGTTTTCAGACTTTTTATTTTGTGGTTTTATCAATTTTGTTAAATTATTTTACTACAAGGAGCTACTAATAGCACCACAATTGGTACATTTACCCTATTTGATGCCACCCCAAATAATTTCAAGGATGGAATGACCCCCCGGTCATGTTGATAACTGGATGCTCTTTCAGATGTTTGAGCCTCTCAAGAATCAAGCGAGGAGTTTTGAATTCTTTCCTTATATTTTACCTGTCTATTTGAAGTCGTCTCAATTATGCCCTTTTGAAACGATTTCGTTCATAAATCTTATTACATCGTACTCTCATGCTACCGGAAAACAAAGCGGACGCTTTGAAATTATGTAATTTACCAGGACAATACATCAAAATGATTTGAAATAAAGCCCATTATCAGAGCACTACACAGTCTCGTAAGTGCCTAGGGTGGGAGCAAGGAGAGGAGCATTGACACATAAATGGTAGCTGCGTGATTTATGGTGGTATTTCTTAAGTCAAAGAGCGAAGAGATATCAGAAATACGGAATTGTGAGGGCAACTTTTGTAATTGTCTTATCCATAGCAAACTTACTGAATCATAGGCCCAGAAGAATGGAAACGTTAATCGCAACCATAACTCTACATGTCTAGCAACTATACCTACCAGCGAGCATATAATGTTCTAACGTGCCTCTGTAGACGGCTTTATTATACCCTGTGCCCATGTGGATCTACCTAGCATCGAATTAAAAATGCATATAGCATGTTTCATGCATTATTATAGACCTGACTGGATACATAGTTACCATAGGTACCTATGTTCAGTGAAAGTCGATTTCCATACAATATGGCAAACTTCGACGTGCTGTAATTTTGTTCTCCTATGATCGATTGTACTAAAAATTCTACATCCAACTACAAACATGGTGATTTTTTTTTACATCAAAATTTGAAAAAAAAAAAAAAAGATCGCGTGTCAAAAAAATTCCAAATTTTTAGCGTGCATCGGTGTTGTGAATTTTGTTTAAAAAAATATACCTACTAGTTTTCTGATCTATTGGAACTGACATAAATTTTGTTTCAATTTTGTCTCGATTTGGAATAGATTTTTGCCTGTTCCACATCCTTTTTGACAGTCCAGTTTGTTTCCAACACGGTTGTTTGTCGTCGATTCGCAGCTGTTCGCTGAAAAGAACTACGAAATTTTCATCAAATTCCAGAATCGTAAAGCGCCTGTGGAGGGGGGAGTTGACATAATACAAATTAAATATTGGCATCGGCTTTACTTATTATCAATAACAAACTCAAAAGCACTCATGGAGGTGGTTCGTGATTCTAGACGAGAAGAACTGACTGAAGTTTCCTAAAAAAAATCGGAAATGGGCGATTAGAAATATGATGAAACCAGAAGGCCAGAAGAAGCCGAGGGATAGCGCGTAAAAGCATGCATTTCCTGATGTAGTTAGGGAATATGGAAAGAAGCAACTAGTTCCTGCAGATGTAGGAATAATTCCGGGATCAATCGGGTAGTCCGATAGGTATTTTAAGATTAGCGAACGTAAAGATTCTGGAGGAAATCGCCGGTATCGGAAAATTTTGGGTGATTCTAGGAATTCCCAGAGGAACTCCTGGAGGAATCCCCACAACAATTCCCGTGAGAACTCCCAGAGCAGGGTTTCTCAAACTTTTCCAGCATGCGACCCACTTTTGTTTTTTGAAGAATTTCGCGACCCACCAGCACGTATTCCTATAACATACGTGATATTTTGCAAATTTAGAGTGACTTTTTATATGTATGTATCGTTTTCTCATAAAGGTTTTGATAAACTACGTTACGTAGCACTGAAACTAAAACAAGTTGGAAGTCTTAGTAAGGTTAAGACACCCAAGTGCTCAGCTTCAGCAGACTCTTAGCCGAAAGAATTTGAGAAAAAAAAATACAAGTTTCTAATATATTTACCCATTTGGCTCTGTTGGGTACACAACTCAATGGAGGTAGGTTCGCTTCACTCACCTGAACATTCAGCAGCAACGACTTACCAGGGCCTCCGACTCGCTGTTGACAGCTGCGCTCGTTGCCCGATGCCGACGACCGTGCTCGTCAAGGCCACCACCCGACGATGTGAAATTCCGTTCGCTGCGTCCAGCCGATGATGGGAATGCTTCCAGCTGCACTAGTGGCAGCTACCAGTCGCTCGATGCCGACAACCGCGCTCGACACGGTCACCAGCCACCACTTCTGCTTCGAAGGACCACGGCCTAAAGCCGAACTCTCGCTTGCTTCCACCGGACTCGTTCACCTTTCGGCTCACTTCGGTTATGTTAAAAAAAACACTTTACTTTGTTCCGTTCGTGTCGGAGGTTTAATAGATACTGATACTGATTGATTTTTTTTTTCCAAATTCATTTTTATTCAATTCTTTTACTTTTTGTACATGTATAGTTATTTAAGAGATTTAGAAACAATTTTCTTTTCAGCCTTTTTTCCAATTTTGATTTGTATCAGTGACACACATTTGATAATTCTTAGTGATTTTGAGGTTTTCATTTGATGATACAGAGCATCTAGTTTCTTTTAATTTGATAACCTACTTAACCTAAAATTGTATAACCTAGTTTACCAGCGCTCGGATGAGCGGATATTCCGAGGAGTTCGCGTTCTCAATTAAGTTCTCGATCGCCTCTTCGATCCTCGCTGCTACAGTTTTGCACCCCGTGGCGCGGTGAAGGTCACTTATTCTTGAGTCGAACGGTGCGTTGAGAATTGTTCTTAGCAATCGATTTTGGACCACTTGTAGCTTCTGTATGTGACACTTGGCGCAGGTACCCCATACCGGCATCGCGTAGTTCACAACTGGAATGATGATCGCTTTGAGAATTGCCAACTTGTTCTTTTGCGTTAGTCGAGACCGCCGGTTGATCAGGGGGTACAACGATTTAATCAGTCCGGCGCAGCGGTTTCTTAGGTTGTCGGTGTGTGTCCTGTAGAGCCTTTTGTTGTCAAAAGTTACTCCAAGGTAACCGACCTCGTTTGACCAATCCACGGGGGTACCGTTGATTTTGATCACGCAGTCCGGAGGAGGTAGCAGTTTCGGCGACTGGCGGTGCCGGAAAAGGATCACTTGAGTTTTCGTCTCGTTCACCTTGATCTTCCAGCTGGTGAGATACGAGACAAAGGTGGTAACTCCTTGTTGTAGTCGCGACCTGTAGGCCGTGGGGGTTCGGCCATTCGCTAGGAAGGCGCTATCGTCAGCGTATAGGCACAAACAGCAGCCGGCGGGTAGTTGCGGTACATCCGAAGTGTACAGGCTGTATAGGATGGGCCCTAGGAGGCTGCCCTGGGGCACTCCAGCAGGGATCGTGTGGGCTTCCGAGGCTGCGCCTGCTAGGTGTACTTGGAATGTCCGATTTCCAAGGTAGTTCCGAATGATCCTCGTCAGGTATCCTGGGACGTTGGCTTGCACCATTTTGTGTATGAGCCCGTCGTGCCAAACGTTGTCAAACGCTTTCTCCACGTCGAGCAGGGCCATGGCTGTGTTATTGGAAAGCACTTTGTTCCGGTGGATGAAATTTTCGACACGGACCAGTTGGTGGACGGCCGAGTGACCCTTCCTAAAGCCAAACTGTTCCGGGGCGAAGATGTTGTGCTCATCTACAAACTCAAGCAGTCGGTAGAGGATGAGTCGTTCCAGCACCTTGCTGACAGCCGAGAGCAATGATATGGGCCGGTAGCTTGTTGGGTTGGTCGGATCTTTTCCGGGCTTCGGGATGGGAATCACCTTCCCCAACTTCCATCTGGTCGGAAAATAGTCCAGCTCGAAACATCTCGTGAACACTGCTGCAAGGTGTCGGTATGCCTTGTTGGAGAGCTTCTTCAACTCAAGGTTAAAGATTCCATCGTTTCCTGGCGCCTTCATGTTTTTGCCGCGCTTTACGGCCGCACGAACTTCATCTTCAGTGATTCGTCCTGCGAAGGGGGCTTCGGTGGTTTGGTCAAGCTGGTGGATGGATTGCTGTACCGCGGCTTCGTGGGGGCTGTCCATGCCGGCACCAAGGTTATGGGCCTCGACCAGCTTGTTGGCGATGGCGTTGGCTTTCTCCGTAGGGGATACCAGTATTTCGCGGTTGTTCTTCAGAGGCGGGACGGTTTTTGGCTTCTTCTTCAAGATTTTTGCTACCTTCCAGAATGGCCTTGAATGATCGGTCATTTGGCCGATGTCATTGGCAAATTTCTTGTTCCGGATGATGAGCATTCGTTCCGCAATCAACCTGTTGAGCTGCGAGAGCTCCCTTTTCTTTAGGGGGCAACATGTTCTTTGGAACTGCCGCCTTACGGTGTTCCTCTGTTGGATGAGGCACCGCGTGTGGTCGTCGATTGCGGTGAACTGTCGCTTGATTGGCACCCGACGGATGCATGCTTCCTCGGCGGCGTGGATGGCATCCTCGAATACGCCCAGTTGTTGTTCGATGTCTGCTGTGGTCGTCAGGGTCGGTTCTTCCGGGAGACGGCTATCGACTACGCGGCTGAAAGCCACCCAGTCTACTCGATGAAAATCTCGTCTCATCGCTGTCGGATAGTGGTCCGAACTGAGTTCGTGGTGGGTGGTTGGCTTTGACAGTGCCTGATCGGAGAGGAACAGGTCCAGGGTTGACGTTCTCCCGGCTGGGGAGAGGTACGTTGGGTCATCCGGGAAATGGACGGTACATGTTGCGGATTCTAGATGGACAGCAAGAAGGTTGCCGTTCCTGTTGCTCCTCTGGTTCCGCCAAAGACTGTGGCGGGCGTTCAGATCTCCTGCCACCACAAAGTTGGATTGATTGGTGGTGAGTTTTCGTAGATCCTCTACGAAGAGTTTCGACGTGCCGTTGCTGTCCACACATTGCGTGGGCATGTAGACAGCGAACAGCGTGAGGTCGCCGCTCTCGGTGTGTATTTTCACGCCGATGGCTTCGATAACGTTGGTCCTTGGATGGGGGAGGATGTCATAGCGGATGCCATGCTTTATGACGACGGCTACACCACCGCCGCTTGAATTTGACCGGTCCAGCCGGACAAAAGTGTGTTGAGGGAGCGAGAAATTTGATTGCGGGTTTAGGTGGGTCTCTGTTATGACACCCACATCAATTTTGTGCTGAGCAAGGAAATTGCTCAGCTCAATCTTTTTCGCTCGGAGGGAGCGAGCATTCCAATTGGAGATGCGAAGGTGGCGGGGCTCTCTAGACCCCATACTTACATACCATGTATCCGAGGACCTCGACCTGGTCCGACTTCGTTTTGCACCGCAGTAGCCTACCGCGGAACTCGGTGAAAATTGTCCACAGTTCGGCTGAACTGTAGAGCGCTTCGGTTGCTTCCTCGGATGTTGGGACGCTCTGCGGAGTGCTCGCATACACTCCGGCTCTGATGCGGGGGTCGATACGCCTCTCGGTTGCTTCAGGGTGTTTTGCGATCCGTGGTCCCACGAATCGCGGAGCTTCGCCAGTTACCGAGCTGTTTGGCAGCGCGGGAAAATTTGCCGCATTCAGTGCAGGAGCAGCGGGAGCCTTGCCTGCCGTCTTCTGGCCCGGCCGATTTTTCGTGGAGGATTGTTGCCGAATCCGCTGGTATTCGGCTCGCTTCGGGCAACCGCGATCGGTCGCCGGGTGGGCACCGCCGCAGTTTGCGCATCGTTTCGCTTGGCCGTCCTTCGATGAGCACTTTTCGGTGTCGTGGTTTTCACCGCAGTTGTTGCACCTGCTTTTCAGGTGACAGTTTCTTGTACCATGGCCATGGTACAGGCAGTTAGTGCACTGCGTCACGTCCGACCGCTTGTTCCGGTAGGAATCCCACCGAACGATGATGTGGCCAACCTCCTTGATCTCCCGGAGCTTGGTCAGATTGGTGGATCCCTTGCTGAAATGCACCAGGTACAGGGTTTCTTCTCGATCGGCGCTGTCCTCCTTTCGCCGGATGATGTGCGCAGCCACCGCGTCGAGGTTGTGTTTGGTAATCAGCCGTTGCCGAAGATCTTCCGGGTCCACCAGGGGCAGTCCGCGAATCACCGCCCGGTATGGTCGGTCCGATGGCTTGTCGTGCGTATAATATTCCCAACCATTTTGGTCGAGAATCTTCCGCACTTTGGAGACATCGTCGTCACTGGTGCACATGACCTTCGTACCGAACCGAGTGATTTTGTACGAAAGATCGGCGACGCTTGCGTTCAGTTTTGGCGCGAGGATGGCAAAACTGATGTTTTTCACAACCAATGGTGGTTGCTTCTTCTTTCCGGGGGATCCCGGCGATGTGACCACCGGCTTGGTAGTCTGGTCCGCTGTCTCGTTTGCCAGTGTGACAAACTTGTTCTTGTTTAGCAGCTGTTGAGTCAGCTTCTCGCTGTCAGCAGCTGCTGGATCGATCTTCTTCCGCTTCGGCTTCCTGGTAGGGGAGTTTGCCGGGCGAAACGGCATCTCCTCCTCCGACTCCATCCCACGACGAAAGAACTCGGTAAAATCGCTTTTTTATCACGAGAGCGCAGCTTCAATACGTCCGCACGGGGCGAACACTCAGACTGGAATGATCGATACTGATTGATACTGATTGATGAAAATGGATTTCTTATATACTCTAATATTTGTCAGCCGGCGCCTACTGAGCCACGCTGTTGACTCCGCCCCTTCGGTGTGCAAACTGCTGGAAAGCGCCTCGCTGTCGTCGTCTCGATGATATTTATACGGGTGGCGGCACGGTACCCGTATCATTGTCGCTTGCACGCGTTGGGCGCGTACAGGCTCTATGCAACACTACACAACAGGTTTTCTGTATTCTCTCACACATTCAAGAAGTAAACAAGAAAAAAATACAATTTATTCAAAGTATTTGAAGATATTGAGGAAATTTTATTCTTCTACAGAAATACAAAATCTACTTTAAAATGAAAAATCGTGTTGCAAATGCTATAAATATTTACAGCGAGTGGGAGAACATCAAAAATTTTTAGAATTACAGTACTGCTGGATGGTCAGATGAATCCTATTGAATTTTTTAGTCATATCCTTCATACACTATTTTCATTGAAATCACTTTTCCGTTATTCTGATATCCGTAAATGTTCAGATTATCGACATTCAGCAGAATTTTACCGAAGTATAGCTGTACTAAAGCTCGATAAAGTTAAGGTTTATTTTTAAAGATTGATTTTTTTTTCTGAAACTGGCGTGTTGATCTAACAGAAATGCAAACTGTAAAACTAACTTTTACCCGAACACAAGTAAAATCTAAAATTTTACCCTAATCTCAAACCTTCTTATTACAATTCATAATTCCAGAATTGATTTCAGAACGCAGATAGTAGCATCAATATTCAATATGCCCCAGACTAAGACTTTTGAATAGAATTAAGGAGAAACCGAATTTTTGGAAATAACTGCCGATTCTTCAAGCGAGTATTTGTAAATTTCAAAATGACTGGCAACATAATTAGACATAAGTTATTTAAGACGATTGGTGGGAGTTCGGCTTTGCAGTCTAAAGTTCTCTAGAACGACCGTTTAGGATTCGTCCCTACGTTTCGGCAATTGTTGGTGCCTTCTTCAGGGGAAAAATCATGAATATCGTTCACCGTCTAATGTCTTTGCTAATAGTGTTGTCGTGTTATGTTGTGGTAGGTTGTACATATGATTCGTTTTTGTGTTAAATTTGTCCATTTACTTAATATAATCACTGTTTTAATTTTTGCACTTTTGGATGGAGTAGCTATTTTCTTTAACTTTAGGGTTTTTTTTTTTGTTTTTTTTTTATTAGACATTTATTACAATTTTATTACATTTATTATTAGACATTTATTACAATATTGCTGAAGCCTTCGCGACCCACCAAAACTCAGCCCTCGACCCACCAGTGGGTCGCGAAACGCTGTCCTAGAGGAATCCCCGGAGAAGCTCATGAAGGAATTCCCAGAGGAACTCGTAGAGGAATTTCCGAAGGATCTCCTAGAAGAATTTCCGGAGGATCTCCTAGAAGAATTTCCGGAGGAACTTCTGGAGAAATTTCCAGATCAACTTCTGGAGAAATTCTCGGAGAAACTCCTGGAGGAATTCCCAAAGGAACTCCTAAAAAAATTTCCGGAGGAACTTCTGGAGAAATTGCCGAAGGAACTCCTGGAAGAATTTCCGGAGAAACTCCTGGAGGAATTTCCGAAAGAACTGCTAGAGGAATTACCGAAGTAACTCCTGGTAGAATTCCCGGAGGAATTTCTGGAGAAAGAAGGAATTCTAGAAATTCCAAGAGAAATCCTGGAAGAACTTCTGGAGGAATTCCAGAAATCATGATGGAATTTCTGGAGGAATTCCAGAAGTCCTGGAGGAATTCCTGGAAGATTTCATAGAGGATTTCCCGAAGGAACTCCTGGAGGAATTCCCAGGGGAACTCCTGGAGAAATTTCCAGAGGAACTCCTGGAGGAATTCTAGGAATCCTGGAAGAATTTCGGGAATCCTGGAGGAACTTCTGGGAGGATTCCCGGAGGAACTTTTGGAAGAATTCCCGGAGAAACTCCTGGAGGAATTCCATGAATCCTGGAATTCGATTCGATAGTTGAGCCATCTGACGGCAGCATACAGGGAAAGACAAACTTATCGGGACAGGCAAAATTTTCACTTTTCAAAAAATGTTCAATTAGCTGTAACTTTTCGAAAAGTGCATCAAATATTCTCAAATTTTTACTGTAAGTTGATCAACTAGATGTGTATCAGTGGACAAGGTTTGAAATCGGGCTATTCTGCACGAAATGATAAAGATTTTAGAAAAAAGAAATAATTATCCGATAGCCAACTTCGAGCTGTTATATCTCCGGATTCAATGAACCGAATGCAATGAAATTTTGACCATTTATGACTTATATAATGAGCTCTTAAAACGTTTAACTGAACCTAAAATTATTACCAACAGAAAAAGTTGTAGCGATTTCATTCATTTTATGATTTTTTAGTAAATTGGTCTATTTTTAATATGCATCCCATTACATTTTCGATTAATTTCCGGCTATGTTGTTACTTTCTTTCAAAACATATTTATTAGGCCTGTCCACCTTTTCAAAAATGTTCTCTGATTCTCAAGTCAACCCCCATATTTTGATTTACATCCAAAAAGAAGTAACTGGTCAAAGTTTCAGCCAAATCCAATGAAATTAGGAGGTGCATCAAATCAATTTTGTGTTTTTCGACTATTTTTGAACTTCAAAAAATCATAACTACACTAAAACTTGTCAAAACTTAATTCTTTTGGCACAAATTTAAAACTATACTTGTTTCCTACAAGTTCTCCGAACAACGTTTGCCAATAAAATTGAAGGAAACATGTGAAATTATCACATTTGTGATCAGAAAAAAAACCTTAAAAAGTTGATTTTTTGATAGATTTCGTTCTGGAACACCCTTATATTCTTAATAAGTTGATTTTTTTTAAAACGGCATCATATTCTCTAATGTTTTTTGATTATTTGCTTCTTTCATACCAATGCTGTAGCAGTTGAGCAAACATTATTGAAATTCGAAATTTACAGGACTGTTTTGTACATCTCAAAATATTTTTTGGCATATTTTGAAGCAAACTTACATTTTTTAAAAATCATTGAAAAATTGATGTTTTGTTCACCTTTCAGAAGTCATTGTTTATTTTGCTTTGAATCGCTACAATTAACAAAATTTAAATTTTCCCCAAATCATTCTATCCGAGTTTAATAGTTTAAGGGAATCGAATACACTCTAAAAATTATTTTCCTTAAAATTACACGGAAAATAAAATTTTTCATGAAAGGAATTTAAAAAAAAATATTTCAACAATATTCATAAAATCTCAAAATGTTTTCATCTCAAAAAATCCGTACCCCAAATAGGCTTCCAGGAAAAATATAAAAGTGTGGGAATGTTCAAAAATAAAAATTAGAAAAATCAAAAACTGGAATTCACGAAATCGAGAATTAAAAAGAATCATCTTCCAAAACATGTTTAAATCGATTTTAGATGACGAAAAACGATATTTAGATCAAAATCAAAAATTTGGGTATTAGAGAGTTAAGTTTTGACAAGTTTTAGTGTAGCTATGATTTTTTGTAGTTCAAAAATAGTCGAAAAACACAAAACTGATTTGATGCACCTCCTAATTTCAATGGATTTGGCTGAAATTTTGACCAGCTTCTTTTAGGATGCCAATCAAAATATGGGGTAGACCGATGCAAATTTTGAAATTTTCGCTCCCCTAGGCTTAAACGATGACAATTTGGGTGCTGATCATCCCACCAAAATTTGAAATTATTCGGATGAAATTTGACTGAGCACACGGCATTTAAAGTTTGTATGGAAATTACTATGGGAAATCTCGTGTTTCTTTTGCACAGGCTGTAATATTGTTCTATGATGTCTTATTAATCAAACCGATACTGATTTAAATAGCTTACATTGCCATCTATCAAAGTGCCGAAGACACATGACACGTAAAACCTATAGAAAAATTGTTATTCAATAAAATTTAGTTTTTAATCTTTAGCAATGATATTTTATTTTACTTCTTGGGAACACTGCGGGAGGAAAATTATGCCTAGTAGGCCACATGAAAATTTTGCAATGCCAAATGTCAACATGGAAATGCAAAGGCGTGAAGCAACAACGACTACAGCAGCACCAAGTTTTTGTGTGGTTATAAATTGGGCAGAAAATAACCGGCTGGAAACAAAAAGTCGTGGATTATCTAAGAGGATACTCTTCTGCTTTCAGATACTCAGAAATACAATACGATAGGGTCGAATCGAGCCAATTTATTGCTAATGTTCGGCAACTCAAAACATCCCTCACCCGGGTGTTATTATACATTATAATCCAGATAATTTAAAATCGATTCCGGGTTGACCAGAAGAATAAGTTTATAGCCTAATATATTTGTTAAATAAAGTTAAGCCATAGAGTTCAGGGATCCTTAACCACAGACGAACTGATACTTAAAGTTTATTAATTTTCATTCAACCAGTAAATGTCTCAATCATTCCCAAAAATGCTTTTCCAATGCCATACTGAACCTTAACTCTCAATAACAAGATGAAATTCATGGTGATGGTGATCAAACGTAGTAAAATCGTGACCTGATTTTTTTTATAGTTGGCTCTTTGGGGATCGGTATACAGAAAATAAGGATGTGGCCAGGCACCTACATTGGTGCGTGGAATCACAATTTCAGGAAATCATAGCAAAAAAAATGTTTATTAGCAGTTCACCTTCATCGGTTCCCCTTCAATTGCAGCTCATTCTGTTTTCGTTTTGACACATTGCATTGCTCAATTTGTCCTTGCCTACTAGGTAAAATTTTCCTCCCGCAGTGTTCCCAAAAAGGAAAGTAAAACATCATTACTAAAGATTTAAAATTAAATTTTATTGAATAGCAATTTTTCTATAGGTTTTACGTGTCATGTGTCTTTGGCATTTTGATAGATAACAATGTAAGCTATATGAATCAATATAGGTTCAATTCTTAAGACATCATAGAAAAATACTACAGCCTGTGCAAATGAAAGATAACATTTCCCATAGTAATTTCCATACAAACTTTAAATGGCGTGTGCTCAGTCAAATTTGATCCGAATAATTTCAAATTTTGGTAGGATGATCAGAACCCAAAATGGCATTGTTTAAGCCTAGGGGAGCGAGAACTTCAAAATTTGCATCGGTCTAATATGGGGGTAGACTTGAGAATCATAGAACATTTTTGAAAAGGTGTACTGGCTTAATATTTATATTCAAGACAATTAGAGGGAATTTAATAGAACTATAATTAGCATATTAAATTTTGAAACGATGGTGAAATTTAATAAAATTTGGTGTTTTATTAGAGAAAGAATCTAATCGTTATAGTTCTCTTCCGTGTTAAACATTTAAAGTTGAGTCAAACGGTTTTCAAAGCTCATTATATAAGTCATAAATGGTCAAAATTGCAAAATAGCCCGATCTTTTTAAAACTTTGTTCACTGATACACAACTAGTTGATCAACTTACTGTAAAAATTTGAGAATATTTGATGCACTTGTCGAAGAGTTACAGCTAATTCAAAAATTTTTGAAAAGTGAAAATTTTGCCTGTCCCGATCATTCTGTCTATCCCCTGTAAAACTGCTTGAGGAGCGTTTGTATTGTTTGTTCTTGGTCACGATTTAATTGTGAGTAAAAAGCGGAATCGTTTACTCTCCGATTTATTTATTCATTTATTGTCGTCAATCGTATCGTAGACCTGATTCTTATAAGCTAAATTATTACATTATTTTGAATTTACAACCTAATATATACATACTTACTTATTTATTGATTTACGACCAACCAGCGGGTTGCGACTGAACATGATTCATAACAATATCGTAAAATTCCACCCTCCCCTATGTCGCCTCTACGTCATTAACATATAAACGGTACATAATTGTTTCATTTCAAGTTAGGCAAAATAAATAAAGACACGCCACGTTTAATGCTTCCAGTGAGCCGTTTGCTCTTTGAAGGAAGCACAACACCAAACAACGGACTAGCATGCAACGCCCACTGGCACAGCTGAAAACGTCTCCTGTCAGCTGCGGCGGGAATCGAACCCGAGCTCCCCAGAACGATGCGACTAAGTGCTTAGTTCACTAGCCACAAGGCCATGAAGCCGCACAACTAGTGGTTAAATTAAGGTGTTTTAAGAAGCGATCCTTAAAGTAATAATTTTTTTTTTGTGGGCAGCATGTAAAAGTCATATTTTCACTTTCTGGGACAACCCACATTAATTAAAACCAATAGAATGTTTTGTCATCATATTACCTTGCCGTTGCCTTCAGTAACAATATTGGCGAATGTTGGACGGGTGTGATCGTAAACTCCGGTGGGAAGCTCAAGTCCGTCGAATTTTCTGTAAATTTTTTCCATCTCTGCTTTCACTTTTTCGTCATCTCCGTTGTTCGTCATGGCCGTGTTCCTTTCAGGAATCCTTTCAGGAAGCTGTGGTTGCTGCTTTAACTTTAGCTCAGCTGTTTTTACGCAAGCTGAGCAATAGCAATCTAGATGACCCAGCTCGTATGCTTTCGGGGGTCTTCCTGGTATGTCGATTATGGTAGTTTTGGACCTTGACAATTTCATACTACGAGTTGGCACATGTTTCCTATGGCGAAGAACCGAATGCAGTGATACCGGTGGTGCCTGATGGGTTGTGGCTGTGCCATCAGTAGACTCCTACAACCTATCGCAGCCCTCTGCTTTTGACGTGCACATAAACAGCGGAACCTCGGCTTGATTCTCTTCATCAGATGCAGCAAGAAGTGGCGCATTTTCAATTGAAAAATGGTTAAGTGTCTGGAATTGAGCATGGCCCATGTCACCCGAAGAATTCAGCAATTGAACGGTGTCGAGTGCTCCATTTGACGATTCAGTGACACAGACGACCGCCGCGGGATGGTCGTTCACAGTCTCCTCAAGGATCGCCCAACCGGCCGTGAACATGTCGTCAAATGGCAATTCCGGTAACGGCAATATGTCAAAATCCGTGATCGGCAGCTCCGCAATGTTATTCGTGGTGAGATGTTTATCGGAAATCGTTGCATTTGCATCATCACTATTAGGAAACGTGATATCTGATGTGAAGTCGTCCGGTGACGCACATGATGAAGGAGAAGGCATAGCACTACAGTCGAAAATATGATCTGAAAACCAAAATGTGTTTCAATATCAAGCGATTATTTAACACTTCTTGGAGGTAAGAACAGTAACAGCTTGTAGGTCCCATCAAAACAAATATAAACTTACCTACAATTATCCCTTCTGATTGAATAATTTCAGCTGCATCTTGTCCGCTGGTAACATACCGGTCCGGATAGGGTCCTGTGCACTGGTATTTCGCTTCTTTTTCCTCGCGATCCATCGTAAAACGGCGGATTTCCGCTTTTTGGTCAGCTTCGGCATGATTTTAGTAAAAAAAACTAGCTTCGCTCAGCACCGCCCGGTGGTTTTTTGTTGTTTATCTTTTTTGTCTCATTCTATGCGCAGGCAGTGTTGCCACGGAATCAAAAGTAATGGTAACTTTATGCGTGGACAAATATCAAATTCTAGTGTTTCGAACAAAATGTTTGATGTACATCGACAGTTACATATTATTTAAAAAATAATTCTTAAATTAAAATGACACCACTGAAAATCGTCATTGATGATTTCGTACATATACTAGCGTGACTTCTAGGCTCATTGGCGGTGCGTGTTTGTACAGCATGAGCATTACAGATACCATTAAAAAAGTGATTGTTAAGTGATAAGATTCGAATGCGATTCCCTCAATAAAAGGGTTTGGGTTAGTGTTGGTGGTTTCAATGAAAAGGCCTATATTGCATGCAGTGTTTACGGCGCGGATTGAGCTGGCGAAGAAGTTTTCGGTTTGAAAATTGTTTTTCGTTTTAAAAATTGTAGAAGTTTCTAGGAATAATCTCTGAAGAAATCAATTCAGGAGATGCGGTTTTGTTCGTAAAATATCGTGAATTGTTTTTTTTATTGACGCTCGGTGTGCAATTTTATGTAAACATATGTAAAATAAAAAATGTGTCTCGTATGGTGCCACGAAAAACAAGAAGAAGAAGCGTAACGTGTATAAAGTGTATAGTTTGATATAAATAACAGAATTGAGTGAATTTACATGCCAAATTCTTGGTGGGATTACTTCCGTATTCTTTCCAGTGTAATGTCAATTATTCAGGTAAGTGTCAAATTAGTGAATATTGATAAAAACGTATACTTTTTAGTCACATGATGACAATAAAGTTGTGCAGTTTGTATATGTGTGCGTACGGTTCGTGATATTATCAATAATTGTGCATTACGCCATGTTTGACTGACACGCTGAGAGGCCTTAATACGGCCATGAATCGTGGACGTTGAGGGAAGCTGATCGAAGAGCCTTTGGAGTTTTAGAACGTAAAGTGCTGCGAACGATACTCGGCGGTAAACTGGAGGACGGCATCTGGCGGCGTCGTATGAGCCACGAATTGTACCAAATATATAAAGAGATGAATATAAAGTGAAGCGAATAAAACACGGCAGGCTGGGTATGTAGCTCGTATGCCGGAGGAACGACAAGCAGAAACCATATTCAGCAGAGAACCAGGAAGGGGCCGTCGGCTTCGTGGTAGGCCGCGCACACGGTGGTTTTTTTTTTTTCAGGTGAGGAGGACCTAAGGGCTCTAAACGTTCAGGGTGACTGGAAGCGATCGGCCCAGAACTGAGACCAGTGGAGGCGAATGCTTCATTCGGCGTAAACTCACCGCTACGAGCTTTAGCCCATCAAGTATCAAGTAGGTTAGCAACCAAAAAAAGGTTTTGTGGGGTCCCCAAAACAAGGATCGGTATATTCGCCTCGCTCCATTCAAATTCACTACTCTTTGCTGAAGCGAATCGAGAAAGATGCAGTAAACGGATTGTCACGCAACCCCATCACCAGTGGGAAGCGATGCGCAAGCTGCTTGACATGGATATTCGTTGCCGTTCGTCGCCGTTTGGATCGAAGCAAATGAATGAATGGCGAATGGTGAAGAATGCTGGTGAGCAATTAAAGCGGCTATCATCATAACTATAAGAGAATTTATGGATGTCATGCATACCATTTTTAGTGTATTGTTGTTGAAATGCTAGATTAGCAAAGAAAAAAATATAATATTCAAATATAGTTGAAAACATAAAAAAGTCGTATGCACAATATCACTCACGAATTTCATCACCGCTAGATTGCTTGCGGTGCGAATGTGGACGAATGAGTATTTTTTCGTCGCTGACAAGCAAACACATAAACTAAAGCGACAACCGTTCGCTGCTGTCTGTCTTTGAATGTGGAAGAAGATGAAAAGTGGAAATCAGGAACCCTGCCCTAAAATGTGGAGGCTCGGGGTCCCCAATGGTGGCTCTAAGATCCGCACCTTACCTCACCCTATTAACAAATACTCCTTCCTGAGACAACTGTAGAGATGTTGTGGAGAGTGTGTAGCGAGTCCCAAGCACCATTCAATGGTTCTTTGTGCAACTTCGATTGTTCTGGTCAATCACGGAATAGCAACTACGATGTGTACGGTTATCTTTGCTTTGCTTTTTATGTATCCATGAATCCCTACAGCAATTTTTTAACGATTTTCTCCAAGGTTTCATCTAGGCTTCTCTAAAGAAAAATCTTCCAGGAAATGCATTAGAATTCCCCAAGCATTCTCACTAGTTTTTTTTTAAGGATTCCTTGAAAAAATTCTGCAATTATTTTTCAAAGGATTTCTTAAATATTTCTTCAGATATTCTTGCAAGGGTTGCTTTAAGAGGTTCCTTCAGAAATTGTTTTAATAAAGCTCAGAAACTTCTCCAAGTATTCATTTACGGAGTTCTTGTGTGAGTGTCCTTCCTATGCACAATAATAGCAACGTAGTGTTAATCTTTTTGAAAAAAGCACCAGTTAATCACGCTGGATTATGCAGACGAAATAAAATTGCACTGGCTAAGAATCCGTGAAAAAGCTGTAAATAAATAGGATTTCAGGAACTCATTCCAGTTACGAATGAGAAAAAAAATGTAGAAAAATTCTACACTGCGACGGATCAACTTTTCACGCTTCCCTCTCATATATTTAGCTTTGGAGCTGTTGTGCGATGAAGCTGAACAAAAGTAAATCCATCGTCGACGGTTGGTTGCAGATAATCAAGGAAACTACCATCGTCGCACAAAACAACCCACCAGCGGAAAGACATCCCGTACGATGTTGGTGAAAATCCCTCCGGTCGAAAACCACTTGCTGCAGAGATGGAAAATATGTCACATTGTGAAGAGTTCCTTCGTTCCGAGCCTCCTCCATCCCGTCGTCATCAGTTCAGTTTGTTGGAAGCGCTGAAAAAGCAAAAAGAAAAACTAAATCCCGTTGGCGCCGCCGTGGAAAGATGCAGCATCACTGAATCGAGGACCACTGGACTAACGCTTGGAGAAAATATACTGAACAGCTTTGCGCCCGTAAGCATTTTTCATGCATCTTTCAACAATGTCAAACTCTGTGCATTTGCCGCCCATTCTGCTGTTACTGTACACTACAGTATGCTTTGAATGCAAAGTCGAACTGAGCGCCAGAGCAATGTGTCATCTCTTCGTCATCGTCGTTATCGCCCCCCATTCCCAAGCATGGAACAACACAAGTTTAATCTTTTAGAATCGGACCACAAACAAAACCGTATCTATGGGATGCTATTCAGAGAATGGGAGTTGCGTGCGTGCTCAATGCCAGCATCAGCAGTGCAAATATTGACTGTCTGTCTGCCGGGGATACAGAAGGGAGTGTTTTGAAATTTGCTTGATTGGTTGGAAACTCCAACGTGAAGGAGGTGATCATTCTCATGAGGTATCATGATTATTGACTCGAGGCAGGTCCACATCTACTTCTATATATTACTGAAACACATTGACGTTTGTTCTGTTTTCATCGAAGAATCTGCTTTTGTAGATATCATCGATAGACGATCTTTAAAATCCGTTTAATTAACATGTGTGTGTGTGTGTGTGTGTGTGTGTGTGTGTGTGTGTTTGTGTGTTTGTGTGTGTGTGTGTGTGTGTGTGTGTGTGTGTGTGTGTGTGTTGTGTGTGTGTGTGTGTGTGTGTGTGTGTGTGTGTGTGTGTGTGTGTGTGTGTGTGTGTGTGTGTGTGTGTGTGTGTGTGTGTTTGTGTGTGTGTGTGTGTGTGTGTGTGTGTGTACAATTCAACTCCCACTGTCCGGCAGTGGTATTATGGAAGAAAGATGTCTTCAGTTGCCTGTATGGTTTTTACTGAATTTCACACTCACAACTGAAATCATCTTTAGCCCGGGAGTTGAAAGGTGATAGCTCTGTTGGGATCCAGTGACCCGTTTCAGAATGTCTGGTTACTCACGTCCATTCCGAGGTCACTTTCACTTACAACAAGCCCCGCATGTGTGCATTACCGTTATCAAATGGATAATGATAATGCAAACACACTTCCTGTTTCAAAGGTAAATTCGAAACTGGCGCGTATTTAGTTCAATTTGTTGTAGGTAGTAACGATAATTAGAACATTCTCACCGGAATCCACCCAAGGTAGCGCTGCCATCACCATGGGAACATCGTAACAGCGCAGATAGGCATGCTCGGCATGCTCCTCGTCTCGCCACCATTCAGTCATCATTAGAACACACGTCACTTGACCTCTCACAGAATTATGAATATGAGGCCACACTCTTCGATTCTGGAACCACTCGCGAATCATTGATAGCTTGGTGTAAATACCGACCGATTCTCGAATCTAATGGCCGATCAGCCAAAAATTACGATAAAACTACTTCGGCCCCACTTGCGTGAACCCCCTGCTGCCAGCGGCATGCAATCACGCACAAGACACTAAAACACTTCCGAATGGTGTAGCGCTGCCAGCTGCTTCAGTAACATGGATGTTTGAACACAAATCTTCTCAAAATCCATATTTCACACTTTTTCACACGCGGAAGAGCCATCCGGATGGCGTAGCACCGGCCAAACTATCAGCGGAATCTCGAAGAAAAAAAAAACTTTCAAACGCGAACGAAATACGACGAGCAGATCGAAACACGTCTGCACGCGGCAACGCCTACTGCGCTTCGAGCCAGCCGTAAAAAACCATTGTAACGAAAAATCAACAACAGAATAATACGAACCGAGACCAACGGCAACGACCCCAGCGAACAAAAAAGAACTTGCGATTGAAAACTCGGTACGTGGAACTGCCGATCTCTCAACTTCATTGGGAGCACCCGCATACTCGCCAATCTACTGAAGGACCGCGGGTTCGGCATCGTAGCGCTGCAGAAGGTGTGTTGGACAGGATCCATGGTGCGAACGTTTAGAGGTAATCATACCATCTACCAGAGCTGCGGCAAAACACGCGAGCTGAGAACAGCTTTCATCGTGATGGGTGATATGCAGAGGCGCGTGATCGGTTGGTGGCCGATCGACGAAAGAATGTGCAGGTTGAGGATCAAGGGCCGATTCTTCAACTTGAGCATAATAAACGTGCACAGCCCACACTCCGGAAGCACTGATGATGACAAGGACGCATTTTACGCGCAGCTCGAACGCGAGTACGACCGCTGCCCAAGCCACGACGTCAAGATCGTCATTGGAGATTTGAACGCTCAGGTAGGCCAGGAGGAGGAATTCCGACCGACGATTGGTAAGTTCAGCGCCCACCAGCAGACGAACGAAAACGGCCTACTACTCATTGATTTCGCCGCCTCCATAAATATGGTCATACGCTACGTAGCACCTTTTCCCAACACAGCCTCCTTTATCGTCACACCTGGATATCACCACGGCAGACGGAATTTCAAATCGACCACGTTCTGATTGACGGACGGCACTTCTCTAACATTACCGACGTTAGGACCTATCGTGGCGTCAACATCGCCTCCGACCACTGGTGATGGTCAAACTGCGCCCAAAACTCTCCGTCATCATTAATGTACGGTACCGGCGACCGCCACGGTACAGCCTATAGGGACTGAAACAACCGGATGTCGCCTCAGCATACGCGCAAAATCTCGAAGCCGCGTTGCCAGACGAGGGCGAGCTCGATGAGGCCCCTCTAGAGGACTGCTGGAGTACAGTGAAAGCAGCCATCAACGACGCAGCAGATAGCACCATTGGGTACGTGGAACGGAATCGACGGAACGAATGGTTCGACGAAGAGTGCAGAACGGTTTTGGAGGAGAAGAACGCAGCGAGGGCGGTAATGCTGCAGCAAGGGACCCGACAGAATGTGAATCGTTACAAACAGAAGCGGAAACTGGAAGAAGGAACTGGAAACTGGAAGGAACTGGAACAGAACGCCTGGAAGAAGCGGAGTTTGAAGAAATGGAACTGCTGTGCCGTTCCCAAGAAACACGGAAGTTCTATCAGAAGCTCAAAGCATCCCGCAGCGGCTTCGTGCCGCGAGCCGAAACGCGACGGACAGACGTGAGTTGATCGAAAGGTGGAAGCAGCACTTCGATCAGCACCTGAACGGCGTGAACCACGGGAGCCCACGGCAACGGAGGAAACGACGACGCCAGTGCAGCGGAGGACGGAAATGAACCAACTCCCACGCTGAGGGAAGTTAAGGATGCCATTCATCAGCTCAAAGCCAACAAAGCAGCTGATAAGGATGGTATCGCAGCTGAACTCATCAAGATGGGCCCAGAATAGTTGACCACCTGTCTGCATCGGCTAATAGTCAGGATCTAGGAAACCGAACAGCTACCGGAGGAGTGAAAGGAAGGGGTAATCTGCCCCATTCACAAGAAAGGCGACCATTTGGAATGTGAGAACTTCAGGGCGATCACTATTTTGAATGCTGCCTACAAAGTGCTATCCCAGATCATCATCCGTCGTCTGTCACCTAAAACGAATGAGTTCGTGGGAAGTTATCAGGCTGGCTTCATCAACGGCCGGTCGACAACGGACCAGATCGTTACCGTACGGCAAATCCTCCAGAAATGCCGTGAATACCAGGTCCCAACGCATCACCTGTTCATCGACTTCAAAGCAGCATACGACAGTATCGACCGCGCAGAGCTATGGAAATTCATGGACGAAAACGGCTTTCCTGGGAAGCTGACTAGAACTGGGAAGCTGGTGAACTATCCAGTTCATTCGAATCTCGCCGGGGACTGCGACAAGGTGATGGACTCTCATGCCTACTCTTCAACATCGCTCTGGAAGGTGTGATGCGACGACCCGGGCTCAACAGCCGGGGAACGATTTTCACAAAATCTGGACAATTTGTGTGGACGACATGGACATTATTGCCAGAACATTTGGAACGATGGCAGAGCTGTACATCCGCCTGAAACGCGAAGCAGCAAAGGTCGGACTGGTGGTGAATGCCTCAAAAACAAACTACATGCCCGGATTCGTCTAGGTAGTAATGCTACGATAGACGGGGATACTTTGGAGGTGGTGGAGGAATTCGTCTACCTGGGATCCTTACTGACGGCTGACAACAACGTGAGCCGTGAAATTCGAAGGCGCATCATCAGCGGAAGTCGGGCTCACTACGGGCTCCAGAAGAAACTGCGGTCGAAAAAGATTCACCCACGCACCAAATGCACCATGTACAAAACGCTAATAAGACCGGTGGTCCTCTACGGACACTAGACGTGGACGATGCTCGAGGAGGACCTGCAAGCTCTCGGAGTTTTCGAGCGACGCATGCTAAGGACGATCTTCGGCGGTGTGCAGGAGAACGGTGTGTGGCGGAGAAGGATGCACCACGAGCTCGCTTCACTTTACGGCGAACCCAGCATCTAGAAGGTGGCCAAAGCCGGAAGGGTACGGTGGGCAGGGCATGTTGCAAGAATGCCGGACAACAACCCAGCAAAGCTGGTGTTTGCAACTGATCCGGTTGGCACAAGAAGGCGTGGAGCGCAGAGAGCACGATGAGCGGACCAGGTGGAGCGTGACCTGGCGAGCATTGGGCGCGACGAGGATGGAGAGCGGCAGCCACAAACCGAGTATTGTGGCGTACTACAGAGATAGACATTCGTTTAGCCGAGACCAAAAAAAGTGTCAGGAAAATCATACAAAAGATTTTATGATAAAACATTTTTATCGTAGTGAAATAAACAAATTTATTTAAGGAAAATGATTTATGTAAACACTCAAACGTAAGCTAGATTAGCAGTTTCTAAAATATGGCATAGAATTATTGTTAGAAATGTTCAAATTATTGCATAAAATGTCATGAAAAAATAGAGTAAATTAGTTTTTGGTTGGTTAAACTTTAAAATGGGATTGATTAAAGCTAAAATAAATAGTTCTGCATTGAAATAAAGACGTGCCCTAATGCCTGTGGAGTATACCTATTTGATACTAGCATTACTTAATGAGTTAGAAGACTGCAAAGTGAAAGAACTGCAAGAAGTGTTAGATTTGTTGTACCCTGTTTATTCAAAAGCAGATGCTCATACAAAAATGCAAGATATGGTCAAGCAATTGGCTTATTCCATTCAATGTGAGGAAATATATTATAAATGAGTCTTAGCTGTGAACCACAATCATTTTTAACATAATTTATTTGAAAAGAATGTCTAAATTATAAAACAAGTAGTTCATGCTAGAAATTAGAATACTTTCGGTTCCATTTCTCGAAATATGAGCCGTCCAATGTATGTTATTTCAACCAGAATACAGTCTAGAAGATATTGGGAGCTATTAGAAGACGTAATAGTAGTGAACGCTGTGGTTTATGCAAGTGAAACCATCATATGTCATCAAAACAATACTTAAATACGTGATTTTTTGACGGTTTGCGTTATTTTTTTTCTGTTAAAAACATTGTTTTTCATAAATTTTCAACCTGTTTTGGTCATGAAACTTTCATTAGATTCTTTTGAAACACTTCCAATAAAAATAACTACATCAAATCTCAATTTGGAAACATTTACAATATTATGGCATATTTATATGAGATGCATGCAAAATTAATATGGCAACACTTCCAAAAACGATCTAATTCATGATTTACAAGTCGATCTATAATGCAGATCACCATACAAAATGTCTTTGTTAGATATTTTTCAAAATTTGATAGTTTTTTATTATGGAATTCTAAAAATTGTACAATTCGGCTAGACGAATGTCTAGGCAAAAAATGACATTTGAAGGGTTTTTACTCTCGTTTTTGTTTCAGTGTATATGTAAGTGTGATGTATCACATTTTTATAAAACAGTACTAGATATAATATCACTACGATAAAAAAGTTTTATCATAAAATCTTTTGTATGAGTTTCCTGACACTTTTTTGACATTTTTTTAACCTCGGCTAAACGAATATCTATCACTCTATTGTTGATTATGTCTTGTCTTAATAATGTTGAACAAATAAATGTATGTATGACCAATTTATCCATTGATCGTTAAAAAATATATTTCCAGTTAAAAAAGCCCAACATCGCATATTTTGCCCTATAAATTGGGTATAGCTCAAAATTGTGACGTGCTGGAGCAAATCTGAGCCCGGATTCGGATTCAGCGGTCTGTCAGAGACACATAAGTATTGGTACCAACACCACAAGGCACCGAATACGCTAGCAAGATGCGATTCACCCCCGGATGAGCAGCAGTAAAACCTTTGGCCCAATCCTTACCCTGTCCTTCCCTCAAAATGTGACCTTCTAACCTCGAGCTGCCACGAGTACCCTGGCTTCCACCCATTACTAACAGATATCATTAAAAAGTTATTACTCTGTATAATGTATACTATTAAGTACAAAGAAAGATCCTCGGCTCCGTAAAGCGTTATACGCGATTGAGCCCCAAATAAACGAACTAGATAAAAAAAAAAGAGACACATAAGTTTGCTTTTGAAACAAAAAAAAAATGTTGCGCCTTGTCTGGATCACTTAAATGGCCCGGAACACTTTGACCGATCGGTACTATTTTTAATAGCAAACAATGCGATAAAATTTCAGTTCGATTCGAGCTATAATATGTAAAAATGGACAATGGGAAGTGCCTTAAAAGTTAGTGATTTTTTTGCGCACAGACATCCATACACACATACAGACAAAGGTGCCGAGCTCACCCTTTCTTTTCTAAAGGCTTTTTATCAAGAGTTCCATCAATAGTGTTTAAATACTCTACAAAATGCAGGGCTGCAAAGAGCTGCTTAGAATTTCTAGAACAGCTTATAGTTGAAAGTACGTGTGATGTGGGGATCATCCCCGGTGTTAATTCAATTCCACTGCTCCTTCGGCCCAATAAAAAAGTCATTGTTAGAAGTAATGTTCTGGCGTCATTTGGCACAGTTGGTTAGAACTGCCTGTTTTAATTTCGGCTCCGTAGAGTGTAAATGAATAATTTTCAGAAGGGGCTTATTCTTTTCTAGTGAGTCCTTAACAAAGATAATGAACAAAATTTTGAAAGAAAAGCTAAACCCAATGGCAGAGTAATGTAATTATCTCGCATTCTGATTGTTCAAAGTTAGCCTCCCATCATTACTGTGGTGCTTCGCAAACGAACTGGATGGCGTGAAAATTGCCTTTGAATAGGGAGCATATTAATGCAAATTTTGCACCGAATAATGAACGATTGCTGCCGCCGGGTCGGAACTCATCAACGCATGCAATCAACGCATCAATCATCAAACGATCCGCTGTAATTGGGGGAGAGTGAATTTCCTCGGAACTGCGTGGTATATGAGTTGCGAAGTGGTGGCAGAAGGCCTCAGTTTGTGCCAATTTGTGTAACTATGGTAGCTTCCTCAGGCAACAACATGCGTGCTTTGTTGGATGAGAGTTGCGATGGTTCTCGAGAACAAAAATTACGTGTAGGGTAAATGTACCAATAGTGGTGCTATTAGTAGCTCCTTGTAGAAAAATAATTGAATAAAATTGATAATACCACAAAATAAAAAGTCTGAAAACGTTAATCGGTAGTTTTTCACTTAAATTTGCTAGGAAAAATGTAAAAACCATTGTTTATTTCAGTTTTTGCTGATAAATCACTTGCACCAACTATAGGTACACGGTTCCTATTATGGAGGTAAAATTTAACATTGGTTCCTATAGTGGCGCATCCCATTGAATTCTTATGGAACCCGCCACTATAGGAACACTACCACCACTATAGGTGCAAAGGAGCAAAAAAATTAAGGAAAATAATTGTTTAAAATAGGGTTTTCGGCAAATCATGAACACAAAACTGAATTAATGCTATTAATTAGTTAGGATGCATCTATTAAAAATGTCATTTGCAAGCTTTTTGTTCGAGATAGTGCTAAATTGTCACTACCACCACTATTGGTACTAGTTCCACTAAGGGAGCTTTTACCCTAATCATCATGAGGATACATTAATTTTTGCCTGGCTTTGTAGTTTGGATATTTAATAAACATTTGAATACGATACATATTTTTATATGATTCTGAATATGATAAAACACAATGCAGATCAAATGTTTTGTTGTGGTTGATTTTTATCATGACATCAAGGAAGTTAGAATCAAGCCATTCCTAGAACATCTGCAACGTCAAAGTCTCCCAAAACAGCATAAAACTCAATTGTCGGAAAACCTCGCAGTCCACATCCATAAAACCAATTTACTTTTATTAGTCGCCGCTTTCAACTTTGCTAATAAAGCTCCAAACCCACAAGCACCGCCTCGCAGTAAACAAAATCCAAACCGTCTAAACCGGGCAATACAACTAGAACCGATGGAACGACTAAACTTTGTTTCACTTTGCAATCTCCGTCCGTAGTCGGATGGTTACAGCGGTTACAGCAGCGACCTTATCACCATTGACGCATCTCGCCACACTACCCTATACCAGGAGTAATCCCCAGCGATACAATTTAGTCGTCACATGAGTCGAAACCATTTCGGGGAACACCATCAACTCTTCGGCGGTATACTGCACGCGGAGGGGATAAAAATTTCATTAAGACTCGCTTCCAGTGTGCCATCGCCCTTATCGTAACGATAATCTAAACGTCCGTCGATTTGCATTCGGCTCTGCGTTGACTCCTGGTGGGCCCCGAAGCAATATCTTCAATGGGGGATGGTTGTTTGAGCAGGGATGCGGACCAAGGTTCAACTATATAACTGGAGACACAACTTTTCCCGCGTCAACGAGTTTACTCGTTCTCTTTGTTGTGATCCAGAAGGTGCGGGAAATTTTAGGGGAGCGAAAGAGTTTTCCATATGCAAATAGTTTTTTTTTTCAAAATCATACCCTGTGGTTTTAAATTTGGTTAAATCACTCGTTTTGTCAATAAGGTTAATGCTTTAAGACAAAGGCGACCGGATTGTGGGACTGGTTGCGACAACTTCGACTATAAGCACGTCAAACACGAAATTTCCTTAGGATTCATTCATTTATTAAGTACAACATCAAGTTCAAGATAGAACTGAACCAACAATGTTACAACGCCTGCCTGATCTCTTTGCACTTGGTCAGCTGCCCACCAGATCTTCTTGTACCGTCGGGATCTCTTGCGAACACTAGTTTTGCAGGGCTGTTTTCCGGCATTCTAACAACATGCCCTGCCCAACCAACGTAGCCTTTCAGCTTTTGCCACCTTCCGGATGCTAGGTTCGCCGTAGAGTGCAGCGAGCTCTTCGTTCATTCTTCACCGCCACTTACCATTTGCACATTTCCAAAGATGGTCCTAGGCACCCAACGCTGGAACACTTGTTGTCTGCCGTTAATAAAAGTCCGATGTAGATGAAGTCCTCCACCACCTTGAAAGCATCCCCGTCTATCGTAACACTGCTGCCTAGGTTTGCCCTGTCGTTCCCGGTTCCATCTGCCAACATGTACTTTGTTTTTGACACGTTACCCATCAGTCCGAACTTTACTGATTCACGTTTCAGGTTGGTGTACGTACAGCTCTGCCACCGTTCCGAATGTTCTATCAATGATAACCATACATACCTACCTACATACATTTATTTGTTCAACATCACATTTAAGACACACTCGGTTTGTGGCTGCCGCTCTCCATCCTCGGTCGCGTCCGATGCTCGCCAGGTCACGCTCCACCTGGTCCGCCCATCGTGCTCTCTGCGCTCCACGCCTTCTTGTGCCAACCAGATCAGTTGCAAACACCAGCTTTGCAGGGTTGTTGTCCGGCATTCTTGCAACATACCCTGCCCACCGTACCCTTCCGGCTTTGGCCACCTTCTGGATGCTGGGATCGCCGTAAAGTGCAGCGAGCTCGTGATTCATCCTTCTCCGCCACACACCGTTCTCCTGCACACCGCCGAAGATCGTCCTTAGCATGCGTCGCTCGAAAACTCCAAGTGCTTGCAGGTTCTCCTCGAGCATGGTCCATGTCTCGTGCCCGTAGAGGACCACCGGTCTTATTAGCGTTCTGTACATGGTGCATTTGGTGCGTGGGTGGATCTTTTTCGACCGCAGTTTCTTCTGGAGCCCGTAGTAGGCCCGACTTCCGCTGATGATGCGAATTTCACGATTCACGTTGTTATCAGCCGTCAGTGAGGATCCGAGGTAAACGAATTCCTACACCACCTCGAAAGTATCCCCGTCTATCGTAACATTACTACCCAGACGGATCCAGTCGTGTTCGGTTCCGCCTACCAGCATGTAATTTGTTTTTGAGGCATTCACCACCAGTCCGACCTTTGCTGGTTCGCGTTTCAGGCAGGTGTTCAGCCGTTCAGCTCTGTCACCGTTCCAAATGTTCTGGCGATAATGTCCATATCGTCCGCGAAGCACACAAATTGACCGGATTTTGTGAAAATCGTTCCCCAGCTAATGAGCACGGCTCGTCGCATCACACCTTCCAGAGCGATGTTGAAGAGTAGGCATGAGAGTCCATCACCTTGTCGCAGTCCCCGGCGAGATTCGAATGAACTGGATAGTTCACCCGAAACCCTTACGCAGTTTTGCACATCGTCCATCGTTGCTTTAATCAGTCTGGTCAGCTTCCCAGGAAAGCCGTTTTCGTCCATGATTATCCGTAGCTCTGCGTGGGCGATACTGTCGTATGCCGCTTTGAAGTCGATGAAAAGGTGATGCGTTGGGACCTAGTATTCACGGCATTTCTAGAGGATTTGCCGTACGGTGCAGATCTGGTCTGTTGTTGACCGGCCGTCGATGAAGCCGGCTTGGTAACTTCCCACGAACTCATTCGTTTTAGATGAGAGACGACAGAAGATGATTTGGGATAGCACTTAGTAGGCAGCATTCAAAATAGTGATCGACCTGAAGTTCTCACATTCCAAATGATCGCCTTTCTTGTGAATGGAGCAGATTACCCCTTCCTTCCACTCCTCCGTTCGCTATTCGGTTTCCCAGATCCTGACTGTCAGCCGATGCAGACAGGTGGCCAACTTTTCTGGGCCCATCTTGATGAGTTCAGCTGCGATACCACCCTTACCAGTTGTTTTGTTGGTTTTGAGCTGGTCAATGGCATCCCGTACTTCCCTCAGCGTGGGAGTTGGTTCATTTCCGTCCTCCGCTGCACAGGCGTCGTCGTTTCCTCCATTGCCTACGTTCTCCACGCCACCTCGATCACCTCACGTCCGTCCGTCAAGAGGCCTCCGTCTTTATCCCTGCATATTTCGGCTCGCGGCACGAAGCCGTTGCGGGATGCGTTGAGCTTCTGATAGAACTTCCGTGTTTCATGGGAATGGATCAGCAGTTCCATTTCTTCCAGTTCTTTTTCAACGCGGGCCTTTTTCTCCCGAAAGAGGCAAATCTGCTGTTTCCGCTTCTGTTTGTAACGTTCCACGTTCTGTCGGGTCCCTTGCTGCAGCATTACCGCCCTCGCTGCGTTCTTCTCCTCCAAAACCGTTATGCACTCTTCGTCGAACCATTCGTTCCGTCGATTCCGATCCACGTACTCGATGGTGCTCTCGGCTGCGTCGTTGATGGCTGCTTTCACTGTACTCCAGCAGTCCTCTAGAGGGGCCTCATCGAGCTCGCCCTCGTCTGGCAACGCGGTCTCGAGATTCTGCGCGTATGCTGAGGCAAAATCCAGTTGTTTCAGTCGCTCGAGGTTGTACCGTGGCGGTCGCCGGTACTGTACATTGTTAATGGCCGGAGAGTTTTGGGCGCACTTTTGCCATCACCAGATAGCGGTCGGAGTCGATGTTGGCGCCACGATCGGTCCTGACGTCGATAATGTCGGAGAAGTGCCGTCCGTCAATCAGAACGTGGTTGATTTGAGTTCTGCTTGGTGTCTGCTGTGGTGATCTCCAGGTGTAACAATAAGGGAGGCTGTGTTGGAAAAAGGTGCTACGTATGGCCATATTTTTGAAGGCGGCGAAATCAATGAGCCGTTTTCGTTCCTCTGCTGGTGGGCGATGAACTTTCCAATTGTCGGTCTGAATTCCTCCTCCTGGCCTACCAGAGCGTTTATGATGATCTTGTCGTCGTGGCTTGGGTAGAGGTCGTACTCGCGTTCGAGATGCGCGAAAAATGCGTGCTTGTCATCACCAGTGCTTCCGGAGTGTGGGTTGTGCACGTTTATTATGCTGAAGCTGATGAATCGGCCCTTGATCCTCAACCTGTACATTCTTTCGCCACCAACCGATCATGCGCCTCTGCATATCACCCATCACGATGAAAGCTGTTCCCATCTCGCGTGTGTAACTGCAGATCTGCTGGTAGATTACTCTAAACGTTTGATCTCATTCAACACACCTTCCGCAGCGTTACGATGCTGAATCCGCGGTCCTTCAGTTGAACGGCGAGTATACGGGTGCTCCCAATGAAGTAAGGGATGGACAGTTCCACATTCCGAGCTTCCAATCGCAAGTCTTTTTTGCTCGCTGGGGTAATTGCTGTTAATCTCGGTTCGTATTATTATGGTGCTGATTTTTGGTTGCAGTGCTTTTTTTTTCTGGGGAACTTCCTTAAATTACATCACGCAAAAATTGCTCGTTTTCAACCACCCTCCCCCATATGTCACACTTTTTGTATGAAGCCTCTGAATTTTTTGTATGGGTTGTCGCACTTTGCTGAATCCCCCTCCCTTCCCCCTAAACGCATGACGTAACTTATTGACGCTCCCCTGCTGGCTCGCAAGCCCGAAAACCGGCTCCCTACTTTCCGGAGGAACATAGTGCACAGTTGAGCTTAGAGTCCTTCCCTGGCTCTTGGTCGGCGATCAGTCGCCCCTAACATAGGGATCAGATGTTGCTGTAAGCCACTCCTCTTGAAGATCAAACGCTCAGGTTTGCAGAAGCAACCCCCCCCCCCCTTTCCTGTCAGCCTACGACCAGAGTTCCCGTCGGAGTTGGTTACCCGATGTTCTCTAATGTTGCTCGCAACCCGGCCGGTGCCTCTCGGAGGTTGGGATATCCTAAAATATATTATATCATTAAATAAATACCTAATTGAATCCCTGAATGCTAAATGTATTGAGCAATACTTGAAGGCTGATATTCGTGGAAAAATTCCTTCTTACACGAACTTCTGTAGCAATGCTTGAAGAAATTTCCTAAAGCATCCTTGGAGGGATTTCCAAAAAAAATCGTTTCAAGATGCATCTTTTGAAAGATTTCTTAAGAAACTCCTGGAAAAGACTCAAAGAATTTCTGGAGGTATTCCTAAGTATCTCTGGGAAATCCCTGGAGAAATTTTCAAAGGAATTCATGGAATTGATTATGAAGGGATACTTGAGGAGAGATGGCAAAAAAATGAGTCAGAGTAGTTTGCGGACACTGCCTAGATGATATAATAGTAAAGTAGCAAATACTCTAACGATGTGTAATCATATGATAATATACTGTTCAAAAAATTAATCGGAAAGATCCCACCAAGTTCCTTTTGGATGGTCCATCGCACCCATGCCTCGGTTACTTTCCATGCCTGTGTCAAATAGCTGCAATAGATTATTGCTGCATATTCCTTGTTACATTTTCTTCAGTTGTCCCTTACACGTCGAGCGTGCGACCGTGCCAAGCTCTCGACGCATACTGAATTAGACACCAGCAAACAGACTGCGAGAGACTCGTCTTCTAATCTAATCTAATCTAATCTCACACTAACGCAGCCATCCCGAGCAGAAGGGCATACCTTACAAATACCGTGCAAAGAGCAACCTATGCTCTAATACCTCAAGTTGGTATTGCTATATTATTCTACGCAATGTTATAAGAACACCACAATAACAATTGGACGTATTTGAGCAAAGTTAGGTGTTGATGTGGTATTGTTGATTTAACTGGGAAAATTACAGAATAACAAGATTTGGTATTACATCATGGAGCTATCGAAAAATGTTCAATTTAATAGCAAGATATGTTATTACTTTGTTATTTTATACCTTCTGGATAACAACCCGAGCAGGAACGAATAACTGACACATAACTGCAGCATACCAAAATCAGGTATCATACCTAGGCAAGGTATTGGTCGGTTATCCAGGTATTGAAAATAACTTACTTTGGTATTTTGTAGGTATTGATAAAATACCTCAACGAGTTATTGGTTTGATGTTGAGGACTGGTTGAGATATTATTCAATTATGGAAAAATCGCTATTTGTATAGAAAAATCGCCGATTATTATTTAGGTATTGCAATACCTGATGTCATTATTCACTAGTTATGCACAGAATACACTCCAGTTATTATTTGAGGTATTTTACCTCTTATGCAGGGCTAATTAATAACTCATTCAGGTTGTAGGTATTCGGTTTTCCATACCTGAGTTAGTTATTGTTCAGCTATTTTCTCATGCTCGGGAAACAGAGCACTTGAAATTTATGGTATGCATTCATTATTGAAATAACAAGACTTGTTATTTTTCAGGTGTTATTTATACAAAATTATGGTATTCATTTTTGTTATTTTGCCTCTTATGTCCACCTAATGAAGGGCATATCGAGGTATAATCTTATTTAAGATTAATACCTCGATATGTTATTTTGTTGCTATTCTTTTCTGCTCGGGATTACTTGAATGCATCCTGGAAAATGAAGACTTTTCAAGTTTATCATTTTTCTTGTCTAACGGCCAGGCCAACTGCGCAGCATGTACCGCAGAGAAGATTTCAAGGGATAGAAAGGTTTCAACATTGTCAATATTTGAAAACATTCTACACCTTGAAATCGAGGGAAAAGATGGAAGCGTGGACCTCCCGTTCACGTACCAAACGCTTCCAGATAACGATATAGATATTTAAACATGTTCTCATGTATTATTATGGTGATGTATACGGTGATTTGCTAAAAATATTGATTAGTGCGCCAGGAATGGTGGTAAGATTCTTCACTGAAAAGAGAATAAAGGATTAAGTAATATATACTGAATAAGGCATAAGTGATACGCTCGTTACGTTTTTAAAACATGGTATTATTATACAACAAAATTACCTGAATCCTCCTGAAACAAAAAGGTTTATTAGAAGTTAAAAACAAAACATAAATTAAAACATAACATTTACAAAAATACATAAAATTTTAATCTGGTATGCTACCACTTTAGGCAGTAAAATAGCAGGATTAAAATTTGATGCAATGTGGTAGATCTTAAACCGTAACGCACCGTTCTCAGGTGATCTACCCACGTTACGGGAATAGACTGCGAGAGTCTCCGCTTCAAATAAAAACAATTCGCTCTCACTTGTAGTCATTGGGTAGAAACGCGGGTTTGTTGTGGATTGGCATCTAAGCCGAAAGAGAGATGGTTCGTGAAAAAAGGAATGTTCATGGTGTGGGCTCGGGTTCAGTTTGGCTTTCTATTCCGCAGAATCATTACCTATTCCCGAGCAGGAACGAATAACTGACACATAACTGCAGAACACTAAAGTCAGATATCATAGCAAAACGGGGTATTGGTCGGTTACCCTGGTATTGAAAATAACGTATTTTGGTATTTTGTAGGTATTGATAAAATGCCTTGACGAGTTATTGGATTTGTGTTGAGGACTGCTTAAGGTATTATTCAATTATGGAAAATTCACTATTTGTATGAACAAATCGCCGATTATTATTTAGGTAATGCCATACCTGATGTCATTATTCACGTGTTATGCACAGAATACACATCAGTTATTATTTTAGGTATTTTACCTCTTATGCAGGGCTTCTTAAGGTGAATATATAACGAAGCCACACCTCGAATTTTCGAAAGCACAAATCTGAAGAACCGAATGTCGGTTTAAACTGAAAAGTTGTTCGTTTGGTAATTCCCTGGTGGTGACTGTGGTAACGACCCTAAAGGGTAAAGTGCAATAACACGCGCGCTGCGAAGCGGAGTGAACTGTACGATCGTATGGCAGGAGATGGACTGATCGCATGCGCCACGAAGCACACCGACCAACATCTATTGGGCGCGCACGAGGCATACGAAGGGAAACGAATATTAATTGATACTCTACCACAGTGACTAATCGATCAACTTGTCAGCGCAAACCGACATTCGGTTCTTCAGATTTGTGCTCTTGAAAATTCGAGTTGTGGCTTCGTCATATATTCACTTTAATACCTCATTCAGGTTGTAGGTATTCGGTTTTCCATACCTGAATTTGGTATTTTTCAGCTATTTTCTCCTGCTCGGGTTCAGTGGCTTAGTTGGTTAAAGTGCCGGTTTTGCGAATACGGAGTCCTGGGTACAAACCCCACCAGAAAGCGATTTTTTTTCAACAAATTCGTCTCTCAGTTTGTCAATAAGCAACATTCTGTGCCTTCTTACTACAAGTTTTTTTTTCTGTAAAGCGCAGTTTCGAGTTCGAAAGGAATCGCTCAAGAAACTTCTTGAGTGATTCCTGGCAGAAATTTTCTTCGCTGACTGCCATTTGAACTGTCATTTCTTCGCTACTGCGTACTGCGATCGAAGAAAAACCGGTTTCTTGAGCGATTCAGGCAAGGAATTTCCCATGCATCAAGATAGGCTGAGAAATTCCTTCTGAACTGCAAACAGTGCTTAAGTCACTAACTGTTTACTTTTTGCATCGATCACCCTTACAGCCGGCAAGAAATCTTTCGCATCTAGGTAGCCACCACATCGGAGTTAGCTTTGGGCATCTCAGCTGATATGTGATCAACACTTGAAAACTGTGTCTATCTTCTGCTATGCTATAATAGAGCTTCGGTTAAGAGTGAAAATCTAAATGGACGTAATCATACTTCAAACAGACACTCTTTAATGCGCCACACAATTCATTAGGAAGATTGCTCCTGGGGGGTGCTGCTGTTCTCAGATCTGTTAATAACGTCTGGTAATTCTTTTAAAACCAAAATCCCAGGATTCACCGAGTAATTTAATTTCGCATCTCATTAGCTACCACACACACCCAAACCACCACCGAGCAGACTCCGTTCTGACTTGACTGGAGGGATAAAAACCACCCGCCCTGGTGAAGAACGAGAGCTCAAGATTCGTCGGTCGGTCGGAGTCGGTTCGGTCCGTTGCCACAGTGTCGACATTGTTGCGGATTCCGTGGTTTATTACCCTGCCGTTAACTTTAATCCTCTGCGGTGGTGGTAGTCACTTATTTTACAATTTGTCTTATTGTCACTCTGGTTCTCTTTTTCCTTCACTCTCTCTCGCCAGGCCGGCCTAAACTAACTGATGATGATGGCGTTCTAAATCATACAATTTGACTGAGATTTACATTTTTGCGGTCGGTTGCCGCAAGCAAATAACTAATTTGCACAAAAAATTATGGGTCCCTTCATTTTTTTCTCATTTCTGTGCATAATTTTTCTCCGACATGCGTCCAATTATAATGACTTAATTCTGCGTCTGCGAGATGCGGGTACACCGACTGCGTTAAAATTCCCATGTTGAATGTCGCATAGTGAGAGAGATTGAAAAAAAATGCTGATTGTAACAATTTTGGGAAATTTTGATTTAATAATTCAGCATTTTAATATTTCGATGAAGACATTTTAAGTACAGAGAATTATTTTTAAGTATAGAGCGAATTTCGTGTGAGGGTTCAAGCACGTGACTATGACGCCGAGGACCTGGGATCGAATCTCACTCGCGACAAACTCACAAAATGCGAGTTCTTTCTTTGGAAGGGAAGCGCTAGGGCCAAAGTTCTCGTTAATGGAGATAAAAATAATCATTTACGAAGTAGTTTTTTGAATAACAATACTACTACTGTTTCACATATTTTTGAGCAGAGCTTTCAACATTCTCCACTGATTGCCCAGCTACCGTAAAGCTGGAAGGGTTGATCGTGTTTACACCCAACGATTTGGTCTTGTTGACGTTGATGGTAAGACCTGCTGAGGAGCGATTGGCAAGATCATTGAGCTTGTTCTGCATAACAGAGTGCCGATGAGCTAGGAGAGCAACGTCATCAGCCAGTTCGAAGTCATTTAGTTGCTCCATGGTAATGGACTGCCAAAGCAATCCACGATTCGATTCACGGTCAATCGCACCTAGCAGGATCTCGTCGATAAAGATGAGGAACAGAAGCAGTGATAGGATACATCCTTGCCTCACTCCAGCAACGACCCGGATGGGATCGGATAAAACACCGTTTGCACGAAAATGCCCTGTACTGTGCTTCAATGAGGCCGATGATTTTCTCAGGGATACCCTTGCGCCTGAGGGCTTCCCACATGTTTTCGTAATTGAGACGGTCAAAAGCTTTTTCGTAATCAATGAACACCACGTAGAGAGACTCTTGGAATTAATTGATTTGCTCTAGAATGATACGGAGCGTGACCATATGGTTCACACAGGATCGTCCGGCACGGAATCCGTCGGAGAGTTGCATCAATCTTCTCCTGTATCCGGGTAAGGATCACTTTGCAGAGGACTTTGAGAACGATACATAGTAACATGATGCCCCGCCAATTATCGCATACAGTCAGGTCACCCTTTTTGGGTACCTTTACTAAGACGTCTTGCATCCAGTCGGCCGGAAATGTCGCGGTTTCCCATATGTTGCAGAATAATTGATGCAGTAGTTGTGCGGATACTACGGGGTCAGCTTTCAGCATCTCAGCTGATATGCAATCAATCCCTGGGGCTCTGTTTGATTTCATGTTACGGATGGCTGTTTCTATCTCCTTAACTGATGGAGCTTCGTTGTTGACACGGGTAATGCGTCGAACCCTTGGCGGATCATGCTGAGGTGTTGATAGCGTGGTCGACACTTGAAAAGGGTTTCCAAAGTGCTCGAACCAGCGTTTCAACTGATCAGCCGGGTCGGTCAGTAATTGTCCAGGCGTATCTTTCACGAGCATCGTAGCATTCATCTTGATCCCACTAAGGCGACGTAAGACATCGTAGAGGAGACGGATGTCGTCGGTGTTTGCGGCTTACTTGTTTTCGTCGGCTAGGGAATCCGCCCACGCTCTTTCGTCCCGCATGAGCGTTTCACTTCCCTCTCGAGAGCCGAACAGAGCTGACGGGCTACGGCTTTGGCTCCTCGTGTTTTCGCTCGCTCTATCGCGGCTTTGACATTCCTTCGCTCCTCTATTTTCCTCCAGGCATCATCTGTGATCCACTGATTTCTCCGGTTGCGTAGCTCACCCAAATTATTCTCGCCGGTGGCGATGAAGCCGTTCTTGATGGCGCTCCATTGATCTTCTACGCTTCCGCCTGCTGGAATATCCGCAGCACGGTTCTCTAGCTCTTGGACGAAAGACCTTTTCACCGCAGCGTCTTCTAGTCGACGTGTGTTGAACCGACGTCCGGTTTTCACCTTCTGTCGCAGGATCCTGGCAATGCGCAGTCGGATTTTGCCGATTAGGAGATGATAGTCGGACGCAATGTCGGCGCTACGTTTGTTCCGCGCATCAAGAAGGCTCCGTCTCCTTTTTCGGCTGATGCAGATGTGTTCGATTTGATTTTCCGTGACGCCATCATGGGAAACCCATGTCAATTTGTACAGTGGTCGGTGGGGACAGAGCGATCCTCCAACCACCACGTCATTGTTGCCACAAAACTCTGCAAACAGCTCTCCGTTTTCGCTCATTTCTCCGAGATCATGGCGTCCCATGACGTGCTCATAGTCCGAGTTGTCGGAATCAATCTTCGCGTTGAAGTCGCCCATGAGGATCTTGGTATCACCTTTCGGAATCTTGTCCACGACAGCATTCAGTTGACTGAAAAAGTTCTCTTTGTCTTGCAATTCGGCAGCATCGGTTGGCGCGTAACATTGGATCATGGTAAGGTTTCGAACCCGTGTTCTGAATCTGGCTACAATTATCCTCTCATTAATAGGTTCCCACTTCATGAGCGCAGCGTGGACGTGAGCGCTGAGCAGGAAATCAACTCCACGGTGGCGAAGAGCGTGTTTACCTCGTAGGCCAGAGTAAAGCAGAATTTGACCCGACGCCAATCTGTGTTCTCCAAAGTTCGGTCAACGGACTTCGCTCAGTCTCAGGATGTCAAGCTTCATACGGCATGCCTCATTGGCTAGTTGTGCCAGTTTACCCTGCTGGGCTAGGGTTAACACATTCCAAGTTCCAATTCTTGTCCGTTGTTTTGCGCTAAAAGTCGTTGCCGTTGAATCAGTTCGTAATCTTTCATTTTCAGTTTCTGTAACGGTTTTTTGGGTTTCGGAAACAGTAGGTTGTTGGCCTGAGGTCCCCTATCCGCCGTGGTGGAGCTATAACCTTAGGTATAGCTTCCGATGGAGGAGCATTTTATACTCAGCCGCTGGATGCCAGAACAGACGCTGTTTGAGCCGCACCTCCTTGGTGAATAGACGCTCCTCAATCTAGCTGAAGTCAGAAGGACAACAGTGCCCAGGCTGCACTACCAGCTAAGCACACAACTCTTAGCTGGCGGTCTTTGTCATCGCTTGATCCGTGGAAGCATGAGGTAGGAACTTGTGAGGACCAGAGCTATGTTGAACACTCTCCTTATCGACTCACCGTTTTGCAGCCCCTAAAAACGAGGGAATGATGTATAATTCCTTCTTTCAAACTTTTTCGATTGTCCTGGATCATGCAAAAGGTCCTGGGTTTAACTTCCGGTTCGTCCCTTTCCTCCTACTTTGTATCTTTCTATCTACTTTACCTATACTCTTCTACAGATACATCTAATGCATAAACGTATGTTCATAGCCATCGCTAGAACCAGAAATAGATTGAAAAAGAAATCCGCGTTTCCCGTCCTTCCAACTTTCACAGCACAGTACATTAAACGCCTTCTTAGTTATGCAAACAAGTGAACTGTGCCGCTTTACATATTCTTCACACAATCTATCATTTTACGCCTGGCATCCACGCACCAATGAGAGAACCCCTAATGTCAAAAATAAAGCAGCTATCTCATTGATTCCTTGTGTGAGTGTAGCTAATCTGGTGATACTAGAGTAGCAACCACGGGCGGTCAATCAATTTTCGTTTTCATTTTCATAATGAAAAACTCCATTCGGATCATTTTGTCCCAGGTTTCAGAGTAACGTTCCATTATTCAACAATGAAATTATTACAAACTTACAAACCATTAATCTTTAGCTCGGATACTTTTATGGCCCTCAACTCTGCAATTGATCCCACTGTGCACCTTACGATTCGAGCTGATTTCGCTTAATGAGTTGTCGGTTATGGTTCGGGCGGGATCCTTTTGAAATTTGATGTAACATGTTTACCGTCGCGCCGCCATGGTGGTGCTGGAGGTTGGTGCGTCGTGTTTTCATGAAGTGCCTACAATTCCATTCCGCACCGGGGGAAAACAGAGGAACGGAAAACCGCAGAACGCGCACACTCTTCCCCCTGTGATGTTGCTACTGACTGGCGCGAAAACAACTTCTCCGGTTTTTACACGCTTGGTGCGTAAGTACAAAAAATATGCAATTTGAACACATCAACAACAGGCTGGTTGGCAGAGCTTCTCTTTTCTTGAAATGAGGACGAACTTCAAATATGAAATGAAAAAAGAACGAAAGACGCGGAAATTGTGTTAAAATTCTGAGGAAATTTATTCATTCCGGAGGGCGTTCCTGCGATCCCGACCATGGGAGCAAAGGAATCTGAAACAACTTCCAGGAACCATGGACGGGGGCTACCACTGTGCAGCTTCAAATAACTGTATATATGCATATATACACAGCTGCACAGTGGTAGCCCCCGTCTGACGGCGGCTGATGAATGCTGTCTCCAACGTAGTACAGTAGTTAATTAAGATGCCGGTTGATGTGCCGCTATTCAGGGCCCTGCTATGGGGAAATTAGGTGATGAATATGCTAATGAAAAATTAGTCTGATGACGCTTGTGTGGTGGTTGTGGTTCTTTGCGCTCAATTGATGGACTTTGGAATTAGATCGTTGATTATGAATTCTCATTTTCGCGATAAACTTTCCTCCATATCCTCTTCCACGAGTCACATGGAACCAACTGGGGTATAAAGAAAAGGGTTCCACGGAATTTTTTGGGTGAGAGGCCTTGGGGATTCTGAAGAGGGAACGCCCCTGAAACAAAGAAGAACACAAGAAGAAAAAGAAACCACAGGAGGAGCTGGAGCGTAGGGGCACCAGGCCTAAGAAACGTGGGAGACCAAGTATCCAGAGTGAGAAGGGCGACGCACTCGTCATCGAGACTGACCAGTCCAAGTACTCGGAAGTCTTGAAAGCAATGAGGAGCGTCTCCAAGCTTGTGGATCTGAGAGTAGACGTACACAGTATTAGACGTACTCGTACGGGTGAAATGATCCTCGAGCTCAATCGTGAGAAAGGGCGCAAGCGTGCGGCCTACCAGAATCTGGTGGAAGAGGTCCTTGGCGAGGGTGTCGAGATGACGGCTTTCACAGAGGAGACGACTGTGAAGGTGAAGAACTTAGACGAGATTACCGAAGCGGAAGAGCTCGTCACGGCACTGCGGCAACAGTGCGAGGTGTAGGTGGCCACCGCAGGCGTTCAGTTACGGAAGGGTCCGGCAGGGACACAGGAAGCCTTATTGGTACAGGTATCCGTGGCGGATGCAAATAAGCCCGTTAAAGTATACACACTTCGAAAAAATCTTGTAATTTTGTGTCATATAAGTCCGACATATAAAAGCAACACATTTGACGCAAAATTGTGTGCGATCTTATTTTTACAGGAAACGGAAAATGTCTGACTCATGTAATTTTACTGCAACAGCTCAGCGCGTCGGCTGCTTGTATACATGATTGAGAACAGTGCTATTTAGGGGCCATCCATTAAGTACGTCACGGTCCTAGGGGGGAGGGGGGTTTTGTGAAAATGTGACAAGCAATGTATTAGGTATAGGAAAAACCCGTACGAAGGGGGGAGGGGGGGTCAAAAATTTCCAATTTTAGCGTGACGTACTTAATGGATGCTCCCTATAGCACCGAATATTGAAACAAAAAAAAATGCAAAAGGTTCCATTCGGGAATCGAACTTCGATCCTCAGAGTGTCAGTTTTCGATCTTGCTCTCTCGGCTAACTCACCACGTCGAAGAGCTGGCAGTCGAAGATGAACATCTTCTACCATAAACGAACTTGCCAGTTCGGCTGTCGCGTCGTCACTGCTGACTTGTATGTATGTACTGAGCAGCCGTCATCGCAGCCAAGCAGACAAAGCCGCCTTCTGATTGACTGAGCGTGGCTGTATTCGTTTACCACTGCATCGGCTGATGGCAACGATGGCAACGGATTGTCATTTCTAAGTTTCTGGCTCCCTCCGGGGTTAAATTTATAAGCGGTTTTCATGCTGTTTCACCTTCGTAATAAACAAATTTCCAATTGACTGCAGTCTTCATCTGATTTTGTAAAGTGCTGTTTGACAGTTCAACATCAGTAAACATTATGTTTCAGTAACATATCGCGTAAATTTACAGCATAGAGAACTAAATTATTAGTTCTGTGATTTAAAATTATGGCTGGAAGAACTCAAACAACATAAACTTAATACGTACGTCACAAAAAGTGAAAAATGGGGCACATTCATGCTTATGTCAAAGCTTTTTCAGGCAGTTCGATCAATTGTGTCACTATTAAAATTGAGATTTTTTTAGTGTGTTTTTCAGGCAGTTCGATCAATTGTGTCACTATTAAAATTGAGATTTTTTTAGTGTGTACCCTTCAGGCCCTATCAGATGCACCCGAAGGTTGCTGACAGCAGGGTCTCCACCTGCCCCGACCCTTGCCGGGGACCCCTTTCCAACCGCGGGGTCGGATCCAACCCAGTAGACCGACGCCACGACAGCAACGCTACCGGGACTTCCTTTTCGCGGCCACTTAATCGCTATAAGGGTCGATCTCGACCACATGGCACCGGTATGACCTATGAAGCCAACTTCGAATCCCTGGACCACCTCTTACCGCATCTGAACTGGCCATTCTCCGAGTCCATGCGCCACCTTCTCTGTAGCTACCAGACGATATGGGTGACGGCGTTCCAGCCAAGCTCATCTCTACACATCCTCTGGACCAAATTGTCCGAAGTTGTGTCCTCCCCGCATGTCGCAAGCATGCGGTCACGCATTATGCGAAAACGCGGGCACACGAACAAAACGTGTTCCGCCGTTTCCTCTAAACCATTGCACACTGGGCATTCGGGCGAATCGGCATGCCCGAAACGGTGTAGATACTGTCCTAAGCAACCATCACCTGAAAGGACCTGTGTCAGGTGGAATGTAACTTCCCCATGGCGCCTATTAATCCAACACTCTACCCTCGGTATCAACCTATGGGTCCAACTTCCTTTGGTGGAACTGTCCCACGCGCGCCGCCATTTGACCATAGAGCCCAAGCAACACACATGTTATAATAAAGTTACGACAGCGCAAGTTTTGGTTATATAGAAGTTTATTTTACGTAATTCTAACATAGTGTTGAAATAACGTAGAATAAACTTCTATACAACCAAAACTTGCGCTGTCGTAACTTTTGTATAACATGTGTGTTGCTTGGGAGGCCATCCTGGCAGTCCTGCGTATGCCTCTTGTGCCGCGCATTTCGAAGCACTCCATGTCCTCACTGATAAGAATGCTGATAGGCACCATACCGGTAATGACGCAGAGAGCGTCGTGTGACACGGTACGGTACGCGCTCGCAACCCGCAGGCACATCAGCCTGTAAGTACTTTCCAGCTTCCGTCGGTAGCATTCAGTACTTAGCGCAGTGCCCCACGCCGGGCCGCCATACCTAACTATGGACGTAGCAGCACTAGCCAGAAGCTTGCGCTTACTGGCGTTCACCGTAGAGCTATTGGACATCATCCGAGACAGTGCAGCAATAGCTGTGGAGGCTATGTTACAGGCATAATCGACGTGGCTACCAAAGGTAAGCTTATCGTCGATCATCACGTCAAAGTGTTTGACGGAGCGCTTTGACAGGATAATGCGCTCACTAACACTGATCTCCGCCTGCTGCTCCGACTTCCGGTTGTTAACAACCGTCACCTCAGTCTTGTGCTAAGCCAGCTCCAGTTTTCTGGACCGCATCCTCGCCTCCACAACCTTTATCGAGTGGTCGGTAGTCAACTTCACCTCCTCGATCGTTTCACCGTAGACTTCGAGCGTAATGTCGTCGGCAAATCCGACAATCTCCACTGCCACTGGGTACTCTATCCTCAACACCTCGTCGTACATGACATTCCATAACACCGGACTCAGGATGGAACCTTGCGGGACTCCTGAGGTTATGTGAAAGCACTTCAGATCCACCTCCGTGTCGTAAACTAGTACTCGATTCTGAAAGTAACTTCCGAGAATCTTATACAGGTACCCCGGTATCCCCAGACGCAAGAGCGCATCGGCAATAGCAGACCAGCTGGCGCTATTAAACGCATTCCTTACATCCAGAGTCACTACCGCGCAGAAGCGAATTCCCCTCTTCTTAGGCTCGAGTGCTTTCTCGACGGTTTTTGTAACCGACAAGATAGCGTCTACGGTGGACCTCCCCTTCCGGAAGCCGTACTGGTTGCTCGAAAGACCATTCTCGCCCTCAGTGAACTTCAACATTCTATTGAGGATGATCTTTTCGAGCACCTTCCCCGCCGTGTCAATCAAGCATATTGGTCTATATGCCGACGGGTCTCCGGGTGGTTTCCCCGCCTTTGGTAATAGTACCAGGCTCTCCCTCTTCCAAGCTTCTGGGAAAACTCCCTCGTCCAGGCGTTTCTGCATAGCAGACCTGAACATCTCGGGACCCTCTGCCAGTGCCGGATTTAGGGGGGGGCCAGGGGGGCCAGGGCCCCGGGCCCCCACATTTTAGGGGCCCCCACAAAATTCAACTTCACAAAAAAAAAAACGAAGCAAGAAAAGAAAAGTAATGCAAAAAAATTCTCTTGATTTAATTTATGTCATAAGATCTTCGAATTATTGTCTACTGACAAAATGTTTGTGATATGTTGTGATTCTTTTGAGTAAGACAACAAATATGTGTCCATCTATTTATGAAATTTTAAATATTACCTCCAAAATTTATTAATATTTATTTTTCGTAGCGCGTAGGCTAAAGAAAAATCCCCGGATATCCTGAAAAAAATCTTCGACTAAATTCTAGGGTAGGACGGGGCAAGATGGCCACCCGGGGCAAGATGAGCACCCCTCCGTTTTACTACTTTTATGATGAATTTTGTCTAAACAACATCATAATCCGTTAGAATAAAGTTCCTACTGTTTGTAAACCTGAAAAAAGGTACTTCATAATGAACGAATTGAAAAATATCGTCAAATTAGTCAATACCATGGATTTTTAGCATTTTCTTATAAGAAATCATCAGAATAAAATAAGGTTTTTATGTCAAAATCAAATTTTTACCATAATTCTTGTTATCAGCCAACATTACTAGCTTACTGCAAAGCATTTTAATTTATATTAGAAAATATTTTCTAAAAACAAACATTAAAAATTTATTCAATTTTAGTTATTTACCTATTGTGGGGCAAGATGACCACCCCTGATGGAAATATAGAAAACATTTTGAAATTATTGTAATCCACTCAATAGTGCCAAACATAGGTTTCCGTATCCTCTGTAACTATTTGGTTGCGTAAATTACTAAAAATAAGCCACTTAATAATCGTTCATTGTTTTTCGGGTCATTTCGTATAAAGTATTATGAAACCGCATTTTTTTAATAATCGAAAAAAAAACTGATAATTTTGGAACGTGATACCATAGCTATAAACAAGATTTACTATATCAATCACTGTATGGCCAATTTATAGTTAAAATATTGGGTTTTTAATGAAGTGCTCTTCTTGCCCCGTAGGGGTGCTCGTCTTGCCCCGCAGCATGTTCGAACTAACCATAAAACATCTTTTTTGTTTAGTCAAATAAATCATCCATATTGTGAATTCTGAACCCTGCCATGTTTATGGGTGGTAGAAAACATGATATAGAAAAGAACTACTGAGAGGTACTTTGAAAAATTGTGTTCATTTTCAATAAACTCAACGTGATCTTTAGGGTGCTCATCTTGCCCCGCCCTACCCTAGAAGAACTCCAACCCTCTATGAATTACAGAGTATAAAGTTCCTGCTAAATTTGTTTGTTTTTTTTCTTTCTACAGTTTTTAAAAACTTTTTGAAAAATTTTGTACAAAGTTCTTGACAGAACCAAAAGATTTTTTTTTTTGAAATTCGGAAGTATTTTTGGAACTTTTGAGTTTGATATTTCTTAAACAGCTTATAACTTACTTAAATCGGAGAACTCCAAATCTGTTGAATTATTTTTTCGAGGAAATCTAGCATGAATTTAAGGCATATTATTGTGAAGAGTTTCAGTCCGAAATTTTTGAGTAGAGAGATTTACTTACTGAAATGAAGATGAATCCATGGCGAACTCCTGACAAAATGGATTGAGAAATTGTAAAGAAATTGGCTAAAAATTTGTCCGGGTTTTCCGTTGAAAATTTTAAAGAAATTTAATAGAAGATTATATTGGAAATTGAGTCAAAAATTCCAACAGGAACTTATCATAAATTTCCTCTAAAACTTATTTAGTGATTTTTTTTATTAGAACAATCTCTTCGATACCAGCGGAATGTGATAAATTCTTTAAAAGGTCAGCAAAACATTCCCTAACAGTCGCGTTAGAACAAGTTTTTGTTAAGTGTTCATTCTTTATGGTGACCCACCAGTACCTTCTCCAGAGATTGCAGCAGAAATCCAATATAAATCTCTTTGGATTTCATTAAAACGACACCATCGATTGCGCTACAAATTTTATTAGAAATTTGTTGAACATTTCAGCTATAAATTCTTCTTGCAGCTTCTCTATGAACTTTGGTTTCAATTTAGACTAAATCTGAAATCCAATGCGGCGAATGGAATCTTGAAAATATGTTTTTACTTTATATTTTTTCTTATCATTCCTTTCACATTAGAATTTCAAGTCTATTATAAATAATTCAGTGGATATTGACATTTTCGCTAGTTCTGCTTATTGCTCTAGATTCACATTCTTCCACAACTATAATAATACCTTTATTAACATATTTGTAAGAAAGATTACAAAGATTACAAAGATTACAAAGATTTTTTAGTTTTTTTTTTCATCTTATATGGGCAAAATTTATCTTCTTTATAAAGGGCCCCCACAACGCTGTGGCCCCGGGCCCCCACATTTGTAAATCCGGCCCTGCCCTCTGCAATAGCTACTTTTAAGGCCAGGTTCGGAACTCCGTCCGGACCCGAGTCCTTACCTACGCTATGGGACTTAGCTGTCCCCACAAGTGACCCCCACGGTGACCCTCTCCTCATCGCCAGCCCCAGTCCCCGGCTGTCCTACGAAAGGAGGCCAAGGACTAGGATCATGACGCGGAAAAAGTCCTCCTATGATCCACTCCAACATCTCTGGAGATTGCTCTGTAGGAGCCATCACACCTCTCGCTTTGGCCATTACGATCCTGTAGGCGTCACCCCACGGGTTCGTATTGGCACTCTGACAGAGACCCTCAAAGCAGGCCTTTTTGCTTGCTCTTATCTCGGTCTTGAGCGCGGCTTTTGCAGTGGCGAACACCACCCGCCGTTCGTTTCGCTCTTCCTCTGATCGTGCTCGCTGCATCCGCCGCCTAGCCCGTAGGCAGGCGCGGCGCAGGTCCGCAATCGCGTCGGTCCACCAGTAAGCCGGTACCCTCCCATTTCTAGGGTGGACTCGCCTAGGCATGGACGCATCACACGCACGTGAGAGCACCGCTACCAGCTCGTCGCCGTTTAAACCGATTAAGTTAACGCTCACGGCGAAGCGCCTCCCTAAATTCCCCTTCGTCGAAGTATGATGTCTTCCACCTGCGAGGGCTTGGCCTTGGCCTAGCCGCCTCTTCTTCTATCCGCTGTTTGTTGTTGTTGTAGTAGTTTGAGGGTCTCTTTTTTTTTTTTTTTTTTTTTTTTCCTTCTAAACCATAGGGGGATAATCTGCTCAACAGACACCCTAACAGAAGGTTAGGGTAGTGTAGGTCTGACAGGCCGTCTTCTACAACAAAAGTAAAATCCAGGACTACTCTCTCCTCGTACCCACTAAACCATTCCTATGGTCGCCAAACCCTACGTCTCTCCGGAACCACCAAGAAGGTATTGCTTCAGAGAGGGGCTAGTGCACATCGCACCCACAAGGTTAGCTGCGTAGCCTGCAGCAACGAACATCGATGACTCGCTTTGGAGAGTCCATCACGGTAGCATGCTGGCGCTTAGCCAGTTTCCCGAGTGGTCCTCGCCACTCCCTTTGTCCTCGGAAGGCGGGCAGGGTCAACCCCGCCCGCGCCCTACTGCTGAGCGGACATCAAGAACTGATGCCCACGTGCAACCCGATCTGACCTGCCCGCAAAGGAAGGGTATCACTACCCTTCAGGCCCTATCAGATGCACCCGTAGGTTGCAGACAGCAGGATCTCACCTACCCCGACCCTTGCCGGGGACCCCTTTCCAACCGCGGGCTCGGATCCAACCCAGTAGACCGACGCCACGACAGCACCGCTACCGGGACTTCCTCTCCGCGGCCACTTAATCGTTGTAAGGGTCGATTTCGACCGCAGGGCACCGGTATGACCTACGAAGCCGACTCCGAACCCCTGGACCACCTCTTGTACTGCATCTGGACTAGCCATTCTCCGAGTCCACGCGCCACCTCCTCTGTAGCTCCCAGACGATGTGGGTAATAGCCGTTGAAACGGCGTTCCAGCCAAACTCATCCCTACACATCCTCTGGACCAAGTTGTCCGGAGTTGTGTCCTCCCCGCATGTGGCAAGCATGCGGTCACGCATTGTGCGAAAACGCGGGCACACGAACAAAACATGTTCCGCCGTTTCCTCTAAATCATTGCACACTGGGCATTCGGGAGAATCCGCATGCCCGAAACGGTGTAGATACTGTCGGAGGGTCTCTGTGATAATGCAAATGCATATCCGTGGGATGATGCCTACAGAATCGTGATGGCCAAGAAAAGAGGTGTAATGGATCCTACAGAGCAGCCTCCAGAGATGTTTGAGGGGATCATCGATAGGGGCTTTTTCTGCGTCATGATCCTAGTTCTTGATTTTTTTCATAAGATAGCCGGAGACTGGGGCTGACGATGAGGAGCAGGTCACTGATGTAGAACTTGCGGGGATTGCAATATTCCTTAGCGTAAGCAGCAGAGGCTCCCGGGATGTACTGGTTTGCAATGCGGAAATGCCAGGACGAGGGAGTTTTCTCAGTGGTTTGGAAGTGGCAGAGCCTGGTACTGGTATCAAAGATGAAACCAACCGGAGACCCGTCGGCATATAGATCGATATGTTTGATAGACGCGGGGAAGGTGCTCAAGAAGATCATTCTCAACAGACTGTTGAGGCACACCGAGGGTTTAGAATGATCTCTTGAGCAACCAGTTCGGCTTCCGGAAGGGGAGGTCGACCGTAGATGCTATCCTGTCGGCCACAAAAACCGCTGAGATAGCGTTCCAGCATTAGAGGAGCGGTATTCGCTACTGTATAGTAGTGGCTATGGCTGTAAATAAAGCGTTTAATAGCGCCAGGTGCCTGGCTATTGCTGATGCGCTCCAGCGTCTGGGGATATCCGGATACCTGTATAAGATTCTCGGCAGTTTCTTTCAGAATCGAGTACAACACCGTGGCGGTGGGGACACGACTCGAGACAATCTTGTCCATAGGATGTGTAATGATGAATTTGGCAGAAATGCCTTTTCAACCCACATCATCTTGGACCCACAAGTGGCACGTGGGCTCGGAGAATGGCTAGTTCATATGCTATACTTGAGGTGGTCCAAGGGTTCGGAGTTGACTACGTATGCCATACGTGCCCTGCGTTCGATTTAGTAATTTCATAGATAACAATAATGAGGTTTACACGTCATGACTACATTGATTGACGGAATAAATAAATTAATTAGGTGGCCGCGGGGAGAACATGGTGGTAGCGTTACTGTAGTGGCGTCGGTCTACTGGGTTGGAGCCGAGTCCATGGTTGGAAAGGGTTCCTCAGTAAGGGTCGGGGTAGGTGAAGACACAACTCCTACTGGTGCCATCTGATAGGGCCTGAGCCTTCAGCACGTCAAATCGTGGTGTCCACAGTATCACATCTTCACTGAACGAAAACTCCCGCCGTATAGAGAATGATTCTTCATTCAATGCGTTACAGATCCACAGAATCTGAATTTTGAATGATTTTACAGCAGAATGATTTGACTGACTTCAAATAAATGAAAATCATCCTGTTATAAAACTAAAATTTACACAATTTATGAATGATTTTTTGCTTGGGGTGTGTTGTGAGTGATTATCGTCACAAAACTATCGGAAAGCATTTACTGCCGTGCCTCATACCGAAAATCATTCAACCACCAAACTAAAATCCCCGCAACCAAACGAATGAATCATCATTCAGTCATGTGATCAATCGTCAAATCGATCGAATGATTTTCAAAACAATAACGATGGAGTTTTGTTTATCTTCCGTATGACAGTAGTTTTGAAACAAGCTGCAAATATTTCTTGCTAATCCCATTACGAATATCATTCAATTGTTGGTTCGCCTTTCATTTTGCTGTTTGCGCGCTATTTGTACCCGCAAAAAATGGTGACGGTTGAAGTATTTTTTTTTACTTTGTAGCGAAAAAGTCTCGCGATAGGGGAAATATTGAGTGCCAAATACTCCTTAGGCCACAATAATGGATCACTTGTTTATTATTCTAACGCTTTCCGGTAAGTTTCTCTTGATTATTTATTGGTGCAATATTGATAATTGTTTCATTTTTTAACTCTTTCCAGAGAATCTCAGTGGGAAACCATTTCAAGTATTTGTACAAGAAGGAGGATTAGAGCCGATGCACACGGGCGGCGCGTCCACGCAGCGTGCACGCAAGTGCGTCCTGAGTTACACACAATCAAATGGGAGGATGCACACGAGAACGCAACGTTACCGCACCGCAACCGCGCCGCACCGTGTGCGTCACGCAATGTCAATGCATGCCCCACAGGAACGCTGCGGCGACGCGCGTTGATTCACGCTGCGTGCACGCGCCGCCCGTGTGCATCGGCTCTTATGTCGTGGAAATTGCAGTGATGCTGCGGTGTTTAACATTTCGAATTAGAGGTAGTGAAATAAAAAAAAACTATAAACAATATTTGTAGTACACATTTTCTCATAATTCTGGCAAAATCTAATATCACAACCGTTCCAACTAGTTTGAGTGAAAATCCTTATGAAAATAACTTCATTGGGTTATCTGTCAAATTAGTTGGAATGGTTGTGATATTAGTTTTTGCCAGAATGTTTAAAAATAATAATCCAGACGTGAAAAACTCCCATATGAACAATTTTTGGTTTCGTAAATATTTTCATTTATTTTGCATCCGTTTTATTGGATGACTTTTGAATGACCACATCCTTTCCTATATTTGTTTTGATTTTGAATTGTATGAGTATAATGCTAGCTTTGAATGATTTTTATATCTCTTGTTTTGATTCTGTCAAATCGGCAAGTGAATGATGGCCTTCTTCAAGTCATCTTATATTAGGCATGGGGCTCGGATGAGGCAATTTTCATTCAATTTTTGGCGGGGATTTTTGTTCAGTGTTGATACTTAGGCGCGGGCGTGATGGTTGATCCTGCCCGCCTTTCGAGGACACAGGAAGCAGCACAGAGAAACAAACGACACGCTTTACTTACTCTTCATCGACTAACTTTTTAACAGTTGCATCAAACATTCGGTGGTTAGTCGATTGACCATTGGTGGCGCTCGCATCGTTTCTCCGTCTCTTTCTCTGTGGGGGTAGCAAGGACAACCCGGACAAACCACTAGCGTACTACGCAACTAACCTTGCAAGTGCGAGGTACTCTAGCCTCTCTCCGAATACAAAGCAATGCCTTCTTGGTGATCCTGGAGAGACGTAGGGTGTAGCGGTAATGCGAATGTGTTAAGTGGGTCGGGGGTGTAGTCCAGTATTCATTTTTGCCTGTAGGAGATGATCCCAACACCACACTAAATACCTGGATCTGGGCCGTGCGGGTGTCTATTGAACAGATTATCCCACCATTGCATAGAAAAGATAAAAAAGAGCCCATTCTACACCCCTCCCATTATTCTCCCTGATTGCTGCTGTTTTCCCCTCTTTCAAATTCCCTGCAAACCGTTTTTTTCCTTTACGTTTTCTTCTTCTTATTCTTGGTACATATAATGCATGTTTGTCAGGTTAGTAATCAATGAGAAGTACAAGTCTTGTGTAACCCATGGTAATCGTCTTATGCAAAACCTCTAATTTCCATTTTCTCACCCTCTTCAATGAGTTGAGTACTGACCTGTAATCAATAGGAACTGCTTTCTCCATAACCAATCTATTCATCAATCATAATCGATGATTGTTCTTCAAGTAAAACCAAGCCACAACCCTTCCCTTTAACAAGAAACCTAATACTGCTCGTCTAGTCGCATGCTTGAAACAACCAAGAATGTCATTTCCTATATCTCCCTCTAAGAGTGGACGGACAACTCCAACCTGACCGCAACAGCCTGTCCGTCGCAGGTCCAAGAAGGTCCAATTTGAACCGAACAAGAGCACGATTTGTTCGACATGAAAGGACCAATTTAAACCCGGTCCCTCAATCTGTGAAATGGGAGCCAGTGGGGCAAAATAAACTGACCAGACCATGCCTCCATGCTGCCGAGCCGAACCATCCCTGCTCAGTCCCATTACCAGCCAGTAGGTAAGTAGTGAAGTGAGTGTCCTGTTCCTGCTGGCTATTGTAATGCATCCTTCCACGTGCATCGCTTCATCAGTCAGCTATAGCAGTAGCGCAGTCGAATTGGACCTACGACGGATCGGCTCTGTAATGGAATTGGGCTTTGTGGTGGCTCAACAACAGGAGGAGTTCATTCTTGTGCAACGAACAGCTGCAGTGGCACTGGATCCAATGTGGTACGTAGAGTTTATATTACCGGGGACATATTGGTTATAAGGCACCGTTAGGTGAAGTGACACTGGACACTGTGGGTCCTGATTTCATGAATCATCATTGTTTGGAAATCTACAAACTTTCATGAAGAAGATTAGAGCCCAAAAGTAGTCAACTTCACTCCGTTACACAGTACCTTGAAGGTTCTTCGAACATGGATCAGTGACAGGAGAAGACACGCTCTGCTGGTCTAAAACAGACGGGTATCGAGCTGGAGTGGTTGAGTAAATTATTCTCCTGATGGTTTCGGGTGGTCTCTGCTTGCACCACCTAATGGGAGGATAAATAATGCATTTCAATTAAAATGCAAAATCGACTGGTGAACTTGAGCATAGGATGCAGTCAGATGCATCACATACGGACCATTAGGACACGTTGGATGAGTGGTAATGGTAGACATGATGTCGAAAATAAAGAAGAATGAATGTTATAGCATTTAGGGTGGAGTGCTACTGAGGTAGTTGGCCATTTTCTGGGATTCTTGAATCGTAGCATATGATATCAGCTGCCCTTCTTTAGTCTCACTTGAGGCGAACGTGCCTCTGGAGCCGACCTACTGATACCTGATAGGGATTAAACCAGACATTTTCTTTGCGGATTTGTCCTGGGATATCTGTTGAGGTTCTTCCAGTGATTATTCCAGTGCTGTTTTCGCGGATTCATACGAAAATTTCTACAGAGATCCTTCAGAGATTTCTTCAGGGATTTTTCCATACATTGCTTCCAGAATTCCACTAGAGATTGCTCCCATAATTCCATCTGGAATTATTCGAAGTATGTCTGCAGGAATGTCTTCCAGAAATTCAAATACAAGTACTATAGATGGATTCTTTAAGATTTTTAATCCAGGGGTTCCTACAGATTTTTTTCCAGCAATTCGCTAAGAAAACTCTCTTATGATTCCCTATGGAATTTCTCATGGGATTGCTTCCGGGATTCATGGGGTTTCTTAATCAATTCCTCTTAGAATTCCTCCGATGATTCACCCGGATTCACCCTTCTGTGTTTCTATCAGGAACAACTTCCGGGATTATTTAAAAAAAAATGCCTTCAATCACTCTTTTATGGGATTCTTTCAGGAATTCCTTCTGAATTTCTTTCTGAAACTCCTCCAGGAACTGTTAAGGGATTCCCTTAGAAGTTCATCTTGTCATTGCTTCCAGGATTCCTTTCCTTGGTTCTCTACAGAGTATTTTCTTCGCTTGTCATTCTTCCGGCATCCGTGTCACGTGACCAGTCTAACTGAACCTGCCGTGTTTTGTCTTCGTCTACAAGCTACGAAACTTCAGCTGGTTACGGAGGTCGAAGAAAGTCCAATTCGCAGGTGCAAGGCGCCTTTTCCCTCACGGTTAGCATCATTATCGTACGTCAATAGGGTTCCTAGTTCACAAGAGAGTAGTGTGCGGTAGTTCGGCAGCAGCAAAGTTTCGCGCGCTCGCTTTGCTAGATTTTTGCGATTTTTTTTCCTCTTCCCTCTGCGGGGCTCCGACGACGGGATGCCAAGCAGTCAGTAGTGTGCGGTAGTTCGGCAGCAGCAAAGTTTCGCGCGCTCGCTTTGCTAGATTTTTGCGATTTTCTTTCCCCTTCTCTCTGCGGGGCTCCGACGACGGGACGCCAAGCAGTCAGTAGTGTGCGGTAGTTCGGCAGCAGCAAAGTTTCGCGCGCTCGCTTTGCTAGATTTTTGCGAGAGTGAGTTTTTGGAGGCAAAGTGTACAGGCCGCGTTTTCATTCGGTCGTCGTCGTCGTCTATTTGACTGCTCATCTTCGTACGGGGCGATTTATGATACGATAATATAAATGCAACAAACAACATTTTTTGAGATTTTAGTCAACAGACATTGAAATGTTCGTCACGTCAAGTGTCGGCCCAAGTTCCAAAGCCACGTTGATTCAAATCACTTTATTTTCTCTTTCGTTAATTTTCGCACTTCGAAAACTATCTGAATGGTTCGTCATCTTCGATGTCGGCATGTGTTTTGTTTTAGTCCAAATGAAAATAAGTGGTTTGATATTAATAGGGTTGCATGAATCACTCCACTTACCAAAGTGAACTCATATCATGCGCCCTTTCCCCTCCCCACTAACAAAAAGTCCTTCCCATGACAGACGTGGAGACGCAGAGGTGATCTCGGTCTTTAGTAAGCAACGCACGTCATAATAACATTCCTTTCCTTCCTCGATGACCGTAAGGACGTGGCCGGCGCCGTTATTGACCTAATAAAGTTTGGAATTCTCGAAGATGCACATTGAGGACGGTAAGCTACTCCCAAGCTCCGTCTGTTGGTTCCTTGTGCAACTTCGATTGTTCTGGTCAATCACGGAGTAGCAACTACGAATAGTACGGTCATCTATGCTCATGCTCATGCTCATGCTCATGCTCATTGCTTCCAGGATTCCTCCAGGAGTTTCTTCAGAAACTCCTCCAGAGATTCCTTCAGGAACTGCAAAAAGGGATTCGTCCAAAATTTTCTTCAATACATCCTCCTGGGATTTCTTCATATACACCTTCTGGATTTCCCTCAGAAATTGATCCTTGGATTTCTTCCTGGGATTCCTCCAGGATTGCTCTGTGGATTCCTTCAGGAATTCGTCTAAAAATTCCTTCAGGAATTCGTCCACGATTTCCTCTGAAAATTCCGCTACAGATTCCTCTTGGATTTCATTCAAAGATTCCTTCAGGTAGTCCTCTATAGATACCTCAAGAAATTCTCTAGAGATTCCACCAGGGATTCCTCCATGAATTCCTCTAGGGATTCTTCCTGGAAGCTCTCCAGTGGACGGGGAAATTTTTCGGCTTCGCAGTCATCAAACGCAATCAAACGACTAAATTTTGTTCTTTATCCGACGTTTCGGTGTTTATTACACCTTCTTCAGGGAATGGGGCTCGTTCGGTGTAGTACTAGATTTGTAGTAATGAGCTGAATTTTAGTATGGTGAGAAGGTCAATTCTCCGTTTCTGCAATGAAATAGTGCAAAAAGCGTGGGTATTATGATTCCTTGCCTAATTTGATGATGTTTGAGCAAAACTTTGGATGAATATGTTGTTTATTTTGCAAGAAATGGAGAAAACAACAACACTGTTGTCCAAAGTTTTGCTCAAACAGCATCAAATTAGGCAAGGAATCATAATACCCACGCTTTTTGCACTATTTCATTGCAGAAACGGAGAATTGACCTTCTCACCATACTAAAATTCAGCTCATTACTACAAATCTAGTACTTCACGCATCTGTCCTATTAGAACTCGTTCTCGTTCTGCGGGTTGAACCGTCTTAAATTTCAAAAAAAAAATGGCAAAAATCTCTCTGAACAACAAGAAAACGTTTTTTTTTTAAATATCTTAATTCGAAAACACCTTCACTGTCCATCCAACGGTCCAGCGCCCTGCGGCGCACCAACTAAATGTTCACGGCGTATCAGGGCGCCGCGGCGCGCAGTTTGGGAGGCACTGGTGTGCATTGAGGATGGTGGCAAATCTCAAGCCCCAAGCCTATTGGTTCTCTGTGCAATTTCGCTAGCTCAGGTCTATCACGGAGTAGCAACTACGAAGTGTACGGTCACCAATGCTCATGTTCATGCTCAATTTCCACGGAGGCGTATTTTGGAAACCATCAGGGAAACTGCGCTGAAAAAATGCTACGAATGGCAGAATTTTTAAGGGCAGCGCAATCAGCGCCATGTACCATCCAATAGAAGATTAAATTGTCATAGATCAACCAGCATTTGCTCCACATTGATCACCGTAATCAAGAGAACTAATGATGGCTATCGAGGGTTATAATACCAACAACCAGTCTCCAATGGATTGCATTAATTGTATCCTAGCACTCCCATGCTTACCATCCACAAATTCAACAGATGCTGCTAGGATAGTATATTACCCGTAAGCTGCAAATATAAGGTCCGGAGTAAAACTGTTTCCAACGGAACAAAGACTTTCTAACTTAGTGGCCTTCGTGCACTCGTTCCCTTTTCCAAGCAGTTCTCCTGCCTTTCCGATGGCACATGCGGCAGCTTCAGATCCACACTCCACAAACAGAACGCTAGCAGCAGAATAACTTCAGGTTCAACGCCAGAAACCTTCCGATGTGCTCCTCTTTTTCCTAGTAGGTACAAACAAACGAACGAACGAAAAACGTTCCGATATTAACAAGTGGAACAAAACAAAATGAACGGCAATAAAATCTGCACTTGGTCTATTGAACTTCCGACAATGCAGTACGGAGGCAATCTCTAGGAACGAACGGACCAGATTAGGGTAACTGCAGCTAGCAAGCTGAATGAACGAAACTAAAGCGTTTCCATCCAGGAATAGGTCACTCCCGAGTGAAAAATCCACTTTGCTTAGACTGGAATCACACAGAATAATAGAATGAAATTGCTTTAAATATCTATTTCTACAAAAGATATTATAGTACAAGATACAGATTGTCGCTCTCGTCGCTGTCCGCAACATCCCGGGCCACGTCTGTCAAACGATTTGTTTACACGATCAGCTGCTGGCGATGGAAGGCTAACATGTGAAAACGGCTGATATACAATATTTAAATCTCCATACTAGGTGACTAAATTTTATGAAATTTCGATACTAAAATTGGTGCTTCAAGTAATCTGTCCGAATATTAACCATGGATTTTTTTATTTGATTGTTTAGCCACAATTTAATGAAAAATTAGCTTATTTAGTTCTATGAAACTTGAAATCCATTTGTGCGAAAAAGTATGTTAGGGTATAGACAAATGTTGGGATAGAAACATTTAGAGGCAAATCAGAGACACTAGGGATCCCAATGCAAACCGTGCTAATTGTCGTCGATGATCAGCATAATCGATGTAGTGATTTCGAGACATCCACATTCAGATTTGACAGATATGTACCTGACATGTTGCGGCGCCGGAACAATGGGTACACTAGCGACAATCTTTATCTTGTACTATAATATCTTTTATTTCTACAAAAGTCACTGATATTTCATGTTACCTTCTTCTTTTTATTTTAACGTCCCCACTGAGACCTGCTTCTCAGCTGAGTGTCCTTTAGCATTTTGCATGCGCATATCGTGTGGCAGGCACAGAGATACTCTATGTCCAAGTAAGTCAAGGAAATTTCCATTAATGAAACGTTCCTGGACCGGTCGGGAATCGAAACCGTCACCCTCAGCATGGTCATGCTGAATACCCAACGCCTTTACAGCTGTGGCTATAGGGGCTCTCATTCTGTTTCATGTTATATTTGTATTGAGAAATATTTTTTATTATATATTTATGTTATTTTAACGTTAAGCTAATTCTAGCCTAAATTTTTTCTTTGATTTCCTTCATACACCTCAAATAGAAAATTAGTATACCATTGCAATAACTTCTCGAATCATAAGAAACCCCTATTGTTCTATTCTTTCTATTGTGCTAAAGCGTACCAAACCAAACAATGCAGCCCGGTAAGTAGAAAGTTTCCTTTTTCGCGGAAATAGAAACAGTGCTGCCCAATCCGAGACCCAAAGTCTGAAAGGCGATACCTTCTGGTTGGAACGGACTTGTGAAAATTAAACCCAATCTAGATATGGTGGGTAGGTATACCGCCTTCTGGTTCCCTGCCAACCGAAACTTCACGTTCACATTCACCATTTCAATTCGAAGGAAGAAAAACGATAATAGTCAAAAATAATTGCTTTTCTATTCAGGTTGGTATCTTTCGCAGTGTGTAGTAGTGGCACTACGCGGTGGGTGGTGGTAATCAGGAGAACCAATTCTCGCACAGCCATGAATGGAAAGTAAAATCCCGGTGAAATATTGATTTGACTCTGCAGTAAGCATACTGGGAAGTGAAAATGGGATTTTTTTTTGGATTATTTGCTAGGGAAGGGTGAATGAACTATTACGCTAGAATATGGGGTTACTCGATGAACTATTGAGTTACAATGAGATAACGATATTATCGTTCTACCCAAAGTACTATACAGGAGGTACGTTGGACAGTATCCATGGTTAACCCTTTATAAGGCCGAGAGAACCAGGAACGGAATCCACTCGTTCTACATTGGAATATAAAGTACATGTGGTGTAATAAACAAAAACATTTTTATTTTCAAAAAATTCGATGGTCGATTTTGTATGAAAAAAAAAAAATGGTCTAAATTTCAACTTTTTGTCAGCAAAGTTTAAAATGATGTAATTTTGTGATGCGTTTATCAATCATGCTGATTTTTTGACAGGTTATTGCCCTAATATTCATGAGTTACTTATGTGGATTTGAACTCGATTGGTCAATTATTTTGGACGATATGGCAATTTTAGTACACGCCCATTTAATATAGTACATTTTTTCAAAAGGCTGAGTTTCTAAAAGTAATGAAGCAATCAAGATGAAATTTTGTCCACTAGTAGAAGGAACATAGGCCTTTCATTCCCCATCATTCGATTTTCAATTCGCTCACCACAACAGAAGTTTGAGCTTATAAACCTTAAAGCAATCAAAAATGGCAGTTTTTGGAGAGACATTTTGTTCTAAAAAAGCCCATTCATATTTGTTATGGCTCAAAAAAATCATAAGTGCTTACAAAGGCCTAATGTGTCCATCAGTTAAAACAGAAGTTGTAAAATTTTCTTAACGAACGGAAAAAAATATGTATACATATAAGGTGGCAATATAGTTGCCACTGCCTTATAAAGGGTTAACAGTATTCATCGTGACCGTTTATAGGGTATTATGGAGCTATACCTATATGTTGAGGTCGGAATAAAAATGCTTTTTTATTCTTGTGTTGTGACCTTGCACGCAGCGTTTATAGTGCAATACAGCACCATGATGTAACTTCTTGCGTATTTCCACGCAATGGATGCGATCCAATGCTGATATTGTTCACCGTATTGCTTAGGTGGTTCCGGATTTGGCCCGAAAGACCACCATTTGTTGAGTAGTTGGCCGTGGACCTCCTTCAATTAGCCTACCACGAACAGAAATAGGGTATTTGAAAAGTTCTACTGGGGAACTCCACATAGCTCATTTCTGAAGCCCTGAGCTCTCCCGTTTTCCAGGAGGAACGGCTAACAATAACGTCTGATCGCCATATTCCCGAGCAGGAGAAAATAGCTGGAGAATAACTAACTCAGGTATGGAAAACCGAATACCTACAACCTAAGTGAGGTAATAAGTAGCCCTGCATAAGAGGTAAAATACCTAAAATAATAACTGGTGTGTATTCTGTGCATAACACGTGAATAATGACATCAGGTATGGCAATACCTAAATAATACTCGGTGATTTTTCCATACAAATAGCGATTTTTCCATAATTGAATAATACCTCAAGCAGTCCTCAACACCAAACCAATAACTCGACGAGGTATTGTGTCAATACCCAAAAAATACCAAAATATGTTATTTTCAATACCTGGAAAACCGATCAATACCTTGTCTTGGTATGATACCTGACTTTGGTATGCTCCAGTTATGTGTCAGTTATTCATTCCTGCTCGGGTTAGGGGCGGCTAATCAACGTCTATGGTCCTTCAGAGAGTAGGGGGTCATGCCCTACGAGCCAGCCGTAAAAAACACTAAAACGGAAAATCAGCAACATAATAATACGAACCGAGGCCAACGGCAATGACTATGGCGAACAAAAAGGAATTGCGATTGGAAACTCGGTACGAGGCACTGCTGATCTCTCTACCTCATTGGAAGCACCCGTATACTCACCGATCTACTGAAGGACCGCGGGTTCGGTATCGTAGCACTGCAGGAGGTGTGCTGAACAGGATCCATTGTGCGAACGTTTAGAGGTGATCATACCATCTACTACCCGAGCAGGAGAAAATACCTGCAGAATACCAAACTCAGGTATGCAAAACCCAATACCTACAACCTGAATGAGGTATTAAGTAGCCCTACATAACAGGTAAAATACCAAAAATAATAACTGGTATTCATTCTACGAATACCACGTGAGTAATGACACCAGGTATTGCAATACTTCAATAATAACCGACGATTTTCCCATACAAATGCATCACTCAATACCAAACCAATAACTCGTTGAGGTATTTTTTGTCGACGGCTCAATACCTGCACAATACCAAAACAGGTTATTTGTAATACCGGAATAACCGACCAATACCTTGTTTTGGTATGATACCTGACTTTGGTACGCTGCAGTTATGTGCCAGTTATTCGTTCCTGCTCGGGTAGAGTTGCGGCATCACACGTGAGCTGGAAACAGCTTTTATAGTGATGTGACGCGACATGCAGAGGCGAGTGATCGGTTGGTGTCCGATCGACGAAAGAATGTGCAGGTTGAGGATCAAGGGCCGATTCTTCAACATCAGCATAATAAACGTGCACAGCTCTCACTCAGGAAGCACTGATATTTTGAGGAGTTATTGTTTTAGATTTGTTCCCATAGTTTCGTGAACTATATGGGTATGAGCATTGAGCAATTCCTCCAGGCATTTTGTAGTGATCCAATCATGAATTCCTCCAGAGATTCCTTCAATAATTCATCTAGGGATTCCACCAGACATATCTTCGGGGATTTGTCCTGGGAGATTCCTCCAGTGATTGTTAGAGTGCTTCCTTCAGGAAATTTCTCCAGAGATCCATAATGGTATTGCTTCAGAGATTTCCAGAGTTTGGAATTTCATCGCGAGCCACTGAATGGTCTATACTCAGCTTGTGCTACACTCAACGAGTATAACACAACGTGAAGCGACATGCTCGCGAACGCTTCCCGAATCCAGGCTAATCCAGGGATTCCTGCAGAAATTCTTCCAAGAACCAGAAACCAGGAATTCTACCGCTCCTGGGTATCCTTAAGAATTTCCGGGATTCCTCATGGGGGTTCTTAAGAAATTCCTCCAGAGATTCACCTGGAAATTCTTTCTGTGAATCTTTCAGAAACAACTTCCGGGATTATTTTAAAAATGCTTCCAAGAACATTTCTCGGGATTCCTTCAGTAATTCCTCAAGGAATTCTTTCATAAACACCTCCAAGAATTAATCGAAGACTTCCTCAAGGAACTCCTGGAATTCTTTAAGAATTCCTCTTGCGGTTGATTTCGAGATTCCTCCTGGAGTATCTTTAGAAACTGGTACAGGGATTCCTCCAAGAGGTCTTCTACGTATTCTTTTTAGGATTCCTTTATGATTTCCTTAAGAGTTTCTCCGGTTTCTTCAGTAAATACTTTCTCCTGGGATTTATTCCAAAACTCCTCCTGGAATTCCCTCAGAAATTGATCCATTGATTTCTTCTGGAATTCCTAGGATTGTTCCAGAAATTCCTTCAGGAATTGTTCCAGGATGCCTCAAGGAATTCCTGCAGGGATTCGTCCAGTAAATCGCCTGGGAATTCTTACAGAGATTCCTCCAGATATTCCTCTAGAGATACCTCAAGGAATTCCTCTAGAGATTCCTCCAGGAATTCTTCCAGGAACTTACATATTCAGGGATTTCTCCAGGAATTCCTCCAGAGATTCTTCCTGAAAATTCTCCAGTGATTCTTCAAGAAAATCTTCCAGGAATTCCTCCAGGGATTTCTCATGGAATTCCTCCAGGAAATCCTCTTGAGATTTCTCAAAGATTTTCTCTAGAGATTCCTCCAGCAATTCTTTCAAGAATGTCTACAGGAATTTCTCCCGGAGTTCCTCCCGGCATTCCTTCAGGAAATCCTCTAGGAAATCTTCTATGGATTGCTCTAAGTATTCCTCAAGAAATTATTTCAGGAATTCCTCCTAGAGTTCCTCCAGGGATTTCTAAAGAAATTCCTCTAGGGATTCATCCAGACATTTCTCCAGGATTTTATTTAGGGATTCCTCCAGGAATTACCCCAGGAGTTCCTGCAGAAATTAATGCGCCAATTTCTCCAGGAAATCCTCCAGGGATTCCTTCAGAATTTCCATCGTGAATTGGCTTCTTTAACGTTGTTGAGATAATTTGATATTCTGAATCTACTTGTCAAACTGAGACGAAATCCAAATTTTCATGAATTTTTATATCCGGGAACCCATTTAAAAATCAATTTGAAGTTTGTATGGGAGCGATTTGTCGAATCACCCCTCGTCGCAGTTTGTACTGGTCGGAGTTGTCAAACAGCTGCGCAGCTGTCAAAAGGTGATTTCTTAAAATCTCTTTGAAATTGATTTTAGGTACCGAAATAAACTTCTAAAAATCTGAAAAAAATCATAGTGGCTTAGAAAAAGGAGCTCTTTTGTATAAAATCAAAAAATCAAAACATTTTTCAAAATTTAAAAACCTAATTTATCCAGGATTTTTTTCAAGGTATTCCTCCAGGCAGTCTTCCAAGATTTTATCCAGGCATTTCCCTAGGGACTCCTTTAGGAATTCCACCAATAATATCACCAGGAATTGCCCCAGAAATTTCTCCAAAAATTTGAAATTCCTACAGCAATTCCTCCAGGAATTTCTCCACAAAGTCCCCCAGGGATTCATTCAGCATTTTTTTTTCAGGATTTTCTTCAAGATTTCCTTCAGAAATTTTTCCAGGGATTCCTGCGGAAATTTTTTCAGTGTTTCCTCCAGGAATTTCTCCTCCAGGGATACCTCCAGAGATTCCGCCAGGAATCATTTCACGGATTCCTCCCGAAATTCCTTAAGGAATTTTGGAATACCTTCAGGGGTTTTCCAAGAACTCCCACAGAGATTCTTCCAAGAATTTCTCAAGAAAATTCCCTGAGGCTCCATTCAGGATTTCTCAAGAGGTATCTTCAGTAATTTCTCCAGGGATTCCTCCCAGAAATCCTTTAGGAAATCCTCCAGGTATTTAGGTATCCTCCAGGTATTCAGGTTTCCTCCAGGTCTTCTTCTTCTTCTTCTTCTTCATGGATCCACGTCCCCACTGGGACTTGGTCTGCCTTGCTTCAACTTAGTGTTCCTTGAGCACTTCCACAGTTATTTATTGAAGGGCTTTCTTTGCCTGCCATTGCATGAATTTGTATATTGTAAGGCAAGTACAATGATACACTATACTCAGGGAGTCGAGAAAATTTTCCCGACCGGAATGGAAATCGAACCCGCCGTCTCCGGATTGGCGATCCATAGCCTTACACCTACTAGGCTAACTGGAGACCCCAGGTATTCCAGGGATTTCTTTGGGATTTCTTCCAGGGGTTGCTCAATTGCTCCTTAAGGAATTCATCTAAGTATTTCTGCAGGGATGTTTGTAATGTTCTTTGCAAAGATTAAGAGTAGTGTGCTTTTTTGAGAACGATTTCAACATGTAAAATCACTCGAAGGGGCTTTTCCTTTTTCTTAAAAAATAGAAAGTTGAAAATTAATAAATAAATCATTTCATGGAATTCTCCAGGAATTTCTCCTGGAATTCTAACAGGATTTCCTATAGGTATTCCTGCAGGAATTCCTCCACGGATTCATCCAGCAATTTCTCTAGGAATTCATCTAGGGATTATTCCGAAAATTCTCCAGAGGGTCCTCCCAGAATTCCTCTAGAGATTCTACCAGGATTTTTTTTTCTAGGGATGCCTCCAGAAAATCCACTAGCGATTTCCTCAGGGATTCCTCCAGGTTTACATTCAGAAATTCCTCCAGGAATTTCTCCAGGGATTCTGCCAGAAATTTGTCCAGAAGTTCCTCCAGGATTTCCTCCAGGGATTCCTCTAGAAATTTCGTCAGGGATTCCTCCAGGAATTCATTTAAAAATTCCTCCAAGGAATCCTCCACAAATTTTCTAGGGATTCCTCCTGGATTTCCTTTACCGAATTTTTCTAAAATTTCTACAGGGAATCCTTCCATAATTCCATAATTCTGAAATTTCTTTAGAGATTGCTCCATGATTTTTTACATGCATTTCTTCAGGAAATCCTCTAGTGATTGCTCCAGGGATTTTTATAGAGTTTCCTCCAGGCATTCCTCCAAGATTTCATTCAAAGACTCCGCCAGGAATTCCCCTTCCGGAAGTTATCCAGAAATGTATTCCTCCAGGCATTCCTCTAAGATTGCAGGGATTCTCCAGGAAATCCTCCAGAAATTACCCCAGTTGATTCGTGAGGAATTTCTTCAGTAATTTCTCCAGAAATTGGTCCAGGAATTCCTCCAGGCATTCTTTCAGGAATTCCTCTAAACAAGCCTCTAGGGATTGCTTTAGGAATTCATGGACGTATTCTTTTAGAAATACCCCCAGGCATTCCTCCTGGAATTACTCTAGAGATTTTTATAGGGATTTCTCCAGCGATTTATTCAGGTTTTTCTCCAGGATACCATTTACGGACTCCTCTAGGAATACCTTTAAGAATTTCACCATGAATTACCCCAGAAATTCCTCTTGGAATGTATTCAGGAATTATTTAAGGTATTTCGCCAGGCATTCCTCCAGGATTCCATTAAGGCATTTCACCAGAGACTTCTCCAGGAATTCTATCAACAACTCAAGAAATTACTCCAGATATTTCTTCAGGAATTCCTCCACAAATTCCATTAGAAATCCCCACAGCACTTTCTCCAGGAAGTCCTCCAGGGATTCCTGAAGAAATTCTTTCAGGAATTTTTGCAGGGGTTTCTCCGGGAATTCTTACAGGGTTCCCTCCAGGAATTTCAGGGAATTCCTCCTGAGATTTCCACATAAATTCTTCTAGGGATTCCTCCAGGATTTCGTCCTATAATTCCTCCAAGGATTCCTCCAGAAATTTGTCTAGGAATTCTTCCCGGGATTTCTCAAGTATTTTTTTCAGAATTTTTTTCCAGTGATTTTTCCCATCCAGGGATTCCTGTGGGTATACTTTCTGAAATTCGTTCAGGGATTGCTCCGGAAGTTCTTTCAAGGATTGATCAAGGAATTCCTGTAGTGATTCCTTCAGAAATTCCTCTCGGGATTGTGGTATCGTACATAGCTCGAGTACACCTGGAGATATGAAAAGAAGTGTAATCAGTTTGAGAGACAGTTGAAGTGCAGGTTATTAAGTCTTCTTGTGAGAACTTCCAAACCATAATTGTGTCTTTCTGTCGTCCGAGATCCTGGATTCAACAGAGATTCACCCAAGAATTTTTCCGGAATTACCTGAGGATTTATTGAATTTCTTGTAGGATTTCTAGAGTAATTCCCTCAACGATTTGTATTGGAATTCTTTAAGATAGTTTTAGAAGGATACAGGGGTCACGAAATCCTCCCATAGGTCATCCAAGATTTTTTTCACAATTATCTCCGAGAAATCTTTTAAGAGTTCATCCACAGATTTATTCAGGAATCTATCCATGAATTCCTTCAAGATTACTCCCTGCAGCTCCTGCAAAAGATTTCTTCAGAAATTCTACCTGCGATTTTTTCAGGAATGTATCCTGTTATTCTTTTACAGTGAATGTGATTTACTTCAAACGTACAAGTACTTACATGCTAGAAACGCTTTGAGATATTTTCCAAGAAATTCTTCTGGAATTCACCTACGGTTTTTTTTCCCAAAATTTCTCTAGAAAATGCGCCATGAATTCCTCTAGAATGTCGTTCTTAAATTCTTCCAGACATATATTTTTGAATAAATTCTATCTATTCATCCAAAAATTCCATCAGGTGAATTACAGGATTTTCACAAGTATTTCATCATTTAAAAGTTCTCCGGAATACAAGAAATGTTTCAAGATCAAGGCTATTCCATAGTGCTAATAATCATAGACAAATTGGATGATTGATTACTCAAAGAACTCCAGTTAGTCGTGAAAACAGATCGTTATTTCCAGAAGACAAATTTAACAAAAAATAAAAATAAAAGAAACAATGCACGAGTATAGAACAATTCCTAATCTTCCATAAATTGGCCACGTATGGCAACAGAGGGAACGATTACGCCAATGCAGCAGAAGATGGAAATAAGCCAACTCCCACGTTGAGGGAAGTTAAGGATGCCATTCGCCAGCTCAAAACCAACAAAGCATCTAGAAAAGATGGTATCGCAGCTGAACGCATCCAGATGGGCCCAGAAAAGTTGTCCACCTGCCTGTACCGGTTAATAGTCAGGATCTGGGAAACCGAACTGCTACTGGAGGACTGGAAGTACGCCGTCCTTCCTCTCCACTCTGCCAAATTAAAAAAAAAAATACCATCTGAAAGCGAGCACTTCAGACTTCAGAGCGTTCACTATATTTTGAAAGCCGCCGCCTAAAAAATTCAATCTCAGATCATCTTCCGTCGTCTGCTACCTATAACAAATGAGCTCGTGGGAAGTTATCAAGCCTGCTTCATCGACGACCGGTAGACAACGGACCAGATCTTCACCGTACAGCAAATCTTCCAGATTTGCCGCAAATATCAGGTTCCAGCTCATCACCTGTTCATCGACTTCTAGGTGGCATACGACAGAATTTGTTTCGTGCTGGTTTGTCAGTCTTGACTAAAATGAAACACGTCGAACCACCCATTCCTAGGTCGTCTTTAAACAGTGCCCACATTTTCTCGCGCTGCAGTACTCCTTCGCATCTTGGATAGACCATGTACAAAACTCTAACAAGACCGATGGTCCTCAACGGGCATGGGTCATGCTCGAGGAAAACCTGGAAGCATTCGGAGTTCTTAAGCGGTGTGTGCTAAGGACAATCTTCGGAAATATACAGGAAAGTGGTGTGTAGCGGCAAAGGATGAACCACGAGCTCGCTGCACTCTACGGCAAACCCAGCATCCAAAAAGTGGTTAAAGCCGGAAGGATACGGTGAGCAGGGCATATTGCACGAATGCTGGACAACACCCCCGAAAAAATGGTGTTCAATATTGATCTGGTTGGTTCAAGAAGCCGTTCAGAGCAGCGCTGTCAGCCAATTTCCTTCTAGGTCTTCTCACATGGCGGTCATCAGCGCAGTAGTGCGCCGCGAATCACAACATAAAGCCTCCGCATATCGTTCCCATCCATGTTCTCATGTAACTTCTGAAGGTACTCTGCAGCAAACTATGGCTGACCATGGCTACTCCTTGAGCTTGTAATGCTTTATAACCGTGTCCAAATGTTTGCGACTACAAAATAATGATGCGAGTTAATATTCGGATCACTGTTGAACCTGACACCTCCTCTCCGTTTCTTGGAGAAACGTCTCCACCTTGACAAAACCAACTTATTGGCTTAGCCCCGTGAGCACTGCACTTCCACAGTTAATAGCTGAGACCTTCTTCTGCCATTGATCATTTTGTATTAGTATAATACATGCGTTAGGGAGCATGGAGATATTCCAAGAATTTTATGGGAACTTCCATTTCCAAAGGTTCTAGGCCGACCAGGAACGAAACCGTACGACCAGAACGAATCGAAACCGTAATGGCATAGAATGGATTGCTGGCTGAACTACCTAAGCGGTCTGTCAAATTCTCTTTTCGAAATCAAACATTCGACATACACCTCCCCTACTATCAAATCGACCACATGTCACCGAACGCACTAAGACTCACAGTTGACAACGTGATTTATGTGTACAATTTTTCAATTTAAGCACGCGCCATTTGAGTCGATGCCCTAGTATGCATTTGGTTCGGGGCGGGCGCCGAGAATCCGGAGAAGCGATGCGAAGTGGCTGCAAGTGGCATCATCATCACTTTTCGCTGTCACAACGTCGCCGCCACCGGTATCGATATGCGGATGCAGGCAGGCAGGGATGCAATTGCTCGTGTATGTTCTACCGAGGGTGCAGTACAGTGTTGCCAGTGCCGTCATCCCGCGTTGGGTACATTTATCATGGAGCCTCTGTCGGTGGCGACCAGTCAACCAGCCAGCCAGCCTGCCGGGGTATTATGCGGGACTTTCCCTATGGTGTGTAGGCCTTTACCTATAGCTGTGGAGGCAGCCAGAGGAAAGGGAGGCTTCCTGTTGCTGGATGTCTCGTTCATTTTGCGAAACGTCATCTCTCCTCCGGTTGAACGACTCGCCGCCGCCGAGGAGGCGACAAGGTTTGAAAAATTTATCTTCGCTGTCAACTGTCATTGCGATTATATTCTGCTGCTATGCACCAGCAGCGGGAGCCGATCCCGAGCAGCGGGAAATTCTTGGAATATAAATGAGAAAAATAACACCTGCTGGTTGAAGGCAACTTTTACTAAAATGTTCTGTAGTCGAATGGTCATCTGCCCTGAATTAGCATTTATGTATTTAAATTACTACACAAAATTTGGCAGCTGTTTCGTAGTGCTACGTAGTGCTCATGTGGTATGTTTTGGTCACTAAACATGTTACTTCATTGCCATTGGGAGAAAACATACTTTTCCACTGTTGAAAATGCTTTGACATCCATGTGCACAACAGAAACCAGTGAAGAGAATTGTCAGACAAAAGAGGCACAAATAAGCAACAAAGAAGGTGCGACGATTACTCTTTATCCCTACTGGTAACAGATAATGACATGATCTCGAAATTTTTTGTTGCAGACAAAACGGAACCTGAATTTGTTGCGTACTTTTCAACTCGTGAATAATCAATTATTGCTAACCCAAAGTCGAAACTGTTTGATGATAGAGCTTCACCAGAGTTGCAGTGTTTACCGACTCGAAGTTACCGTTCGAAAATCGCAATGCAAGGCTTAAAAATCTCTAAACTCGTGGTGTACGATGTTAATCCCATTATTTTCAAGTTGAGACAAACTTATGTCGCATGGGTTTGTTTGTCGCAACAAATACAGGTTGCGACATTGTCATTATTGTTGCGCGATGGTTGAAATTTGATTCACTGACAGAAACACGTGCTCGAAGAACAAATTGAGATTTGAATTACGAAAAGAAATCCACGCACTCCGGTGAGACTCAAACTCACGACTCACAATTCGCTAGACGGGCGCTTCTATTCCTTCAAGCTACGGACTCACTCGACTTTCTCCGTCGCCAGTAGGCGTAGAACTGAACTCGATTCCACAGTCGCACATGGTTTTGCTTCTTTTCACAATCTGTGGAATCGAGTTCAGTTCTACGCCTACTGGATAGATAGTCGAGTGACTCCGTAGCTTGAAGGAATAGAAGCGTCCGTCTAAAAAATTGGGAATAGTGAGTTTAAGTCTCACTGGATTGCGTGGATTTCTTTTCATAATTCAAATCTCAATTTGTTCATCGAGCACGTGTTTCTGTAGTGCACATGGATGTCAAAGAATTTTCAGCAGTTGTTATTTTTCCACATGGCTTGGTCATCCGAAACAAAATCAAGAAATTAACATTACTTGATTATATTTACTGTTTATGAACGATACTTTTCCATTATTGTGGCATTCGTGTCATTCATTGCTAGAGAATTTTTAGAAGCCTATCGGAAAGTCCTTCTGATAGTTAGCCCTTCAGAAACTTCATTTTAGTGCTCAGAGAGTAGTAGCAATTTCCTGAACAGAGTTCATGAATTTTGAAGGATTTTTTCCGAAACATTATCAGAAAAGTACAATTTCCCATAACTCCTCAAAAAATTCTCCAAATGTGTCAATTCAATTTGAACACTGTAATTCATTTTGGGCCATTTTTGCGCTCATTTTTTATTGTAACAAACCATGGTTTTATGCTAATTGTTGGGCGCTTCAAAAGTATTACGGAGATTTCAGAAGCGTTTCAAGGGGCTTTCAGGAGCGATACAAGTTAAAAGTCGTTTAGGGGTTTCAGGGGCGTTTCAATATATTCCAGAGGCATTTCAGGAAATTTTAGAGAGTTTCAAGAGCGTTTTGAAGGCATTCTTTCTGGGCCTTCTTAAGGCGTTCCTATCAGATCACAGGGATATTTCAAAAATTGATTACGGGGATTTTAAAGGCTTTTTAATCGGGCTATGGAGATTTCAGGAATGCTTCACAGGGCTTACAGGGTCGTTACAAGAGGTTTCAAAACCTTTAAGAATGTTCCAAGAGGTTTGAGGAGTTTTTCTAATGAATTACGGATACTTCCAAGACTTTTCAATGGGATTATGGAAGTTTCGTTTTTAGAAGTTTAAGTCCCGCGGACCCCCTAGGACCACCTGAAACACGCCTGAGACACCCTAAGGCTCCCTTGAGACCCCATGGAACCCTCTGGGATCTCAAGGTATCCTTCTGCAACCCTCCTGAATGCGCTTGAGATTTCCAGTTATCCCTTTAACCCCTCTTAGGTTGGTAATCGATAAATTACACTGCTCGACAAAATTTTCCATTTTTTTTTGTTATGGGATGGGGAAAAAAATAACAGGGGTTTGGGACCCTAGAAGTGTCATAGTGAAAGAATTTTTGAAAAATATTGGACCGGGTCTTCACAGTTTAAAACCGAAGTTTGTATGGAGAACTTGGGGTGTTCAATTGATATGTGCATTAGAATGTGCCGTGCATATTTTAGGCGTTTTCGGTATTTGGGTTAGTTTCATTATTGCCTAAAGGGGCCATTAGACTGTTTGTCATCATGACAAATATTTACCGTTGTAGTCCGACATTCATCCGAGGTTGCCATGATTTACGTTGTGTTGGTCATTTGTTGGGCTTGTTTGGCCAAATATTTGTCATGTCTAATGGGACCTTAACGCCTAAATATATGCGCAGCGCATTCTACTGCACATCAATTGAACGCCCCGAGTTCTCCATACAAACTTTGGTTTTGAACTGTGAAGGCGCGGTCCAATATTTTTCAATTTTTTTTTCACTATGACACTTCTAGGGTCCCAAACCACTGTTATTTTTTTCTCATCCCATAATAAAATTTAGTGTAGAACGGTGTTGTCGTTATCGGCGATAAAGTTAACGTCTGTTATCGCTTATCGTCGATAACGATAACGTCTTCAAGCGGAAATGTCATCGGCGATACAGTTAACTGTGGAATTATCGACTCCGAAAAATTTTCTTCGCGATCTGCATCGTTGTTTGTACTGTCACTAGGGTAACTAGATTTATCTCAAAATTATCAAAGATACGTTGATCTTCGCGTTGATCTATCGTTTGATTACACAAGTTTACAAAATAAAACGAAAGTCGTGAACTTCTGTCAACAACCAAAATTTTTGAAGCACAATTTAGCGCTGATTTCGAAACCGACCTTCAAAAAAATTTAAGTAGAACAGTTTTTGAGTTTTAGCTCAATATCGAGTTTTATAACTTTTTAAAATATGCAATTTACTTAAATTCAAATATACTGCGTTTTGTTTTAAATTTTTTTTTCATAAATTGAAAACTGAATACAATACCATTCGATCATCTGAATACAGGTTTTGCGTCAGATTGATGAAATTCAAGATATTGGCCAGTTTTAGGGACGATCTCTTTAAATTTTAGCAAAATTCCCGAAAATTTTTGAAGATATGTATTTTTTTCAATAAGAAAAAAACAATTTAACAATTCTTCTCGACGTTTATTTGACATATCATATGTAGGTGAGTTAGGGAACGTTTATAAATTACGCTTTTTTTCCAGCAAAGTGTGAGATCCATACAAAAATTTCAGAGGTCCCATACAAAAAGTGTGACATAGGGGGGAGGGGGGGTTGAAAATGGTCGATTTTTGCGTGACGTAATTTATGGACATTCCCTTACAGTAAAAATTTCAGCTCAATCGGAGCATTGATTACGGAGAATGAGATGTTTGAAGTGAGCGATTCTGCTTAAAAATAGAACAAAAATCGATTTCAAATCATCAACCTTGTATGGAAAATCGAAAAAAAAACCGCTCTATTGTAATTTTTTTCTTTCGCGTTTTCGAACTCAGGGCATGATTCAACACTAAAAATGATCACCAGCTTACCGAGTTTAAAAATGCTGTAAACTAGTGTTATTGTGGATTTAGCACTAAATTGGTGTCGGAAGTAACTTCACAGATTCCGTTGCCTTTCCTATGCGTTAAACATAACTTCGGAAGTAGTGCGCTGAATAGAGCATCAGATTTACTATACAGCGCACTACTTTCGACGTTATTTAACCACTCCCACAAGTTACCATTCGAAACTAATTGCCTTGTTACCATGAGTGGTGTGTGAATGTGGAGAACTCTGAAGCATCCTTGAGTCCTCCGGGAATTCCCTTGAAACCTCCTGGGACACCCTGGAACGCCCTTTGAACGCCCTGAAGCCTCCTTAGACGTCCCTGGAACGTCCATGTGACTCACTGAAGTGCCCTTGAGACCCTCTGGGGTTCATGATTATGAAAAGCGCACTTGAGTTCGTAGCTGAGCTGACACACACATAAGAGCAATCATAGCAGCAGCTACTATTTTAGCAACCCACGCAGTGTTACTGTTTTTACTTAGTCACCCTTTTCCACACCAGTAGCTATCAAATTAATCGCTCTGGTTCGTATCAGGGTAGCTGTAAGCGCAGTTACATTTGGTCACCCAGCCATTACCCTACTACTTTGCTGTCCAAGATGTCCATAATTGGCTTCTTTAGCGGTGTTGAGATGATTCCATATTCAGAATCTGCATGCAAAACTGAGCCTAAATCCAAATTTTCATTAATTTTGGTGCCCGGGAACCTATTTAAAAATCACTTTGAAGTTTGTATGGGAGCGATTTGTCGAATCACCCCTCGTCGCAGTTTGTACTGGTCGGAGTTGTCAAACAGCTGCGCAGCTGTCAAAAGGTGATTTCTTAAAATCTCTTTGAAATTGATTTTAGGTACCGAAATAAACTTCTAAAAATCTGAAAAAAATCATAGTGGCTTAGAAAAAGGAGCTCTTTTGTATAAAATCAAAAAATCAATACATTTTTCTTAATTTAAAAACCCAATTAGTAAGGACCTGAAGGCCCGTAAATCGATGGACGATGCCAAGCAGTATCACGTAAGACTCGTGAAGACTGCAGCAGCGGCGGATCAGGCGAAAGCCAAGATTACGGAGTCTACCCAGACGAAAGACGGGAGACTTTCGCTTTTGCAGTCCAAAAGGTTTGGCGGATGCGAATGCTTGTGATAAGCACTCGTAGAAGTGGGCGAGGCAGCCGTCAGATGAGGAACTTTCTGGCGATCCCCCAAGACTAAGAAAAACCTAACCCCGAAGCTCGGCAGTGATGCCGGCTAGTCGGACCCCAACCAGGCGTCTCGGAAAGCTGGGAAGAGTGGGCCTGAAAAGGCTGACCCGTCCCGGATGGAAGGGAACAGGGGGTTTCAACCGTTGTTAGACCCTCAGTAACCACAGAGTAGTGCAAACCAAGGGGAGGAACCCCCTTAGACGAAAGTCGTGCGAAAGAGAAAGAAGAAACCACAGGTCGAGGAGAGCAGGAACGCCAAATCAAGAAGGCGTAAAAGAGTGGGTACCAAGCACGATAAAGGTGACGCCCACGTCATCGAGACCGAACAGTCTAAGTACTCGGACGTCTTGAAGGCGATGCAAAGCGATGCCAAGCTCGTAGATCTGAGAGCCGACGACGTGTGCAGTATCAGACGTACTACTGCACACGTACGGGTGAGATGATCCTGGAGCTGAAGCGCGACAAGGAGCACAAAGGTGCCTCCTACAAAAGTCTGGGGGATGAGACTCTTGGCGAAGGTGAGGGCTCTTACAACGGAAGCGACTCTGAAGATGAAGAACCTATACGAGATCACCGTAGCGGAAGAGATCGTCACGGCACTGCGGTAACAGTGCGAGGTGCAGGTGGCCACCGCAGCCGTTCGGTTACAGAAGGGCCTGGTAGGAGCACAGGTAGCCTTGGTACAGCTACCTGTGGTGGACGTCCGTTAAAGTAGGGAAGCTAAAAAGGGGTCTTCATCTGTAGCTGCTATGCGCCTCCACGATGGTCGATCGAGCAGTTCATGCAGATGCTGGACTGTATGGCAATCGTGCTAACAGGGCGAAGGCCGGTAGTTATATCAGATGGCTCCAATGCCTGGGTTGTGGAATGGGGAAGCCGTTTTGCAAACCAGTGGGGTCAGATCCTGCTAGAGACGCTGGCCATGCTAGATGTCAGCCTGGTTAATGATGTTAATCGGAATGGTGCGGAGTCGAATATTGACGTTACTTTTTGTAGTCTTGGCCTAGCAAGTAGTTCGAACTGGAGAGTAGACGATAAATACACTTACAGTGATCACCTGGCGGTTCGCCACAGTATCGACTACAACAACAGCAGGCAGCGGGTAGGGGAAGAGGCGGCTAGGCCAAGGTCAAGCCCTCGCAGTTGGAAAACATCCGTGGTTGATACCTACTAGATTTAGCTGGGAAGGAGCTAGTTGCGGAATGGGTAGAAAAGGGAGACCAACGTCTTACTGGTGGACTTAAGCGATTGCGGACCTGTGCCGCGAAACGAATGATGGGTGGTGTTCGTCGCTGCTTAAGTTGCGCTAAAGACCGAGATAAGGGCAAGCGAAAAGGCCTGATTTGAGGGACTTTTTCAGAGTGCCAACGTGAATCCATGGGGTGATGCCTACAGGATCGTGATGGTCAAGAGGAGAAGCGTAATGGCTTCTACAGAGCAATCTCCAGAGATGTTGGTGTGGATCATCAAGGGGCATTGGTCTTAGTCCTTGGCCTCCTTTCGTAGGACAGCTGGGGACTGGGGCTGACGACAAGGAGAGGGTCACCGATGTGGAACATGCGGAGATAGCAAAGTCCCTTAGCGTAGTAAAGGCCCCAGGTCCGGACGGAGCTCTGAACCTGGCCTTAAAAGTAGCTATTGCAGAAGTTCCCGAGATGTTCAAGTCTGCTATGCAGAAATGCTTGGACGAGTGAGTTTTCCGCGGAGTTTGGAAGAGGCAGAGTCTGGTTCAATTGTCAAAGGCTGGGAAACCACCCAGATACCCGTCGGCTTATAGACCAATATGCTTGACAGGGAAGGTACTCGAAAAGATCAATAGAATGTTGTGTTGGCCTCTCGAGTAGCCAGTACGGCTTCCGGAAGGGTAGGTCGACCGTAGACGCTATCCTGTCGGTTACCGCCGAGATAGCGCTCCAGCGTAAAAGAAGGGGGATTCGCTACTGTGCAGTAGTGACTCTGGATGTAAGGAACGCGTTTAATATCGCCAGTTGGCCGGAAATTGTTGATGCGCTCCTGCGTTTGGGGATACCCGGGTACCTGTACAAGATTCTCGGAAGTTACTTCTAGAATCGAGTACTAGTTTACGACACAGAGGCGGGTCGGAAGTGCTTTCATATAACCTCAGGAGTTCCGCAAGGCCCCATCCTGGGTCCCGTGTTATGGAATGTCATGTTCGACGAGGTGTTGAGGTTACAGTTCCCGGTGGGGGTGGAGATCGTCGGCTTTGCTGACGACATTACGCTTGAAGTCCACGGTGGATCGATCAAAAAAGGTGAGCTGACTACTACCCACTCGATCAAGCTTGCGGAAGCATGGATGAGATCTAGGAAATTGGAATTGGCTCACCACACCACTGAGGTGGTGGTTGTGATCAACAGGAAGTCAAAGCAGCAAGCGGTGATCTGTGTAGGCGATCGCACTACCACGTCGAAGCGCTCCGTCAAACGCTTGGGCGTGATGATCGACGATAAGCTTACCTTCGGCACTCACGATGATTACACCTGTGAAAGAGCCTCCACAGCTATATGACACTGCCCCGGATGATGTCCAAGAGCTCTGCAGTGTACGCCAGTAACTTTGCTCCAAGGTATGGCGGCCCGGCGTGGGGCACGGCACTAAGTACCGTAATCCGGGGTCAAATTGATCACTTTAAAACAACTTTTCCTGATAACATTGGTGGAATTCCAAATATTGCCAAAATAATTTCTGTAAAATCAGTACCCAGTGGATCTCCATGGAACCACGTGATAGAATTTTGTTCAACAAATTTAAACTTTAAGTTAAATAACTCCGAATATCAAAAAATTGGAAATGCCACTTTGGGGCGAAATTGATCAGTATACAATTAAGCATCGGTTGGAAAGGAAAATTTCCTTCTCCGCTTAATTTTGCTCTTCTAAAACCGAATAACGCGTTTAAAATCTTACAACTAGTGAATTTAATACTTCTAATGTAAAATTTAATTTTGAAATTTCCGCTTAAACGCCTAAAGGTAGGCAATTTCTTTTGAAATAAGTGATTTCTGTCACAATAAATGACTATTTCATCATAAAATGAACTTTTTTTTTTAACTATTTCATGTTCTTATTAGCTACATAACTTTCCAACTAAGGCTCCACAAAAATGTTAAAACAGAGAATTTACGGGAAGTCCTATTAGCAATCGATTGTTTAGTAGCCATGATTTCAGCTAAATGAATAATACATTGCAAATTCCTGAAAAATTAAGGCAAAACTAACTTTTTTCTTAAAAAATAAGAGTCTGCACTCATCTCTAGACATCTACGAATCAGATGACGTAAAAAGATTAAAATCATTACGACGCTTAAGAGTTCCTAGTATGGAATTACAATGGAGTACCCGAGTGATCAATGTCACCCCGCTGATCAATTTGACCCCGGTTTACGGTACTGAAAGCGAGAGTTGGCAGGGTTGGTAGGGTACTCATTTGTCAAAAGCTACCTCACAGTTGTTTAGAAGCCGCTGGTTTTGAAACTCGAATTGATGCATTTTGCATGGAAAATGGGCCGATAAATCAAATGGATATAGTTTCATCCAGTGCAGACCTCGGAAAGGGGTTCATTTTGCCCCATTTTACCCAAAAACAGTAGTTTTCAATGGGTATACTTCCGGAAGGATCCTGACAGGAATTTCACAGGAATCTTGACAGGAATCATGGAGAAAAATTATTAAGGATTCTGGAGGAATCCTAACAGGATTTCCACAAGAAGCTTGACAAGAATTCCTGAGGAATTCTAATAAAAGTTCCTAACAGGAAATCCGTTGTAATCCTGAGAGTTATTGTGGTGAAAGCTCTGTCAGGAATTCTACGGGAATCTTGGCAATAATTCCAGCAAAACCCTGGCAGAAATTTTAGTAGAAACCTGACAGGAATTCCGGAGAAATCCTGACAAGAATTCCTGATTGCGATTTCAATGGGAATCCTAACAGGGATTCCAGTGGGAATCCTTACGAGAATTCTAGCGGAATCCTGGCAGTAAATCTAGCGTAATCCTAACAGGGGTAACTGAGGAATCCTGATAGGAGTTCTAGGGGAATCCAAACAGGGATTCCAGGAGAATCTGGCTGGGTTTCCGAGGGAGTCCTGACAGGGATTCCAGGGGAGTCCCGACAAGGATTCTACTAGAATTCCTGTCAGAATACCGCTAGAATTTCTGCCTGGATTCTGCTGACATTATTGCCAAGATCCCCGAGGAATTCCTGCAAGATTTGCACTCGAATCCCTGTCCTAAGTCCCCTGGAATTCCTGTCAGAGTTTCCTCTGGAGTCCCTGTCAGGATTCTTGTTAGGTTTTCTTCGGAATTCCTGTAAGGATTTTACCGGAATAACTCTCAAGATTACACCGAATATCCTGTTGGGATATCTCCGGAAGCCCGGTTAGAATTCCTCCGGAACTTGTCACAAGGGGATTTCTTCCCACTGGCATGAGACAAAATTTAATTAAGAATTAGCTAGAACACATGCAAAAGCGCTGCCGTGCTTACAGACAGCCTGAACAGGTCCGCGGCTTAGCATCAAAATTCACTAAAACGATTCTAGTCCGCGATATCACCAGAGATAAAAAGAAATACTGAAATTTAACATGCGTAACCCATTTATTTTCCCACCCCAATATAGCTTAAATCTAAAGGTTTTTTGTACTTATCTAAATGTTGTAAGTGTGCAAACGTGTGGGAGTGTATCCATCGGCGACGTCACCAGCCATCCGGATGGCAGGACCCAGTCAGAAGCGCCGGACCAGGGTTCCACTGCGTCGCGACCATGGCCGTGATGGTCACTACATCTTCCACGACACGTTCGTTGGCGTCACTCAATAGGCCTGAGAGTGGGATCGAAAAGCACTTAGATTCGCGCACATAGATCACCAGTTTCTACTTGCTCACCGATCTCATAAGCACTAAAATCTACTCCATTATCAAATCAAGTCCCGTATATATAATGAAAACTGGACGACTTGCATGCATTACACGGTTTTGTCTAATAAAATTATCACGCAATTGCCGACCTTATCGCGCACTACTTGGTATTGCTTGTAGGCTAGATCATACGGAACTAACTGGATCGTTCAGAGATGCATGGGTGTAGGCAAAATTCTCATTTGGTTTATTCACCACTGCCAGATTCGTATTACTATTCGGCAAATGAGTGGTACGCTTCTACATCTCCCGATCATCGCATTTTGTGCAATTTTAGTACTGGTGAGCTGCACTCTAGCTGATTGTCTGGAGAGATCGGCATCGGCCTGTCTTCAAAGAGGATCCCACCTCATAGGTACTCGGAGAATTAGAGATGTATTTGCGTTTTGAAGATGGGTTCTGTGGTTCTGTTGTGGGGTGTAATGGTTTACAGATTCGAGAACCTCAACATTTATTTTTATTCTGGTGGGTTGATCTCCATTCCATGGTAATCGGGTAAAAGACTCTGTCGCATGCTAACATGTAGCAGGTGACAACACCCCCACACCAAATGACAACAATCAGTTCATCACTTGTGATAAGAAATGATTGTTGGCACTCGTTTAGTTCTACTAATCCCTTTCAAATATGTATCATTCCAGTTGTCAAAGGACGTCCGATGTCTCAAAATGTTAGTTTGTCAAGTCAGAAGTAGTTCTTATCTACACAGAATTTGGTTGGCTCGCGAAAGAAACCTGAAGCATTGTAGAACTCCTTTTCTTGTCTCTAAAATTGGACTTATTTCAACTGCCGTCGCAATTGATCAGAAGTGTCTCATTTTAGTAGCCTTCGCATATCCTACCCATTCCGCTTTTTTTTTTGATTCCTTCCTCTTCTGTAGATTATATCTTGACACATTTTGGTTTCATCAGTTCGTTTTCTAGGGGTTTACTCAGGGATCAAGTCTTGAGCAGCAAAAATGTCCAAATTTCTCCCTTCCTCGTCTTCAAGCTCATAAGATGTCGCGCCACGACGGGACAAAATCTTGCACGGTACATACACGGGTCCGAGTTTTGCCGCGTAGTTCTCCGCCGCGTTGGAGAGCTTAAAATTCTTCTTATAGACTTTTTGTCCTATTTCGAATGCGAGTGGATGCGTTTTATGTTTCGTGTCGTAACTCTTCTTATATTTCTCGTACTGCTTCGCGTTATTGTTAACGACGTCTTCGTATAGCGGTCCTATCATTCTCGACCTGCGCTCAACAAAACTCGCGTCTGACGGTTCAGAAGTACGATCATTCTGTAAATGATCCTTTCCGTCTGCGGTTGCCTCAAAGCCATGGACTAGAAAATAGGGTGTATAACCGGTCGAACAATGTTTAGTATTATTGAGGGAGAATTCTATCTCAACGATCTTGGAATCCCATGTTCTGTGATCATGTTTGCAGTGTGATCTTATGCATGCCAAAATAACGCGATTGACACGCTCCACCGGATTGTTCTGACAATGCCGGCGACTATTTCGGAAATGATGCACATTATGTTTAGATAACAAATTTTGCATCGCGTTAGATGTAAACGTTACAGCGTTGTCTGATATCAGTACCTGAGGGATACCATACTTCAGAAACCATTCCTCTCGCAGTATTTCAACTGTTTTTTCAGCGTTTATCCTTTTCACAGGAAAAAGACGAACAAATTTTGTGAAAATATCTAGGCATACTAACAGATCTGTGTTACCTTTCTTACTCCTAACGAATCCACTCAAGTAATCAATGGCAATCATTTGAAATGGTTTTTGAGCATTTTTATGCTCTCCCAGAGGCGGTACCGTAGCCACGGTTGGATATTTAGATTGCTTGCATGTTTGACATTTGGACAAAATCCTTTTGATGTCCGTTTTCATTTTTGGCCAATAATATCTAAGTTTTATTCTTTCGAATGACTTATCCACTCCCAAGTGCATCAGCTTTTCATGTTCCTCTTCTACGACAGCACGAATTTTATCAGGTGGTACTACAATTTTCCACTCAAAATGGCCATCTTCAAATTCAGATCTGGTAGAGACAAATTTGTACAAATTGTCATTCTGAATTTTAAAATTTGGGTACTGATCAGGCGCATTTTGAATTTTGCTTTTGAGGTCTGAATACCAGTGTGATACTGAATCACTGAAGATGACACACACCGCTCGGCTCAATGTGTCACAGACTACATTATCCCGACCTTTGCGATGTTTCAAAGTCATGTCAAATTCTTGAAACTTCATAGACCACCTTGATAAACGAGAACTCGGTCTCCACTTCGACCTACAAATGAAAGTTATCGCTGAGCAATCGGTTACGAGAGTAAAATGCGCTCCTTCCACATAGGAACGAAAATGCTCAATGGATTCAAGGGCTGCCAAACCCTCTTTGTCTGTTGGCCCATATCTCTTCTCACACGCCGTAAGTTTTCTGGAAAAATACGCGATTATGTGTTCCCCATCGTCCCATTGCTGAGTTAAGATCCCTGCTATCGCCACATCACTGGCGTCGGACTGAACCACGAACTCTCTAGTCCAATCGGGATTTTTCAAAATAGGTTCTGCCATCAGACATTCCTTCAATTGGATAAAGGATTTTTCTGCTGCCTCACTCCAAACGATCTTTTTCGGATTGCCCTTCAGCAAATCCGATATCGGTGCTGAGATACCACTGAAATTTGGCAGAAAATTTCTGTAGTATCCTGCCATACCCAAAAACCTACGGATTTCTTTCGGGGTTTGAGGCCGGACAAATTTAGAGATTGCGGCCACCCTCTCGGGATTGGGCTGATATCCATCTTCAGAGAGAATGAAGCCAAGATACTTAATCTTCTTCACACAAAACCTACATTTTTTCAAATTTATAGAGAGATTAGCTTCTGCTAAACACTCCGCAACAATCTTCAAGTACTTAACATGTTCCTCAAAGGTTGAAGTTGCCACGATTATATCGTCGAGATAGGCGAAAATGAATGGCTCAAACTTTCCTTCCTTGAGAACTCTATCGAGTATCCTGGACATAGTGGCGCTGCTGTTGATGAGGCCAAAGGGCAACCGCTTATATTGAAACAGCCCCCGGCCAATAATTTTGAAGCTAGTATATTTTCGCGACTTTTCCTGCAAATTTACCTGTAGAAAAGAATCCTTCAGGTCTAATACGGAAAAATATTTATTCTTTCCCAGATTACTGAGTATGCGCATTGAATTAGCTAATGGGTAAGCGTCTTTTACCGTGCGAGCATTAAGTCGCCTCGCATCCAGACACAGTCGAATGTCACCGTTTTCTTTCGTTACCGGGACAACGTGTAAGGCCCAATCAGCATTGGATGGTTCAATTATGTCTAGTTTTAACAGCCTGTTAATCTCTGCATTGACCTTACGGTGAATACTTGGAGACCACGGATGTGGGTTCAAGTGGATGGGATTTTCATCTGTCAGTACTATCTCATGCTGCAACAGATTGCATGAGTCAAGTTTATCATCTTTGGAGCACTTGAAACTACTTACGACTTTATCGAGCTCCATTTGTTGGTCATTTGTGAGCTTATGAGAATTATTTTTCTCCTCAAAATCAGATGTAGCTAATTTAAGAATGTCAGCCGAACTATCAACTGTACACGAAAAAACTTGATTTGAACCGTCCACTGAACGTGAAATACTGTCATTGTTCGCACTGATTTTGAAATCGAACAATTTGAAAAAATCTATTCCTAACAAACAACGATCATTGAGCTCAGGGACTACGAGACACGGTAGAATTCTGGTTGCTCCATTAAGTGTAAATGGGACATCCACATACCCCTGAACTCCCAACTGTTCCCCACTGGCTGTCGTTAATTTGATTTTTGTGTGAAGTGGTTGCAAGGCTAAGTATTCTGAGATATTGCCAAAATTCGATCCCACTAGGGATACTTGGCTACCGCTATCCAGTAAGCCACACAAAGGAAGTCCTAGCAGAGAGAATTTAACATAGTATCGATTATCACCATCTAAATTGATCAGTACTGCATCAACTTCATGAAAATAGCTGGTGGAGCATTGAAGTTGCTTCTTCATTTCGTTCTTCAACTTATCTACACAATCGGAAGCAAGGCTCTCATTTGACGATGAAAACGAATCATATTCGTTTGATTCGGAGGTATTTAGAACATTTGAGAAATTCACCTCCTTGAATTCCTCTGTTTCAAGTTTTTTTCTTCACAGTATGGGCACTCCTCATAATGGAAGTCAGGCAATCCACACACGTAACAAAAAACTTGCCTCTTAAGGAAACAGTTGGTGAAATGATGGCCTGTCTTACGGCAGTTTAGGCAAACATTTCTCTCCGGTACCTCATACTTCTTCAAAATGTCTGCTTTGGACATTTTTTTCCACGATCCTTGAATGTTAATCTTCGGCAGATTAGACGTGCTCTGTTGAGCAGGAGAGTTCTTCTGAGAATTAGAATAAATTTGCGATTTATACCTAGTCTCTTCTCTGACTCTATCCCCCTGACGCTCACGGTTGACATAGCTATCATTCGCCTTCGCTTCTGGATTATGCTGTGGGTAAGAAAGGTTTTCGTGCCGATACAGAGGTGCGTTGAAAACATCACCCTCAAAATCATTTGAGGACTGCTGCTCAAACGAAAGGTCGACCTCATTGACCCTTCTGTTTTCAAACGCGAGGTTGAATCGACTCATCAAAGAGTCATTGTTTGCATCAATCCGCTCACAGAGTGACTCCAAGGTGCTCAGTGTATCCACCCTCACCAGAGCTAATCTATCTCTGTACGCTGGGCGCATCGTATGCCAAATAATTTCGAATTTGTCTTCCTCTGAGAGCGGTGTTGTTCTACAGAGGAAGAACTGTTCCATCCGCACCAAAAAATTAGAAAAAGATTCATTTCGTCCTTGGTACATCGACATCGATTTAACTTTGATGTAATGATCGATGTTGCTCGGAAGGAATTGCTTCCGCAAAGCCGTGACAAAAAAGTCCCAATTCTTGTAACGTAGTGTAGGCCACTTTGTCACGTACCAGGCACTAGCTGGACCAACCAGTAGTTGGTGCGCTGACTGGAACAAATCACCTTTACACATTCCTTCTGAAGCAGCAAAAAACTCCACCTGCCGCAAAAACAAGTTTAATCCAACACCGTTGTCCGTGCCCGAGTATCTAATCGGCCACTTCGAAATTGGCATGCTCTGTCTACTACTTGTGTTCCAGGGCACTCCATGAAACAACGGGTTGTTCATCATATTCACAGAACTACTCTCCGGTATGTTAAATCCGGGAGCCTGCAGAACCTCATCATCTTCCTTATCATCGTGATTCACAGGTAACACAGTTTTCTGCTCTATCACCCTTTGATTTTTTGGAATCGCACCAGTAGATATCACTTTCTTCCTACCATGATCGCTATCATTCAAATCAATCACAACGGGTACCTTCAGCGGTGCAGATACCTTCGCCGCGGGTTTATCTTCTCCTTCCGCGACCGGTTTGAGTGACTGTTCATTAATCTCACTCGTTTTTCGCGCGAACACTGCACTCAGACGATCCCGAAAATTCGGCGAAATAGTCAATCTTCTCCTCTCGTGTACACTCATCCTGTTCAAATTCATCTCCGGCTCGGATTCTACCTCACCGTCACTCATGATTTCGTTTTCACCACGGTATCTAAACTCTATCCAAAAATGTCTCTCGAACTATATCAATATCAATATCACGCTTTATGAGAATCGACCTATTGTTTTGTACCAATGATTGTATCGTTCGCTTTAAACTATACGAACTACGCACCTAAAGCTAGAGAAAGGAAAAAAAATAAAACGAATTCAAAGGGATATTTTCTATTTCAACAGCCATTTTGGCGACCTTGGTAGGATTTTTCTAATTCAATTGAAACAATAGAATTCAATACTTACGGCTACTATATACAATTTAGTGTGAGACACGTGGAATCAACTACGCAGTAGAATAATGAAACTAAATGTAAAATTTTGGGAAGTAATGCAATCAGAACAAATTTCAAGTATCTTTACAAAAGCCAATGATATTTTTTTTTGGACAAGAACCTCGTTAAGTGGAAATTACTAAGCACTTTTTAACGTTGGGCGCCATTTGTCACAAGGGGATTTCTTCCCACTGGCATGAGACAAAATTTAATTAAGAATTAGCTAGAACACATGCAAAAGCGCTGCCGTGCTTACAGACAGCCTGAACAGGTCCGCGGCTTAGCATCAAAATTCACTAAAACGATTCTAGTCCGCGATATCACCAGAGATAAAAAGAAATACTGAAATTTAACATGCGTAACCCATTTATTTTCCCACCCCAATATAGCTTAAATCTAAAGGTTTTTTGTACTTATCTAAATGTTGTAAGTGTGCAAACGTGTGGGAGTGTATCCATCGGCGACGTCACCAGCCATCCGGATGGCAGGACCCAGTCAGAAGCGCCGGACCAGGGTTCCACTGCGTCGCGACCATGGCCGTGATGGTCACTACATCTTCCACGACACGTTCGTTGGCGTCACTCAATAGGCCTGAGAGTGGGATCGAAAAGCACTTAGATTCGCGCACATAGATCACCAGTTTCTACTTGCTCACCGATCTCATAAGCACTAAAATCTACTCCATTATCAAATCAAGTCCCGTATATATAATGAAAACTGGACGACTTGCATGCATTACACTGTTTTGTCTAATAAAATTATCACGCAATTGCCGACCTTATCGCGCACTACTTGGTATTGCTTGTAGGCTAGATCATACGGAACTAACTGGATCGTTCAGAGATGCATGGGTGTAGGCAAAATTCTCATTTGGTTTATTCACCACTGCCAGATTCGTATTACTATTCGGCAAATGAGTGGTACGCTTCTACATCTCCCGATCATCGCATTTTGTGCAATTTTAGTACTGGTGAGCTGCACTCTAGCTGATTGTCTGGAGAGATCGGCATCGGCCTGTCTTCAAAGAGGATCCCACCTCATAGGTACTCGGAGAATTAGAGATGTATTTGCGTTTTGAAGATGGGTTCTGTGGTTCTGTTGTGGGGTGTAATGGTTTACAGATTCGAGAACCTCAACATTTATTTTTATTCTGGTGGGTTGATCTCCATTCCATGGTAATCGGGTAAAAGACTCTGTCGCATGCTAACATGTAGCAGGTGACAAACTCTTACTAGAATTCCACCAGAATTTCTGTTCCTTTCAGGATTCCTCTGCAACTCCTGCCAGGATCCCTCCAGAATTCCTGTCAGAGTTCCTCCGGAATTCATGTCTGGATTTTTTTTTTCAGAATTCCTGTCAGCATTCTCCAGCCGAGATAATCACGGGAATATTCTCACGAGCGAGCGTGAGGTTGTCGAGAGGTGGCGGCAGCATTACGATGAGCACCTTAATTGCGACTTTGCAAGTACCGAAGGTGGCGTGGTAACAGTTCTAGGAGTATGTGCACAGGACGAAAGACTTCCGGCCCCTGACCTCCAAGAGATTGAGGAGGAGTTTGGCTGGTTGACAAACAACAAAGCCGCTTGAGCAGATCAACTACCAAGCGAGCTTTTAAAATACGGTGGATAAACACTGGTGAGAACACTACACTGGGTCATTACTAAGATTTGGGAGGAGAAAGTATTACCAAAGGAATGGATGGAAGGTGTCGTGTATCCCATCTACAAAAAGTGCGACAAGTTGGATTGCGGGAACTATCGCGCGATCACACTACTGAGCGCTGCCTACAAGATACTCTCTCAAATTGTATGCCGCCGTCTATCACCGATTGCAAGAGAGTTCGTGGGCAATATCAGGCTGGATTCATGGGTGAACGTGCTACAACGGACCAGATGTTCGCCATCCGCCAGGTGTTGCAGAAATGCCGCGAAAACAACGTGCCCACACATCACTTGTCCATCGATTTCAAATCGGCGTATGATACAATCGATCGAGAACAGCTATGGCAGATTATGCACGAATACGGATTCCCGGATGAACTGATACGATTAATCAAGGCGACGATGGATCGAGTGAAGTGCGTAGGTCGAGTATCAGGGACACTCTCGGGTCCCTTCGAATCTCGCAGAGGGTTACGGCAAGGTGATGGTCTTTCGTGCTTGCTGTTCAACATTGCCTTAGAGGGTGTAATAAGGAGAGCGGGGATAAACACGAGTGAAACTATTTTCCACGAAGTCCGTTCAGCTGCTTGGTTTCGCTGATGGTATTGATATTATAGCTCGCAAATTTAAAACGATGGCGGAAACGTACATCCGACTAAAGAGTGAATCCAGGCGAATCGGATTAGTCATGAATGTGTCGAAGACAAAGTACATGATGGCAAAGGGCTCCAGGGAGGAATCACCGCGCCCGCCACCCCGAGTTTATATCGACGGTGATGAAATCGAGGCGGTTTAAGAATTCGTGTACTTGGGCTCACTGGTGACCGCCGACAACGACACCAGCAGAGAAATTCAGAGGCGCATTGTGGCAGGAAATCGTGCCTACTTTGGACTCCGCAGAACTCTACGATCGAATAAAGTTCGCCGTAACACGGAGTTAACCATCTACAAAACGTTGATTAGACCGGTCGTCCTCTATGGACACGAAACATGGACCCTACGTGCAGAGGACCAACGCGCCCTTGGAGTTTTCGAACGGAAGGTGTTGCGTACCATCTACGGCGGAGTGCAGATGGAAGACGGGACTTGGAGAAGGCGAATGAACCACGAGCTGCATCAGCTGCTGGGAGAACCAACCATCGTCCATGCCGCGAAAATTGGGAGGCTACGGTGGGCTGGTCATGTCATCAGGATGTCGGATAGCAACCTGACTAAAATGGTTCTCGAGAGTCATCCGACCGGTACAAGAAGACGTGGAGCGCAGCGAGCTAGGTGAGTCGACCAAGTGGAGGACGATCTGCGGACCCTACGCAGAGTGCGGAACTGGAGGCAAACAGCCATGTACCGAGTGGAATGGAGACGGCTACTATGTACAGCAGAGGCCACCCAGGCCTTAGCCTGATCGGTAAGGTAAGTAAGGGATGATTTTGGCTGGAATGGCGTTTCAATGGCTGTCACCCATCGTCTTGGAGCTACAGAGGAGGTGGCGCGTGGACTTGGAGAATTTCTAGTTCAGTCACTATTTAAGGGGTGGTCTAAGGGTTCAGAGTCGGCAGCGTACGTACACTGTGGTGCATAATTGATCGGACAAATGCCGATTTTCATGCAAAATGGTCAAGTTTCAGATGCTGTAACTATGGTTTACTTTGGTGGATTGAGCTCAATTTTTGACACGGAACTACAAATATGCTGAATTTTGTGTATACAAAGTATAAAATGTTTTCGTTCACAGGTCTGGGCGTGGCAAGGCGTTGAAAATATTGCAAAAGTGATCGGACAGCGGCACGCGTGTAAATCAAAGGGGTACCGCTGTCCGATCACTTTTGCAATATTTTCAACGCCTTGCCACGCCCAGACCTGTGAACGAAAACATTTTATACTTTGTATACACAAAATTCAGCATATTCGTAGTTCCATGTCAAAAATTGAGCTCAATCCACCAAAGCAAACCATAGTTACAGCATCTGAAACTTGGCCATTTTGTATGAAAATCGGCGTTTGTCCGATCAATTATGCACCACAGTGTAGGTCATACCGGTGGTGCCCTACGGTCGGAATCAACCCTTACATCGATTTAGTGGCCACGGGGAGAACATCATGGTAGCTTTGATGTCGTGACGTCGGTCTACTGGGCTGTATCCGAGCCCGCGGTTGGAAAAGGGTCTCCGGTAAGAGCCGAGGTAGGTAAAGACCCCATTGTCAGTAACTCCTTCTGTAGCTAGCTAATAGGGTCTGAGCTTTCATGAGGCCAAATGGCGGTGCGGTGCACGCAGTAATGGGAGTGATAAGGGTCACCCGGGAGGTTGGCAAAGCGCCAACATGCTGCCTTGGTGGACTCCTCAAAGTGTGTCATCGATGTTCATTGCTGCATAACTACGCAGATTATCTTGAGGGTGTATGTGCACTAGCCCCTCTCCGAACAAATGCCTTCTTGGAGGTCCCGGGGAGACATAGGGATTGGCGGCAGAGAGAATGTGTTTTGTGCGGTGGGATGTGGTCCCGCTCGTCCCGCTTTCTACTTTGTCTGTAGGAGGCCCCAACCCCACACTTTGGGCCGTTTGGGTTTTGAGAAGATTAACTCACCATTGCTTAGAGAAGAAAATATTTAGCCCCTGGCTTGTTCAGCATGGTCTTTGGTCACAATTGAAACCAAAACATCCTGTCGAAATATTGTAATTTCCATACCATCGGGACGTGTTTGCATCGAAAGTGGGTGCTCTTCGGTTTGGGGTTGAAGGATAAACTTCACATATGCCATCTACCGCACAGCACCATGCTACATACATATACTCACCAGTAGTGCAGCATAAATTGGTCGTTTGTCGTTGCCGATGCTATTTTTGTTGTTGCTGCTGTTGCTGGATGCTGAGAGAAGCAAAACGATGCGTATGAAGGGCCTACAAAATGCTGAACTGACATATTTGGGTCAACGCAAGTGGACCTTGAAAATTTATTGCTCAACTTGCTCGACTCTGACAGGAGATCGATATCAGGCGAATTTGAGATTTTTTTTGTATCAACTTCTATTTCTTGGAATTAAGGTTGTTTGAAGTAGACTCGTTACCGAAAGCCTTCTTCGAAGAAAATAAGACGGGGGAGTAATGGAAGTGTTTCACTTTTCCAGTAAAGCTCCCAATTGATATCGAATCAGTTGAAAGTAGGAAAAAAGTCAGGCGCAAAATCCAGGCAGCTTAGGCACGGAAAGACTTGAATCTTCGGCGTCATTCAATCTATCTGGAGCGTTTGCACGGTTCATCCCACCCAATCATGCCCACTTGCCTACCCTCCCGCACAAGATAAATAATAGGGTAAGGGAGGTATTTTGGACCCCTTTAGGAAGTGGATGAACAATTCAGCGAAAAAAGAAAGTTCTCACTTCAAAATATGGATAACTTTAGTAGGCATTACGTAGATCAACATGTTTTCTGTCGGAAAAGGCAAAACAGAACTCAAAATTGTTGTAGTAAATAGAAGAAATATCAAAACTCCTGAAGGATCGCGGGCTTCTATTTTGGACCCCCTGATTTTATTTTGGACCACCAAGTGCACATATTTTGGCCCACCAAATTAAACTTCAATTGATTGATGAAATGAAAGTTACCTCAGCAAAAATTTCAACATAGTTAAAACTACGTGAAGTTTACATCTTTTCTATTCATTTTTTGAGGCAGGGAACGCTTAAAAATTACGTAACGGTAAACAAAGATAAAATTTTGCTGCAATTGCCAGTTTTTACGCATTGTTGTATGCTGTTTTATAAAAAATGTTACGCAAAACGTGTATTTTTTTACATGACGTCAGTCACCATGCATAAATTTCGTAACGCTTCATGGAAGTGAGAAAGTCTAGTGATTTTGCTAAATATAAAGGCGTTCTACACATATTGTAATGAGTGGAAAGGCCATCAAAAATAAAGTAATTTGAATGATACGTAAATTGTCAAACATACATTAGATAACACATTGTCTCAGTCATCTACTGATTGCCGAGAAGGACAACTGGATGACTAAACACCTGGAAATTTCATCTTGTCGAAAAGCTGTCAGGACACAAATCGAATCGAAATTTTTAACTTGGCGAAAAGTTGTTAGAACAAATCGAACCCACAACAATCTTATTGTAAAATAAACGTATAACAGCCCAGATCATGGGAGGTCCCAAGTTGGGGACTCCCAACTTATGCTATTTATCTGTTTTTAGAGTACATTACATTGGCATGAATATTTTCTCCCTTTAGAGGGAACTGGAGAGATGGATCTGACAGGTGGTCCAAAATATGTCCACATCTGATTATGTTGAACATATTTTGGCCATACCTCAAATCACCATTTTAGTAAATATTATCGCTCCACCGAGGTTAAGAACAGTTTATTTTGAGTTCTTACAAGGCCCTAACTACATTTACATGAAATAAATATTTATTTGTAAAATTTAATACCTCTTCGAAGCCGACTACAAATTTGTCATCTTCTTTGTTTTTGGTGCTTTTCCGTGCGTTTCATTGGAAGTGAAAACATTTTCTCTATTTTTGATACTGAACAGCATATTTAATTGACATCCAAAATAAAGGTCATCACATAGTTGAATACTTTTTGTGTTCCAATAAAAATTTACCAAGATTTAGTAGAGATTATGTGATAAATATCATAAAACTTTCTAGGTGGGCCAAAATACCTGCCCGGTCCAAAATACCTCCACTACCCTACCTTTGACGATGTTGGCGGAAGCTTCGTTCAGCTTTCTCATCGTCGATTTCATCCCCACTCGAGCCCAAGCGGCATGGTGGATCGTCTTCGTCATCATTTCCATGTTTTTGTTGAATCGATTTAATTCAATATTCAAATCAATCCTTTTTGCCACGATTCTCGGGGATCGGATTTACCTTCCTGCCTCGCTGCTCTGCTTTGAAGACAGACATCACAGAGCGAAACGGAATCAGATTACTTACGGTGTTGGATACTCTGGCGGAAAGAAAGACAGATGGAGTAGTAGGTACACCTGAATGCAGTCCCCCATAGAAGGGAAAATGATCCGGAAAAGGGAAGCATCCATTCGATTGAAGTAGTATTGAGGGCATAAATCGTTTTTGGATGACCGAAAGACGAATTGAACGGTTCCTGATTTTGAATTGAATTGTGACCTAGCTTTGTGTTCATCCTGATTATGTCTCTATATCGTTTTTAATAGTATGCAAATCATGTTTGTTTGAAGTTTATACTCGATTTAGATTTAGATCAAATTTAAAATTTCAGCTGGAGTTTTAACAGGAATCCCTCCGTTACTACATCTGAAGAAATATAAAAGAGAACAAACAGATGAAATTATATGAATGAATGATTATATTAGTGAATGAATGAATGAATGAATGAATGAACGAATGAATGATTGATTTGAACCCTTTGGAGTCGGTCATATTTGACCTTAACATAGAAACGGCTGTATAAATTCACACATCCAATAAAACAGAATACTTTTTCTTCTTTTTATTCTTTATGGCTCTACGACTCCACTGGGACTTCGTCTGCCTCGCTTCAACTTAGTGTTTTTTGAGCATCTTCACTATTCTTTGCCTGCCATTGCATGAATTTGTATATTGTGAGGCAAGTAATGATACACTATGTTCAGGGTGCCGAGAAATCTTTCCCGACCGGAACTAGAATCGAGCCCGCCGTCTCCGGATTGGCGATCCATAGCCTAAACCACTAGGCTAACTGAAGACCTCAACAGAATACTATCTTCGGCAAAGTTGTTGCAAGTTGAGTCCTCTTTTGGGGAAAAAATGGGAATACTTGTTATTTGAAACTTACCTGACAACCTATGAACACCATTAAGTTTGGATAAACGAAATAATTGACATACCAGTTGTTCTAAAACACAATTTGGATATGTATTACGTTCAAATGTATTCATTCCAACTTCGTCAAGAATATCAAAAGGTGTATTATATTCTTGGATGTTCTAGGTGTTCCGAACTGTCCTGTAGTTAAGTCCTTCAAATCTACAAGAATAGTTCTAAGTGTTTTAACCTTAAATAATAGTTTTGCATAATCTGCTGGGATCCGTGAAGCTCTTGAAATCTCAAATGTCATTCAGAGACCCTATGAATATTCCACGGCAGCCAAACTACCTTGGAGTACCGAACTTCAGGTCTACACTCGTAGCAGTAGCCATATCTGCTATTCTGGGAAACGTTGCCTAATCAATCGCAGTAATCGCGATGACTAGACCAATCTGAAACCGACTAGAAATTTAAACCGATGGGACATTCAGGGTATGTTTTTGCCATAAATTATAACATTACATAACCTTCCGGGATCCGTGAAACTCTCGAAATCTCAAATGGCATTTGCAGACACTATAGGGATATTGCAGGTCAGCCAAACTATCTTGGAATTCAGAACTTCAGGTCTACAGTCGTAACAGCAGCCATATCTGATATACTGAGTAACGTTGCATAATTAATCGCGGTTACTGAACCAACCTGAAGTCTACTATATATTATTATGAACTTTCGGGACGTTAAGGGTCGTCCAAACTGTCCTGAAGTTTAGCTCGTGACTGTAACAGTAGTTATTCTCACAATAAACTGGAACATTGCACATCCAACTGTAATATGTAATCCCCCTGGCATTTCATGAGTCATTGCAAGACATTTTTGAGATATTCCAGATCAATCAAACTACTTTGGAGATCATAGCTGCAGGTCTAAACTTGTGATAAAAGCTTCTGCCACTACGGTAAGTAGTGTTACTTGATCCACTGTATTTACCAAAGTAGTTCGAGGACCTATAAGTGTTGTTATATAATTTTGGGATATCATGGGCTATCCTTACTGTTATGCAGCTTAGTTAATAAAAACGACCACTGTAACATGAGGTGATTTCGTTTTAAAAAGCAAAGTTACACAATCAAATAAGATCCATGAATACTCAACTCTCAAGGGTCACTTCATGATAGTTTTGTAATAATTTAGGTCACTCAATCTTTCTTGGAGTACACAACTTTATATCTACACTTTCAATGCTTGCTATGCTGACTAATGATAAATAACGAACCACACAGCCAATCGCGATCGGTAATTTTTACCGAAATCTCAACCGCTGAGCGTTCGGTTACGGGTTTTTAACGGAATTCTGTAAAAAAATACCAAGTTTCGGTAAAATATTATCGTTTATCTGTCAAACTCTAACGAAGTTCGGTAAAAGTTGCTACCTTAACCGAATTTTTACCGTAAAACAAACTTAACGGTTGAGATTTCGGTAAAACGTTACCAAAGTCGGTGATTTTTTCTAAGTGTGCATACTTCCTTGTATTATTCAAATACTAGTAGGCATTGTTCTGTACCTTTGAAACATTTAAGGTTGTTCAAACTTAAATATTTTTTTTTATTCGTTCTTGTCATTATTTGTTCTAAAAAGTTACGTTACCTAGTCTAACCCAACCAGAGCTATTTCAAAATTCCTTTGAGATATTTCGGGATTACTAAACACTAACGAAGGTGAAGATATGACGATGCCACATCCAGAGCACAAATCTGAAGGCAAATGTGGGACAGGGCCGATGATAAGGACTGCAGCCACCATCCGAGTGATGTGGTGAACAATTGTAGATTCAGTTTTTCAGTTCATTTTTCATTTATTTAGTTTAACGATTCTATACCATTACCCGGAAAACCATTACCCGGAATGCTATTTACCGGAAAGTCATTTACCGGAATGTATCATTTACCGGAATGTACCATTTGCTGGAATTTCACATTTCACAAAGTAATTTTAATCACTGATAATAGGAAAAATTAAGTGCCATTACTAAGAATAAAGTTGAAGAACAGCATATTATTCAAAGAATGGCAAATTTTCTGGGATTATAAATATAAATTAACGGTTATCAAAAAAAGCTTTGCATAAAAATATAGTAGGTAATAGTAGTCAAAAGATCGAGGGGCAGAAGTTCGAATAGATAAAATTTCATTGAATATACGGTTAGATGCCCGGCTAAAGCCACTTAAAGGATACAATACAAGCAATTTTTTTTAAACAAATTGTTTTCCCTCTTCTTGACAGTGATGTGAGAAACGCCAATCGCACTTTAGATCCTTTATGTATAAAGAGCAAATGAAATGCGAACAATGAATAAACTAAGTAGTTGGAATATATTAAAATAAAGTGAGAAATGCAATATATAAATGCAATGCAATATAGACGGATTTCGCGCCAACTCGAACAAATGTTGGCAGCACCCTCTCAGAATACAACGAAACTTTCTTGGTATGTAGACCTTGCCCTGATAAGCCACTTTGCATACTCATTTTTATAATTTTTTTTCTCGACTGACTTTTGAAAAGGGCTTCGTGGCCGTGCGGCTAGAGGCGTCAGTCATCTAGACGTTTCGTAAGCCTCGGAGTGTGGGTTCGATTCCCGCTCCAGTCGAGGAAAACTTTTCGTCAAACGGAAAATTCTCCACTGTGCCACTGGGTGTTATATGTGTTGTCCGTTGTCATATGTTAGTGCTTGTTCAGTCTGTACAACCTCTGGTTGAAGACGGTGTAGTGTCTTTATAAACTTTTTTTATGGATTTTTTAAAAATGTTTTCAATCAAAAAATGACTACTCCTACAAAAAAGTGTTGTATGGGTGATTACCACAAAATAAGTCAAATTTTAAGAAAAAAAAACCTGAAAAAAATCCAAAATGAGCCCTACACTGAAAAAAATCATTTCTAAAAATTCAAAGTTGATCAAAAACCATTTTTGATTTTGATGAAATTTTGTCTCAAGACAGGTAATTATGTTCCCTACCAACCGTCCATACATCACAACCCGAGTAGAGGAAAAGAGCTCAATAATAGCATATTTTGATATGGAGATCAAAAAGTGATATGGATTTGATTGACATAAGAGATAAAAGATCTAAAAATAAAAACAAAAATTTACTCCTGGAACATCAGCACCAAATCATATTTAGATTTTGTAAGATCTAACCAATAGCAGCGAGCTATTCGTATGATCTTGAAATATCAAATTTTGATATTGTTCAAATGTTCCAGGAACATTTTTCAGATATTATTTTCAGATCTTTTATCTCTTATATCAATCAAACCAATATCATGTTTTGATCGTCAGTATTTTACCTATACCCGGGAAGATGGGCACTTTTAAGGAAAAAAAAGTTTTTCTAACAAAAACTTTTTCTTGTTCGAATGATTTTTTTTTCAGTGTATTTTGTTATCAACAATAAAACCAGTGAAGGCCATAACAATCCCAGAATCCAATGAAACTCAATTTTCTAGGAGATTTTGTGTTATTTATTCAATCATTTGGAAGGGTTTTCCTATACATAAAAAACTTCAAAATATTACAAATGTATTTTCTTAGGAAATGTAATGTTTGATCGCAATATGTATTGAAGTGCACTTTTAAATATACAATTATTCATAATTATGAATTTTTCAAATATATATATATATATATATATATATATATATGTCTTAGAGCCAATTTCAAACATGTTCTTTTCTATTTTTTTCCGATCATACTAAATATTTTTGGTTCATCTTCTGAATTAGAATACCTGTTTGCCTTTACTTTGTCGCCAGGAATAGGCAAAAAACTATGGAATTTCTGAGTGCCTGGTATTGTTTTGGCGTTATTATATATTTCTTCGAGATCTTCTGACATTTTAATGTACTGTTCAGTGGATACGTAACAGAAATTTAATTTAGTTATATTTTTATCTGTCTGTACATTTGCCCAGTTATATAACTCTCGTGGAGTTGTTATGGTATTTCCATAATCTCGAGCAAGACTTGCTCTCTTTGCCATTCGCTTGAGAGTGCCACCAATAGCATCACATGGACCTTTACCGTGGGACGTTGCAAAAAAAATGCCATTCTGCTCTTAATGCATGCTTTGACTGGAATCTACATAGACTAGCAAAGTTCTTCTTATTTTTGTATTGTGATGCTGCCCCATCAGACATAAAATAAATTTTAGAAAAGTTCGTTAATTGTTTCATAAAATCTATCATTTTTGAGATGAACAACTGGACCGCAACTGTATCGTGAGCCATTACTTCTGATATGATAATGAAGCTAACATTTACAAGTTTATTATCTTTCATATAGTAAATTTCAAATGGGTGTATTGTTGCTTGCGAGTTGTTCCAATGATATCCTTGAGCAGCGTTTTGAATTATGAATGAATAGTTTTCAGAGAAATCACAAATCGCAAGAATTTCATCATCCTTTAATGTATCTTTTTATTTCTGAGAAATGATGATTGTTGTTTATGATTAAAGTCGTGTGTTATAAGTTTGTCAATTTTATCAACAAGATACGGAACAAATTCATCAACAGGTTTAATAATCGTTTCTAAATTACAGCGATCAGTATTCAACCACTGCTGAAATATAATCTCTTCTTTGTCATTTGATTCTAATATCAATGTAAGATCCTCTTCAATGTGTTCATTACAAGCACACTTTTCACAAGCACGGAAAAAGCAATTATCTGTTCTGGTGGAAATATCGCAAAGCATTTTTTGTATTATTTCATCTTGTGACACAATTCTTATACTGTTGAACATTAAATTTACATTTTCATGAATAGTATATATGCAAACATTATGTATACCAGTAGAATCAAGTAAAATACAATGCTTTGATCGCAACTGTGTAAATACTGTGAAACCAATATTCACAGTTTTGTACATATCTACAAAAATCATATAAGCTTCTTTGAGCGACATCATCAAAAGTCGTTTTTGAACTTCTTGTTTTTTTCCATTTCGAACCTCAGAAACAAAATCATTTGTTCCTGGCATTGGCCTGCTGATATCATTATCATCAAAAAATTCTCTTACTATTTGTTTTGTATCGTCATCAATACCATGCCCCCTTCTTTTTTCGGTGCTACAAAGAATACCCTGTTCATAAACAAGATCCTTCACCTGCCTCGCCATATACATTGGTGCGTTAAACTCTCTTGTGATTTTATTTACCGACCAAGACTTAGGAAGTACAGATAGTATTTTAATCTGTTCGCTTCTGTCAGTTGTAGGGTGATTGAACTTATCCTTTAACTGCATAATTATCTCGTCATACGCCTCCACTTTGCCAACATCCGTTGAATCTATTCCGAAGATATTTTTTCGAACTGCTTTCGTAATCTGCAATGATTTGTTTATGCGATATTCCATACTTCTCATGTTTCTAGATGAGATTGGCGATAAACTCAATGTTTCAGCAATGGTATTAAACTTCTCAATATTATGGGGACCCTGTAGTTGATATGTTGACGGAATTGACTCCAATGATGGAATAGATGGTACCATATCTGTAAGATAAAAGTTAAGGTTAACAATATAATAATGAATGCAGTGGAAAGTTAATGATAATTATTTATGCAACGAGTTGCAAAAATGATTTTTTTTCGCACAAGTAGTACATTTATCCAACGAGGCTTGCCGGGTTGGATAAATACGAAGAATACTGAAAAATGTAGTTTTGCAACGAGCTGCAAAATGAGTTATATAAAAGAAGCTAACACGTTAAAGGCTTACTTACCCAGCTCATGTTCGATTTGTTGACCACTCGTTGACGGTTCTGGTTCTGGAACATCATGATGTTGCTGCCCACTAAATGATGGTTGCATAGTTTCGTCGTTTCCATCCGATCGGCGTTTTTTCGTATTCGGGCTTCTGTTGTGACTTATCAACCCACGACATGACTCACAAATACTCATCGATTCGTCGATTTCATGTGTATATCCCATGGAATTAATTTTATCTATCAATCTTAATGACATGCCCCGTAGATTATGACGGTTGGTAGGGAACATAATTATCTGTCTTGAAACAAAATTTCATCAAAATCAAAAATGGTGTTTTTTTTAAATCAACTTTGAATTTTTAGAAATGATTTTTTTCAGTGTAAGGCTCATTTTGGATTTTTTTCAGTATTTTTTTCTTAAAATTTGACTTATTTTGTGATAATCACCCATACAACACTTTTTTGTAGGAGTAGTCATTTTTTGATTAAAAACATTTTTTAAAAATCCATAAAAAAAGTTTAGCCCTTTTCAAAAGTCAGTCCAGATAAATTTTGAAGAAACTAAGTATGCAAAGTGGCTTATCTAGTCTTGGTGTACATACCCAGAAAGTTTCGTTGTAATCTGAGAGGGTGCTGCCAACTCCGAATACGATTTGGGGCGAAATTCGTCTATATCAAAATTATCACAATATAAGAAAAAAAAAGAAGAATACTGGGAAAGTTTTAAAAGCTGCAATGTCTTTCGTGCTGCTTGTCATCATTATGGATCAATTCGGCGGATAGTTTTTTTTTTTGCAACTGCCTTTTTTTCAATTAGGGTAAACAGGTATAATGCGCCCCCACGGGGCAAAACGCCCCCCTTCAATTTCCAGGGAATTAGAAATAGTAAATGGATAAAATCATTGTGTAAGGCTTCATATTCATGAGACTAGTCTACTATGTCAATTTTGTGGTTGTTAGACCCTTTAAAATAAATATACAACAAGAAATTGAAAACGCACACATTTGTTGTAATTCTCGATGTGATAAAATTAAGCGCTGGCACGCGCCAATGAAGCAAAACCAATGATATCAGGTGTTGTCTACTAAATTATGAAGTAAAATAACTTACTTCTGCAGCTAAAATATGAAAATTGTAATTAAATTGTGTAATTAATAAGTTTTCTCATAGTCACACTCAAACGGGCAATATGCCCCACCGTCAGCTGGATGATATGGCTCATAGCCAATGCACTGCATCAGTTGTTTTCAGTTCCGATAGGTATTTGACGTTTGTCCGGCTCGGATTCGCTCGGTAGGGGCATATAATCCCGTTGTTATGGAGCGTAATGCCCCGCTACAGAGGGGCATACTAGCCCGTTGTTGCGGATCATATTATACCGTAGCTGGGGCGTTTAGCCCCGATGCTTTTGTGAGTTTATGATTTTGTTGATTTTAGAAAACACGTTATTACGGAATAAATGCTGTTATTTCGTCCAAAAGGTTATTATCGGATAAAAGCTAACACTTTGCTTAATCAATAAATACATTGATTGAGTAAAATACGGTGACGAGTGCAGAGATATTTCCATTTTTCGTTAGAGGGGGGGGGCATATTATACCTGTTTACCCTACTTTCTATCGTGGTGCCCTTTAAGTGTTACCAGTGGGACGAAACAAAAGAATCGAAAGTCCAAAACCATCACCCGCGGGCTTTTACATTCGACCGACAAGGTGGTGATGCGGCTGGTTTGGTGCCTACAGATCACGCCGGGAAAGCTGTTTGATGAAGTAATTCAAATAGAATTCTGCCGGAAATGCTGTGAGAAGATTCTAGGAAGTGGTCAGCAAGAGATGACCCGGGTTGTTGAAAAACGACTCATTGATGAAATGTTTTGCGGAGGATTCGGTCAATGGAATGTGTTGATTAGAAGTGAATGAAGAGTGAAGTGAGAAGGGAATTTAAATGAAGTGGTTATTGTTGTAGAAGTTGTAATGTGCGTTTAGACTCGAAAATTACATTTGCGTTGAAAACATATCTGCGTGTATCTGCGTGAATGTGTGGAAATGATTTGTATGAAAATGATTGTATGTTAGTTTAATTAAAAAAATCAAGTGTTTATGCATGAAAAGTCTGAAGGGCAGTGCAAAGGATCGCAATAGTCAGTGAATGTGCGCGACGTGTTAGAATTTGCTGCAGTATTTTTTTTTCACTCCGGATATTTTTTTTCCTTGTTTGTGTTTTTATGGGTTTAAATATTTACCAAAGATCGCGGGCTAGGAAAAGACAAACCGTTAAAGAAAAAGCACTGAGAAGTTACACCGTAACCTTTTGGAACCTGATATGCCTGCCGAAGATGTTGTTGGTAGCGGATGAATGCAACATTTTCTCAGCTTCTTTTGAAGAAAAGTAGTTTGGCTGATCAGCAGAAAATGAAATTCGTTTCTGTAGCTGATGAACGACGCACTCTATGTAATTGATGAATTTAGTGAGTTCGTTCTGATTTAAATCATGTTGTTGTCCATACCATAATTACAATTATTAGATGCATTACCTTTGGGATATAGATACATATTTTATTAGATGTACATGGGGAAAGGGTCACTCTGTTTTTTTCTCGTTTCAGAGAGCGAGTAATGGCGCTTTAGCCTAGGCTTTCGAGCCTGGACATGAGGGTCAAATTCCTATGTCCCATCCCAGGAGGAGGACCATCTACGGAGTGACATTAACTTTCTTAGCAAAGTCACTCCCAACGAATTTACTTCACGTTTATACTATATACTATGCTGAGCGGTTGGTACGAGATGTCCCCGTTCTATAGCATTATCGTGGTATCAATATCCACAAAAAACGCTACACAGTAGGCCTGGCCGTTTCAATTCTTGTATTACATCCCCGATGTGCTGCAAGCATTGATAATGACAAGAAAAATGATAGAAGTAGTCGATTCTATCATTTTCCAGGATTCTTTCAATGAATGGCTGTGTATGTGTAGACTAGACTAGACTAGACTAGACTAGACTAAACTCAAAAACAGTTTGGATGACTCAGAGTCCTAGAATATCCCGACTGATCTGATATTGTCTACTGAACTTTCAGAAGACTTGATAGGTTACAAATCATAGCTTTGTATAATGAAATAGGTTACCGTTACAGCCGTAGACTTTATGATTTAAGAAGAATCTAAGAACAGTTTGGATGACCTAGTATATCCCCACTGATCTTATACTGTCTTTTGAATTTTCATGAACATGATATAAAATACAAATCGAAGCTTTGTATAATGAAAGTAGTTACCGTTTCACCCGTAGACTTTAGGATCTAAACTCAAGAACAGTTTGGAAGACCCAGGATATTCAGAAAAAAATATTCTGCATCATATTCTACCCTGTTTGTGCTGTTGAGCACTAAAATTACATAAATACGTTGATAAAAAAACTTTACATTATCGCTTGGAAAATTCCGACTTCAAAGGGTTAGTTGGTAAGCTCGTTTAATGCTATGGTTTTGTACTGCACAATTAAAAACGAGGGCCCACATTGGCGGAGCGGTAAACGCATTGATATTCAGACAGGTTCGTCTTCGTCTTCGAAACTCGTCCTAATTTTTTTTGTAATTTGCGCGAAACGAAAACATCAATATAATTGGGAATAAGATTCTAATCTGAAACGATTAAAAACTATGCAGCAGAAAATAACAGGAGCGAAACCTATCGTGGAATAATAACGAGTGAAATAAAAACCTCTATCACTATTACTCATTCCCTGCCTTATTTTCCCTCTGTTGGGGCCAAATATAAACGTTGATGCTATTTCAGCCTCGGAAAATATCAACAAACAGACAAACACACACACACCGCCACACGCAAATATTTTGCAATAAAAGTTCCGGCAACCATCCATCCGGCGTCGCGTGCATAACAAACTGTCCAACTCGTCCGCACGAAGCGAAACGGAACGGAAACAATAGTCTAGGGGGAAGTGGAACAACAAATGCAGAAAGAAAAACTTACTTTCCCCAGTCCACCTTCAGCAATCCACCCACAAACCCCTTTCGCTAATGGAGCACGTAGCTACTACTACCACCCATTCGATTGACCACCCCCGTTTCACACCGTAGTTTTCACAAGCATGATGGAAACCTGTCCGGCTGTCTGCCCATCAGAACGTGAGTTTATAAAACTTCTATTGGAATGCGTACTCTTTTTTTTGTAGCTGCTGCGCTCTTTTGCATACAACCTATCAAACTTTGATACGGATGGAAACAAAAGTGTGAGTCCGACGCTGATGGCAGTGGTGAACTGTAGTGATGGTCTGAATTCCATTCTATTTTTGCAACACAACTGCTAGAAGTGTAGAGGTACGGGAGAAATATAATGCAATTTCCATTCACAATAAAGTTGCGGTTGCGAAGCAGGTGATCGGTTGGTTTGGTGGGTTGATTTTGAGTTGAGCAAAACAAATTTCAATCAGCACTGCGGTTGTTTCAATCTCGAAAACGAAACGTAAGAGAGTTGTTGTCCTGAAATGCGGTTTTGTCTGGTGGTGGCCGAGTTTGTTTGGTTGATTGTTGTAAGCGATTTACGGACGGCTTGAAACTGTGGTTGACAAAAATGCGTAGTTTATACTTGTTCACATTGCTGAAAGCTTTGAAGCGCCTCGTCAGCCTGTTCAAGTTGTTCTTTGCACAAGAATGAAATTTAGGATAAAGTATGCATGAATGAATCGTTTTGCCATTTCAGCCTTTGTAATATTAATGTAGCTTATGTCACATACATACATACATTTATTTGTTCAACATCATTAAGACAAGATATAATCAACAATAGTACCGTAATCCGGGGTCAAATTGATCACTTTAAAACAACTTTTGCGGATAACATCAGTGACAATTCAAATATTGCCAAAATAATTTCTGTAAAACCAGTACCCAGTGGATCTCTATGGAACCATGTGACAGAATTTTGTTTAACAATTTTAAACTTTAAGTTAAATAACTCCAAAAATCAAAAAAATGGAAATGCCACTTTGGGGCGAAATTGATCAGTATACAATTAAGCATCGGTTGGAAAGGAAAATACCCTTCTCAGCTTAATTTTGCTCTTCTAAAACCGAATAACGCGTTTAAAATCTCACAACTAGTGAATTTCATACTTTAAACGCAGAATTAAATTTTGAAATTTCCCCTTAAACGCCTAAAGATAGGCAATTTCATTTGAAATAAGTGATTTCTATCACAATAAATGACTATTTCATCACAAAATTAACTTTTTTTTTACTATTTAATGTTCTGATTAGCTACATAACTTCCCAACCAAGGCTCCACAAAAATGTTAAAACAGAGAGTTTACGGGAAGTCCTATTAGCAATCGATTCTTTAGTAGCAATGATTTAAATGAGAAATGAGAAATACTTTGCAAATTCCTAAAAAATAAGGCTAAACTAACTTTTTTTCTAAATAAATAAAAGTCTACACTCATCTCTAGACATCTACGAACCAGATGACGTAAAAAGTTTAAGAACATTACGACGCTTAAGAGTTCCTAGTATGGAATTACAATGTAGTATCCGAATGATCAATTTCACCCCGCTGATCAATTTGACCCCGGTTTACGGTACGCCACAATACTCGGTTTGTGGCTGCCGCTCTCCATCCTCGGTCGCGCTCAATGCTCGTCAAGTCACGCGCCACCTGGTCCGCCCGTCGTGCTCTCTGCGCTCCACGCCAACCGGATTAGTTGCAAACACCAGCTATGCAGAGTTGTTGCCCGGCATTCTTGCAACATGCGCTGCTCACCGTATCCTTCCGGCTTTGGCCAGCTCCTGGATGCTGGGTTCGCCGTAAAGTGCAGCGAGCTCGTGGTTCATCTTTCTCCGCCACACACCGTTCTCCTGCACACCGCCGAAAATCGTCCTTAGCACGCGTCGCTCGAAAACTCCGAGTGCTTGCAGGTCCTCCTCGAGCATGGTCCATATCTCGTGCCCGTAGAGGACCACCGGTCTCATTAGCGTTTTGTACATGGTGCATTTGGTGCATGGGTGAATCTTTTTCGACCGCAGTTTCTTCTGGAGCCCGTAGTAGGCCCGACTTCCGCTGATGATGCGCCTCCGAATTTCACGGCTCACGTTGTTGTCAGCCGTCAGTAAGTATCCGAGGTAGACGAATTCCTCCACCACCTCGAAAATATCCCCGTCCATCGTAACACTACTACCCAGACGGATCCGGTCGTGTTCTGTTCTGCCTACCAGCATGTACTTTGTTTTTGAGGCATTTTCCACCAGTCCGACCTTTGCTGCTTCGCGTTTCAGGCGGGTGTACAGCTCTGCCACCGTTCCAAATGTTCTGGCAATAATGTCCATGTCGTCCGCAAAGCACACAAATTGACCGGAGTTTGTGAAAATCGTTCCCCGACTCGTCGCATCACACCTTTCAGAGCGATATTGAAGAGTAGGCATGAGAGTCCGTCACCTTGTCGCAGTCTCCGGCGAGATTCGAATGAACTGGATAGTTCACCCGAAACCCTTACGCAGTTTTGCACACTGTCCATCGTTGCTTTAATCAGTCAAGTCAGCTTCCCAGGAAAGCCGTTTTCGTCCATGATTCTCTTTAGCTCTGCGCTGTCGGTACTGTCGTATGCCGCTTTGAAGTCGATGAACAGGTGATGCGTTGAAACCTGGTATTCACGGCATTTCTGGAGGATTTGCCGTACGGTAAAGATCTGGTCCGTTGTCGACCGGCCGTCGATGAAGCCGGCTTGATAACTTTCCACGAACTCATTCGTTTTAGGTGAAAGACGACGGAAGATGATCTGGGATAGCACTTTGTTGGCAGCATTCAAAATAGTGATCGTCCTGAAGTTCTCACATTCCAAATGGTCGCCTTTCTTGTGAATGGGGCAGATGACCCCTTCCTTCTACTCCTCCGGTAGCTGTTCGGTTTCCCAGATCCTGACTATTAGCCGATGCAGACAGGTGGCCAACTTTTCTGGGCCCATCTTGATGAGTTCAGCTGCGATACCATCTTTACCAGCTGCTTTGTTGGTTTTGAGCTGGTGAATTGCATCCTTAACCCTAAAAGGGATACCTGGGGTAAATTGGACCCCAGGCGCCTTTCAGAGCTAGTCTTTGATGGAACACACTCAGCGAGGTGACGAAACTGAGGCCATGAAGTTATCCCTTTTAGGGTTAACTTCCCTCAGCGTGGGAGTTGGTTCATTTCCGTCCTCCGCTGCACTGGCGTCGACGTTTCCTCCGTTGCCGTGGGCTCCCGTGCCTACATTCTCCACGCCGTTCAGGCACGAAGCCGTTGCGGGATGTGTTGAGCTTCTGATAGAACTTCCGTGTTTCTTGGGAACGGCTCAGCAGTTCCATTTCTTCACACTTCGCTTCTTCCAAGCGGCGCTTTTTCTCCCGAAAGAGGCGAGTCTGCTGTTTCTGCGTCTGTTTGTAACGTTCCACGTTCTGTCAGGTCCCTTGCTGCAGCATTACCGCCTTCACTGCGTTCTTCTTCTCCAAAACCGTTCTGCACACACCATTCGTTTCGTCGATTCCGTTCCACTTACCCGATGGTGCTCTTGGTTGCGTCGTTGATGGCTGCTTTCACTGTACTCCAGCAGTCCTCTAGAGGGGCCTCATGAAGCTCGCCCTTGTCTGGCAATGCGGCCTCGAGATTCTGCGCGTATGCTGAGGCGATATCCGGTTGTTTTAGTCGCTCTAGATTGTAAACACTTTGTAGAAGACTCCAACCCTCTAGGATACATACCAAGAACACTGGAGAGTCATATTGAAAGATAAAACTTATCTAGATCGGTTTCAGCAGATCTAGATCAAAACCAAAGACATAAAAATGTAGCACCAATCAATCTATACAACTTTGCTGAAGACCCTAACCCTCTAGGAAGCTTGGCAATAGCACCGGAGCGTTAGTTCGTCGAGAGCCGTAATTGATCGTAGCTACCCAAGCAACCAAAAGTTCGGATAAAATAGCATGTTTGGGCTTCATCAGCTGTTCGAAGGAAGATGAATAGCATTCTATTCAGCTCACTTTTTAAGTAATTAACCGAACTTGAGTTCACAAAAAGTACGCTTGTGTCGCTGAAAGGAATGCTATTCAGCTTAAAAATAAGCTTCGAAAAAATGCAAAAAAATGTGTTTAGTCCTCAAAAGTAATTTGTTATTAAGATGTTCATGTGGGTGGAATTCGAATTGACTAATACCTTGAAATAATTTTAGATGTTTTTTACTTACTGAGATTTGAACTCGGGTTCTCCTCGTTGAAATCCGGTGCCTAACCACTACTCCATGTATGTGTTGTTAAGCACTGTGGGATTTTACTCAATGTGCTGACATCATATAGTAGAGCTCAATCAGGTTCGCGTGTGAACCTTCTCTGAACTTGGAATACATTTTGAAGTCGAAAGTTCGAAAGAAGTTCACGTGGAACTTCTTGTGAACTTACACAGTTTGACATTTTCAGTTCGTTGTGGTTCGCATTTCAAAGCAATAAATTAGGGCCAGTGTATCGAATTTAAGGAAAGATTATAAGTTTTCAGCTTTGTTTCCAGTGACTACGATTGCGTCGATTACCAGCGCGCTGCAGCGACACGTGAGACGGGGTTGGAAACACCCAGCAAAGCTGGAAAAAAAATTATGCACAGCCAAAAAAAAAAACCCCCGGCGGAATCCGAGGTGGAAGAGTTGTCTGCTGAGGGGGCAGTCTTTGAGCCACACAATACGGATGATTTGCGTTGATTACAAGTAAGTACGTTGAAATATTATAGTGAAACAAAGTGTACATGTGAAATGAACACAAGCTGTAGCTGCTGCGCTCGATTTCCGAGTGATTTAATTGAATGAAAACTTCTTCCCGGCCCCGCTGTCGCCGAAGAGTTCACATTTGGTACGGTTAATATTTATCCGAACTTCAAGTAGTAAGTTCAAAACAAGTTCGGAACGGATGATTTCAAGTTGTTAGAATATGTCCAAATGAACTATATTTGAGTTTTAAAGGCACGCAAAAGTTCAACATGAGTTCGGCTAATATTTGATTGAACTCTATTTTAAAGTTCAACATAAGTTCTTTCTGAACCTTTTTTCGACTTTAATGTCGATTTGAAGAGATGTCAAAAGCTTGTACATGTACTTCCAAGTCCATAAACAATATATGAGTAACTTTTTGGAGAATGAAGTTCAACGAAACCGGAATTGAACCAAATTTGAACTTCTGAGTTCGTTCTTCAAGTGGAATCTGAACTTTTGGTTGCTTGGGTAGCGATGTTCAAGATAGTTGCGAACATTTTGTGTTACCTCTACAATATGCCTAATTAGCAAAAATTAAGTTTTGTAGACATTTTAAGTTGTCACGACCTTGGTCAGACTTGAATTGTTCGTGCAAACAAAAATATATCACTTTTTTTAAACGTTCCTTACTCACGCTATTCTGGAGGAAAAATGAGCATCCTTATAAACATGAAATTTGTATAAAATAAAAGTAGAATAGTTGGGTAAATCATCCCTGAAAGAAAATTGAAAATTGGTCCACAGGCGGCTGAGAACGAGCTGCTCTAACCTTTAGTTCACACTTTTTTCCTATCGCGGTATTCTGAGTGTTAACACAGAGAACAGACGTCTATCTTTGCTTTCCGCCTTGTGTAAAACTTTGTAACGGTCATTTTAGAGTATGTGGTTATGCTCCCGTTGCGTGACGCTAGCGTCCCATCACTTACATTGTTGTGTTGTCATTTTTGTTTCCAGTGCTCGCCGTTTTTGGTCGTTTGGCGCTCGTGTCGCTTTGTGGGCTAGTGTATTTTAACGATGAACACTGCCATCGTGGGGTCAAATCGACTTTATATGTGGGGCAGTCTCCGTTGGTGGCGTTGGGGTACACTTAAATCGTTTACACACGATTTCCACGTATTTTTGTTTGAGCTTAAACGTCTGTTCTCTGTGGTGTTAACGAGATATTTAGCCTGGGTCTATTTCATCTCGGAACGTACTGCTTTACTTCCCTCCCGAAGGAAGAACTCACATTTGTGCGAGTATGAAATCTTTCAGGAGCACCTGCAGAAATCTTAAGATTGAATTGCTGGATCCTAGATGTTAAAAAAAAATCTCCAAAGACTAAATTCCTTAATCTCCTAAAGCAGTGGTTAATATTTAAGATTCTTCGGTTGTTATTCTGAAATATAAATTAATATTAACATCGTACGTCAAATAAGCTACATATTAGTGATACGGTCACCACAGTTACATATTTTTATAATATTATTTAAATCATACGATAAATTTATCTGAATCCTGCTGAAATAAAATTGTACGCACCACCCAGCATCGAGAACCCATCAGCAGCAAGTGCTTGCGGTGACAACTAGGTAGCGCCACAGTAGTATAGTAGAGTGTGAAAAAGGTAGGCGAAATTTGGTGGGTGAATTCAGACAGAGATCAAAATGTAAATAAAGAAATAGAAGTAGCGAGTGAGAGAATCGGTGCCAATGCGATTTTAAAAAAGACAGACACGGACACGTTTAATGCATTCCAGTGAGCTATTTGCTCTTTGAAGGAAGCACGACACTACACAACGGACTAGCATGCAACGTCCAGTGGCACAGCCGAAAACTTTTCCTGACAGCTGCGGCGGGAATCGAACCCGCGCTCCTCAGCACGATGTGACTAAAGGCTTGGTGACCTTAGCCGCACGACCACGAAGCCACACATTTGTGGATTTTGTGGAAAGTAAATTGAAACAGTTAATTTGGAAGTGATTAGAAGTTGTTTTTTGAATTGGAAATTGAAGTTGGTAGAATCAGTGGTCCGGAGTTTAGTTGAGAGGTTTCGGATCGTGATGTAAGTAGCAGAACACATCGGAAATAGGCGATGGTTGTATTTATTGTAATCCTTGTAGATTGGCAATCGAGTCCCGAGTGGTTGAAGGTGACCTGTAACGAACAAAAAGGGATTATTAGGAAACTATAAAATGTAAGTTAAGAAATAAGTAAATAGTAAAAATAGTGAATAATTTGAATAAATTTAGTTTCAAGCTGCTGTACACGTAAAAACACTGCTGTGGAAATTCAGTTTCTAAGTCGTCCGAACAAAAATGTTAATTAGCAGTACATTGAAACAAAAACACTACAAAACACAAAAAAGTGCATCAAACTCTGATCTTGGAATATTTATAAATACTATAAATATCAAGAGTAAAATTTGATTTGGTAGATCTATCGCGTCCCTCGACACGGGACGATCACTTTCCACTATTTACCTAGTTTAACATTGATCCGCGGGAACGAGGTGAAGACGCGCACTAACTCGAGTCGCTCACGTAGAGACTCGATTTGGACTTTTCTCAATAGTACAGCCAAGCTGGAGTAATCCAGTTGGGGTACAATTCAGAAGACAGATTTGGAATAGTCGATAGCCTGAAAGGTGTGTACCAGTCAGGGTCGAGTTCAAAATCAGAATTTCTTTATTCATTGATACACTTGCCCTTTTATACATTTCAAAGTTCAATACATTTCAAGACTTAACATAACGAATAGCTTAATACATAGATGAGACGATTGGAGTGACAAATAATCAAAAATGCTTATGGTTTGTTTTACGTTAAGCCAGGCGCTAGGCATGCAATTTGATCCTTCCACGCCGCATGCTATCGGCCCTCGTACCTCACAAGTAGAAGTGGAGAGAGAGAGTCGATAGAACGATGCACTCGTGGTTAATGACTTCCATATGTTGTGTTGATATTGCATAACAGTGCGCTTTTGCACTTGTTTGTTATTTTCGGTGTGGGTATGATTCGTTTGCTACAGTCGGTCCTCAATGTTGTGGCATTTACTTTAATGGTATGCTACAGATCTTACACCGCGACGCACCATTCTAAGGTGATCTACACATGTTATGGGGATAGTTCGTTTCCTTTTTATGCGGGCATAAAAGGCGCATAGATTAAAAGTGCATAAAAATTACCTGCATAAAAAGAGGTTTTCCTTGAATGAATCCCGGTAGAAATTTAAGGAGGAACTCCGGGGACGATTCTTGAAAGAATCCAGGTAAAATATCGGCAACAATTCTCGCAGGAATCTCGGGAGCAATCCATGATATAGTTCTGAAGTAATCCCTGAAAATGTCTCAAGCAGCGTCTCTAAAAGCATCTTGGAGGAATCTCTGAAAGATATTCGGAATGAATTCCTGAAGGAATCTCAGGATAAAACTACGAAAGAATACCGAGAGGAATCTTTTTTTTTTACTTATTCGTTTATTTGGAAGGCTCGGGCGCCACATGAGCATAACTGAGCCGAAATCTTTTGTTTTTTTTTACAATGATTTTACATTTTACAATTTATTACTGCCTTAAGCTATGTTAGTTTGGGAAGCCGAAGTATTCGCGGCTGTTTCGAGGTTAAGGATTGAGAAAAAAAATAAAATTGGGAAGGAGGGATTTATGGGTTTAAAACTAAATTATTTGCTAACTTATACTAAAACATTGATGGGACAAATTGTCCATATCTGTAACGGAACCAAAAAGAAAGGACTTTACCGGTAGAAAACGACAAGTGAAAGGAATCTTGACGCTCGGGATTTTTTTAAGGAGTCCCTAAAGGAAATCTGAGAAAAATCAATGAAGAAATCGTGGAAGAAATCTCTCTGGGATATCTAAGAAATCTCGAGTTAAGAAAACATATAGTTGTTATTGATTGACCAAATTAGACTGAAATGCCAATGAACTCTCCAAAGAAATCTCTCTGGGAAAAATCCACGAAGGAATCCCTAAAAGAAACTCTGAAGAAATATCTGTATGAATGCCTATAAAGAATCCTGAGAAAAATCATAGAGGGTGATCGGAAACAATCAATGAAAGAATACCGGGAGGACTCAATGAAGGCTTCTTCAACGGAATGTATTAAGAAACTCTGGGAGAACTTCCTGTTGGTTTAACAAAAAAAATCTTGGGGTATTTATCGAGAAACAATGCCATAAGGAGACCTCTTGAACACCATGAAGAAATTCCAGAAATTAAAAGTCCTCTTCCAAGAGGAATTAATGTAAGAAAGAATCACTTGAGGATTCCCTGAAGAAATTATAACTGAAACTCCGAAAATAATCCTGGGAGACATTCCGAAGGAGTCTGTGGAAAAATCATATGAGAAATTCCCATGAGAAATTCCGGGAGGAATCCTTGTAAAAATCCTTGAAGGAAGAAATACAATCTCAAGAGAAACCCTCTGGAAATATCAATAAAAAGAAGCAATCACGAAAAAAAAATCATGTAGCTATCCCTGATGGATCCCTTAATGAATGCCTTGATTAATGTGGATGAATACCTGATAGAATGCCGGAAAGAATTCCTGGAGAAATCAATGAAAGATTCTCAGTGGAAATCCCGGGTAGAATACCTTAAGCAACCCCGGAAAGAATCCTTCAAATAATCCCTGAGCGAGTTTTGGGTGGAATCTCTAAAGGAAACTTGGAAGAAATCAATGAAGAAATCCCGGTGTAATGCTTGATGCCAGGAAACATCCTTGAAAGAATTCTCTGAAAGAATTCCAAGGAGAATCTATTTAGGAATCCTCACGAGAACTTTTAAAGGAGTTGTGGAAGGAAAATCCTGGAGGGAATCCCTGAAGAAAGTTCAGGAGAAATTTCTAAAGAAATCCAGAAAAAAACCCCTACAGGAATCCTGGGAAATATTACCGAAGGAGTCCCGAGGGGAAATCCCGGATAAAATACTCGGAAATATCCATGAAGAACTCCCTGAAGGAATTCCAGGAAGAGACAATGAGGGAATTCCCAAAGAAATCTCTGTAATTTTCTTTGAAAAAAATCCAGAAGAAATTATCGATAGAATCACGAGAGAAATCAATGAAAACGAAGAATCCCGGTAAAAACCAATTAAAAATCTCGCGGTGTATTTGTGAATGAATTCTGCGAGTAATTTCTATGAAAACCCCTGAAGAGCTCTCGGAAGAAAAACCATGGAACCTCGGGGAGAATGCGTGAACAAACCCGGAGGGAATTCCGGGAGAAATCCCTTAAAACAATTTTGGAAAAAATAATAAAAGAATCGTGGAACCGATGGAATGCCAAAAAATATCCCTAATAAGCATCATGGGAGAAATCTCTTATAAAACCCCGGGAGAAATCGATAAAGGAATGTCGGTTGGAATCCTTGGGTAAATCCTGGGAGAAATCCCTAAAGAAATTCTGAGAAGAATCCCTGAAACAATCCTGAAGAAATTTTCGAAGGAATCTTATGACGAATCCCTACTGAATTCTCGAGTGGAATAATGAGAAGATGCAGGAAGGAAATACTGAAATTTCCATAGATAAATCACTGTTGGAGGGTTTCTTGTAGGACCAAGATTTCCGTGATATAAATTACATTTAGTGCGGCCATTAGGCTTAGTAGGTTGATATCTCGATCGGTTTTGTTGAAAACGCCTTCTTTACATCTCTTCAATTAATTGAGATATTAGCAACCGTAGTTCTTTTTCACTCCTTCCACCTGTTCGAAGGATTTCTTAATAATACATGGGATAGACAAAATGATCGGGACAGGCAAAATTTTTACTTTTCATTCAATGTCCAATTAGTTGTAACTTTTCGAAAAGTGCATCAAATATTCTCAAATTTTCACTGTAAGTAGATCAACTAGTTGTGTATCAGTGGACAAAATTTGGAACAAATCGGACTATTCTGCATGAAGCTATGAGCATTTTAGAAAAAGGTAGAATTATCCGATAGCCAACTTTGAGCTAATATATCTCCGGATTCAATGAACCGAATGCAATGAAATTTTGTCCATTTATGACTTATATAATGAACTCTGAAAAACGTTTGACTAAACTTTAAATTAATAACAAGAGAAAAAGTTATAGCGATTTCATTAATTTTATGATTCTTTAGTAAATTGGTCTATTTTTAATATGCATCCCATTACTTTTTCAATGAATTGCCGCCTCTGTTGTTATTTTCCTTTAAAACATATCTGTATTCAAGACAATCAGAGGGAATTTAAATGAACTATAATAAGCATGTTGAATTTTGAAACAATGTTGAAATTTTAGAAAATTTGGTGTTTTATTAAAAAAAATAATCTTATCGTTATAATTTTCGTCCGTGTTGAGAATTTTAAGTTATGTCAAAAGTTTTTCAAAGCTCATTATATAAGTCATAAATGGTCAAAATTTTATTGCATTCGGTTCATTGAATCCGGAGATATAACAGCTCAAATTTGGCTATCTTATAATTATACCTTTTTAAAGAATTTTTATAATTTCGTGCAGAATAGTTCGATCTTTTCCAAATTTTGTCCACTGATACACAAATAGTTGATCAACTTACAGTAAAAATTTGAGTATATTCGATGCATTTTTCGAAAAGTTACAGCAATTTGAAATTTATCTTAGAAGGGGAAATTTTGCCTGTCCCGATCATTTTGTCTATCCCCTGTAATTTCATTACAGTACCATACTTGACCAGATAAACATATTTGTAGAAAAACTCCATTGTATCTTTTGGTTGGAATATCCCAGATTGAATCAAGCCTCTTATACTACACCACATCTGGTGAGAATTGGAATTATTAAATCCGAACAGTGGTACAAACTGTTATTTTTTTCTACATCCTTGAACTTCAACTTGAAGTGCCAACTCAAGCTCTCAACCGAAGTCCTGAAGTACAACGCTTTCCAAGAATAATATTTTCTTTGCAAATTAATTCCAAACAAAAGACAACATAAATACCCTCTTGAACTCGTTGTTTCAGCCCACCAGTAGTGGCGGCGGCGCACCGCGAGGATTTGGCGGTGTTTCACTTTCACAAAACATGAATTAGCATTTCCATCTTATGCCTCACTTGATTCAACCAACCGGAAATAAAAAAGAAAAACACCTGGAAGAATTCACCTAATTGTTGAATTTGACCTTTCTCTATGGTATGATGAAGTCTTCTTCACTCAATTCAACACTTCATCTAATTCAAGTCTTTTTTCGTTGTTTTAGTGTACTTCTTTTGTCAAAATCAATTCTCACAACAAAAAATGCAATTTTCGCTCAAACCGCGTAACATCGAAATGCTCTTTCATTGCCTCCTCAAACCCCACAAAAGCAAAACAGAAGTGCCACAAAACATTCTGCCGGTACCTCCTTGTGTGCACTCAATGCTTCTTTTCATTTCCGGTCGGTGGGCGGGCGGTGCACGGTGGTGTGGTGGTTCAGTGGCAAATCGTTGCTTGTTCCGTTGTTCGACCCGAACGAAGCCATCGTATCGTTTCGCGGCGTAACCCGTTCGTTGTCGCTGCGGCAAATTGCATCCGCTCGTTCCAGGTCCGGAGAGCCGGAAAAGCGAAAGAGGCTTTGTTAAAGCATTTAAATACATCCATCATTCAATGGGGCGAGCGAGCGACCGAAGGCCCTACGACGAGGCAGGACATGCAGCCAGCCAGCCAGCCTGCGGTGGAAAATTGCAGGAGGTGGCGTGGCGTCAATTTGTTAACGCGCTGTTGCGCTTTTCCGCCCCCACGGTGGCGTCAGTACCAACCGTCTAGGAACTTTTTCCATACTTTTGTGCAGCATATATGTGCAAAGGAAATGAAAGCATGGCTAATAACAACGACGACTGAGGATGAAGTGAGGCAGGATAGCTATAATAACTATGTTTTTGTGTGTTTTGTTGATCAAAGCAGTGTTTAGGAATACACGGTGCAAAGTGTGGGAAGTACAGTGTCTTTAATGTACGAAAATGTTGCTTCACTAGGATAAAGACATGGAAGATCTGAAAAGAATTTACGTTTGTAAATTGTTGAATAATAGTAACAGCAAATGAGCAGTTGACGAAAAAGGAGTTACGATTGGAAATTCTATAACTGGAAGAACCTCAACTCGCCCAAGAAGTTCGAATGCGATGTTTTGGTTTAGCAGTTGTTGATTTTTTTTAGAAAATCCGGTCAACTTGTTTGCTTTGAGCACGGAAAGAAACTTTTAAAACATTTCGAAGTTGTCAGTGGCATGGACATGAGTCTTGGATTCCCACAATAGTGTGTCATAACTGTAGGACACTCGCTCATGGTTTTTCGATCGCAAGTTTCAACTCAACTCAACAGAACTTAAGTGCGTTCGTCACAGTCCCACACTCCCCAGTCATCTGCACAAATATTTTCACGCAAGCACTTAGGGAGGCAAAGAGCTTTCTCCTGTCGAGAGACTTCCCGAAATCCAGCCTCCCCATAGAAATGCATCCGTCGGGCAACACACTGCTGCTATGAAAGCACGACAAACACTTTGGATAGCAAATCCAAATTCCTGGAGGGCTCCTTCGTCCCCCGTTTAACCCCTGCCGTGCTCCGGGAGCCGTCAACGACAACACCATTTTATCGTCGTCACCGGATCGTCTCGTTTCGTTGTCGCCATCATCTGCTTATAGTAAGATGAATTGGTGTGAAATGCATCATTTGGCGTAAATTGACTAAGTATTTTTTTTTGCATTACCCAATCGTAACAGGCTAGTCTAGTACACGCCACGTAATAGTGTGCCATTAAGGCCTACTATTCTTCATTCCATTATGCAACAGAAAAGTGTTGCATAATGTAACACTTTTTGGTTGAATAATGATATGTCAAAGGAGCAGTTTGCTAAATATGTTCATACTAGTCCCCCTCCTCCTAGCTAGGAGTGCTTCGGACACATTAGGAACGACGCCAGTCATGCTTTGAAAATGGTAACTGAGATGGTACACGCTTAGGTAACTATGCACAAGTGAGCTGGTGGCGACGGCATTCTATCCTCTTGGTAAGGTCGGGTAACACCAACTTGAAGCGGTGGATAGACTAATGTCGGCACTGTCTTCTGTCCCATAACACCGTGGCGTGGCTTTAAAGTACGTTCCTGACCTGTGCCCAGCTTATGCAACTAACTGGGTGAAAGTAGATTCACATGAACACTCCTGATTAACGCTGGTCCGGCTCTGAGTCCAGCCCCCATAAGTGCCTGGGCCAACCCTCAGGTGGCCTCCCTGCTTGCATAGATAACCTGCTGCACCTGCCTGCTGCAGCTCTGCAAATCGCTAGCTTTGGCCAAGAAGGAGTATGATCTCTTGATTGAAAAGCGGGGTATGGCTGGTGCGAGCAGGGAAGAGCAGTCAACCCAAACGGACAGCTTCTTCTTTGCTGGCAACGCGACAAATAACGCATGAGACCATGCAGCTCGCCGGAGCCATAGCGGAGAGGTCAAATCACCCTGCGTCTCGAGCTGCATGGCCGAAACCTGCCGAGGAGACGCGGTTCGCGGGGAGCAAGAAGCGTCCGGCAGAGGCGGACGGAAAGTCAAAGGGGGAGAAAGGAACGGCTAGGGTGAATAACTAGGCTTCCAAGTCGGCTGCGGAAAGCGCTAGGGGCAGGAAAACCAAGTCTCAGAAGGCCAGCCCCAAGAGAAATAAAGACCGGAACAATGGAAATAGAACCCTTGGATCACGGTTGAAAAAAGAAGGAGTTGAGAAAAGTAAAACAAGCCCGCAAGTGCGAACGGAGCGACGCACTGGTCTTCAAAACTGAGGCGGATAAATACATACGCCGAGGTGCTGAGATCCATGCGAGGCGAAAATCGTCTCTCACCGCTGGGCGCGGATGTAAAAAGCATCCGGCGCACCAGGACTGGAGAGATGATGCTAGTGCTGAAGAAGGAGGCAGCCAAGAAAAGCACCTCCTACAAGGCATTAGCTCAGGAAGTATTTGATGAAAATGTGGAGGTGAGAGCCCTAAAGGCGGAAGCGACTGTAAAGACCTGGACGAGATCACCAACTTAAAGGAACATGCAGCTGCAGTACGAGATAGATCACCAAATGCTTCGATCCGCGTGCGAAAGGGTCAGTCAGGTACGTAGATCACCACGAGCAAGATCCCTGAAGGGGAGGTGAACAATTCGACTGCAGTCGGCAATATCAAGGTAGGCTTGTCAGTGTGCCCACTCAGCATGTGCGTGCTGCCAGAGGCATTTTTCAAGTGCTTTGAGCAAGGACACAAATCGTGGGCGTGTAAGGGACCCGACAGGAGCAAACTCTGCAGGAAGTGCGAAGTGGAAGGCCACATCGCCACCCAGTCAACCAGTTATCGTATAAGATGTTGCATAAGATTATAAAGTGGAGGCGATATGCGTACATTTTACATGCGCCTAAATGGAGGCATGCACGCATATGGCCTCCACTTTATCATCTTATGCAACATCTTATACGATTATTGGTTGTCTGGGCAGGGAGTGCAACTCGGCAGCAAAATGCCTTATTTGCACGACAAACAAGGGACACATGACGAGCGGGCCTAAATGTCCAGGCCCGAACCAACCGACGATAATGCAGGTTACACTGCTCAACCAAAACCACTGCGACGCCGCACAACAGTTGCTGTCGTAGTCAGTCTTGGAGTCAAGTACAGACATCGCCCTACTATCGGACCCATATCGCATCGCTCCCGATAACGAGAACTGGATAGCGGATATGGTCAAGCAAGCGGCAATCTGTACAACTGGTCATTTTTCGGTCTAGAAAATAATTTTCACGTTGCACGAGAGTTTTGCAATAGCGAAGATCAACGGGGTGTACTACATGGTACTACTGCAGTGTTTTGCCGCTACAAAGTAGCCGATAGACCCCCAGTTAACACAAATTCTTATATGATGTTGAATAGGATGCTAAAGTGGAGGTCATATGCGTACATGCTTCCATTTAACCGCGTGTAAAGTGTGCGCATAGTTCTCGTCTATGCTGGATTCGCTATCAAGCGCACTAGTGGGATTGTGTCTCATGTTCATTGGTGAACACTTCAACGCCTGGGCGATTGAGTGGGGTAGCCGCTTTACTCGAAGCTATGGCTAGACTGACGGTGGATGTCGCGAACGTAGGCAACAAAAATCTACAGGAGCAGAAGAACGGTGCAGATTCCTTCTGGAGCCTGGGTCCAAACCCGAGCATGTACAGGAGGGTTGACGATGTATACACGCACAGTGACTATCTGGCGGTTCGATACAGGGTGGAACACGGAGGAAAACGGCCACAGCCGAAGGTCATCGACCGTCATCGGGGATGGCTGACCTCGCGCTTATGGAGGGTAACACCGACGATCTATCCAACGATGATCTAGTCGGAACCCTAAGCCGTACATGTGACGCCGCAATGCCAAGGCGATACCTACCCAGAAATGGACGTAAACCGGTATACTGGTGGTGTCCAGAAATCTCAGAGCTCCGCACATCCTGCCTACGAGCTAGAGTGAAGATGCAAAGAGATCACACCGATGAGGGCGGCTAAACTGGCACTGACCATAGAGATAAAGGCACGTAAGCGGGCATGCTTCGAAAATCTCTGCCAGACAAATAGCTTGACCCCTTGGGGTGATGCCTACAGAGTAGTGATGGCCAAAACGAAGTACCCCCAGAACGCTCCGATTAGAAGCTGCAGAAGATCGTGGAAACGCTGTTCTCGCGCCACGATATAAGGCCATGGGCCCAAAGACCGGCCAAAGCGAGGTAGCCTCGAACGACGAGCTCATCGGGTGCGGGCGGTAGTCCGACAGAAGCCATCAAGACGGCCATCGAGGCTAACCCTGACATGTTCAAATTGGCAATGCTCCTAGACAGAGGCGAATTTCCGAAGAGGTGGAAAAGCCAAAGATTGGTTCTGCTGCCCAAACCGGAGAAGCCACCTAGCGACCCGTCGGCATACAGACCAATCAGCCTTCTTAACACTGCCGGCGTTAAGGTCATGGTTGCTTCCGACAGTATCTACACCGTTTCGGGCAAGTGGATTCTCCCAAATGCCCAGTGTGCAATGGTTTAGAGGAAACGGCGGAACACGTTTTGTTCGTGTGCCCGCGTTTTCGCACAATGCGTGACCGCATGCTTGCGACATGCGGCGAGGACACAACTCCGGACAACTTGGTCCAGAGGATGTGTAGGGATGAGTTTGGCTGGAACGCCGTTTCAACGGCTATCACCCATATCGTCTGGGAGCTACAGAGGAGGTGGCGCGTGGAATCGGAGAATGGCTAGTCCAGATGCAGTACAAGAGGCGGTCCAGGGGTTCGGAGTCGGCTTCGTAGGTCATACCGGTGCCCTGCGGTCCAGATCGACCCTTACAGTGATTAAGTGGCCGCGGAGAGGAAGTCCCGGTAACGGTGCTGTCGTGGCGTCGGTCTACTGGGTTGGATCCGAGCCCGCGGTTGGAAAGGGGTCCTCGGCAAGGGTCGGGGCAGGTGGAGACCCTGATGTCAGCAACCTTCTGGTGCGGCTGATAGGGCCTGAAGGGTAATGATTCCCTTGCCTTCAGGAGGTCAAATCGGGTTGCACGTGGGCATCAGTTCTTGATGTCTGCCAAGCAGTTGGGCGCGGGCGGGGTTAATCCTGCCCACCTACGGAGGACAAAGTGCCAGCATGTTTCTGTGATGGACTCTCCAAAGCGAGTCATCGATGTTCGTTGCTGCTAGGCTACGGCAGCTAACCTTGAGGGTGCGATATGCACTAGCCCCTCTCTGAAGCAATACCTTCTTGGTGGTTCCGGAGAGACGTAGGGTTTGGCGACCATAGGAATGTGTTTTAGTGGGTCGAGGAGAGAGTAGTCCTGGCTTTTACTAGTGTTGTAGATGACGGCCTTAACCCCACACTAGCCTAATCTTCCTGTTAGGGTGTCTGTTGAGCAGATTTTCCCCCTATGGTTTAGAAGGAAAACAAAAAAAAAAAAGAGTACCCACAGGCTGTGCATTAGGGTTGTCAGCGCATACTGCACAGTCACAAAGGACGCGGTGTGTGCCAGCGGGCATAATATCCATAGCACTTATGGTAGCGTCGAAGGAGGAGGACGAGGAGTGCGTCGAGCGACGCGGTATATGAGGCGCGAGACGGATCGTTAAACCCTCATACACCCTCTGAAGTGGCAAAGGGAATGATATTCCTCAAGATGAACAAACAGACTCACAATGTATCTAAATAGACGGGCAGGCTCCATGGCGAGGTGAACTTTCAATTGATGACACTATTTCTGTTAGGCAAAGGTCGAGTATGCAAGAGATAAATAAGCGTTAGAGATATAACAACAAGTGGGATTCCGTTGCTTCCGTAGTCTGCCGAATCGTACTTGAACTACAGAGAAAATGACGGGCCAACCAACAGCAAGTTGAGTTAGCTCCCTCCCCATCCAGGAGCTTGAGTCCAACGGGTAGTATATAGTAGCAGCCAGGACCCAACCATCCAGAAGGGGAGAGAGGACAATTTAAGGCGGTAGTTGGTGGAACGCTTACTAATAGAAAGTGCTCATGTACGGTCCCCGCTCAGTGAAGTCATTCCTAACGGGCGTATCAAGAAACCACCTCAGCTTCTTTTGAGCCCCTTCTCCCGGTAGCCATGCGGTCACAAGGTGTGGATGTTTAAGGTAAATTGAAAAGATTTCGGAGGTTGTAGATAATGTCTTGCTATTTGTATTTATTAGTTGAAATATTCTGAAACCTAATATAAACAACACCCATAAAAATGCAGTGGAATACGTGAGACCGCGCATAACTCGCGAATGAAACAAGCAATTTGAGTAGGTGTTTTGCTTCGTTCTTGGGTGAAAACCCAAGGAAGGTTTGTTCATACGATGTTTCATATCTGTTGAACGGACACTTGGACTTGGACTTGAATACCAAAAATACATAGTTCTAGTTAAGTCAAAGTTTGCCGTGAACAGCTAGTTTTCTCGAAAAGCACATTTTACACCGATCCAGTGACGAACGGTGACGAGTTAGATGCACCACACACAAGCAAAGCAATCCAATCCAGGAGTGAGTCGTACAACACACAGACAAAACGGCTCATGAACTTTTACGATTTCCTGTCGTCCTCCTCCTCATCCTGAAAGTCATCGTTATCCCTAAGGGGGTCTTTTATGTGAGGAAACCCTGGATGAAAAGCGGGTCAAGCGGTCTGCCCACCGGGGAACGAATAGTGACGACATGCGACGACGATATGCGAATGTGGGTTTTCCGACTGGGTGAGTTTGCGGGTGTCAGCTTGTGTTCAACTATGAGGATGAGCTTCCGCCGAAAAAAAAGAGCGCTAGAATAGAAGACCCTCGTCGCAGTCACAAGTGCGAGCGACGGACACTGGGAGACTGGTCGGTTTGTCGTTAGCACTTTTCCATGTTTTGCGGTTCGTTTGGGGAATTTCACTTATGGTGGTGGCCGGACGGTGGTGAAGGTCAGCCGATGATGCGTTGCGTGCGGGGTGGTAAGTGAGAATGCCTTTGAAGAGTTTCCAAGAAGATTGATTATAGTTTTCACACAGCATTATCGGTCTAGTGGTGTCTCGTCGGAGCACACTATCTGTATCGATAGGTTATAAATTGGTTCCTATATCATGATTGTGTCACGTACGCAAACTATTTCTCGATGACATATTTATTTATTTCATACCTAGTTCCTCTTCGAAGAGACGACGGGCGACGTTTCAATATTATTGCAGTCTTGATTGGTAAGGTAGGTACAGGCTCCAGATAAACTTCGAACAAACAGAAACTCCATTGATAGAGACGATGTTCATGAGACTAATGTGGTGCATCCTACAGAAGAGGAGATGTCTCTGCATCTGCAACAAGATGACTTATTTCAATGTACGTATATACTTCCGATTTGCATGCGGAACCTTTGTTGAGCGCATTAAAGGCTACGTAGGGACACGGAACCTACCTTAAGCAAAGTACTTTCATTTTCATCCTAGGTATCTAGAACAAATCTAGGATGCGCTTTTTGTTTAATTTTTATGTTTTTGTATTTTTGAATGAGCAGCATGACAAACAACTCAATTCAACATTCCCAACAACCCAGCAAAATCCCTCAAAATTGGATGACCAGAGCCAATTACCTACTGTAGGGTATTATCCGCTCGTTAAGCTTAATCCACTGCGGCAGTAGCAGTCAGTCGGTTGCTTGCCAGTATGAATCGAGAGATAGAACACCACAACCACATCGCCGTCGCCAGCCAACCGTCTTACCCACATCGGAACGCTGCGCTGGCTGGTGTTTGGTGGATCAAGAAAAGCGTGCCTTTCTTAGAGCTATGAAAGAAGCAATCCAATACCACTACTGGAAGACCGGAAAGGATTGTACACTAAAACCCCAATTTACGCTCAAAACGGGGGGAGCGTAAATTGGGGGAGCGTAACTTGGGGGGAGCGCTATTTGGGAATTAGTGCGTAAATCGGGGGAGTGTTTTTTTTAAGTTTTATAATTTGTTTGCGAAGATCGAAATCACAAAGTTCCTAACCTATGAAAAGGTTATTAGTTATTCATTTACAATTAATAATTTAGCAGTTTTGTTAATTTCAGTGGCTCCCAACCTACGGTCACGGGCCAAGCGAATTTCTCAAGAATCACAAGAATCAAAGGTGTGAGGATAAAGTGAAAAGGTTTTTCGCATTCTGCACTTCAGGGAGTATGTACTTATCACAATGTAGCTTGTATTGCAACAATCAGTGGTTTCCAACCTATGGTTACGGGCCACGTGAATATCTCAAGAACCGAAAGTGCTAGGAAGAAGAGCAAATGTTTTTCGGATTGATCATCTCAAGGATCAGTATCTCTGATATAGATATATTGAAAAATCAGTGGTTTCCAATCTATGGTCACGGGCCACGTGAATATCTCAAGAACCGGAAGTGCTAGGAAGAAGAGCAAATGTTTTTCGGATTGATCATCTCAAGGATCAGTATCGCTGATAAAGATATGTTGAAAAATCAGTGGTTTCCAACCTATGGCCACGGGACACGTGAATACAGGTATGTTCCGTTTTTATCAACACGGTCCGCGATTTTCAGTTGACAAAAACGGAATAGTGATAAAAACGGAATAATTTTCTTTGACAAAATATTTTGCAACATTTTTATACACATTGGACGATTTCCTGTAGAACACATTTCAAAAGTAAAAATATGCAGTTTATAATGAAATTTAATTGTTTTTGATGTCTTTTTGCACATCTTGGTTGCACAGTTCAAATTACAGTTTTCTGACTGTGGCGTCGACAAGAGGTTTTCACCACCATCTGAACAGATTCCTATGAAAGTTTCAACTAGAATACTACTTGATAATTCATGGGCTACAACTCGTAGTGGTGAGTCTATGCCGAATGAAGCAATCGCCTTCATTAGTCTCTGTCCTGGGACATTCGCTTCCAGTCACCCTCAACGTTTAGAGCCCTTGGGCTCTCCTCAACTGAAAAAAGCCACTGTGTGCGCGGTCTACCACGAAGCCGACGGCCCCTACCTGGTTCTCTACTGAATATGGTTTTAGTTTGTCGTTCCTTCGGCATACGAGCTACGTGCTCAGCCCACCACAGCCTGACGTGTTTTATTCGCTTCCCTAGGATACTTTTCGGATTCACTAGAATACTTCAGGAAATTTTCTAAGCAATCACTTGTATTTTCTCCAGAATATTGGATGCTCTAAGAAGTTCCTCCAGTATTCTTGTAGGTAACCTTGTACCATGCCGCTTATTTATCTTTTAGAATTCGATAGGGGTCGTCCATAAATGACGTAACATTTTTTAGACGATTCTTGACATTCCCTTTCCCCTCGTAGCCTATTTTCCCATACCTAAAACATGGCTCGTAGCATAATCAGAGGCTCCTCCCTCTCTTTTTAAATGCTACGTCATTTATAGACGGCCCCTGAGAATTTTTAGAGAAAAAAAGGTTCTGCCTCTTATGATTACTTTAGAAATTTCTTCTTGGATCAACCTAGATGTCTCTTTTAAATTTCTCCTGGGGTTTCTTTGGGGATCCCTTCAAATAATCCACCAGGAATTGGAATTTATTAACCATACTTATGCATTATGTTGGGAACAGCTCGTCGACGATGTGTACGATTTGGGTCTGGAATGGCCCTAATGCACAAGCTGGGCTAAGAAAATCATTCTGGGATTTAACCTCATCAATTCATCCAAGAGTTGCTTTGGAGATTCACCAATATTTTACTTTTGAAAGATAGGAATTTCTCCGTTTCTTCAAAATTTCCTACGGGAATTCTTCCAAGACTGCTTTCTGAAATCCTTCCAAGGTTTTTTTTTTCTGATATTTCTCCAGGGGTTCTTTCTGGAATTCCTTCAACAGTTTTTTTTTTAGAATTTCATCAGAAGTTCTTTCTTGGATTCTTTTAAGATTTTCTTATGATATTTTTTGACTTTGTTTTGGTATTTATGCGCAGTAGAACTACTGGAACTTTCAGAGATTTTCCAATACGATTCTATCTTTCATCTATGTTATTTCCTCATGATTACTAGATGAACCAGCCTTGGGCTGAAAATCTCGTTAATAAAAATAATATTGCAATAATAATTATCCCCGATTTCTTACTGCGTTTTCTGCGAATCTCCCAGAAGTTTAGTCCAGTAATCTTCCAGGAATTCTAACCTAAAATCCCCCAGAAGTTTCTTCAGGGATGATGTTCTGTATAGAAATCTCCGGGGAGTTATTCCTGTGGATCCTCCAGGAGTTCCTTGTGGGAATCCTTGAGAAATTCCTTCTTGGAATCCTGTATGTATGGTGGTTTCTTTCAAGAAACCAACCAATTGTTCCTCGAGGAATACTTTCAGAATTAATGGGATTTCTGCAGGGTTTTTTGGAAATCTTTTGTTTCTTCTTGGAATCCTTCAGGAGTTGCTGGAGAAATCGTTTCCAAGATCCTACATAGACTCCTCCTTCTTTGAGAAACTAATTTCTGAGAGATTTAACTCCTAATTCACCTAAAGGAGCTTCTGAATATATTATTTCCTGACGATTTCTCAGAAGAAATCCATTAAGAAATCTGGAGGAATACAAGAATCGCTAGTAGGAATTACTGAAGAAAATCAAAATTGCATTTTTGGAGCAAACGAAAGATGAAATCTCGGATAAAATTCTATAGTAATCTCCTGTTAGGCTAGTAAATATAGCTGTTTCGATCTGGAAAATTTGGACAGGGTATCAAGGATGACAAGAGAGATCTCTGGTAGAAGTTTGAGCCCCGTCGGAATGAAATAGCGATCAGGAGAGAAGAATTCAGCACATCGCATAATTTCAAGAAAACGTGTACAATTTTGATTTGTCTTTATTTAAGAGACTTTCAGCCCTTGGCTGGTTCGTCTCTCACATGTACAAAATCACGTGAAATTTATTTCACTTAAGAAGTCTTGTGAAAAAGATTGTAGTGCAAAAATTCAGGCAAGGACAGGCAAAGAAAGCCCTAAACTGTTTAAGTTCTCGAAGAACACTTAAAATGGCAGGCACGGTTCCAGTTCCAGAAGAAGAATAATAATAAGAAGAAGAAGAAAAAAGAAGAAGGATCTTCAGAAGGAAGCTTTGATTGGTTTATTTTTTCTCAATTTCAAACAAGAAGTAAAATTATGCTTGAAAGAAAGCATGAATTATCATTATTTATAGGCTGACCAGATAGTAACAAGATAAAAACGGGACATATGAGCATAAAATACGGGACACACAAAATGTTTATGGCTGAAATTATACATTGTTTCATATACTCATTAGTGAACGATTATGTTCCAAAAGTTCTCAGATGTACAAATTCGTGTACTCTTATAAAAGCAAAATACGTAAGTAAAAAAAACCTGCGAGTGTACACAAAGTTTTGAGACCACTAAAGTTATCTTTGAAATTTTGTTAAAAGATAACGCAACAAACATTATTGCAGTACAACAGCCGAATAAGCCTCTCCCAAACTTGATTTTAAAAATTTTGGCCGAATAAGCTGTTATTCAGCTGTAATTATTGCTTGAGAAGGAATCAATTGAACAATTAAAAAGTTAAAGCGTGCAAACGTTAAATAATTATAAAACAAAGAAGAGACAAAAAATTTAGATGTTTTTTCGCAGTTTTAATATTTTCAACAAACTTCTAAGAAATTTAATTTTGATGACAATTGAAGACAGTTAGATTCATGAGCGGTTAGAAAATAAGAGTTGTCTTAGTTAGAGAACAAATCACATTTTATTCATCGCCTCTTAATTCTATTTCTTTTGGCAAAAAGTTGGAGAAGCCATTTTTATGTGATTTAAACCCACAAGAGCATACAAATCTGAAAAAAAAATCGAAATTTAAGTTGCACCAAAACAATCATTAGAATATGTCTCGAAGTTATATTATTTTTTTTACAATTGAAGAATGACTGAAAATGCTAAAAATTTTGTATGTTTATTTTTGAATGTAATTATTTTATAATAATCGCAGTTTGGTCTATTTTTATTTTTCCTTTATATTTATGAGCAACTATTTTAGAAGACATATGCATTTTAATTTTTCGTTTTTTAAGTCTGAAATCACTAATCAAGTAAAAAGTGTTTATGTAATCTAAGCTTCCGATAAAACAATTTTTGGGAATGATTATATTGATTATCTTCAACTCCTTTCTGTATGACTTAGGGGCTGTCCATAAACCACGTTGTCATGAGGGAGGGGGGGGGGGGGGGGGGGGGTTCGGCCAATGACCATTTTGTATGGAAGAAGAAAAAAATTAGTATGGACTAATGACCACGGTGGGGGGGGGGGGGGGGGTTGAGAAGTCCCAAAAAAATGACCACGTGGTTTATGGACAGCCCCTTAATGATTTCCATTGAAAATGATTCGTTGACTTAGAAAAAATAGAGAAATTAAAATTTTATTCTAGTAAATTCCTGTAGAATTGCTGAAGAATCTAAAGGGTACATTCAAGCTGTAATACAAAATTATAGCTTAACACTTCACAAACTACATTTTAAATTTGTTGAGAATTTGGATGAAAGCACGAAAAACCTATTGAACTGTAAATTTCAGTAAGCTCTTAGGAAATATTTCTGATACTTCAAATCATTAATATTTAACTCAAAGTTTTAACAGGATGAATCTTTACTTCTTAATCAAGAAATATCCGTTTCATTGAAAAGAGTAATGTTGGTAAAATATTTTGATACATTATCTTAATAAGTTAAACTTAACTTTTTGTTTGTTAACACTAAGATGCTTTTCCGAAAAATACGGGACATTTTGACCTTTTTCCTCAATACGACGGGACAACCCTAAAAGGTCCTAAAAACGGTACTGTCCCGTTGAATACGGGACGTATGGTCAGCCTAATTATTTATAGCTGATTTTGAAATGTGTTGAAAGCTACTGTGGCCTATACGTTTTCTATGTCATCATTGGTAGTTGTTTCAATTTCATTCATCGATGCATTGCCTCAAGATTAATGTTAAGCTTCAATAACTCGTGTACGAGGGAACAAATTTGACAAAAAATTTAGTGTTGACAAAAACGGAATGAAATGTTGACGAAATCGGATAGTGACAAAAACGGATAGTGATTAAAACGGATAGTGACAAAAACGGAACATACCTGTATCTCAAGAACCGAAAGTGCTAGGAAGAAAAGCAAATGTTTTTCGGATTGATCATCTCAAGGATCAGTATCTCTGATATAGATATGTTGAAAAATCAGTGGTTTCCAACCTATGGTCACGGGCCACATGAATATCTCAAGAACCGAAAGTGCTAGGAAGAAAAGCAAATGTTTTTCGGATTGATCATCTTAAGGATCAGTATCTCTGATATAGATATGTTGAAAAATCAGTGGTTTCCAATCTATGGTCACGGGCCACGTGAATATCTCAAGAACCGGAAGTGCTAGGAAGAAGAGCAAATGTTTTTCGGATTGATCATCTCAAGGATCAGTATCTCTGATATAGATATGTTGAAAAATCAGTGGTTTCCAATCTATGGTCACGGGCCACGTGAATATCTCAAGAACCGGAAGTGCTAGGAAGAAGAGCAAATGTTTTTCGGATTGATCATCTCAAGGATCAGTATCGCTGATAAAGATATGTTGAAAAATCAGTGGTTTCCAACCTATGGTCACGGGACACGTGAATATCTCAAGAACCGAAAGTGCTAGGAAGAAAAGCAAATGTTTTTCGGATTGATCATCTCAAGGATCAGTATCTCTGATAAAGATATGTTGAAAAATCAGTGGTTTCCAATCTATGGTCACGGGCCACGTGAATATCTCAAGAACCGGAAGTGCTAGGAAGAAGAGCAAATGTTTTTCGGATTGATCATCTCAAGGATCAGTATCTCTGATATAGATATGTTGAAAAATCAGTGGTTTCCAACCTATGGTCACGGGCCACGTGAACATCTCAAGAACCGGAAGTGCTAGGAAGAAGAGCAAATGTTTTTCGGATTGATCATCTCAAGGATCAGTATCTCTGATAAAGATATGTTGAAAAATCAGTGGTTTCCAATCTATGGTCACGGGCCACGTGAATATCTCAAGAACCGAAAGTGCTAGGAAGAAGAGCAAACGTTCTACGGATTGATCATCTCAAGGATCAGTATCTTTGATATAGATATGTTGAAAAATCAGTGGTTTCCAATCTATGGTCACGGGCCACGTTAATATCTCAAGAACTGAAAGTGCTAGGAAGAAGAGTAAATGTGTTACGGATTGGTCATCTCAAGAATCAGTATCTCTAATATGGATATGTTGAAAAATCAGTGGTCACGGGCCACGTGAATATATGAAGAACCGAAAGTGCTAGGTAGAAGAGCAATTGTTATACGGATTGATCATCTTAAGGATCAAGATCCCTAATATGGATATGTTAAAAATTCAGTGGTTTCCAATCTATGATCACGGGCCACGTGAATATCTCATGAACCGAAAGTGCTAGGAAGAAGAGCAAAGTTTAAGTTTAAGTTCGTTTGGCCAAATGTCGTTTGGCCGAATGCCATCTGGCCGATAGGGTCGTTTTTCCGAATGCCGTTTGGCCGAATCATGATCAAAAGAATTCAGAGGAAGTTTTTGACATTCTAACTGCCAATATGACCATCAGAAGTATTTCCTTCTTTCAATTATAGACTATTCTTTCTAGTATTGATTTTCATTGATTAGTTGGCGTTGAAACTACCGATATTATATCAAAGCTTTTTCGTTCTTTGAATCATGGGCTGTTCTTTAGAGATATACTAAAACGGGAAACAATGCCATGGTCACTTTATTTTATCATGCATTTTTCTGCCAAACGGCATTCGGCCAAACGACCTTTTCGGCCAAATGGAGTTTGACCAAACGGCATTCGGCAAAATTACCCGGAACCCTATTGTATAATGCTGCTTGAGATGCATTATGTGAAAAGCCGATTTCACTTTCTCATCGCCTTTAAGATTCTTGAGGAATTCGCATGGCCCGTAACTCCAGCTTGAAAACCCCTGATGTTTACAACACCAGAGAATTGTAATAAATACCCCTTGAGATGCATAATCACTCTTTCTCCTCGACCTTAAGGTTCTTGCGAAAACAGCATGGCCCGTGACCCCAGCTTGAGAACCACTGTATCTCATCTCTTATCTCATCTCTCATCTCTCATCTCTCGTCTCATCTCTCATCTCATCTATCATCTCATCTCTCATCTCATCTCTCATCTCATCTCTCATCTCATCTCTCATCTCATCTCTCATCTCATCTCTCATCTCATCTCTCATCTCATCTTTCATCTCATCTCTCATCTCATCTCTCATCTCATCTCTCATCTCATCTCTCATCTCATCTCTCATCTCATCTCTCATCTCATCTCTCATCTCATCTCTCATCTCATCTCTCATCTCATCTCTCATCTCATCTCTCATCTCATCTCTCATCTCATCTCTCATCTCATCTCTCATCTCATCTCTCATCTCATCTCTCATCTCATCTCTCATCTCATCTCTCATCTCATCTCTCATCTCATCTCTCATCTCATCTCTCATCTCTCATCTCATCTCATCTCTCATCTCATCTCTCATCTCATCTCTCATCTCATCTCTCATCTCATCTCTCATCTCATCTCTCATCTCATCTCTCATCTTATTTCTCATCTCATCTCTCATCTCATCTCTCATCTCATCTCTCATCTCATCTCTCATCTCATCTCTCATCTCATCTCTCATCTCATCTCTCATCTCATCTCTCATCTCTCATCTCATCTCTCATCTCATCTCTCATCTCATCTCTCATCTCATCTCTCATCTCATCTCTCATCTCATCTCTCATCTCATCTCTCATCTCATCTCTCATCTCATCTCTCATCTCATCTCTCATCTCATCTCTCATCTCATCTCTCATCTCATCTCTCATCTCATCTCTCATCTCATCTCTCATCTCATCTCTCATCTCATCTCTCATCTCATCTCTCATCTTCATCTCTCATCTCATTCTCTCATCTCATCTCTCATCTCATCTCTCATCTCATCCCTCATCTCATCTCTCATCTCATCTCTCATCTCATCTCTCATCTCATCTCTCATCTCATCTCTCATCTCATCCCTCATCTCATCTCTCATCTCATCTCTCATTTCTCATTTCTCATTTCTCATCTCTCATCTCTCATCTCTATCTCTCATCTCTCATCTCTCATCTCTCATCTCTCATCTCTCATCTCTCATCTCTCATCTCTCATCTCTCATCTCTCATCTCTCATCTCTCATCTCTCATCTCTCATCTCTCATCTCTCATCTCTTATCTCTCATCTCTCATCTCTCATCTCTCATCTCTCATCTCTCATCTCTCATCTCTCATCTCTCATCTCTCATCTCATCTCTCATCTCATCTCTCATCTCATCTCTCATCTCATCTCTCATCTCATCTCTCATCTCATCTCTCATCTCATCTCTCATCTCATCTCTCATCTCATCTCTCATCTCATCTCTCATCTCATCTCTCATCTCATCTCTCATCTCATCTCTCATCTCATCCCTCATCTCATCTCTCATCTCATCTCTCATCTCATCTCTCATCTCATCTCTCATCTCATCTCTCATCTCATCCCTCATCTCATCTCTCATCTCATCTCTCATTCTCATTTCTCATTTCTCATCTCTCATCTCTCATCTCTATCTCTCATCTCTCATCTCTCATCTCTCATCTCTCATCTCTCATCTCTCATCTCTCATCTCTCATCTCTCATCTCTCATCTCTCATCTCTCATCTCTCATCTCTCATCTCTCATCTCTCATCTCTCATCTCTATCTCTCATCTCTCATCTCTCATCTCTCATCTCTCATCTCTCATCTCTCATCTCTCTCATCTCTCATCTCTCATCTCTCATCTCTCATCTCTCATCTCTCATCTCTCATCTCTCATCTCTCATCTCTCATCTCTCATCTCTCATCTCTCATCTCTCATCTCTCATCTCTCATCTCTCATCTCTCATCTCTCATCTCTCATCTCTCATCTCTCATCTCTCATCTCTCATCTCTCATCTCTCATCTCTCATCTCTCATCTCTCATCTCTCATCTCTCATCTCTCATCTCTCATCTCTCATCTCTCATCTCTCATCTCTCATCTCTCATCTCTCATCTCTCATCTCTCATCTCTCATCTCTCATCTCTCATCTCTCATCTCTCATCTCTCATCTCTCATCTCTCATCTCTCATCTCTCATCTCTCATCTCATCTCTCATCTCTCATCTCTCATCTCTCATCTCTCATCTCTCATCTCTCATCTCTCATCTCTCATCTCTGATCTCTCATCTCTCATCTCTCATCTCTCATCTCTCATCTCTCATCTCTCATCTCTCATCTCTCATCTCTCATCTCTCATCTCTCATCTCTCATCTCTCATCTCTCATCTCTCATCTCTCATCTCTCATCTCTCGTCCCTCATCTCTCATCTCTCATCACTCATCTCTCATCTCTCATCTCTCATCTCATCTCTCATCTTATCTCTCATCTCATCTATCATCTCATCTCTTGTCTCATCTCTCATCTCTCATCTCTCATCTCTCATCTCTCATCTCTCATCTCTCATCTCTCATCTCTCATCTCTCATCTCTCATCTCTCATCTCTCATCTCTCATCTCTCATCTCTCATCTCTCATCTCTCATCTCTCATCTCTCATCTCTCATCTCTCATCTCTCATCTCTCATCTCTCATCTCTCATCTCTCATCTCTCATCTCTCATCTCTCATCTCTCATCTCTCATCTCTCATCTCTCATCTCTCATCTCTCATTTCTCATCTCTCATCTCTCATCTCTCATCTTTCATCTCTCATCTCTCATCTCTCATCTCTCATCTCTCATCTCTCATCTCTCATCTCTCATCTCTCATCTCTCATCTCTCATCTCTCGTCCCTCATCTCTCATCTCTCATCTCTCATCTCTCATCTCTCATCTCTCATCTCATCTCTCATCTTATCTCTCATCTCATCTATCATCTCATCTCTTGTCTCATCTCATCTTTCATCTCATCTCATGTCATCCTTCCCTAACCCTCCATCCTATCCTCTACCCTCCCCACTACCCTACCCCCTACCCTAACCCTCTACCATATTCTCTACTTTAACCCTCTACCCTAACCCTCAACCCTACCCTCTACTCAAACACTCTATCCTATTCTCTACTCTATCCTCTACAATAAGCCTCTACCCTACCATCTACGCTAATCATCAACCCTACCCTCTACCCTACCTTCTCTTCTACCCTCTACCCTAACTTCTACCCTAACCCTCTACCCTACCTTCTACGCTAATCATCTACCCTAACCTCTACCCTCAACCCTACCTCTACCTACCCTACCTTCTACCCTACTCTCTACCCGAACCCTCTATCCAACCCTCTACCTTAATCCTCTACCCAACCCTCTATCCTACCTTCTACCCTAATCCTTTTACCCTACCCTCTACCCTACCTTCTACTCTACCATCTAGCATAACCCTCTAGCCTAACCATCTACCCTACCCTCTACCCTAACCCTCTATGTATCATATGTATCACATGTTACTTGTTCCCGAATACCTAAAACCCCAATTTACGCCTAAGGAGCGTAAATTGGGGGAGCGCTATTTGGGAATTAGTGCGTAAATGGGGGGAGCGTTATTTGGGAATAAGTGCGTAAATCGGGGGGCGCAAATTGAGTTTGGCGCAAAAGAAGTGAGCGTAAATTGGGGTTTTAGTGTACCTTATTTTTATTTGCCTTTACGAGCTTGCGGTTCATATTCCGAGTGAACGAGCACCCAATTTGCAAGAAAACTACAATTTCCATGGGTCTCTACGAAAGATCTCGTTTTATGAGGAAATATCGACTGTGGGTAATAATAGGCAAAGTTGAAGTTATGAAGGCTAGGTGAATTTCCTCGCATATTCAAAACTTGAGTTTCGAGTATCTGCAACGACCATTTGATGAAACGATACAAATTCCTTGCAAGGTTCATATGTCGAGTATTCTGCCACCATTTGAGTCCTTGCCAAAAAAGCGCCCCCTTTTCGTCTTTCCCATTGCGAAAACTTGTTTGCGGTAGATTTTATCGGCACATTTATGCGCCTGTTGTGAAGCGACTGCCAACATCCCGGCGCACTACACATGTCTTCATATCTACATTTAGGCGCAACCATACATTCTCCCAAATTGTTGCTATTTTGACTCGGTGATGGTGCAGCAATTGTTACAACCCGCCGTTGTCAGATACTAAATTTGCGGGAATGGTGAAAGCTGCCTCTTTAAAATGCCGGAAAATTGTGCAATTTGTTCACGTAAGTCGAATTGTCGTTCCTGCTTCAGACTGGATGGAGACAATTCGGGATGGGAATAAAAATGCGCGTGTTGCTACGGCTTGCTGCTATACGAGGAATAGCTGGAATAAAACAATGAAATAAAATAAAATTGATGCTACGTGCGGAGAATGACACTAAGATGACCCATCTCGGGGATCCGTTACAAATATAGGGATTCTCAGCCATCCACCTTGGGAGGAACAATTTTTCTCGCTTGGTTTCACACTGAATTCCTAATGTCATTCGAAGTGTAACATGGTTGCAGCATTCATACTACGGATAAATTCTACGGTCGCTTTAAGCCGTGGTCGATTTTTTTGTTCTAAATTCAAAGGTACAGGTGTTAACTTAAAATTCTACATAACGTATGTCTCGTCAATGATATTTTGAAAGTGGAGCAACTAGTCCTCCGAAATTTACCCAATCCAGGAAGACACCGGGAGTTTCTGAAAATAGCTTATAGTTTATGCATTTTTCTAAAAGTTTCATTGCACTGGGTATTGCTCCATGAGCACATAACATAAGTGGAACTCTATGGTCAGAGCGAAGGAAAAAGTTGTATCCTTTTCCAGCACGCAAAACTGTTATATCTTTTATAAAAGGCGTCGAACTGTCATTTATTTTCGTAAACAAAAAACAGCTGATCCAACCAGTATTCCAGTTTTTGCAAAGAATACAAGAACAAAGATTGGCATCTGAGATATGCGCAAAACTAGCTGCTGGGAATCGATTATTCATTTTGACTTAAATTTATTGAAATCTTCGAAATTACACTTCCACTTATCATATATCGATCTCCCTTCATATTTAAGGCTAGAAAACGTACTTTTGACTTGAATTTTCAAAGATTCATCATAATGTATGTCCTTTTTAAGGTTTACTCGTGCTGCCAGTCTAGATCTATGACGTCTTTGTTTTACTTCTCAGCAATGAAAAATGGTATACATGCTGAAAAATGGTATGGCAATAATGTTATAACGCATTTGACATTTCGATGCCCTGTATACCAGTGTACGAAATCGAAAAAGCATCAACTTCTTGAGCCAGAGTTCCACTTATGTTATGTGCCATGAGTTTACCTGGGAGTTTTTCTGGGTTCCACTGGGAATTCTTCTTCGAGTTTGACCGGAATTTGCTCCAGAAATTCCATCCATTTTACTCTGGGGTTTCAACTGAGAACTCCTCTAGACGATGCTCCAGGAATTCCTGCAGGAGTTTTTCGAGAATTTCTCTAGAAGTTCCTCTGGGAATACAAGAAGTTTATTCTGGAGAGTTTAATTGAGAATTATTCTAGGAATTCTAAGGACTTACATAGGGAGTTACTTCAAGAGTTGCACTGAAAATTCTTCTCCAAATGCTTCTGTGAATTCCTCTTGAAGTTCCATTGAGAATTCCTCTTAAAATTTCATCTTCATTTCCTTTAAGAACTGTTCTGGGAATTCTTCTTAAAGTTTCTACGAGAATACTTCTAGGATTTACACTGTGCATTTATTTACAATTTGCACTGAAAGTTCCATATAGGGAATTTCATTATGAAATGCTTAAGGAGCCCGCAAAAGATTCTGATGTTTAATCTACAGGAATTCAAAAAAATACGAAGATATTTTTTGATTTGGGATTATTTCGACAAGAACTTGATGCTATTGCGTTGAAACGGCTATCTCAGTCTCAATATTTAAACGATTTCTTTTTTTTTTCTACACAGACGATATGTATTTTTTTCCTTGAGAAAGGGCAAACCCCATATCCAAAACGGCTTGGAATTTCTCTAGATATCCACGGGGATTGTTTATAAAAGTTTCACTGTAAATGGCTCTGGATTTCCACTGGGGAGTTTTCAAAAAAAATCAGCAGGAGTTCCTCCGAGAATTCCTGAAATTTTCTCTGAAGTGTTTCCCTGGGAATCCCTTCAGGACTTTCGCTGGGAAGTCCTCTAGGAATTCCACTGAGTATTCCTCCAGGAGTTCTACCGGGAATACTTCTAGTGGTTCCTCCGGCTTCTACTCCTGAAGAAGTTCTTCTGGAAACTCCTATAGAAATTACAGTACAAATTCTTCCGTGTTTTACATCAGGAACTTTCAAAGATGCTGGGAACTTTTATAGAAATTCTTTTGTGAACTTCTCCGGCACTTCTTTCTGAAGTTTTTTTTTTTTGGAAGATTCTTTGAGAATTCTTCCGGAAATTCATCATTAAGAAATTTGTTTAAAAGTTACTCATGAAATTCTTTCGAAAGTTTATGGAATTTCCCAAGGTATTCTCCCAGGAGTTGTTGCGGGGTTTACGGCGCTACCCGAGTAGAGGAAAAGAGCTCAATAATAGCATATTTTGATATCGATATCAAAAAGTGATATTGGTGTGATTGATATAAGAGATAAAAGATCTAAAAATAATATAATAAATTTACTCCTGGAATATCATGATCATATCATATTTAGATTTTGTAAGATCTAACCAATAGCAGCGAGCCATTCGTTTGATCTTAAAATATCAAATTTTGATATTATCAAGATGTTTCAGGAACATATTTTGGATATTATTTTCAGATATTTTATCTCTTATATCAATCAAACCAATATCATGTTTTGATCGTCAGTATTTCACCTCTACCCGGGTATCCATCTCAGAAACCCCCCTTCCCTCTCGTAGACTTTTGTTCATACAAAATTTATGAAATTTGTATGGAGCGTAGACTTTGGTCACACAAACAAACCCCCCCCCCTCCATCCTATCAGTTTCCGTAGTTAATGGACAAGCCCTTTCCAGAACGTCTTCTAAGAATACAACCAGAAATTACTCTGTGATTTTTTCGTTAAGTTCCTCTGGAGATTCTGTCAGTAGTTCCTCCAGAGTTTCTCGGAAGTTCCTCCCAGAAGTTTTTTTAAGCAATTCATCTTTCAGAATTTCCCAGAAATTTCATCAGGAATACTTCCGGAAGCTTTCCAGGTAATTCTTTTGAGACTAATTTGTTCGAAAATTTCGAGCGACCCTGAAATTATTCCGAGAATTTGTCTGGGAATTCTTGAGAAAAATCTCGAGGAACATTCTTTTGGAATTCTTCAGGATTTTTCCACTGAATATCTCCAGTTCACTCAAAAATATTTCCATGTTTTCCTGAAGGAATTTCTCCGTTAGTTCCACCAACATTTCCGTTTTGGTAAGTCTTATAGTGCTTCCTCCAGTACTTTTTCCGGAAATTGTTGTGGAAGCTTCTCGGAAATTATTCAAGGAAATCCACCTGGCATTCTTCCAGAAGTTTTTATTTTATTGGCAATAGCCCGTTGGAAATTATAACAAGTCAACTAAGTGATGTAACACCAAACAAAAAACAGGACAATTACAGTTAGATGAAACATGACAAAAAAACAAGTCCCCCCCCCAAGAAGACACTAAGCCCGTGTCGTAATATTGGGCAAGTAATAAAAATCGTTTGTTAATTCAAGACTGAGTAGCCTTGATAGTTGAAATCATACAGCCGAGCCTCCAGCAGAGCCTTTCGATATATATTCAGAAATTTCTACAGGCACACCTTTGGAAAAGATTCGTTCAGCAATTCTTAAGAAGGGTTTCTAGATAATCTTACGAAAATTCGGTCAGAACTTCCTCAAGAGATTCTTTTAGAAATTCCTCAAAGGATCCCTCCAGTAATTCTCTTGTAAATTCCTATATGAATTTCCTCACAGATTGTATCGAAAACTCTTCTAAGGACTCATTTGGAAATTTTCTTCAGCAACTTTCATGCAAATTCCACCAGGAATTTCTTTAGAAACTTTTATAAAGATATCTTCAGAAGATTCGTAAAGAATTTCTATGGAAAAGCTTACATACATTGCAAAAGAAATACGTCCGGCGATTTTTTCAAAACTGCTCGAGACATTTATCCAGGAATCTTTTCGGGAAATTCTTTGGAAAATTCTTTAAAGATATAGGTTTCCTTGACAATTCACAGAATCTTATGGAGAATCTTCCACGGACTTTTTTAGAAATTTCCAGAGATTACCAATTTCTTTTGATTTTTTTTTCAGAAATTTATCCAGCCCTTTTTTGTAAATGCATCCATAGATTTACCCACATTAACCCTAAAAGGGATAGCTTCATGGCCTCAGTTTCGTCACCTCGCTGAGTGTGTTCCATAAATGACGAGCTCTGAAAGGCGCCTGGGGTCCAATGGACCCCAGGTATCCCTTTTAGGGTTAACAATTCATGCAAAGTTTTCTTCACATGTTTTTTTTTTAAATACTTGTGACGTCTCATAGGGATTTTTTTAATCTTCAAGGGATTTCTTTAGAAACTCATTCATAAATTTTTCAATAGATTCATCCACAAATTTCCCAGAAAACTTCTTCAGAAAATCTTCCATGGATTGCTGCAGAAATTACTGCACAGACTGCTTAAGAAAATCCTGAAGGGATTTCTTCTAGTAAATAATCCACAGATTCATTTAAAAGATTCTCCAGGATTTTTTAAGATAATCTTACAATGGTACCTCCGTAAATTTCTTCAGGATTTTGTCCGGAAATTCGTTCGGAAAATTAATCTTGTTAACCTTAAGAAAACTTCCTTGGACTTCCTAAGAAATTTCTCTACGTGTTTTTCTCAAAAATCGCTCCCGGAATTTTCTTGAAAATCTTCCATTATTTCCTTCCATTACTCCTCTTGCGATTCACTGAAAATATAATACTTCCTTAATGAACTCTTGCAGCGATCGCCTTAGATTGTCCAAAGATTACTTCCGTGATTCTTCTGAGAGTTCCTAGGATAATTCCTATGGACTAAGAATCCATAGAATTCCTTTAGAAAAGCTTTCTTCAAGTTCTTTTCAAATTTTCTTTATGAATGCCTTCAGAAATTATTTCAGGAATGTCGACATAAAATGTTTCAAGGCTTCTTCTTGAAACTCGTCCAGAAGTTACTTCAGAAATACTCTCAATAAGTCTTTAAGAATTTCATCCACGGATTCGTTCAGATATTCCTTTAAGAACTCTTGAGACAATTTCTCTAGCGGTTTGTTCAACATTTATCCAGGTATTTCTTCACAAACTCCTACTGGGACTCCTGCTGGAGTTCCATCGGGCATCCATTCATTCTTTCATGTTTTTTCAGATGTATAAGCAAGTATTCTTCTAGGAATTGCAGCAGAAAGTAATAAAGTAATTCCTTTAGAAATTTCTGCTGGTAATCCACTATATGTTTTCTCAAAAAATCATCCAGGGTTTTTTTTTTCATCAGAAATTTCTCTTCGAATTCTTTCATTCAGAAACTTCTCCAGAAATATTTGTTGGAATTCCTTAAGATGTTTTCAGTAGAATTTTCCTAGAAAGTTTACAGAAGTATAAACCTCCAGGAATCCCTGGAGATACACGTATATCCACATATTCCTCCAGGAATTTAGAAAAAAAATTGCCTAGGAACATAGGCACCAACTTGTGACGTAGTTGGGGGGGCGAAGCTCTCCAAAATTGGACAAAATTCAACTTTTTTCAGCTCAATGCGCTAGTTTTCACGTAAATATGCCTAAACTAGATGAACTGCGTCGAAATTTTACGAATTTGGTTGATTTTGAGAGGCCTCGCCCCCCCAACTACGTCACAAGTTGGCGCGTATGCCTAGGAAATTAACAAATCGATTTCTCTAGAAATTATTCAGGGAATTTCCGAATTTCCGAACATATTATTGAAAAAAAAGCTCCTGAATAAATTTATGGAGTATCTTCTGAAAGGTTTCCTGGAAAACTTTTCAGTGAATTCTCAGAAGAAACTCTGAAACTGTGCAGAAATTTCAGAGGTAGTTTCAAAAATGCTCTCGGAGGAACTAGAAGAAAAAGGAAAATTCAAAGAAATTCTCGCAGGAGTTCACAAAGGAATTCTGAAAGGTGCTACTAGAGAAATCTTTGAAAAATTCTCAGAGGAACTACCACCGAAAGAGTTTCATAAGAACTTTTGAAGGCATTTCTGACTTTTGTGAAATATCTTGACAAATTCCAGAAAATAAAACTGAAGGTGGTTCCCAAAAGACCAAATGGAAGTATATTCGAAGAAGCTTATCGAAGAATTCTCGGAGAAATTTCATAAAAACAGAATTGCGTTGCGTTGCGTTGCGTTGCGTGGTAACGGAGTAATTCGTAGATTGCATACTGAAAGTTGGCATGTTTAAACTTTAATACTCCTATTCTAATTGCTTATGGAATGCTATTTGGGAAGGAACAGCTATCCAATTAGAGGTTGAAGCAAAAAAGACATGAGAACTTCCATTGCCGGCCACGCCCATCTTCTCCGTTACGAGGAAAAGAAAGGATGTGATGATATGACACCTACTTTATGAAAGGCCAGCGACTCACCGGCGCCCCCATAGGTGTCATGGAGTTGGATATTTGGAATGGGTTGATTTGGGAATCACTATAAGCGAGTGATGCGACAAAATGCAGAATGCAAGTGTAATTGGGTAGATCATGTAAATGTGTTGGTGTGAGTGTAAGTGTTTAATATATTTAAACACCAACGTTGGGAGTGACAGCTAAGAAATTTTGTCACTCCATCGGCCTTTTTGATTCCGGGATGAGGCACAGGCATTTTCACTGTGTCCTGGCTAACAAGCCTAGGCTTAAGCGCCATTGCTCGCTCTCTGAAACGAAAAGAAACACGTTTATGTGGATGGGAAGGGATAGCAGCGAAGGGATGATATCTATTTATCGAGATGCCAGCGACTCACCGACGCCCTCGTAAATAGAAAGGAGTTGGGAGTTTGGTACGGGAATGATCTGGAATTAAGTATGAGTTATGCCAAACGTTTACTAGCTTGCAGTGCTGCCAGAGTGTGAATATGATACAAAATATACAAATGTGTAAACAATGAAAATGAATGGTAGTACATGATGAATATTGGAAAGCTCTCACCCATTTCGGTCCGAATTCTCCTCGCAAGACAAGCATTGTCTTCTCCAAAGTAGGTGTGCTCCATCAGCAATTTTCTTCTCAAGTGCAAAAACACGCAAGAAAGTAGAATGAGGTACACAACACGGCAGTAATTTCAGTTGTTGTTTTCTTCTTTTGTTCAAAAATCAGGTACTTTATCGGTTGATCGCAAATAACGAACCACAAATCAATGAATTCCGGTACATCCGAAACAAAAACAAAAAATCCCATCTTCCTCCCCGGGATGATTTGTAACGGCACATGATAATACACATAGTGAAACGCAAGGTTTAGGTCTTCATACACTTATCACTTTCAGTAATCTTAAAACTTCGCAAATACTATTCGTCAACCTCCTCATTGAACACTGCCCATTGAATACTGGTATGCACTATCAGATCCCCCGAAACAGCCTCCAATTCAGCAAACCGGACACGCGTAAACTCAACGAAACGGATATTCGACCCAAGATCTTTTAAAACTCTCTTCTTTCATTCCAATACCTGATATCCGAGGGGGCAAAGGACCAACCGGATCATTAGCCGAATCGTAAAAAAATATCAAAATTTTATAAAAACAGAATCTTGAAGAACTGCTCGGAGCAACTTCCGGAAGCATTTTCAAAGGAACTATTGATAGAATTCCTGGAAAAATGGTTAATGCATTTGGGGGAAAACTCTTAAAGAAATTTTAAAATTAATTTCTGGAAGAAGTTTTTTAAGTAATATTTGTTGAAACTTCATGAGCCGTTTATGGCGAAACTTTGGAGATATTCTTGGTGGGATAAATTCTATTCTTCTAACTTTCCATATGATCAATTTTCAAAGAAATTTCTTATGAAACTGCAGTATCTTTAGAAAATACCAGAAGGATTTTCCAAAGCAATTTCCAACTGAATTAGTAAATCAATATTTAACTCTCCTAAAATGTTAAGTAAGGTACACCACGACGGTGTAGTGCACATTCAGTGAGTCTGGGTCACATTCACATTGTCTAGGTCATATTGACCCCAACATCCTACTAGGGTGAAAAGAACGGCAAAAAGGATTTTCGATACAAAACCTTAATTGTAGAAATATTTTCAATATATTTCTTAAAATTAAATGCCGAAGCAATTACAAAAGCAATTTTCAATAGAATAACCGTTGGAGTTTCCGAATGAATTTCTACATTATTCTAAGAATTACAAAAATGCCGAAGGAATTGTGAAATAAGATCTTAAAGAAATTGTACAAGGATTTTTCAAAGAAGTGATATTTTGGAATACTCTTCGAAGGAAGTCCTGGAAATGTTTTTGAAGGAACTCCTCGAGTAACTCGCTCACACAATCTTGAGCGTAACCCCTATGAGAGTAATCCCTGGAGGAATTACCCAAATAACTCCGGCAGTTTCCAAGCGAACCTCCTTTTATAGCATTGGTTGAGGGCTGGGGATTTGAGCCGAGGCTTTACTTAGGAACTTAGTTCGTAAGAACAGGTATTGCTGCTGGGCATCCGAGATGAGGTTAAGAAGGTTTCTGGGTAGCTCTCAGAGAGGCGTTTCTGGGTAGCTCCAAGGCGTTTCAGAGAGTTGATAGCATTTTGGAAGCGCTCAAGAAGGTTTCGGGGTTTTTAGGGGGTTTCTCGAGCCTTTTAAAGGCATTTCAATGTGTTCCATGCGATTCCATGAAGTTATCTAGGTTTCAGGGGTGTCTGAAGGCATTTCAAAAGTGCTTCGAGGCCTTTTCAGGATCGTTTTAGGGAGGTTTCAGGAACCTTTAACCCTCCCAAGATATTATGATAGGCGTTCCACAAGGGCGTAGTGCAAGTTCAGCGAGCCTGTCTGGATCATATTGACCCCAACATCCTACTAGGTTTAAAGGGCGCTCAAAGGGAGTTCATGGGAATGTCAACATAGATTTCAGGGGGTTTCAATAGGATTGTGGCAATTTCGGGGGGCGTTTCAAGTGGTTTCAAAGGTTTTCGGGGGAGCGAGGGTGCTCACAAGAGCACAAGAGGTTTCAGGGGGTTTCATGGCGTTTCAGAGAGTTTCATGGGGCCTCAGAAGCCTTTTAAGGCAGTTTAGAGATATTTCAAAGGGATTATGGAGATATCAGGAGCGTGTCAATAGTATAACACGCTCCTGAGGCTCCCTGAATCAATACTGACTCCCATTGAGACCCCCTGAAACCCACCCTGAGATCATCTGGTACCGCCTGAAACCCTTGACACGCTGAACCCCCTTAAATACTGAAACCTCCTGAGGTGACCCTGAGATCCTCTTAAGCGCCCCTGAAATCCCTTGGGACCCCTTGAAACACCCTTGCAATCTCCTTTTGCGTTCTCCTACAAACACCCCCTGGTCGCTGTTGCCGACATTATTACATTTTTTATGCACGAGGGTAAGTGTACCAATTATGGATATAGTACCAATCATTCGCCATAGTTGATTTTCACCGTTTAACGAGGTATAAATCAACAAGGAATCAACACTCATTTAAACTGCACATTTTGCTCAAATTATGGTAGAAATGATTCATTATTTCTAATATTTCGGCTTCCTTACACCCTTTTTGTCATAGTGTACCAATTATGGCAAACCCCATAAGCACATACCATAAGGAATGCATGCAAATAGTGCGAAAAGGAACCGAAGCTAAAAAATGTAACCATAACTGGTACAGTGAGGATTCGCTCGTTGGGTCACGACTGCGCCCCGATTAGCGAATCGTGTTCGTTCGTTGGGGCAACTGACAACTGATTAAAATGTTGTAGACACACGCAAGTGACGAGAAATACGTCACGAAACACTCACATACTTGCACAAACGTTCTGTATATATGAGCTGCGTTGCAACGGCGGTCAGACGTCAAACTCATTTTGACATCGATTTTGACATTGACAGTGCTTTTTAGTTGGGTTTTGCCCCAACCAGTGAACATTCAACTATCGAGACAGCCCATCTAACGAGCCGCCAACGAACGAATCGGGACTGTACAGGGTTCCTATCATTGGCACACGATGTAATACATAAATACTAAAAGTAGTTTTGGCTCCGTTTCCACAGTTTTCCTTTAAAGTATGGAAACTAAGCTATCTTTTAACATATTGATGATATTCGTTAGTCTTTTCGTTATTTTTGTACAAATAGTTTTCCTTAGGTTGTGCCATAATTGGTACAGGCACCCTATATTGATCCTTAAAATCTCTCCTTTTTTATGCAGGGCATTAAAAAGGGTGGATAATTTAAAAGTGCATAAAAATAACCTGCATAAAAAGAGGTTTTGGTATGCCGTAAAAGCAATTGGGAGATCGAAAAATTAATTATGGGTAGCTGGTATAAGAGCATCTGTCCTTATGGGTTCAAACTATTAGTTTTTTGTGATTCGATTGGATTAACATGTTTTAAATTGGCGTCAAGATGTGCAGCTTAAAAGCACCATCATAAGATTGGGGGTGCAGGCATTGTTTAATATCCCTGCTCCTCCCTGAAGCAACTTGTTTACTTAACATAATCTCTCATTCACGTTACCCGGAAGCAGACACCGCCCTAGTTGAACTTTTATTTAACTTTCATCAACTTTGTCATCGTAGTGCAAATTAGCTTGTTTGACTACCAAGGCTACTGCTGCCTTGTAGGTGCCTACAAAGGCAAAAGAACTTACTCCCCAACAGCAGCAACAACGGGATAATCAAAAAGGACTTCCGCCACTATTCGGCTTTTGACTTTTACTCCCATCTCACGAACCCGCCCCACGATGAACCGGCCAAGAGGTCATTAAAGTCAAGTGACCCCTTGGGAATAGTTTAACACAAGTGGAGAGAAAGCGACAAACGGAGACACCACCTTTCAGCCCCAAAATGGGCTAATGATGACGGTATAAGCGATGATTATGATGTCGCGCCAATCGTCACGGGCAAATTATGGTGGATTTAGCCATTTTGTTAGGAAATAAAATTTTAACGTCCGGGGAAAGTACGAACAAACTCCGCTCAACTGTTCTGCATATATATCATTTATAATGGGGGAAACGACGTTGTTGTTGGCATAACGGCGAAATAGGGAAAACAAAAACACGAAGTGCGATCATAAAAATATAAACGACTCGAACGGGATGAAATGCAACCGCATATGAATAAGTGGGCCACGCAATAAAAACAGGCGAGAGAAAAAGTCCGGCTGGCATTATGGAAAGCCATCATATCGCTATCTATTATAGCCTTTCTTTGCCGTTATTGTCTTTTTTGCTTATATTGTGATTTAACGAAAGGCTGCGGGATCAACAGCAAAACAAAATCTTTTATTTTATTTCATTTTATTAATTCCTTTTCCTATTTATCCACAATGGCCCAATTTGAGAACCGGAAAAGTTTCCTTATTTCAGCCCTGTAGTAATAATTTGTTGTTCATGTACACACGCCTAACTCTTTTACGTCCATTACAGAAGGGAAAGGGGCATAAAAATCCGACGTAAAAAATGCAGTGGTAAAATCTTGGAGAATGTCTCAAAAGAATTCCATAACGGATTCCCAGAAAAAAAAACACTTGAACTTCAAAAGTAATTCCTAAAGCAAAGCCTTCAGGGAACTCCAAAGGGCATCGCCGAGAAATCTATCAGGGAGGAAGCTATATTATTAGGTTCATTTTCCCAAAACTCCAAATAAGTCAACAATTAAATATCACAGCTTAACCTTCCTTGTGCATTAGGATCATTTTTGACCCAAACCCCAACGTGATGCATTAGGAAGGTTAATACAAACATTTCAAACTTTTTTATGACCATCATCCCTACTAAAAAAAAGAACAGGTACCCAACGTCTTGTTTAGATAATTTTTCGAATCTAAAATCAGCTATTAAAAAGTTATTCCCTGACAGATTATTTTAACCTTTCAGGACGTGCGCCATCAAGCAGTTGAAATTACACCGCGCCTGCGCTGAACACCCCTGGAACGCCCTTGAAACCCAGTGAAAATCACTGTAACGTTCCTGAAGCCCTCTGGAATACCCCTGGAACATTATCGAAACGCCCCTAAAACCCCTTAAAATGCACGATTAGGTAAAGTAAAAACATCTGACAGTCATACTTGTTCGTGGAGTTCGGTACACTTGTGGATACGACACCACATACAACGGGGTTTCATCTTGCGCAGGCATGCTCGTAGCTTGACAATGAAGAACCTTTGACGTAACTCATTCAACACCGTCTCGTCGTTAGCAATTCGATATCTTCAATGATACCGAGGATATTTTTCTGCATCAATCCGTCCGTCAACCCGAAGAACTCCTTGATCATCAACAGTTGGTGGCAGTTTTGCTATCTTGCTCGAGCTTTCCAATGCTCTGTCCTTCGCTCCAGGTTGTTTATTATGCTTCATTAAGGCCACTTCGTCTGGAAAACTTTTTGACTGTACTAGAATCCATAGTCGCTGTTCCATATCTTGCAACTCTTGTCTGTACAATTCCCTTCGATGTTTTCGAGGAGTTCCTTGAACAGTTTTGCGAAGATTGTCGACATATCGTAGAATGTACGCAAGGCATCTTTAAAGGCGCTCAAATTTGAAGTTTTCTGTATATGTATTATAAGCGCCCAAATTGTATCATCGGTTTTACGACAAAATGTGAACAGACAAATGACGGTCTTAACTCTTCATTTGTAGCGTCCACTTGTTCCTCCATCCAGTCACCATCTCGCTCGTACAAAAATGTAGGTCTCGTACCGATCTACCTCCATTCTGACACTGAGGATAAACTTAGAATTTCGTTGATCCTGAACGCTACAAACTGCCGGTAGATTTCATCCACGCAACCACAGTAGAGTCGCTCCAGAGATAGGTGCGTGTCCCCTTCACTGATTGATGCTGTTCTACAGCCTTCCTCAGACGGGCTCCTATCAGATCAATTCTAGCCGCGGTAGATACTGCCTGAAGTGGAGTAACTTTTGTTTTGGACGTAACAAAGCAACATCTAACTGCTCCTTTATCTACGATCCGGAAATAGGCAACTGCAGCGGAGGACTCTTTACTTGCGTCTATGAAAATATAACTGGAGGGACTCGTACAGGCTTGGCATTAGTCATGAGGTTCACAAGCATGCTAGGGTTTTGCCCTTGTGATGCGTCGCCAACGAATGCGATGGTAGCAACCATGCTTCACCTACCCAAAGCACATCGACACGACCCAGATACCATAGGTAACCATAACGACTTTTTTCGTTATTCAGCCATCACCCGTCTTGACCATCGCTCGTTTGACCGTCAATGAAGGATACTGTCCTTCTTGAAATTCTAGGTTTCATTTGATGCCGTCTGTAGAGTTGGTATGATTTATAATTAATATTATTTTTATATAAACGTTCAAATATTGCAGATTGATACTTGCTTTGGAAACTACTAGAATCGAATCACAGGTTCGGGAACGCCAAGAAAGGAATATAAACCAGAGTTGCCGTGAATTGTTGATGTTAACTCAAGCTTTTGATCTAGTGGTGGAGCTTAGAGAAACTGCGCCAACAAGCGCCACGTCTTTTAGGATGTAACACTGTTTGTACTGTGCTCAACCAGCGTGTTTTCACAAAGGCCGGGTACTCGGCGTACGGTGTGATTGATTTATTTCAACTTCGTGTGTGTCTTTCAGTAAATCAAACCTTAAATAAACGTGTACTGTCGGAACTTGTGAGATCTTATAAATTCAATAAAAATGTGGAGACAAGCAACATATTCATTCAACTTAGGGTTTCTAAGGTGCAGTATCATAACGTCCGAGGCCATAAAGTCCCAGGACTTTATGGCGCATTTTTCCGGGGCATAACGTCCGAACTTGCAGATACGCCACGAAGTCCAAGGAAAGAAGGCACATAGGATATTATGACGCATCCAAACTTTTGGACGCTATTTCGCAAAAAAAACGCGACTTAATGTCTGGGACTGTATGGCCTCGGACGTTGTGACCCAGCCCCGTTTCTAATGGGGAATAGTTGGGGCATTTTTTTAGTACGGGATGCTAAATTGAGAATCTTAACGTCTGTCGAAAATGTTTATATAGCCAATATATTAAGCAATCGGGAATAAATCCTCTAACCTCGTCCATTTGTTTGCCCCCATATTGTTGCCCATTTGTTTGCCCACCCCCTCGAAGCGTAATGTAACTTAGGCCCCCGGCGGATCATCCGGGGCTAAAATCTCCCGATCTTCATGACGCCTTTTTATGCGAAAAAATGTTCAAAAGTTGGGATACGTCATAGAATCCTATGTTCCTTTTTTCCTAGGGCTTTGTGACGCATCTGCTTGGTTGGACGTTATGTCACGAAAAAAAAAAACGCCATAAGACCTGGGCGTTATGGCCTCGATAGTTATGATACTGCGTCATTAGCCATTCATGCAAATTAGTCGGACTCATCACTACAAAAATGTGTAGCTTTGGGAAAGCCTTCTTTTTACTTATACATTTCTTTATCGAGTTTAGAATGCATTTCCAAATTCTAGGTACCTAATCCAAAAAACACCACATACTACTACAGCACTGTCGCGACCGTCATGACCATCGATTCAATAGGCCGAGAGCTCCGAACGTCACTCAAAACATAATCGTGATTGTTGAAGCCCCCGAGGTAACAACGCAACCGATAAACAATTTGTTTTTTCATCTTGACTACGCTGTACGGCGATTTCATGAGCCTATTGCGATTGTATGGCAGTGAAAACGAATACATGCTCAGGTCGGCTTGAAAGTGAGTATTAACGGTGACCAATGCCAAGCCTGCTCGTAGCTGACCCTATCACATCCCGATAAATAACAACGACTAACTTTGACCTTGTTCATCTCCTGTAAGGTATTCAGCCACAACCCGTCAGCCGGATGGTGCTATAGGGCACTGCATGAAATTCTCTCCTTCTCTTTCACTCTTACAGAAATTTTGTAAACAACAAGGCCAAGAAACGTCAAAATCCCATACAAAATCAAAACAATGCAGTGGCCTATTCTTCAATGTTTTCCTGGCGCGCTGCTATTCGAGGCCTTCTTGGATCGAAGCCGTCACTATACCAAGATTTTCCAATGAGAAGAACTGGCGAACGTACTCGTGAAGGTCATCTGATGTTGTCCGCATGCAGATATGCATTTGCCGGTGTTGAAACTGGTGTGTCTCTCCAAAAGCCACCATACACTGGGCAGTCCTGGGGCCTGACGCACCCCTCCCCCCCTCGCTTGCGAGTCAGCCGCGTTTGCCGGCTAAGAATAGGACTACTAACCCCAATTCAAGGTGTCAAGCGACCCGTGCCGAGGAATGAGTGATCGAGGGGGTGAAAAAGATGCTCGATCTTTAACGGAGCCTGTGGGGTACCTGGGCACCCCCCACAGTAAGCTGTCCCTTACCGCGTTAATGCAGAGCTCTGGCCTGGTGGACATTTTTTCTCGTGCGACTCGTGGGAATAAAGTATGAGTAAAAATCCAATTCAAAAAACTAGTGCAACAGGTAGTAGTGGTGCGATCAACCCCTTCGCAAGAAGCGGGTTGATGAGGTCTCCAACAAGGAGAAGCGAGGAGTCAGGTGCTGGAAGCTGCTTACGCAGCTCAAGCGTGGGAGCTCCTGTCCACTCCACGGCAAGCCAGCCAGCGGAGATTATGGACGGAGCATGGCTGCTGAGGGCCATCAGCCAAGTATCAGGAAAAGGACGGCCCGCATTAGAGGTAGCTGAGCAGCAGCTTGGCAAAATTATCGACTTTGAGACAACTAAGTCGAATATAAGCAAGGACCTGAAAACGGCCTTGCTTCGGCTTAGAGCGTCTGTCGATGAGGCCAAGCAGGAGCACGCGGTCACGTTGCTGGCTGCAGCAGCGACGGAACCCGCAAAGGAGAAAGCGTCTAAGTTTACACAAACGGAGGCCTTCCCCTTCGCGGGTAGTCCGAAGAGAGTGGAAGCGAATGCTCGTGGCAAACGTGACAAGGATTCGCAGAAGCGGGCGAGGCAGCCGTCAGGTGAGGAGCTGTCTGGCGGCGCCCGCAAGGCCAGGCGTATAATAACCCCGAAAGCCGGTGGTAATGCCGGAAAGTCGGACCCCAGCCAGGGTTCCCGGAAAGCTGGGAAGGGTGGGCCTGAAAAGGCCGGCCCGTTCCGGAATGATGGGAACAAGGGGTTGCGACCAATGGTGGGCCCTCAGCAGCCACAGAGCAGGGCGATCCAAGGAGAGGATCCTCCTTGGACAAAGGTAGAGCGGAAGAGGAAGAAGAAGGTGAATCCGCAGGCAGAAGTGCAGGACGCCAAGCCAAGGCGTAGGAAGGCAGGTGCCAGGCGCGAGAAAGGCGACGCTATCGTCATCAAGACCGAACAGTCTAAGTACTCGGACGTCTTGAAGACGATGCGAAGCGACGCCAAGCTTGAGGGTCTTGGAGCCAACGTACGCAGTATTAGACGTACTCGTACGGGTGAGATGATCCTGGAGCTGAAGCGCCAGAAGGAACACAAGGGCGCCGCCTACAAGAGGCTGGCAGAAGAGGTACTTGGTGAGGGTGTGCAGGTGAGGGCTCTGACACATGAGGCGACTCTGAAGGTCAAAGACATTGACGAGATCACCGAAGTGGAAGAGCTCGTCACGGCACTGCGGCAACAGTGCGATGTGCAGGTGGCCGCCGCAGCCGTTAAGCTACGGAGAGGGCCAGCAGGGACACAGATAGCCTTGGTTCAGCTACCTGTGGCGGATGTTAAAAAGTCCGTTAAAGTAGGAAGTATAAAGGTGGGCTGGTGTGTATGTCACCTGACATTCCACGAGCCACCAGAGGTTTGCTTCAGGTGTCTGGAACCAGGACACAAGTCGTGGGACTGCAAAGGCCCCGACAGGCGCAAACTGTGTAGGCGATGCGGCGCTGAAGGTCATAAGGCCCAAAGCTGCATGAGTCCGCCCATCTGCATGATCTGTACCGGGAAAACCTCGAAAAACAGACATACGATGGGTGGTCCAGGGTGCCCGACCTTTAAGAAAGCCGCAGTGAACAACAAATCACAGTGCAGGTAACGCAGCTGAACCTGAACCACTGTGATGCGGCTCAGCAACTGCTTTGTCAGGCGGTTTCTGAGTGGGAGACGGATATCGCCATCATTTCGGACCCATACCGAGTACCCGCCGGCAACGGCAACTGGGCCTCGGATGGGACCAGGAAAATGGCGGCGATATGGACGACGGGTAAATACCCCGTGCAGGAGTTGGTGTCTACTACCTACGAGGGCTTCGTGGTCGCCAAAGTAAACGGGGTCTTCTTCTGTAGGTGTTATGCGCCTCCGCGGTGGCCGATCGAGCGGTTCACGCAAATGCTGGACCGCTTAACGACCGTGCTAACAGGGCGAAGGCCGGTGGAATAGCGGGTGACTTTATTGCCTGGGCTGTGGAATGGGGAAGCCGTTTCACGAACCAGAGGGGTCAGATCCTGCTAGAAACACTGGCCATCTTAGATGTCGACTTGGCTAACGTCGGTACCAAGAGTACCTATAGTCGAAACGGAGCGGAGTCAATTATTGACGTGACCTTTTGTAGTCCTGGCTTAACAAGTAGTTCGAACTGGAGAGTAGATGATGGCTACACTCACAGCGACCACCTGGCGGTTCGCTACAGTATCGACTACAACAACAGCAGACAGCGGATAGAAGAAGAGGCGGCTAGGCCAAGGCCAAGCCCTCGTAGGTGGAAGATATCATACTTCGACGAAGAGGTATTTAGGGAAGCGCTCCGCCGTGAGCGAAACTTAATCGGTTTAGACGGTGACGAGCTGGTAGCGGTGCTCTCACGTGCGTGTGATGCGACCATGCCTAGGCGAGTCCACCCTAGAAATGGGAGGCCACCGGCTTACTGGTGGACCGACGCGATTGCGGACCTGCGCTGCGCCTGCCTACGGGCTAGGCGGCGGATGCAGCGAGCACGATCAGAGGAAGAGCGAAACGAACGGCGGGTGGTGTTCGCCGCTGCAAAAGCCGCGCTTAAGACCGAGACAAGAGCAAGCAAAAAGGCCTGCTTTGAGGGTCTCTGTCTGAGTGACGCTGTGTGATGGCTCCTACAGAGCAATCTCCAGAGATGTTGGAGGGGATCATTGGAGGACTTTTTCCGCGTCATGATCCTAGTCCTTGGCCTCCTTTCGTAGGACAGCCGGGGACTGGGGCTGGCGATGACGAAAGGGTCACCGATGTGGAACTTGCGGGGATAGCTAAGTCCCTTAGCGTAGGTAAGGCCCCAGGTCCGGACGGAGTTCCGAACCTGGCCTTAAAAGTAGCTATTGCAGAGGCTCCCGAGATGTTCAGGTCTGCTATGCCGAAATGCCTGGACGAGGGAGTTTTCCCAGAAGCTTGGAAGAGGCAGAGCCTGGTACTATTGCCAAAGGCGGGGAAACCACCCGGAGACCCGTCGGCATATAGACCAATATGCTTGATTGACACGGCGGGGAAGGTGCTCGAAAAGATCATCCTCAATAGAATGTTGAGGTTCACTGAGGGCGTAAATGGTCTCTCGAGCAACCAGTATGGCTTCCGGAAGGGGAGGTCCACCGTAGACGCTATCTTGTCGGTTACAAAAACCGCCGAGAAAGCACTCGAGCCTAAGAGGAGGGGAATTCGCTTCTGCGGGGTAGTGACTCTGGATGTAAGGAATGCATTTAATAGCGCCAGTTGGGCCGCTATTGCCGATGCGCTCCTGCGTCTGGGGATACCGGAGTACTTGTACAAGATTCTCGGAAGCTACTTCCAGAATCGCGTACTCGTTTACGACACGGAGGTGGGTCGGAAGTGCTTTCACATAACCTCAGGAGTCCCGCAAGGTTCCATCCTGGGTCCGGTGTTATGGAATGTCATGTACGACGAGGTGTTGAGGTTAGAGTACTCAGTGGGAGTGGTGATTGTCGGATTTGCCGACGATATTACGCTCGAAGTCTACGGTGAAACGATCGAGGAGGTGAAGTTGACTACCGACCACTCGATCAAGGTTGTGGAGGCGTGGATGCGGTCCAGAAAACTGGAGCTGGCTCACCACAAGACAGAGGTGACGGTTGTTAACAACATGCAGTCGGCGCAGCAGACGGAGATCAGTGTAGGAGAGTGCACTATCCTGTCGAAGCGCTCTGGGCGTGATGATCGACGATAAGCTTACCTTCGATAGCCACGTCGATTATGCCTGTAAAAGAGCCTCCACAGCTATTGCGGCACTGTCCCGGATGATGTCCAATAGCTCAGCGGTGTACGCCAGTAAGCGCAAGCTTCTGGCTAGTGTTGCTACGTCCATACTTAGGTATGGCGGCCCGGCGTGGGGTACTGCGCTAAGTACTGAATGCTACCGACGGAAGCTGGAAAGTACTTACAGGCTTATGTGTCTGAGGGTTGCAAGCGCGTACCGTACCGTGTCACACGACGCTCTCTGTGTCATTACTGGTATGGTGCCTATCAGCATTTTTATCAGTGAGGACATGGAGTGCTTCGAAATGCGCGGCACAAGAGGCATACGCAGGACTGTCAGGATGGCCTCTATGGTCAAATGGCAGCGCGCGTGGGACAGTTCCACCAAAGGAAGGTGGACCCATAGGTTGATACCGAGGGTAGATAGTTGGATTAATAGGTGCCATGGGGAAGTTACATTCCACCTGACACAGGTCCTTACAGGTCATGGTTGCTTCCGACAGTATCTACACCGTTTCGGGCATGCGGATTCTCCCGAATGCCCAGTGTGCAATGGTTTAGAGGAAACGGTGGAACACGTTTTGTTCGTGTGCCCGCGTTTTCGCACAATGCGTGACCGCATGCTTGCCACATGCGGGGAGGACACAACTCCGGACAACTTGGTCCAGAGAATGTGTAGGGATGAGATTAGCTGGAATGCCGTTTCAACGGCTATCATCCATATCGTCTGGGAGCTACAGAGGAGGTGGCGCGTGGACTCGGAGAATGGCTAGTCCAGATGCAGTACAAGAGGTGGTCCAGGGGTTCGAAGTCGGCTTCGTAGGTCATACCGGTGCCCTGCGGTCGAGATCGACCCTTACAACGATTAAGTGGCCGCGGAGAGGAAGTCCCGGTAGCGGTGCTGTCGTGGCGTCAGTCTACTGGGTTGGATCCAAGCCCGCGGTTGGAAAGGGGTCCCCGGCAAGGGTCGGGGTAGGTGAGACCCTGCTGTCTGCAACCTACGGATGCATCTGATAGGGCCTGAAGGGTAGTGATACCCTTCCTTACGGGCAGGTCAGATCGGGTTGCATCTGATGCCCACATGCATGATGTCCGCTCAGCAGTAGGGCGCGGGCGGGGTTGGCTCTCGCATACGATCCTCCCGTAGCTTTAGCGTTGAGAGAACATGCGCATTGTCGATTCCAATTAGTATTCCTGGGGTAGCTGACTGAAATCTTTGAACCGGTAGTTTCTTCAAATAATGGAATTGTTTTGCGACTTGCACGAAGTCCTTTGACTGCTCTGGTAATCCTAGTCCGTCCACGGTGAAGGTGGCATATGACAATACCGGCATCATAGAGCTATGGAAATAATGGACGAAAACGGCTTTTCCGGGAGCTCATTTCCCGTGCAGAAAAGAATTACAAAACAATTGCAAGTTTTACCATTCAAAAAGAATTACTGAATGGTAAAATTTGCCATTGCATTGGTTTGTTTGAAATAAGCGACAAAAAGGCAAAAATAATAACTGACATTGTTCTATGGAAATTATTGCTAGAGCATTTTGAACGGTGACAGAGCTGTAAATCCGCCTGAAACGTAAAGCAGCAAATGTCGGACTGGTGGTGAACGCGCAAGAAGAACTCCATACTGGCTGACGGAACCGCGAATTTCCGAGATGCTTACAGGAGTCTTTTAAGGATTGATCCTTCGGTGGTCTACCATGTTCTCTTAGCTTATTTCAACAGAAGTTCGCTCAGATATTCTCCCAGAAGTCCCTTCAGAGATTCCTTCAGCAGGATTCATAAATGCCTCCTGGAGATCAATCAAGAATTCTGTAAGAAATTTCATTAGGAGCTCCTGCAGGAGGTCTTTAGAAATTAGTCTTGGAGTTCCTACAGGGATTCCTTCTGAAGTTCCTTTAGAAATTCCTACTGGAGTTCTTACAGAAATTAGTCCAGGGATTCCCTTCGAGATTCCTCCAGCAGTTTCAGGGATTCTTGCACATGTTTCTTCAGAGATTGCTCCTGAATTTCTTCTGAGATTCCTACAGTAGTTCCTTCGGATATCTCTCCAGGAGTTTCTTCAGACAATCTTATAGGGGGATCCAAGGATTCAGAAATTTCTCCTGAAGCTTATTCAGGAATTCCTATATAAGAGTTCCTTCGGGATATCCTTAGGGGATTCCTCGAGAAGTTCCTTTAGGGGTTTTTCCAGGGATCGCTCCTGGCGTTCTTTCAGATTGTTGATTGAGATTAAGATTTTTTCCAGGAGGACTCACGGATGCCTCCAGGAGTTACATCAGAGATTTCAACAGAAGCTTATTCAAGAATTCTTACAGCAGTTTCTTCAGGGAATCTGGTAGAAGTTCCTTCAATAATTTCCTTAGGATTATAATCAGGCATATCTCCAAGATATTCTCGATCTTTCATGGAGTTTCCACAAGTATTTCTCCAGGATTTCCTTCTGGAATTCCTACAGCAATTTTTTAAGGGACACCTCCTGCAAATTTATTTGGGAATTCTTCCTAGATATTGTTTCGGGGCTTCCTCAGACTCCTTCTGGACTTCGAGGATTCTTTCTGAAATTCTTTCGCAGATTCCTCCAGGAATTCTTTTGGGCGATCCTCCTGAACTTCCTCCATGGATTCTTTCTGAAATTTTTTCGAGGTTTTCTCTTGATATTCTGTCATGGATTTCTCCATAAATTCCTTCGGGTTTCCTCCTGGAATTTCTTTGATGATTCCTCTTAGAATTCCTTCGGAAATCCCTCATGGAATTCATCCAGGAGTCCTCCTGATATTCCTCCAGAGAATTTCCCCTGAACTATGGAAATTCCTTCGGGGTTTCCTCTTGAAAATCTATCGAGTATTACGCTTGGAAATCATTCGGAGATTTCTGCCAGATTTGCTTCAGGGGTTTTGCCCCTGGGATTTCTGCAAGGATTAATGCTGTAATTACTTCGGGATTTTCTCCTGGAATTTATTTGAGGATTCCTCCTAGAATTTCTTCGGAGCTTTCTCATTAAATTCTTTCGGCGATTCCTTTTGGAATTCTATCGGGGATTTTTTCTGGAATTCCTTCGGAGATTCCTCCTGAAATTCTATCGGGGTTTACTTCTGGACTTCCTTCGAGGATTGTTGCTGAAATGTCTGCGGGGATTCCTCCTGATATTTCATCGGGGATTCCTCCTGAAATTTTTACGGGAATTCCTCTTAGAACTTCTGCGGAGCTTCCTCTTGGAATTCCTTTAGTGATTCCTCTTCGAATGTCTTCAAAGATTCCTCATGGAATTCCTGCGAGAATTCCTGTGGTCCTTTTAGAATTACTTCGGGGTTTTCTTCTGGAATTACTTCAGTGATTCCTTCCAAAATTCCCTCGGGAATTTATTATGGAATTCTTTCGAAGAATTCTCTTGGAATTCCTAAGGATTGTTCCTCGAATTCCCTAGGAAATTCCCGCTAGAGTTCTTTTGGGGATTCCTACCGGAATTTCTTTGTGGATTACTGCTGGAATTTCTTTGGAATTCGTGCTGGAATTCTTGTGGGGATTTCCTCTTTGAATTCCTGCGGGGATTCCTCCTAGAATTATTTCAGGGGTTCCTCCTGGAACTTCTTCTTTGCATTCCGCCTAAAATTCCTTTTGGGATTCCTCCAAAAATACTCCTGGGTTCCTCTTGAAATTCCTTCGGGAATTCCTCTTGAAAGTGATCCAGGGGTTCCTCACGGAATTTCTTCGTGGATTTCTCCTGACAGTTCCTTCGGGAATTCCTCCTGGATATTTTTTTTATGGTTTCTTCCAGAAATCCTTTGGGGATTCCTTCTCGATTTCCATTGAAAATTTTATCTGGAGTTCCTCCGGGGTTGCCTCCTGGACTTCCTTCATGAATGCTTGCTGAAAATCTTTCTTTGTGGATTCCTCCTGGATTTCCTTTGGTGATTCCTCTTAAACCTTCTTTCGGAGATTCCTCCTGAAATTCCTCCAGAATTCATCCTGGAATTCCTTCGGGATTTCCTTCTTGAATTTATTCGGTAATTTCAATAAGAATTTCTTCAAAAATTTCTCCTGTAATTCGGGGATTGTTCCTAGAATTTCATCAGGGATTCCTTCTCGATTTTCTTCGGGAATTCCACCTGGACTTCCTATGGTGATTCCTTTTGAAAAACCTTTGAGGATTTCGCTTGGAATTCCTTCGGAGATTTCTCCCAGAATTCCTTCGGTGTTTCCCCATGGGATTCCTGTAGAGATTTCTCCTGTAATTCCTCCTAGATTTCATTCGGAGATTTCTCCTAGAACACCTTTGGGGATTTCTCCTGGAATTCCCTCGGAGATTCTTCCTATAATTCTTTCAGGGATTTCTTTTGGAATTCCTTCGGGGATTCCTCCTACGGTTTCTTCGAGGTTTCTTCTTGAAATTTGTTTGGTGATTCTTCTAATTTGTTCGTAGATTCCTTCTGGAATTCCTAAGGGTTCTTTCATGGAATTTATCCGGGAATTCCTCATCGAACTCCTCCGGAGATTCCTCCTAGAATTCGTTAGGGTTCCCTCGCGGTATTACTCTGGGGATTCCTCCTAGATTTTTTTCGGGATTTCATTCTGAAATTCTTCGAGAATTTCTCTGGAATTCCATTTCTTCGGGGATTCCTTCTGGAATTCCTTCGAGGGTTTCTCCTGGGGGATTCTTCCTTCGAGGATTCCTCTTAAAATTCTAAAATTCTTTCGGAAATATCTTCTGATATTCTGTCGAGGATTCCTTCTGGAATTCCTTAGGGATTCCATCTTGGCATTCCTTTGGTGATTCTTCTTCAAATTTCTTTGGAGATTCCTCCTGGAATGCTTTCGGAGATTCTTCTTAGAATTCCTTCAGAGACTCTTCTTAGAACTCCTTCGGGAATTTCTCCTGAAATTCTCTAAGGGATTTCTCCTAGAGTTCCTACCGAAATTCTTCCTGGATATTTGTTGATTAGTCCTAGAAGCACCATAGGAGTTTCCTTGTCGAATTCCTTCAGAAATTCCCGTTGGAATTCCTTTGGGGATTTTTGCTGTAATTTCCTCCTTGAGCTTGATTTCATTTGGGGAATCCCTCTGGATTTCCTTCTGAAATTCTTTGAAGGTTTTGCAGGGATCTCTCTAAGAGAGATTCTTAAACCATCAGAGATTTCTGTAGAAGTTTCTTCAGGGTTTTATAAAGCAGTTCCTGAAGAGATTAGTCTTGAAGTTTTTTAGTGGAATCCTCTTGGAGTTCCTTTAAGGCTCCTCCTGGAATGCCTTCTAAGATTCCTTCCTGAAATCATTCGGGGATTCCTTAGTGTAAGAACTGCGATCTAAATTTAATAGCTTCCGAAGGTTCAAAGAAAACAAAACAAAAACTGTAGCAAAATTGATATTGTATTGCCCTTCATCAATCTGGTAATGCAACATGCACTTCACTAAGATAACGGGTATTGTCCCAATAGGTCTAATCACTGGTCGCAGTGAAGGACCAGAACAGAAAAAAGGTATTCATTCAAACGCATGTCAATAATGGGCATGGAAAAGCTCAGACTACAAGTTCTGGAGCGTAATGACAGCTTTTTTTTCTTTCAATGTTGACATTATGGTCAAATTTTGGTCACGCCGATTCACGCCGCCGCCGCCGAAAGCTGACACCGGTGACGCCGCCGCTAACGGCCAAAAATGGCCCTCACGCCGCCGCCGAGTAAAGTATAGTTGGCGCACAGGTATAGATGGTGGAGGATTTTGTCTATTTCAGATCCTCAATAAAGGCAGACAACATGGGTGAAACTACGGATTTGTGCCAGGGGGTGCACTACAAACAAATATTCATGAGTTCATCCATTCATCATTCATCGCCCCATATCTCACAGCAATGCATCAAAATTCTGGGGGGTGCCTGGCACCCCCGGCACCCCCGGTAGTTTCGCCTATGGCAGACAACAACGTTAGCCATGAAATATAAAGCCGCACCATCATTGGAAGTCGGACCTACTATGGGCTCAATAAGAACCTGCGGTCGAAAAAGATTCACCCCTGCATTAAATACACTATGTACAAGACGCTGATAAGACCGGTGCGGTGGTTCTTTACGGGCACAAGACTTGGACTTTGCTCGAAGATGACATACAAGCACTCAAAGATCGTCCGGTGTTTAGGGTCAGAGTTCGCATGATTGCATAACTCGTAGGCGTTATCTGATAGATATTGTTCAGTGAAAGTTGCAGGGAAGGGAAACGTTTTTTTTTTTTAACCCGTTTCTGGTTCTAGCGATGGCTATGAACGAACATATCCCAAATTCCCCTCCAAGTCCAAGAAAACCCCTCCGCCGGTCGAATACATCAGTTCTTTGTGGAACAAACAGAGGCACCAAAGGTGGAACGCAACAATCCGGCGACAGACTGGTTACGCGTGTGGCGAAACGTTCACAGTAGACAACTGTCCTCCGCGGAACGATCAAAAATATACCTGCCCGTGAATGGGAAGATCGAGCACCGGAAGCTGCTGTTTGCAATGCAACGAATAGCAGACGATAACTGCACGCACTGTGGCAACCATGTCGAAACGCTTCAACACAAATTCTGCGACTGCGCTCGCGTCGGCCCGGCTTGGGCGGTCCTTCAGCGAAGATTGACAGGCGTAATGGATGGATGGAGACGGCTCACGTTCGAGGATCTCGTGCGCCCTGTTCTAACAGGTATGAACAGAACAAAACGAGTGAAGATTCTTAGAATATTTTTTCAATACATCGTCTTTGTAAATGAGTGTTACAATGTAATTGATGTTAATGCTTTGAACTTCCACTTAGAACTAGAATTTTAAATTTTGTAAATAGCTCCTAATGAATTGACAAATAAAACTACTTTCACTATTAAAAAAAAATGTACATTAGTTGTATAAGTAGAGAAGAAAGTACATAGGAAGACAAAAAGTAGGAGGAAAGGAACGGGCCAGGGATTGAACCCAGGACTTTTTTCTTACTTTTTTCTACTTTATAAAGTAAGTATTCGATTACACTTATTCAATATTAAACATAATGTCACTACTAGGAGGAATTATTTGTCTTTTATGCTTTCAAAACATTCTCTAGAAATTCTAATAGCGGATCTGGCGGATGACCGAAAGAAAACTCAATTCCTTTTCCCATCCTGAAGATAACGATGAAGAATGCGCCATAGCTTGGCTTGGACGCCGGACCATTGCCCGTTGCTGCAAAATATTACAAGCCCATTAGGCCGGGCCAAGAGGGGACCATTTGACAAAAACAATATCAGAACGAGCCCGCCTCTTTCGACAGGTTTTCACTTTCACGGTTCTGTTATTGTTACAACTGGTCTCTACGGAAACCTCGAACACCGTGAATCCGAAGTGCGATCCGGAAAAAAAAAGTTCGCCCCAAAAAGAATTGCCAACCATTAGATGACAATGGGAATCGATTCCGATTGCTGGGTCGTCGTCGTCCTCCGCGAGCCGTGACCCCGGAAGAAGAGGTGAAATCTTCGCCATTTTTCTTCGCGTGCTCGCCCATGTGTATGAATATGGATGCGACTGGAGAAGACCTTTGCCCGACCGAGATGCAGCTGCACCAAGGGGCTGTCCATAAACCACGTGGTCATGAGGTGGGGGGGAGTTCGGCCTATGAGCATTTTGTATGGACGAATAAAAAATTTTGTATGGACAAATGACCACGGGGGGGATGGGGGTTTGAAAAGTCCCAAAAAATGACCACGTGGTTTATGGACAGCCCCCAACGACGACGACCAAGATCGCACACCATTGTCTGATTTTATTGTCCGACATTACTTTAATGGCAGCTGGATCCATTACGGAAAATGATACCATTTTTAAATTTGTGCCTCGTCCTGGTGGGCTCTGCGGATTGGATGATAACTTCTTTCCGGCACCACTGGATTCGATGCTCATTCTGAGGAGATATTTTTCATACAGCAATATTGGAGCTTGATTTCCATTTCTTGATGTAAATGATAATTTCGGCAAATATTTCTCGCCCAAGCTGATGCCACCCAAAAGAACAACTCTCGCACGAAATGTTGCCCATGTTCTGAATAATGCATACTGAGAGCTCTGGGTGTGAAGTGCGATGTCCGTTCATCGACAGCTTGTGTTCCACTACGTTTCTGTGATTTATCATGTTCGCTTGAAGAACGGCATAATCAGCATGATGTTATCGTAGATGTTATCATTTCCTCTTCAATTTACTTGTTTGAAATAATTAGAATGAATGAGATTCTCAGAGTCGATGCACCCTGTTTCCTAAGGCCAGCAATTGTATTCAGAGTTCTTTTGTCTTTAGATAGATTACTTCTTTTTGGCTTTTCGGGTCCGTAGGAAGTTGATCACCCATGCTAACTTCTTTTCTCGATCAGCCTAGATAGCTGTGTAGTGTCGGTAGTAGTTAGTTCAACTGGCTAAGAATAGCACTACGGACCGCCTGTTCCAGTGGTAGGAGTCCACTAATCAGGTGACCCCTAATTCAAGGTGTTATGCGGCTTTATGCTTACCGTGCCTAGGAATGAATGGCTAGGGGGGTCTTATAAATACCTAATCGCATACGGAGCCTGTGGAGTACCAGGGCACCCTCCACAGTATTTTGTTTTAGCAATAGCGCGGTGGACCTAGCGTTTCTCCGAGACAATCTGCTGCCCTTCTTTATTCTCATACTTAAGGCTGAATAAGGGCAGGATTATGAAGATGCCATTGATTAGTTTAAATCTTCACCTATATGGTTTCGGATTTCGCGATTTACACAGTGTATTCTGTGCATCCTCGCCTATAGCGCATTCAAATCGATACCGATCTGGCTTTATTGTTGCCGTTACTTTTTGTGCTGCGATTGTTAAGAGTTTAATCTTGCCTAGTTTGGGTAGTGGCTACGGTTAGGATAGCTCTGATCAGTCTTCAGCATAAAAGAACAGCAACGATCAATCTTTGCAGACTTATGCAAAATGGAACAGCCCAAGTGGCGTTAGTTCAAGAACCTTACTTTCGTAAGGGGAATTTCTATCTAGGGATCCTTGTGAATCCGGTGTTTGCTACTTTCAGTAAACATGAACTGGCAAACTCGCATGTATGCTTGCCAAAAACGCAATCGTTGCTACACTAATCTCTGAACTAACCACTAGAGATGTATGTGCTATCACAACCGATGTATCTGTTCGAAACCTCAACCGCATGATGAACCGTTCCCAATGGATGCGTTCAAACAAGTCATCGCAAACTGCACTTTAAGGCCTTCCGCTAATTGTTGACAGTGATGCTAATGCTCACCATAGCATGTGGGGCAGCTCAGACATTAACTTGAGAGTCTCCAGTTTGATGGAATGCTTAAGTAGTACAGTTTTTGGATTACTTAATATAGGCAACCACCTAGAGCAGAGAAAAATAGCTCAACAATAGCATATTTTGATACGGAGATCAAAAAGTGATATTTGTTAGTTTGAGATAAGAGGTAAAAGTACTGAAAATAATATCTCAATTTTACTTCTGGAACATCATCATCATAGCACATTTAGCTCTTGGTAAGATCTAACCAATAGCAGTGAGCTATTTGATTGATCTTCAAATATCAAATTTTGCTATTGGTTAGATGGTTCAAGAACAAATTTTTGCTGCTATTTTCAGTACTTTTACCTCTTATCTCAAACAAACCAATATCACATTTTGATCGTCAGTACTTGACCTCAGTTCGGGACCCAACCTACAACACTTTCTGCTACAGAGGAAGTGATAGACATAACGCTTTGCTTTAGTCGAAATAATCACGAGTTGACCAATTGGCATGGGCCAGATGAAGAATCTTTATCTGACCATCGCTACATCTTGTTTGAACATGTGAATGTTACTTCGCAAACTTTGCGTTTCAGGAACCCCCGGTCAACCAACTGGGATCTCTTTACCGACTTAATTGCAGCCAAATTTCATGGATACTCACCATCCATTGTCAATCCAAGTGATTTAGATGATACCGTTGATACAACTGCCTTCATCATGGAAGCTTTTGAAGAAGCTTGCCCTCTGCGGTCTGTGAAGACCACAAGAGGAACCCCTTGGTGGAACTCTGATCTGGCTAAGCTCAGGAAACAATGTAGAAAGAGTTGGAACAGACGACGTTCTGCTGGATCGGAGGCTTTCAGTTCGGCTCGCAAGGCCTACCAGAAAGCTCTTCGGTCTGCTGAGTGATCCGGCTGGAAAAATCATTGTACAAATGTTTCCAGCTTGAGTGAAGTCAGTCGGTTAAACAAAATCCTTGCGAAATCTAAGGATTTCCGGGTGAACGAACTTCGTTTGCCAAATGGCGATCTGACTTCCTTTAGCTTCGGCTCGGAGTATTGTAACTATAGAATCGATTGAGTGGGCTCTTAATAGCTTTGCTCCTTTCAAATCTCCTGGGGCAGATGGGATTTATCCTATTTTGCTTCAGAAGGGATTTGATTATTTCAAACATGTTTTGAAAAAACTACTTGTTTGCAGTTTTGCTACAGGGTATATTCCCAAATCCTGGAGGGATATTACTGTAAAGTTTATTCCGAAAGTGGGTCGTGCGTCGTATGAAGAAGCAAAGAGTTTCAGACCTATCAGTTTGACCTCTTTTCTTCTGAAATGCTTAGAACGCATTGTGGATCATCACATCCGTGATGTTCATCTGGCCAACGTGCCTCTTCATGTGAACCAACATGCCTACCAATCTGGTAAGGCCACTGTGACTCTTTTACACAAGGTTGTTTGCGATATCGAGAAAGCATTCGCTCAAAAGCAATCTTGTTTGGGTGTTTTCTTAGATATCGAGGGTGCCTTTGACGACGTGCCTTTCGATGCCATATTGGAAGCCGCACGGAGTCATGGTATATCTCCAATGATTTCCAATTGGATTCACCAAATGCTCAAAAACCGATATCTCTTCTCGACATTGCGTCTAGCAGGGATTAGGAAATTGAGTGTTTGTGGATGCCCCCAAGGGGGAGTCTTATCACCGCTTTTGTGGAATCTCGTAGCAGATACGCTATTGAGGCAACTCAATAATAGCGGTTATCCTACTTATGGTTTTGCCGACGACTACCTAACATTGTTAGTTGGTATGTGCATCAGCACCCTTTCGGTTAATCCGAGTAAAACATCTATTGTTCTTTTCACGGAAAGGCGAAACCGTAATGGCGTTCGACCTTTGCGTCTCTTTGATTCTGAAATCAATGTGACTGAACAGGTAAAGTACGTTGGAGTCATTCTTGATTCCAAGCTTTCCTGGACACCTCACATTGAGTTCAGAATCAAGAAAGCTTGTATGGCCTTCGGGCAATGCCGGCGTACTTTTGGTACAACTTGGGGTCTAAAACCCAAGTATATCAAATGGATTTACACAACTGTCTTTCGGCCAATATTGGCTTATGGATGTCTTGTGTGGTGGCAAAAGGGCGAAGTGAGAACGGTCCAATCAAAATTAGGCCATCTCCAAAGGATGTGCTTAATGGCGATGTCTGGAGCGTTCTCTTCAACTCCCACGGCAGCGCTCGAAGTTCTCTTTGACGTTGCCCCACTACACATTCATCTCAAACAAGAAGCACTTTCTTGCATGTACCGGCTACGGGTACTCGGTCAACTAGAGGAAACTCTTGTGAACCGCAGTTCAACACACACCTCGTTGTTTCCACTTTTGGTGAATTGGGACAAAGTTGTCCATGCTCCAAGTGATCTTACAATTGCTTGTAATTTTCCATATAGGACATTTTCCACGGATTTCCCTTCCCGGGAAGAGTGGACATCTGGTTATCTGGAAAGAAGTATTTCACACGGCATCGTATGTTACACTGATGGCTCCCTTCTTGAAGGTCGAGCAGGTGCTGGTGCTCACTACCGTGATCCAAGGCTACATCAATCTCTCTCACTTGATTGACACTGCACAGTTGTTCAGGTCGAAACTTTTGCTCTTATGTGTGGGTGGAATGCAATCAGCACTTCAGCAGCACGTCATGGGTAAAGTCATATACTTTTGTTCAGATAGCCGGCCAACTCTAGGTCAAAGTTAGTTATCGCTTGTCGAACTCAAATAGAACAGCTGAATTCAGCAAATGCTGTTCACCTTGTACGGATACCTGGCCATTGTTCCATCGCTGGAAATGAATTGGCTGATGAGTTTGCTCGCACTGGAGCATCACATGACTTCATTGGCCCTGACCCTGAACCAGCTATTCCGATATCGAAGTGTTGATTAAGCTCCGGATTAACACCTGCCACTGAGCGCAAACAATACTGGAATAGTTTGGAGTCATGTCGTCGAACAAAATTGTATAGGACTGAGCCATCTCCAGGGGTGGCGAAGTATCCAACAAATCTGTCCAAGCAGAATTGGAGCATGCTGGTCAATGCATTGACTGGCCACTGCCGACTCAGCTATCACATGGCGAATATTCAGCAAGCTGATTCATTAGTGTGTGATAGCTGTGAATCCGATAAAGTATTAAGTATTAAGTATCATTTGATATATGTAACTGTCCAGATTTTGCGCAACTGCGTTTCCGAGTACTCGAAACACACTTTTTAAGTGAAACTGATTTCAGAAACCTAAATCTTCAGGATGTTCTGTTGTTATTGGCCCACTGTGGTAAAGAGCTATAGGCTCTCTTTCGCCTTATGCATTTTCTCAGTGCCCTTTTAAGGGCGCTGTTTGAACCCATTGTGGTACGCCTTTGCGTGTATGACGATCCTATTCCCTGTCCCATCATTTTTTTCCTTCCCTTCTCCCTTAGGTAAATGATGAATGAATAGGCTCGTGGTCAAGGCGATGGCACAAATTTCTCAAATGGAGGAGAACGTGCCTCTGGAGCCGACCTACTGATACCTGATACCAACCGCTGGATGCCAGAACAGACGATGTTTGAGCTGAAGTCAGAAGCGCAACAGTGCCCAGGCTGCACTACCAGCTAAGCACAAAACTCTTAGCTGGCGGTCGTTGTCATCAATTACACCGTGGAAGCATGAAGTAGGAGTTTGTGAGGACCAGAGCTGTGTTGGATGCTCTCCTTATCGACTCACCGCTTTGCAGCAACAAAAGACATATTGAAATGAAAAATAATTGTGAAAAATAAATCACTTTGTTCTGGTGGGGTTTTAGCCCACGTCTTCCCAAGTTCGCTTAACAGGGCGCAAGGAGCTTTGGTTCTCATTCATTGGATAATTTTCAATCCATGATAGATTGAATTAAAAATAAAGATCACGATTATATTCCAAACAAATTTAACTGACTACGTGTCATACTTGTTTTGTCAGATCCAATTAGTAACTTATGAATAAGTTATCCTGGAAATTTTCTAACATTGTTTAAACTATAATGGGATATCTAGCTACTAGTTATTCTTCTTCAGACCGAATTAAGAATCACGCACTTCCCAAAAGTTGCAGTAACGATAAAACCTAATCCTTTTCCGCCATACGTGACAGAAGTTTTCTCTAATTGTCTTTGTCGTACAGTTTCCAACTTAAACCATTGTTGACTCCAAGGCCCCGGCTGGCAAGAAACGCAAATCTCCCCTCGGAAAAGTCTAACAACCACTTGGACCTGGGGTGCAGCAAATTCAAACAAATGCCTTCATCTTCAAAACTTTCCGGAGAAATGTACGAAACGTGCTCACCGAAGCCATCGTAAACGTAACTCTCGCTCGTACCAGCTTTCTTGTGGCGAAATCCCCGGACTAATTCCACTCGATTCCGTAACCGTCGTGTGCATTGTCATGCAGAGGGCTCTTCAAAGAATGGATCCCGATCGGAAGGTACCCGGCTTTCGGTCTCCCTCCACACTGGATAAAATGGTGCACCCAACAACTTATCACTTGCGGAACCGTAAAGGTGCAACAATAACTCTGTGTCATATCTTGATTGTGTGGTTCCCTTTGGAGATTCAGACCGCCCAGCTTCAACATTACATTTCAATCCGGAAAACTGTTCGAAAAGTGTTTATCTTCTTTTTCGATGGGAGTGAAGGCGCACTGATTTGCATACGTGCCTGCTTAACAGTTTGGGGAAATTTTCTTTCTTTGTACATGTTCCGTGTTGTAGGTTGGTCTTCCTTCTGACGAGAATTGGAAAATGGCGAAAGAATTTGCGACAATTGATAGGATTCGTATACACGCTAAAATGGTACTCAATTGAAAATGACTATAACGCCAAAGTAGTCATTTGAAAATGACTACAAGTGCCAAAGTAAAAAATTAATCCTAGGGACGTATGGGGTTACCATACCTTACCGGTCAGACTAAGGCCTGAGTGTCCTCCGCTGTACGTAATAGTCGTTTCCATTCTACTCGGGCCATGGCTGTGTGTCTCTAGTTATGCACTCTCTCTACGAAGGGTCCGCAAATCGTCCTTGATCGACCCACCTAGCTCGCTGCGCACCACGTTTGCACGTTTGTACCAGTCGGATGACTTTCGAAAACCCTTTTTAGTCGGTTTGGTATCCGACATCCTGATGACGTGACCCGTCCACCGTAGCCTCCCGATTTTCGTGGTGTGGACGATAATTGGTTCCCTCAGCAGCTGATGCAATTCGTGATTCATTCGCCTTCTCCAAGTCCCGTCGCGTAGTCGCCGGCTACTAACCCCAATTCAAGGTGTCAAGCGACCCGTGCTGAGGAATGAGTGATCGAGGGGGTGAAAAAGATGCTCGATCTTTAACGGAGCCTGTGGGGTACCTGGGCACCCCCCACAGTAAGCTGTCCCTTACCGCGTTAATGCAGGGCTCTGGCGTGGTGGACATTCTTTCCCGTGCTACTCGTGGGATTTAATCATGAAGTCAAATAAAAATCAGAATCTAGGTGGAAATAGTGGTGGGATCAACCCCTTCGCAAGAAGCGGGTTGATGAGATCTCCGACAAGGAGAAGTGAGGAGATAGGCGCTGGGAGTTGCGTACGCAGCTCAAGCGTGGGTGCTCCAGTCCACTTCCCGGCAAGCCAACCGGTGTAGGTTATGGACGGAGCGTGGTTGTTGAGGGCCGTCAACCGAGGATCCAAAGGACGGTCCGCAATAGAGGTGGCTGAGCAGTAGCTTGGCAAAATCATCGACTTTGCGTCCACTAAGTCGAACATAAGCAAGGACCTGAAAACGGCCTTGCTTCGACTTAGGGCGTCGATCGACGATGCCAAGCAGGAGCACGCGGCACTCGCGTTGCTGACTGCTGCAGCAGCGGAGCCTGCAAATGAGAAAGTGCCGAAGTTTACCCAAACGGAGGCCTTCTCCTTCGCAGGAAGTCCGAATAAGGCGGAAGCGACTGCTCGCGACAAACGGGGCAAGCAATCGCAGAAGCGGGCGAGGCAACCGTCAGGCGAGGAGCTGTCTGGCGGCGCCCGCAAGGCCAGGCGTATAATAACCCCGAAAGCCGGTGGTAACGCTGGAAAGTCGGACCCCAGCCAGGGTTCCCGGAAAGCTGGGAAGGGTGGGCCTGAAAAGGCAGGCCCGTCCCGGAACGATGGGAACAAGGGGTTGCGACCGCTAGTGGGCCCTCAACAGCCACAGAGTAGGGCGATCCAAGGGGAGGACCCCCCTTGGACGAAGGTAGAGCGGAAGAGGAAGAAGAAGGCGAATCCGCAGGTAGTAGCGCAGGACGCCAAGCCAAGGCGTAGGAGGGCAGGTGCCAAGCGCGACGCTATATCGTCATCAAGACGGAACAGTCCAAGTACTCGGACGTCTTGAAGATGATGCGAAGCGACGCCAAGCTTGAGGGTCTTGGAGCCGACGTACGCAGTATTAGACGTACTCGTACGGGCGAAATGATCCTGGAGCTGAAGCGCCAGAAGGAGCTCAAGGGCGCCGCCTATAAGAGGCTGGCAGAAGAGGTCCTTGGTGAGGGTGTGCAGGTGAGGGCTCTGACGCATGAGGCGACTCTGAAGGTCAAGGACATCGATGAGATCACCGAAGTGGAAGAGCTCGTCACGGCACTGCGGCAACAGTGCGATGTGCAGGTGGCCGCCGCAGCCGTTAAGCTACGGAAAGGGCCAGCAGGGACACAGATAGCTTTGGTTCAGCTACCTGTGGCGGACGTCAAAAAGTCCGTTAAAGTAGGGAGCATAAAGGTGGGTTGGTGTATATGTCACCTGACATTCCACGAGCCACCAGAGGTTTGCTTCAGGTGTCTGGAACCAGGACACAAGTCGTGGGACTGCAAAGGCCCCGACAGGCGCAAACTGTGCAGGCGATATGGCGCTGAAGGTCATATGGCCCAAAGCTGCACGAGTCCGCCCATCTGCATGATCTGTACCGGGAAATCCTCGAACAACAGACATCCGATGGGTGGTCCAAGGTGCCCGGCCTTCAAGAAAGCCGCAGTGAACAACAAATCACAGTTCAGGTAACGTAGCTGAACCTGAACCACTGTGATGCGGCTCAGCAACTGCTTTGTCAGGCAGTTTCTGAGTGGGAGACGGATATCGCCATCATATCGGACCCATACCGAGTACCCGCCGGCAACGGCAACTGGGTCGCGGATGGGACCAGAAAAATGGCGGCGATATGGACGACGGGTAAATACCCCGTTCAGGAGTGGTGTCTACTACCTATGAGGGCTTCGTGGTCGCCAAAGTAAACGGGGTCTTCTTCTGTAGCTGTTATGCGCCTCCGCGGTGGCCGATCGAGCAGTTCACGCAAGTGCTGGACCGCTTAACGACCGTGCTAACAGGGCGAAGGCCGGTGGTAATAGCGGGCGACTTTAATGCCTGGGCCGTGGAATGGGGAAGCCGTTTCACGAACCAGCGGGGTCAGATCCTGCTAGAAACACTGGCCATCTTAGATGTCGACTTGGCTAATGTCGGTACCAAGAGTACCTTTTGTCGAAACGGAGCGGAGTCAATTATTGACGTGACCTTTTGTAGTCCTGGCCTAACAAGTAGTTCGAACTGGAGAGTAGATGATGGCTACACTCACAGCGACCACCTGGCGGTTCGCTACAGTATCGACTACAATAACAGCAGACAGCGGATAGAAGAAGAGGCGGCTAGGCCAAGGCCAAGCCCTCGTAGGTGGAAGATATCATACTTCGACGAAGAGGTATTTAGGGAAGCGCTCCGCCGTGAGCGAAACTTAATCGGTTTAGACGGTGACGAGCTGGTAGCGGTGCTCTCACGTGCGTGTGATGCGACCATGCCTAGGCGAGTCCACCCTAGAAATGGGAGGCCACCGGCTTACTGGTGGACCGACGCGATTGCGGACCTACGCCGCGCCTGCCTACGGGCTAGGCGGCGGATGCAGCGAGCACGATCAGAGGAAGAGCGAAACGAACGGCGGGTGGTGTTCGCTGCTGCAAAAGCCGCGCTCAAGACCGAAATAAGAGCAAGCAAAAAGGCCTGCTTTGAGGGTCTCTGTCAGAGTGCCAATACGAACCCGTCACCCCCCTGCAGGATCGTTATGGCCAAGACGAGAGGTGTGATGGCTCCTACAGAGCAATCTCCAGAAATGTTGGAGGGGATCATTGGAGGACTTTCTCCGCGTCATGATCCCAGTCCTTGGCCTCCTTTCGTAGGACAGCCGGGGACTGGGGCTGGCGATGAGGAGAGGGTTACCGATGTGGAACTTGCGGGGATAGCTAAGTCCCTTAGCGTAGGTAAGGCCCCAGATCCGGACGGAGTTCCGAACCTGGCCTTAAAAGTAGCTATTGCAGAGGCTCCCGAGATGTTCAGGTCTGCTATGCAGAAATGCCTGGACGAGGGAGTTTTCCCAGAAGCTTGGAAGAGGCAGAGCCTGGTACTATTGCCAAAGGCGGGGAAACCACCCGTAGACCCGTCGGCATATAGACCAATATGCTTGATTGACACGGCGGGGAAGGTGCTCGAAAAGATCATCCTCAATAGAATGTTGCGGTTCACCGAGGGCGAAAATGGTCTTTCGAGTAACCAGTACGGCTTCCGGAAGGGGAGGTCCACCGTAGACGCTATCTTGTCGGTTACAAAAACCGCCGAGAAAGCACTCGAGCCTAAGAGGAGGGGAATTCGCTTTTGCGCGGTAGTGACTCTGGATGTAAGGAATGCGTTTGATAGCGCCAGCTGGTCTGCTATTGCCGATGCGCTCTTGCGTCTGGGGATACCGGAGTACCTGTACAAGATTCTCGGAAGTTACTTTCAGAATCGTGTACTAGTCTACGACACGGAGGTGGGTCAGAAGTGCTTTCACATAACCTCAGGAGTCCCGTAAGGTTCCATCCTGGGTCCGGTGTTATGGAATGTCATGTACGACGAGGTGTTGAGGTTAGAGTATCCAGTGGGAGTGGTGATTGTCGGATTTGCCGACGACATTACGCTCGAAGTCTACGGTGAAACGATCGAGGAGGTAAAGTTGACTACCAACCACTCGATCAAGGTTGTGGAGGCGTGGATGCGGTCCAGGAAACTGGAGCTGGCTCACCACAAGACAGAGGTGACGGTTGTTAACAACCTGAAGTCGGAGCAGCAGACGGAAATCAGTGTAGGAGACTGTACTATCCTGTCAAAGCGCTCCGTCAAACACTTGGGCGTGATGATCGACGATAAGCTTACCTTCGGTAGCCACGTCGATTATGCCTGTAAAAGAGCCTCCACAGCTATTGCGGCACTGTCCCGGATGATGTCCAATAGCTCTGCGGTGTACGCCAGTAAGCGCAAGCTTCTGGCTAGTGTTGCTACATCCATACTTAGGTATGGCGGCCCGGCATGGGGCACCGCGCTAAGTACTAAATGCTACCGACGGAAGCTGGAAAGTACTTACAGGCTTATGTGCCTGAGGGTTGCGAGCGCGTACCGTACCGTGTCACACGACGCTCTCTGCGTCATTACTGGTATGGTGCCTATCAGCATTCTTATCAGTGAGGACATGGAGTGCTTCGAAATGCGCGGCACAAGAGGCATACGCAGGACTGTCAGGATGGCCTCTATGGTCAAATGGCAGCGCGCGTGGGACAGTTCCACCAAAGGAAGGTGGACCTATAGGTTGATACCGAGGGTAGATAGTTGGATTAATAGGCGCCATGGGGAAGTCACATTCCACCTGACACAGGTCCTTACAGGTCATGGTTGCTTCCGACAGTATCTACACCGTTTCGGGCATGCGGATTCTCCCGAATGCCCAGTGTGCAATGGTTTAGAGGAAACGGCGGAACACGTTTTGTTCGTGTGCCCGCGTTTTCGCACAATGCGTGACCGCATGCTTGCCACATGCGGGGAGGACACAACTCCGGACAACTTGGTCCAGAGGATGTGTAGGGATGAGTTTGGCTGGAACGCCGTTTCAACGGCTATTACCCACATCGTCTGGGAGCTACAGAGGAGGTGGCGCGTGGACTCGGAGAATGGCTAGTCCAGATGCAGTACAAGAGGTGGTCCAGGGGTTCGGAGTCGGCTTCGTAGGTCATACCGGTGCCCTGCGGTCGAGATCGACCCTTACAACGATTAAGTGGCCGCGGAGAGGAAGTCCCGGTAGCGGTGCTGTCGTGGCGTCGGTCTACTGGGTTGGATCCGAGCCCGCGGTTGGAAAGGGGTCCCCGGCAAGGGTCGGGGTAGGTGAGATCCTGCTGTCTGCAACCTACGGGTGCATCTGATAGGGCCTGAAGGGTAGTGATACTCTTCCTTACGGGCAGGTCAGATCGGGTTGCACGTGGGCATCAGTTCTTGATGTCCGCTCAGCAGTAGGGCGCGGGCGGGGTTGACCCTGCCCGCCTTCCGAGGACGAAGGGAGTGGCGAGGACCACTCGGGAACTGGCTAAGCGTCAGCATGCTATCGTGATGGACTCTCCAAAGCGAGTCATCGATGTTCGTTGCTGCAGGCTACGCAGCTAACCTTGTGGGTGCGATGTGCACTAGCTCCTCTCTGAAGCAATACCTTCTTGGTGGTTCCGGAGAGACGTAGGGTTTGGCGACCATAGGAATGGTTTAGTGGGTACGAGGAGAGAGTAGTCCTGGATTTTACTTTTGTTGTAGAAGACGGCCTGTCAGACCTACACTACCCTAACCTTCTGTTAGGGTGTCTGTTGTGCAGATTATCCCCCTATGGTTTAGAAGGAAAAAAAAAGTCCCGTCTTCCATCTGCACTCCGTCGTAGATGGTACGTAACACCTTCCGTTCGAAAACTCCAAGGGCACGTTGGTTCTCTGTATGTAGAGTTCATGCCAATAGAGGGCTACTGGTCTAATCAACGTTTTGTAGATAGATAACTTTGTGTGACGGCGAACTTTTATCTGCTGGTGTCGTTGTCGGCGGTCACCCGTGAGTTCAAGTACACGAGTTCTTCAATCGCCTCGTCGCTATGAATTCGGGGTGGCGGGCGCGGTGATTCCTTCCTGGAGCCCCTTGCCATCATGTAGTTTCGCAAGAGACGAACCAGCCGAGGGCTGAAAGTCTCTTTAATAAAGATAAAAAAAAAATCATGTAGTTTGTCTTCGACACATCAATGACTAATCCGATTCGCCTGGCTTCATTCTTTAGTCGTATATGCGTTTCCGCTATCATCTCAAACTTGAGAGCTATAATATCAATATCATCAGCGAAATCAAGCAGCAGAACGGATTTCGTGAAAATCGTTCCACTCGTGTTTATCCCTCTCTAAAGCAATGTTGAAAAGTCCACCACCTTGCCGTAACGCTTTATGAGATTCGAAGGAACTCGAGAGTGCCCCTGATGCTCGAACTACGCACATCACTCGATCCATCGTCGCCTTGATCAATCGTATGATTTTATCCGGGAATCCGCATGCCTGAATAATCCTCCATAGCTGTTCTCGATCGATTGTATCATATGCCGATTCGAAATCGATGAACAAGTGATGCGTGGGCACGTTGTATTCGCGGCATTTCTGCAACACCATAAACCCAGCCTGTTGAGAATAAACACCGTATCTGGCTGGCGCGACGACAGCGATGAACTTTAGACGAATGGGGTTTTAGACCTGAGCGAACTGGCGCTAACAGAGGGACTCTTTCGGACGAGCTTAAGGAGTAGCGTTCTGAACGATTTGGTAGTTCAACATTAACTGTTTTAATAGAATTCAGAGATGGTATGATGAGACATATAAGTGGTATACTGTTCAGGTTGTAGTAGTGTAGTGTGGGGGTATAATAGATAGGGAGGAATTGTGTAAAGATAAACTCATACAGTCTGCCGCAACGCAGCCTGATATTGCACCACAAACTCTCTTGCAATCGGAGATAGACGGCGGCATAGAATTTGAGAGAGTATGTATCTCGTAGATAGCACTCAGTAGCGTGATCGCGCAATAGTTCCCGCGATCCAACTTGTCGCCCTTTTTGTAGATGAGACGCACGATACCTTCCACCCATTCCTCCGGTAATACTTCCTCCTCCCAAATCTTGGTTATTACCCAGAATAGTGCTCTCTCCAGTGCGGCTCCACCGTATTTTAGAAGCTCGCTTGTTATTTTCGCTTTGTTGTTTTTTTTTTTTTACCGGCTAACCTCCTCCTCAATCTCGTGTAGGTTAGGGGCTGGAAATCTGTTGTCCTGCGCACGTACTCCTAGATCTGTTACCACGTCACCTTCAGTGCATGCGGACGTATGAAGTCTAACATAAATAAAACTGAGTTCACAATACTACGCCATACATTTCGGTTCAGGGCTGCTTCTCTCCAACCTCGGGAATGTCCTATTCCTATTGTCCATGTGCTCTACAACGTCTTGCACCATCCGTATTTCTTGTAAACACAATCTATACAGAGTTGCTATCCGGTACTCTTGCAACATTCCCTGCCTACCGTATCCTTCCGGATAAACAACAGCCCAGATACAAAACATTCTAGACGTAGCAAAACAATCACATAGGGGTGTAAATGTTAACAAGAGATATTTTTGTTAGCCCAAAATGCACAGTTAAATAGGATTAAACGAGCTCACTAATAACTTACGCAGTTCAAACAAACTAGCCGGAATTTTCTTTTACGATCGTAATATTGTGTATATTACGAACCGCCTGAATAACTTGCCTCGGAACATGGTGGGACATTGGGGACTGTGCAACCTATGTGGAACCAACTTTACAGCAAGTCTTTTTATTCGAGACTTACACCACGACACACCACTATAGTGGGACCACGGGCGATGCAAGATGTATCGGATGTTGGACGCTTTGAAATGTGGCAAAAGATAAACTTTTCCGGTGAAAATCTCCCTTTTAAATCTGAAACCACATCGGAAAAGAGCTCGGAGTCTGCTGTAGAATAGAGTGAGTATGTGTCGATATGTGTCTTTACTTTTTAGTTGCCGGAGAATGCAAACTGGTTCAGGCTTTGGGCCCGGAACAAAGTGCTGCCGGCTCAGCTGGAGCAATATTTGAATTTCGATTACAACAAAGAACTGGATGAGATTTTTATTTCATGCTTTTGTGGGTCCCTTTCAGCGTTTGAAACTGATAAAAAATATATTTACATAGGAAATTAAATTTTGTTGTCATCCACCATCCAGAGCCGATGAGTAGGTTAACTTTATCATTGCAATTTAGTTGATTCACCTGAAATACGATTGATTATTCTTATTTATTTTGCAATAAGAGGATTTTTTTTTACACGAATCGTACGTTTATGGATAATACGATGAGTGTTGTAAAGTTTTGAAACGAGTTGCAAGCAATTATTGTTTACAATGACAAAAAATTCATTGGAGTATGATATATAGATGGTATAATTGATTACACTAGTTTACAAAATAAAACGAAAGTCGTGAACTTCTGTTAATGACCAAAATTTTTGAAGCACAATTTAGCGCTGATTTCGAAACCATGCTTCAAAAAATTTTAAGTAGAACAGTTTTTGAGTTTTAGCTCAATATCGACTTTTACAACTTTTTAAAATTTGGAATTTACTTAAATTCAAATATCTTGCATTTTGTTCAACCAATTATGAATCTTTTTTCATTAATTAAAAGCTGAATATAATACCATTCGATCATTTGAATGCAGGTTTTGCATCAGATTGATGAAATTCAAGATATTGGCGAGTTTTGGGGACCATCTCCTTAAATTTCAGCAAATTTTCCAAAAATATATGAAGAAATATATTTTTCTCAATGTGAAAAAACAATTTAACAATTTAAAAGTTCTTTCTCAACGTTTTTTTGACATATCATATGTAGGAGAGTTACAGTAAAAAAAATCAGCTCAATCGGAGCATTGATTATGAAGAATGAAATGTGTGAAGTGAGCGACTTTGCTTAAAAATAGAACAAAAATCGATTTCAAATCATCAACCTTATACACAGATAAAAATAATGAGATTTACACGTCATGTTAATTTCATTTTAGTCATGTAAACTTAGTGTTATGATGGTTTACATGATAAATCATGTAAATTTGTGTTATATCTCATGTAAACACTCAGAGTCATGCTGAATTACATGACATATAATGGAAGTTTACATGACATTTTATGACTTTTACATGATATGTCATGTAAACTTCTGTGATATCCCACGCTCCAATTATGTGCATCATATGTCACAGAATTTTACACTATCTTTTCGATCTGTGTATGGAAAGTCGAAAAAAATCCGCTCTACTGTATTTTTTTCCTTCGCGTTTTCGAACTTAGGGCATGATTCTACACCAAAAATGATCATCAGCTTACCGAGTTCAAAAATGCTGTAAACTAGTGTAAATGACGCGAACGTAATCACTGAAAACTTATAAACTTTTCTGAATTATTGCCACTGGCACTAATTTATTGCTTTGCACTTGTTTAAATTACGAACCAAAACAAACTGAAAATGTCAAACTGTGTAAGTTAACAAGAAGTTCCACGTAAACTTCTTTCGAACCTTCGGCTTCAGGTTCAGAGAAAGTTCACACGCGAACCTGATTGAGCTCTACTAAATGATATCAGAACATTGAGTAAAAATCCAAATATTATATACCCTCTGTCATACTTGCACAAGAAATTAGTAAAGAGCTAACAAAACCCATCCCTGCTGTGGAGGTTATTAAGGCGGAAGAATCCCCCACAGTTAAAATTTTCGTGTCATTTTGCGTTCATTTCGATGCACATATTTGGAGCATCGAAATAAACGCAAAATTGCGTTAGATTTTAAAATTACACGAGCTATATAGCGAGTCGTGTAAAATTCAGTTTCGTTGAAATTTAAACGATTTGCTCAATTTGTATGCTACTGCATTTTTCATTGAAGTTTCATTTTATTTTTCATGCTACCTATCTAATCGAATAAAAATCGATGGACTAGTCCCTTACGTGAAGGAGCGAACATCCTTTGCCCTGTTTTGCCATAAACTGCGCCATCATTCTTGTCTACGATACAAGCGAATTTCAAAACAAAGCACCGGGAGACGCGCAGCGACTGCAGTTGAAAGTGCCGCTGGTGTGGGTGATTTTTTGCCGGATTAGATGGAATTCTTCGTAATCTGCACTTACCCGATCAGCCATTAGTCAGTGTGCACTCACCAACCATCCTAAACCACAAAAATCGCGGCACAAAACTTGCAAACAACGCGTCTTCCGGTGCTTCCCATGAAATTAACTTTCTCGGTCGCTGGCAAAACAAAACTGAAACAGGTAACGCCATTTGCATTGACTCCAAAGCAAAAGTTGTAAATTTACACGACTTGAATTTTATAGCTTTGTTGACAGAAAATCGGATGCTTTTCAATGTATTTTTCAATACAAAGTTGAAAATACAACCTGATAATATTTTGAGTTGATTCAAGAGTAAAATTGCGTGTTTTTTAATGCTCCAGGTATGTGCATCAAATTAAACTCAATTTTAAATCATTTTTTCGATTGAATTCGTTTAATTTCCCAACAACAACGATTTACATATCGTTTAAATTTAAACATTTTTTTCTGTGCCCTATCAGTCAAAGTCGCCGTACAGAACCGGTGGCCACCCCACTACGACTGAAGCAAACGGATGTTGCCACCACTTACGCGCAGAATCTCGAGGCAGCGTTGCCGGACGAGGGTGTGCTCGTGACCCCTTTGGAGGACTACAGTCAAAAAAGTCATCAACTACGCAGCCAAGAGCCCTACCGGATACGTGGAACGGAATCAACGGAACGATTGGTTGGACGCGGAGTACAGAGCGGTTTTGGAAGAGAAGAACGCAGTGTGGGCGGTAATGCTGCAACATGGAACCCAACAGAATATGGAGTGATGCAGACCAAAGTAGAAGCTTTAATGAAACAGGCCATGATTCCAAATCTGTTTTGCGAGGTGACTTGGCAGCTACAGCACCAGACAAGTCCTTCGATCTCATCATGAACGAATTGAAGACTGCCCTGCGAGCGAAAACTGCTGGAAGGCTGGATCATCATTCTCCGTGTATGTTCGGGCAAACCTTTGTTAATGTGAAGCAAAACTGAATTCAGAGCGGAATCCTTGGAGCTTTCAGGCGATTCTAAAACGAGACCACACTTTAAATTTTCAAAATCGTAAATCTGGAGAACCAAATGTCGCAAAGCGCTGAAAAGTTGATCGATTGGTCAGCCGCAGGTGGTGGTTTTGTTACTTATGAAGAACTAGTTTATTTGTGGACGCAGTAGCGCCCGTGGCAAGTGTTTTTTTTTTTCAATATAAACAGTTCATGTGTTATTCACGCTTGAGATTTTAAATGAAAATAACATTACATTTTTCTTCGTTTTGAATAGAGTTTTTATTTGGTTTATTCAATGCAGCTTATATTTACATCTGAAAAATTTCGGTGAAGTCACCGGACACACAAACAGGGCTATCTGTGTTATTTCCAGCAACTGCTGCAATCGGTTTTCTAAGAGTTACAAATTCTTTTCTGCATTAAAAAAATCAAAATTTTCAACGTCTTTTGTCTGTGATTTTTTTCATCAAATGCTTTATCAGGTTGTCACTGGTTTTGTTCTCTGTATCTGATAGTGAAAAATAATTAAAGTGTCAAATATTTAAAAAAATCAAAAATTTTCAACGTCTGTTGTCTGTGTTTTTTTTTTATCAAATGTTGTATCTGGTTGTCTATGGTTGTCACTGGTTTTGTTCTCTGCATCTAATAGTGAAAAAGAATTGAAGTGTAAAAAAAATAAAAACAAATATTTTATTTTTTTTGTGAAAATTTCCCCGCGTGCTGCGTCCGGACAGACAAACACGGCTATTATATACAGTGCTGAAAATTTCATTTCGTCATATCTAAATTCAACCACCTACAGCTCATTTTAGAAGCTGAACCTGAGAATATGGTATATGAAAAACTTGTGCAGCTAGACAAGTTCTGCAAGAAAGTCACGGAAAAAACGATATTTTTCGAATATTTAAGGTAAATGTCACGGACTACCTTCGAAAAATGCCAATGATATTCACGGTGAATATCATTTGGCATTTTTCAAATGTAGTCCATGACATTTACCTTAAATATTCAAAAAATGGCGGTTTTTCCGTGACTTTCTTGCAGAACTGGTCTAGCCGCACAAGTTTTTCATATACCATATGCTCAGGTTCAGCTTCTAAAATGAGCTATAGGCGATTGAATTTAGATATGACGAAATGATTTTTTCAGCACTGATTATATATATGATGATATGCAGTAGACTGGCCCAGATACAAAAATGTCGAAAACATCCACGGGGCACCCTCTAGAATCGTGTCATTGGATGAGAAGAACAATCTGTGAAAGATTCAGCTCAATCGGTTAAAAAATTAGCTGGCGCAAATGAGTTGAAGGTTTGTATGGGATGTTTAGTCCAAATATATGGAAAATTGGATGACGTCCAGTCTCTCATTCAGCACGCGGGTTTAGCGAGTTCGATTTGGCTCAGAATTGAAAGAATGGTAGTTGATACACTAAGCAACAACTTTGCAGAAGATCATATCATGATAAAACTTAATTTAGTTGCGGTTTCAGCTAACGAAATCAGGTTGAGGACATCTTCCCTCGTTTACTCTCGGTTGGTATATGCAGCAAATTTTTGCCATTCGAAACTCGCACACTACAACATAGGTGGCTATGTTGTCCTTCATTTCCATTGCTCACGCACGTGGATGAGTACCGAGACAATGAAGGATTTCATAGTTGCCTATGATGTAGTGCGCAAGCTTCGACCCACAAACACGTTCTGCATATAATACCCGAGAGTGAACGGGAGAAGATGACCTCATCCTACTTTCGTTGGCTGAAACCGCAACTAAATTAAGTTTTATCATGATATGATCTTCTACAAAGTTGTTCCTTAGGGTATCAACTACCATTCTTTCGATTCTGAGCCAAATCGAACTTGCTAAGCCCGCGTGCTGAATGAGAGACTGGAGCACGGTGCTCCATTTACCGTTATTATAAAATAAAATATACCATCAAAACCTGAAACGCCATTCTCTTTATTTATCTATCCTACACCTCTGGGCAAATTTTTAAAATCATCGTTGGGCGAAATTTTGAGTTACGCCCTTTTAAAGGGCCTAACCTCTAAAAAATCGTGTTTTCTATAGAATAACACCACATTTCATAACAGAATCATGAATTAAAGGCATCAATATCATAAATTATCATGAATAATATTGAAATTCGGTAGTATGCATCCATATAAATATCGGTGGAGTGCATTTTCTATCAAAATTAGTCATTTCGCCAACATACGGTAGGTGTTCTTAGGGCCTGTAGAAAACAAACACTTCATCGGTGTAACAATTCAATTAAAAGTAGATATATTGTATTGTGATTCCATATGTCTATAGATGTTCATATTACTCTCAGTCAAGGCGATAGTATTCACATGCATACAGCACCAACATTTCAATAAAGGTTTGGTTTCGGCAAGAAGTTTCGCCTTTTTGAAATGTTAGCACCACGTACACTCTCTATACAACAAATTTGCTTTAAAAACAATAGTCAAAAATATAGGCAACCATAAATTAAACAAAAAGAAATATGTCCGTGTGCCAAATATCTTAAGTTTCAAGAATAGAAAACCAAAATATGGAAAGGCCAAAAGGCAAAAAGTAGGAACAGGCAACACATATTCAAGCATAATTTGCAGGGTGAAAATGTTTTCTTCTTTCAAAATATGTAGGTAAGACCTTTTGTCCCTACTAATTTTACTTTTATTTTACCTTTCGTCTTTCAATTTTTTTTCATTTGTACGTTTTGTCTTCATCAGCTTCAGCATTTCAAAAGGGCGTAACTACTTTTTGATACGGCACCTTCTTATATGGATGTAGATTGCATGTCACCCCTCTAATGTAAGCCATCAAAATAGGAGCATTCTTTTCGTTTAGAAGTGCAATGCCACAGCTTCAAAAAAAAGGTATTGTTTTGGAAAGTTGTTACGCCCTTTTGAAATACTGAGGCTGAGAAGACAAAACATAGAAATGAAAAAAAAACATCGAAAGACAATATTGCGCGTTTAACCGTAGATTATCGGACAAAAATGTTCAAAATCGCTCATAGATCGTCGCCAGTACATCATATCGTGTTCGTGTCTTCTACGATAAGTGCGGATAATAGCTAAGGATTGACCGCGCAGGAGACACCGAAACAGTTAAATGCAACCGCGCATAACTACTTACATTTTTGCAAAACTTTAGTAAAATTAGTAGGAACAAAAGGTCTTACCTACATATTAAAAAAAGAGAGAATTTTCATGCAGCATATTATGTTCGATTATTTGAAGCCTGTTTAGACTTTTTGTCTTTTAGCCTTGTAATGCTTTTGGTTTTCTATTCTTATAAGTTATAACTTAAGACATTTGGCACACATACATATTTCCTTTTGTTTAATTTATGGTTGCCCATATTTTAAAGCAGATTTGCTGTATAGAGAGTGTACGCTCTCCAGACCAATATGTGAAAAGGGCGGAACAATCGTTGAACGCCTCAACTCCTCCCGTCTCTCCTAGGCGTGTTTAAATTCATTCATGCAAATTTATCCTGTTATCAGATAGAGGGGAGACTGCTCTTCCTGTTACTGGCTAGAGCCTACGAGAATAAAGGGAAATACGGTCAGGAGGATCTGAAGAAGCAGATATTTGCAATGGTTGTTACGCACTTTTCAAATGTTAGTATAGATAGAGTTTAACCCTCGAGCAGTCGCGTTTTCGACTACCTACAACGGCACTACGTTCATACTGTGTATCACAAGCGTGCATTTTTCATGGTGCGTGTACTCAGTACACGACGCGACCGCTCCCGGGTTAAATAAGGGCGAAAGTAACATGAGCGAGTTCTCTTCATCGACTCTCTCTTCTTAAAATTAAAGTAACAAGATGCAAGTATGATTGCTCTTTTTGGTCATAAATCGCTAGATTGCGATGCAATCTAGCGTCTAAGTGTGATAAAAATCGATTGAATTTGCATCTTGTCACTTTAATTTGCGGAAGAGAGAGTCGATGAACTGAAATCAATCATGTTACTTTCGCCTTTATTTAAACTCAATCGGTGATAACATTTCAAAAATGCGAAACTGCTTGCCGAAACCAAACCTTTATCTCTCCGACGCAATGTACAACTACTACTGGACGGGAAAAATGCAATTCTTTCCGATAGTGGTTGTTGGTGGTGAGATACGATCTAAAGCTATGAGAGAAGATATTGTGTTGAAGATCAGTTACGTCCTTTTGAAATGTTGGAGCTAGATGCATGCGAATACTATCGCCTTGACTGAGAGTAATATGAACATCTATAGACATATGGAATCACAATACAATATATCTACTTTTAATTGAATTGTTACACCGATGAAGTGTTTGTTTTCTACAGGCCCTAAGAACACCTACCGTATGTTGGCGTAATGACTAATTTTGATAGAAAATGCACTCCACCGATATTTATATGGATGCATACTACCGAATTTCAATATTATTCATGATAATTTATGATATTGATGCCTTTAATTCATGATTCTGTTATGAAATGTGGTGTTATTCTATAGAAAACACGATTTTTTAGAGGTTAGGCCCTTTAAAAGGGCGTAACTCAAAATTTCGCCCAACGATGATTTTAAAAATTTGCCCAGAGGTGTAGGATAGATAAATAAAGAGAATGGCGTTTCAGGTTTTGATGGTATATTTTATTTTATAATAACGGTAAATGGAGCACCGTGTGGAGGTCATCCAATTTCCCATATATTTCGACTGAACATCCCATACAAACCTACAACTCATTTGCGCCAGCTGAATCTTTCACAGATTGTTCTTCTCATCCAAAGGCACGATTCTAGTGGGTGCCCCGTGAATTTTGAAAACTTTTTTTTCGCTTCATATAAAGGTGGCCGGTCTAATATGCAGGCTCCGCCTCCAGAAATTGATGTCAATTGTGATGTTATTTGTGATTCATATGGAACAAAGCCGCAACTCAACGATATTCGGAGCTTAACTGCAGCTCAACTGGCAAGATAAAAGTTGCGTGTTTCTTTTTCAATTTGTCCGTAATGCTGTTCTGCAGCGGTAAGAGATCTTGAAATATGCATGCAAAATAGCCTTCACTGATCCGAAAACGACGCATCATAACTGCACCTACACTATCGTTCAATGCATCTCCTGCGACAATAATGTCCTGGTTTAAGTCAAATAGGTCAGCAACAAGTCTGATTTAAGAAACGTTTTGAATCAATCGAACAATATCTGGCAGCTATCCGTCCATTCCACACTTTACGTTTTTCTACGGCAAGTAATACATGAATTTGCTCTCGAATTCACGGACCACGACTATCGGTGTGGCCCAGTCGGAAAACTTCACTGGAGAAATTATTCTCTTGTCTTGAAGACGTTGAAGTTCGGCATCAACCTTTGGAAGGAACGAAACTGACACTTGAAAATCTTGTCGGGGAGTGTCATCATTTCAATCATTTGAAGCAGACCACAAAAATGATCGAGAAACCCGTTCCGGAGAAATCACTCGTCAACGCCGTTTCATCGAAGCTTGCGAAAAACTTTTTCTATTACACAGTGCATCTCATGGTCGCTTCAAGGTATCCCTAGGGAATTCCACAGGTATCGGAAGGTCTTAGGGGCGTGTTCGGACAACACCGCCGCCCATGCATCTGTTTACCGGTGCTGAACCCTACCACTGTAGCCAGTATACGAGTGCGGCTGCCCATTGTTCCAGACAATCAGTTATATCCACAACGTAGGCTAGTTTGTACAGTATCTGTCCCGTTCAAGTAAATAAAATGTAATTTGTACAATATGTCTTATTCTACAAGTGAAATGTCGCCCCTGAAGAACCTGCTAGTCCAGCCACTAGCACGAACAGGGCGTTTAAAAGAATTTTAGGAGCTTCTCAGGGGGTTCCAAGTGGCTTTAGGAGGACTCAAGGCGCTACAGGGGAGTTTCCGGCCTCCTCAGGGTCACATTAAAAGGGTCAGAAGATTTGAAGGTGTTCAACGAGATTTCTGGGGCACTTCAAGGGGGTCTGAGGAGTATTTTAGGGGGTCTCAGGGTAATTTGCAGGGCATCCATGGAGGTCTCAGGGTGGGAGGTACCAGGAGATATCAGGTATCAGAACATCGGCTCGGATGGCACGTTCTCCGCGCTTCTGGGAGATTTGTGCCTCGCCATTTTAGTTAGCCTGTTTCATCATCTACCCGTCGGAGCAGTGAAAAAGGAAGAGAGAGAAAAATAAAAGGACAAGAATGAGAAAATTGGGTGATAATAAAACGGATAACTTAAGAAAAGGGTTTACCCAATTATTGGAATATAGGAAGTGCAAGCAATATTTGCTGATTACCTTTGAAAATAATCATCTGCTGTAAATCATTCTTACCACAAGCGATTCAACTACAAGAATCCATTTAGGTTTCCATTAAGGTTCAACAAAGTTTCAATTCAGCAATTATTGAGAAGAGAAAATAAAACAACAATATGTGGATCATCAAGCTTGTCTATCTAATTTGGAATAAAAGAGAGTTGTATCAATTCAATTCATTAGGGGTACTCACTAAACAGATTAAATTGCTGCGTAAGCCATGATTTTCTGCTTATTTGAAATGTTTCATGATTTTGCGAATGAAATAATCAAAGATTGCCTTGGTGATCGCGATGTTTAATCAGTTTAATCGGTTTACGCGGTTTAGTGAATCCCCCTATTATTTTTATTTTGTTCAATCAATACAATTTAAGCAATTAATCAATATACAAATATGTGTCATTAATTATTCAGAGATCTTAGGATAGATTTTGACTGTAACTTGGGACAACCCACAAAAAAGCTTGTTGCCTTGATTAATTAGCTTCACAATGGATTCCTCATCAATGCTCATTACAACGCATTCCATTCGCAGGTGGCAAAATTTTCGTTATTTTCCAATACTTGGTATCGAAGTTTACGTTCAAACGAGTTATCATGCTCATAATTTTGTCATTTCCACTTTTATCCATTTTTGGAAAATGAGGAACAGCAAAAAATATGCGCCGTAACTGTGGAATAGGGGAATATGGCTTCACAACGAAATCGTTAATATCACTGTTAGCTCTAATGTCCTCTACTAGGGCAGTCTTCAACCATGACAGGCTAGGTTCGTCACAGGCACTAAACCAACCGATTCCGCGTGTGTGTCCAGAGTTATAAAAGGTTGGAAGAAATTCTCCAGTCAAGTTCTGTTGCCTATCACAAATCTCGCCATAAAGGTTGTGGAAGTAGCCATCATCGACATCTGCATTTTGCCGCTCAATCATGATCATCAATTTGTTCCGAAGTGTCACGCATGGACGCTTGTCATCGCCGTTCGAGGGGGAGTTCGCGGGCTACTTGATGCCTCCGGCTTCTAAAGCTACGGCGCCAACTTTCACCGCAGCCTCCTCAACGAAAGAATCCTCCTCCTGTGAAGCGAGTAGCGCGTGCTCAAGGAACATGTCGTCATTCTGGTAGAGATATTTTAATGATTATATTACGTGCATATTTTATTGTCAATTATAACTTACCATATTATCAGCAGTTTGCTTGTTAGCCATTTGGAAGGTACGAAAATAATAATAATAATAATTTAACAGCAATTTTCACCGAGTTTGAATAAACTAGCAGCAGCTGACACAGAATTTGTGTTCTATCTGTCAGAGAGGAACTAAAAGAGACGATGATTTTTTGGGCGTTTTCTAAATACGTAAGCACAATACCGAACGTATATGCAGCGTATGTGATCGTGTAAACGGTGGAACAATGATAATGTACACAAGTATCTAACGTGCCAGCATTGGTATTCACACAGATTGGACAATTTATTGTTGTATGGATGTTTATTTATAATTGAGTTGTCCAAAAATTGTCTCACGAAACCTAATGCAAGCCTATCCATATACGGGAGAACAAAAGATGTTTACAAAGTTCTTACAGATAGATTAACACGGGAAATCTGAACACAAACCACTACCATACAGGAATTTGGATTGGTCAATACGCAATATCATTGCAGACATACACAGGGCAAAGGCATAAGTACACCTATTTGATAAGGCATAACAATGTGTAACTTCATATGATGGGTCAAATATTATTTGAGAACAGCGAATAAAAAATAAATAACTTTGAATATTCAGATGCATTCACGTGGATGAACCTCAAGCTGATTTGAAGTGTATAATGACGTGTCTGTACATAGTAAAAATAATGTCCAATGCACCATGTAGACCTCAACCCATTTTCACGACCAACCAATTGCAAAAACAGCGATCTTTCCAATTAGCCGAAAACAGACGCAAAAAATAAAGATTGAAGTGTAATACAGACATGTCATTCTCACACTACATACAGTGACCCCACATTTTATGAATCGGCAAAAATGACCACAGTTTATGGATCACTCCATTTGATCAACATGGTGATTCATAAATAGTGTACAAAAATTAAGGTGATTCATCGGTGTGGGGTCACTGTATTCAGCACTCAGAGAGACCACACTAATGGGGATGTATTCACATACTTCGATTTACCAAATGCACTAATATTGAATAACACATACCACACATCAGAGTTCACAAAGTAGTATACATATTGTATACGAATATTATATCGATACTTATCTGTATAGAGTTGATTTTCGAATACAGCGATCACTACTCAGAGATTCAAATGAAAGATTAGAAATAGAAATGTTTCACAATAAATTAAAAAAATACACCGAAACTACTGGCTATATTCACTAAAAAAGTTATACAACTGTGTTTGGACACTGTAAATATTTAGGTTTGCACATATTTTTGATTATTTGCACATTTTCACATAGTTTAAGTTATTATTTTAATAGAGCACTTGCTTCACACTCTTGCCACATGGCTCCGGTTAGCACAGTCCACCTCAGGGTGGGAGGTACCAGGAGGTAACAGGGGTGCTTCAGGCGATTTCAGGGGAGATTTAGGGAGTCTTAGGGACGTTTCAGGGGATCCAAAGGAGTTTCAGGGGGTTCCTGGAGGGTTCAGAGTCATTTCAGGATTTCAGGGGCGCTTCAGACCTGAAGTTACAGTGGTTCCGAAAACTGCAAAAGAGTCATGCGGGTATCTCGAGGACTGGAAGTGTGAGAATGTGAGGACATTAATTTTCAGAAAAGGCTTTTAGGGGCGTTTATAATGTCTGAGGGGACTCGAAACCATTTTAGGGAGTTTCAGAGGATTTTCTACGGGTTTTGAAGGTGTTACAAGTGCGTTTTCGGTGGTTTAGGACGGTCTCAGGTGCGTTACATGGGGTTCGAGGGGATTTTAGAAGGATTCCGGAGGTATTTCAGGGAATCCGCGGTGGGCTTTAGAGTAGTTACGCAGGTATTTTTGGGTGGTTCGGAGTGTCTCCGTTACATTATAAGAGGTGCGATGGGATTTCAGAGGCATTTCTTAAATACAGATTTATTTGTATTACACAGATTTTTCACCCAAGTTTTGTATAGGATACAGATTTTTGAAAAGTGTGATACAAATGTTTCCAAAAATTATCTGGCATCCCTGGTAACTGGTGCGTTTACAGTTTCAGAAGGTCTCAGATGCGTTACATGGGGTCCAAGGAGTTTGAAAGGGATTTCGAAGGCATTTTAGGCATCATCACAGGATTTTCAGACCCTCCTTCACAAAAACCCTTGAAACCCCTTGAAACGCCCCTTAAACATCCATAATCAAAATTCTCCTAAAACTACCTGAAACGCCTTTGAAGGCCTCCAGACCCTGAAATCCTATTAAACGCCCCTAAAACTCTCTGAATGCCTCGTTGCTGGAACTCTTTGAAATGAAGGCAGCTGTAACCCCATGTAACATCATTTAAAGGCTCCTGAGACCCCCCAGAAATGCCCCAAAGCCTATTTTAAAGTCTCTACATACTTAATTTGGAGTACCGTGTTCGGTAATTTTTTGATGAAAATAGAACAGCTGAATACAGCTATACTGCATTGTTTACCTTTTGCAAACGGTTTTGACATTTGTTCTACTGAGCCTCAGTAAAATCGATTACCGAAGCTACCGGAATAGTTCTGCTATTCTATTTTCGTCAAAAAAAGAGCTGAACAGGTAATTCAGGATTGAGTTTGTAAGTTCCCCTTTTTTTTCCTTCTAAACCATAGGGGGAAAAATCTGCTCAACAAACACCCTAACAGGAAGGTTAGGGTAGTGTGGGGATTAGGCCGTCTTCTACAACAATAGTAAAAGCCAGGACTACTATCTCCTCGACCCGCTAAAACACATTCCTATGGTCGCCAAACCATTCGTCTCTCCGGAACCACCAAGAAGGCATTGCTTCAGAGAGGGGCTAGTGCAGATCGCACCCTCAAGATTAGCTGCGTAGCCTGCAGCAACGAACATCGATGACTCGCTTTGGAGAGTCCATCACGGTAGCATGCTGCTGGTGCTTAGCCAGTTTCCCGAGTGGTCCTCACCACTCCCTTTGTCCTCGGAAAGCGGGCAGGGTCGACCCCGCCCACGCCCAACTGCTTGGCAGATATCAAGAACTGATGCCCACGTGCAACCCGATCTGACCTGCTGAAGGCAAGGGTATCACTACCCTCCAGGCCCTATCAGCTGCACCAGAAGGTTGCTGACAGCAGGGTCTCCACCTGCCCCGACCCTTGCCGGGGACCCCTTTCCAACCGCGGGTTCGGATCCAACCCAGTAGACCGACGCCACGACAGCACCACAACCGAGACTTCCTCTCCGCGGCCACTTAATCGCTGTAAGGGTCGGTCTCGACCGCAGGGTACCGGTATGACCTACGAAGCCGACTCTGAACCCCTGGACCACCTCTTGTACTGCATCTGAGCTAGCCATTCTCCGAGTCCACGCGCCACCTCCTCTGTAGCTCCCAGACGATATGGGTGATAGCCATTGAAACGGCGTTCCAGCTAACCTCATCTCTACACATCCTCTGGAATTGTTCGGAGTTGTGTCCTCCCCGCATGTGGCAGGCATGCGGTCACGCATTGTGCGAATACGCGGGCACACGAACAAAACGTGTTCCGCAGTTTCCTCTAAACCATTGCACACTAGGCATTCGGGAGAATCCGCATGCCCGAAACGGTGTAGATACTGTCGGAAGCAACCATGACCTGTAAGGACCTGTGTCAGGTGGAATGTAACTTCCCCATGGCGCCTATTAATCCAACTATCTACCCTCCGTATCAATCTATGGGTCCACCTTCCTTTGGTGGAACTGTCCCACGCGCGCTGCTATTTGACCATGGAGGCCAGGAGGTCTCTGTGGCGCTTCTGGAGTATCTGGAACGTTACAAGGGATCTCAGAGGGCTCGAGGAGCCTCTGTTGCGTTCCAGGGGGCTCAGGGATGTTTGAGGAAATCTCAGAAGATTTAAAGGGGTCTCAGGTACGATCTGAGAAAGAGCGAGATGAACGGCGTGTAGTGTTCGCCACAGCAAAAACCGCGCTGAAGACCGAGATAAGGGAAAGCAAAAAGGCCTGCTTCGAGGGTCTCTGTCAGAGTGCCAAGGCGAATCCGTGGGCCTACAGATTCGTGATGGTCAAGACGAGACTTGTAATGGCTCCTACAGAGCAATCTCCAGAGATGTTGGAGGGGATCATCAAGAGCGTTTTCCGCGTCATGTTTCTAGTCGCGTCATCTAGTAGTTGAAGCCGGCGATGAGGAGAGGGTCACCAATGTGGAACTTGCGGGGATAGCAAAGTCCCCTAGCGTACGTAAGGCCCCAGGTCTGGACACAATTCCGAACCTGGTCTTAAAAGTAGCTATTGCAGAGACTCCCGAGATGTTCAGGTTTGCTATGCAGAAATGCCTGGACGAGGGAGTTTTCCCAGAAGTATGGAAGAGGCAGAGCCGGCTTATATTGCAAAGACGGGGAGACCACCCGGAGACTCGTCGGCATATAGACTAATATGCTTGATCGAGACGGCGGGCAAGGTGCTCGGAAAGATCATCTTCAATAGAATGTTGAGGCACACCGAGGATGTAAATGGTCTCTCAAGGGGTCAGTACGGCTTCCGGAAGGGGAGGTCAACCGTAGACGCTATCCTGTCGGTTACAAAAACCGCCGAGATAGCGCTCCTGTGTAAGAGAAGATGGTTTCGTTACTGTGCAGTAGTGACTCTGGATATACATACCGCTTATTCGATTCGTAATCAGATTCATTGCCTTCTCCCAAAATTTGAGCTCATTTGGTTGAAAATTGAGACTGCACAAGCCCTTGAAAGTTTGTATGGGAATTACTATGGGAAAACGATGTTTTTCATTCAATCGACCGTATCAGTTACTTCCAGAATCGAGTACAAGTTTACGACAAAGTGGGTCGGAAGTGCTTTCACTTAACTTCAGGAGTCCCGCAAAGTTCCATCCTGGGTCCGGTGTTATGGAATGTCATGTACAACGAGGTGTTCAGGTTAGAGTTTCCGGTAGGGGTAGAGATCATCGGCTTTGCTGACGACATCACGCTGGAAGTCTACAGTTAGTCGATTGAAGAAGTGGAGTTGACTACTACCCACTCGATCAAGGTTGTGGAGGTGTGGATAAGGTCCAGGAAACTGGAGTTGGCTCACCACAAAACTAAGATGATGGTTGTGAACAACCGGAAGTCGGAGCAGCAAGCGGTGATCGCTGTATGGTGATGGTCAAATTACTGCGCGCGTGGGACAGTTCCACCAAAGGACCCATAGGTTGATCCCGAGGGTAGTTCATCTCGGCGTGAATGGTATGTTCTATTGTGATGTTGTAAGTGTGGTGTATTTAGCACAGTAAGAAGAACTTATGCTTCCATTTGTTACGGCGTAGGTTATGAGAAAGTTACAGGCTTTTGAATGCATTTTAGATGATTTACTAAGGGTTTTGGAGGTATTACAGGTTTGTTTTCGGTGGTTTGGGAGGGCCTCAGGTGTGTTACATGTGGTCAGAGAGGATTTTAAGGCGATATTGGAGGATGTTTCAGAGGATTTTCGACGGGTTGCAGATGCGTTATGCATGCATTTTCGGGAATTTCGGAGGGTTTCAAGTGCGTTATATGAGAGTAGAGAGGGCTTTAGGGGTGTTCTGGGGGTATTTCTGGAACTTTCAGAGAAATTACGACGGGCTTTAGAGGCGTTACGCAGGCGTTTTTAGCGGTTTCGGAGGGCCTCAAGTGCATTACATAGGGTCCAAGGAAGTTTTAAGGATTTCCGAGATATTCAAGGAAGATGTAGAGAATTTGCGGTGGGTTTTTAGAGGCATTAAGCAGGCGTTTTCGGCTGTTTCGGCGGGTCTCAGGTGCGTTACATGGGGTTCGATGGAATTTCAGGGAACTTAAGAATTTTGGTGAGTTTAAAAGGTGTTACAGATGCTTTTACGGCTTCGGAAGGTCTCAGCTGCGTTACATGGGGTCCAAGGTTTTAAGGGAATTTCAGAGGCATTTATCATTTCACGAAAACTCTTGAACCCCCTTGAAACATTCCTGAAACGCCCCTAGAATGCCCTGTAACTCCCTGAAAGATCCATTATACCATTGAAATGCCCTTGGATCCGTAATCGATTTGAAATACCCCTGGAAATATCTAGAACATCTTCACATGGCTCCAGAAACCCCCTGAAGTGTAGCTCAGATCCCCTTAAAACGTCCCTGAAATGATGTCAAAAGCCCCTAAAGCTCTCTGAACGTCCTTAAAACGTTCCTAAAACTCTGTGAAATGCCTTCAAATGCCCCTGAAACTCCCCTGAGACCTTCCCTAAAATGTCTCTGAACCCCCTTTAATACTATTGAAGCGCACCTGAGATCCCCGTACTTCCATTAAAACGCTAACGAAACCTGACGGAACGCCCTTCCATGGCTCATGAATTCCCCTAAAACAACCCCCTGAAACACTCCTGAATCCTTTTGAAACCCCCTTATTTAAACTCTCATGGAACTTCCTGGTAACTTCCTTGGCCTTATCTCTGATGCTTCGGTAAATACCTGTACTCACAAACTAGATTACCTTATTAAAGCCGTGAATTAAATTACGTATAAATTACCCTTTTTTTAATGCCTTTTTAAATTTATACAGCTCCGGCTTGATTCAATGTTTTAAAGAATTTGGATCTTGAGACCCGTTGATCGTCTCCGTTGAAGCCTCCAGTTATCTCCAAAGATCATGCCCGTGCAGAAGTTGGGGGTGGATCCACCCCATTACCGACGCTTCATACACTAGGCGCCCCTCCGCCTTTTGCCAAAATTGGGGAAAACTTCTCCCTTGGCGCCAACTTCTGTGCACGGGCCTGAAAATAGATACCACAGAAATGCTCCTAAAACCCCATGGAATCCCACTAAAGCTTCCTGAAATCACCGGAAACGCCCTGGAGTTTCTTGAAATCCCATGAAAAGCTCCCTGAAATCCTAATGGAATCCCCTGAACCCTGAAATCCCTGAAACCTCTTGTGAAACTCACTGAATTTCTCTGAAATTTCACATGGTACCCTCTATTTCTCCCCCACTTAAAGACCTCCTACTTCGCCCATTTGCCCCTAGTCGTACTAAAATTTCCTCCTTTACCGATAACCTCAAAGACGTGGCCAACACCATTATCAGTTTATAAATGTTGTGTTCATTTAGTAATTCCTACCGAACAGCACTATACCGCCACAATCACAACTCCGACAAACCACCACCTGTATCTACGAAGAGTGCACGCAAAAGCGACGCATGCGCCTTCACTCACTCCGACATGCGAAGTTCTTTGTAGTACGCGAGCGAAGCATCTGTCAAACTTCGGCCCCCTCCGTAGCTATAGCGTAAGCGTAAACAGGCGTAAACATTGTCCGCCAGGCCAAGCCAGGCTTGGCTGTTGCATACATCGCGGCGCTAGATTCAGTTCCCGTCGGACGTGGTTCCACTTCGGTTCGGTTTCGTTCGTTCTGTGCGGACTCCGTTTGTTGAGTAATAAGGACGACGACGATTTCGTGGTTAAAGAAAGGGATTGAGGGATAACCTACAGTCGATTGTAATGTTTCGGAGAAGCACATGGCGCGCGCCTTTGTGAAGGTATTCAACCCTCGGGAACCACGACGAGAGGAGGGTGGATGATTGCTTCGGTTCGACAGTGTGGTAGTGTTGCATCCTGTTCCCGTTGATGGTGGTGTTGGTGGCATGGAAGTGTGTAACTACTTAACTAGCAATTATTGGGGTGGGAGTTGGGCTGGCGTGGGAGACGGGCGTTGGGACTTTGAAGTCGACATTGAGGCGCGAGGGCGGGCGTAGTAGTAGCAGTGGAAGGCTACTGTTAGGCGATGTGGGGGGAAGGATACAGGGCACGGTACGTTCGGTGAGTTACAAAAGCAAACGTGCTTCGATGGAATCCGACTAGTTTCGCGTCTGCATCCGAACGGTTCACTTGTGGAATTTTCCCGTAATTTCGTCGGTTCGTGGAAAAGCATTGTTTTCGTTCGAGTGTTTTCCGAGAAGAAACAGCTAACGCCCGAGGGTGGAATTGTTTTTTCGCATGAAAATTAACAATCGTCATTCGTTTTAATGCAGTGAAGTTTACATGAAGATGAAAAATTATCACATTCAACCGTTGCGTCGGTAGAGTGAAATTACATTTAAGCTTTTTTTTTCTCCGCTTCATGGTTTGCGTTTACAGCTTTGAAAGCCGAGACTACGGGACTATTGTGCTTGCTCGTCGACTAGAATGGCGACTGGCTTTCGCTTGACGGGACAGAAAAACAACATCGCTTTTGTGCGTTTCACCCCGCCTGAAAGTATGCCATAAATCATAATGTAATAAATTTGTAACAAATTTCTTCGGTCACGCTGGGATGCTTTTTTTCCCGGACGACGACGAAGGAAGCAAAACAGACCGAGTGGTGAATGGATGATTTTGTTTGGAATATAAATTTGCCCTCGCTCTCATCCCTAATCCAATTGTGCTGGTTCAGAGATTTCTCCTGTTCGGTAGAAAGGACACCGACAAAAAAAAAACATAGTGGTGATTCAGGCGTAAAGAAATCCGCAAAACAAAAGGCGCCTAAATATATACTGCTTCGTCACACGTTAAATACGGCATTCAGGCGCAAACAAAGCCCCCGAAAGCGTCATCTGTGGATGAAGGAAGAGATAGTGTAGTGGATGTTCCATTCAGCCGGCGAAGCGGCTTTCCATTAATGTGATTAATGATGTGCGAAAGCGATTAGTGAAATTAGGCAATCCACGCACCCGCCGCCAAGCTACGAGAAGCTTGGAAGCAGGAAAAAAGCGGGCTGGTAGAGCTTACGAAGCTAAAGCTGCTTCGAGTCTAGTCGAGCGTGAAGTTTTCCTCTTTTCCTGCCTGTCCCCCCTATATATAGGTATACCGTCTTCTCATCAGTGAACGTCGATCCTGACGAAGCCGAAGAAGAAGAATAGCACGACGACGATGATGATGATTTTGATGAAATGGTGCGTTTGATGGAAAGTCGGGATGAAATGTGCTGAGTGATATGAACGTTCGAGGATATGGTGTCTTATTTTTTATCGGCAGCCAGTGAAGAAGAAAAGGTTACAAGCTATTACGAGAAAGTCATCTCGGTGATGGAAGATTGTGTTATTTTCGCTCCAGTCGCCGTCTAGTCTGAGTTGGGAGTGTGTAGGGTAGGTAGAAAGGGGAAATCCGGAAGAAGACAAAACTGTGCTGGTAGTTTGTTGCTGTAGAACGAGAAGATTAGAAGAGCTGCTCAACGTGTAGAAATTGGTAAGTTCTTTTTGTTTTGATTGATTGATTGATTTGTCTTTATTAGAGAGACTTTCAGCCCTTGGCTGGTTCGTCTCTCTTTTTGTTTTCATTATTGTCATATTGTACAACAAATCAGGAATTGTGACGAAAATTCGATGGAAATTATCTAACTGATTTGACTGGCTTTCTCAGTCTATGAAAATTCAAAATGACTGGTTTTGTGTTGCCCGACGTTTCGGCCCAGTGTAATTGACCTTTTTCAATTGTGAAATTGTCGTTTTTCGCTAGATTTATGTATACCGCCAGTTTTATATTTGTGCTTTTTGTATAGATTTTTTTTTGTTTTGTGACACGGATCTCTCTTATCTTTCATGTGACTGGTAACCTTCATCTTCGCACTTCAATGCTCTGAAACATTTAGCAAGATGCTCCATACTGAAAGTGCTGTACTAAAGTTAGTTTGTTTTAGATTCTATCTAGGCTACTACTTCTATGATTTTTATTGTCATTATCAATGCTTGCAGCACATTGGAGATGCAGTACAAACATTGAAGCGGCCAGGCCTACTGCTTGGCCTACTGTGCAGCCAGCGCACAGTGGGAACAAAACAGTGCAAACCTACACTAAATTCTGTATCTCACGAACGCATCCGGCTTTTCTAATGAACAAAACGGTTTTAGGCGTAAAATTGTCTGGAGAATCGAATGGAAGTGTTAAAACAGACCGCACGGATCATTATCTTGCTCATTTTGCCCTAATTCCCCAATTTTTATTAAAAAAGACGCGGACACCGTCTTCAGCCAGAGGCTGCACAGACTGAATGAAACTTAAACACTAGACAAGGGACACACGGAGCATGCACCAGTGGATACGGAGAAGAAACTATTCTCACGAAAAGTTTCATCGCCCGGAGCGGGAATCGAACCCTCACCCCATAGCATGGTGCGATTAGAAGCTTGGTGACCCTAACCGCACGGCTACGAGGCTACGCAATTTCCTTGCGAGTTATGGAGCTAATTTCATACAAAACTCAATATATGTGGGGAATTAGGGTAAAATAAGCATGGTAACATTTACGCGGTCACTGCATTTCTAGTCGATTCCCTTATCATAATCCACTAAAGAAAGCCTTCTTAGCATACCACTCATAATTTTCTTGCGAGTAAGGAGCAAATTCCATACAAAACTCAATATATGTGGGAAATTAGGGTAAAATGAGCATACTAACATTCACGCGGTCACTGCAATCACTTCTCATCGATTCCTTGTATCATCATCCACTAAAAAACTCTTGCTTAGCATACCACTCATAATTTTCTTGTGAATTATGGAGCTAATTTCATTAAAAAAAACTCAACATATGTGGGGAATTAGGGTAAAATAAGCATAATAACATTCACGCGGTCACTGCAACCATTTCTTGTCGATTCCCTGTATCATAATCCACTAAAGAAAGCCTTCTTAGCACACCACTCATAATTTTCTTGCGCGTAAGGAGCTAATTTCATACAAAACTCAATGTATGTGGGGAATTAGGGTATAATGAGCATAATAACATTCGCGCGGTCACTGCAATCACTTCTCATCAATTCCTTGTATCATAATTCACTAAAGCTTCTTAGCATACCACTCATAATTTCCTTGCGAGTTATGGAGCTAATTTCATACAAAATTCTATATATGAGGGGAATTAGGGTAAAATAAGCATAAATACATTCATGCGGTCACTGCAATCCCTTCAAATCGATTCTTTACATCTTAATCCTTCACAAAAGTCCTTCAAGGCAAACTGCATTCATGTTTCATAATTGTTTTAGAGCTAGTTTCATATAAATGTTAATAAAAATTGGGGAATTAGGGCAAAATGAGCAAGATAATGACCCGTGCGGTCTGTTTTAACACTTCCATTCGATTCTCCAGACAATTTTACGCCTAAAACCATTTTGTTCATTAGAAAAGCCGGATGCGTTCGTGAGATACAGAATTTAGTGTAGGTTTGCACTGTTTTTTTCCCACTGTGCAGCGTCTTGATATGGATATTGATGCCGCATTAAAGATATTGATCTGGGACATCTTATACAAAGCGCTCAGCATAGTATTCCGAGCGAGGAGAATATCAAAGTCATAACAACAGAACCACATAGCCTATTATTATATCATAATTTATTATTATTAACTTATCAAAGTATTACTTTTTTATAACATGTTTTTTGGGTAATCTTATTTTGTTATGATCAAATTATTGAGATTCATCCACTCAATAACATTACAATAATATACTTTGTTCATTGATCGTTGATCGTATACTTTGTTCTAGACCAAGTTTTGATATGTCCTTACTATTGAAAATGTACAAATATGTGATGATCTATAACACAACAATAAAAAGTTTTCAAATTCACTGCACACAATGAATCATTATTAAGCTTGAAATTAAGTTTGAATCCAATAAAATTTGTTGTTATGTTGGTCTTCCAGGAACATTTTTTTTGTTATTTTGCCGCTTATGACTGACAAGTTTATAACATAATAAGATATATAAATAACATAAAAAATACTGATTCCATTATACAGTTAGCTATTATGCCAAAATAACATATTCTATTATGCAGTTGATATTTTTTCTGCTCTGGATACAGCATAAATGTGAAGTTAATGTCACTCCGTCGATGCTTTTCTTCCTGGAATGGAACATAGGAATTTAACCCTCATTTCCATGCTCGAAAAACCTAGGCATAAGCGCCATTGCTCGATCTCTGAAACGAGAAAAATATAACAATATAGTAAAAATACAGTTATTTTTACCGATTTTAGCAACACGAGGTGAATTTTATGTTGCTAAAATGAGTTATTTTTTTAACGTTTATGCTTTATTTTGGCTTGCATTATAAATATGGACTATTTACAAGTTACAAAACGTTCTCCCTAGGCCAGTGTTATCATGGTAAAACCAGAGCTGGTTACTCAAGGTTTCTAAATTTCAGCGCCCCCTGTACCTTATTGTGAACCATTCCCAAAAAAATGTCCATGCATTATTATTTCACAAAATAGTCGATAAATCAGTATATGATATGAAAAGTTTGGCTCAAAAAGAAAAGTGTTCTATCCAATAAGATCGAAAAAGCTAATAGGAAGAACACGCCGCGATATAGGCATACCCCTATGAACGGAGTGCGAATTCCGAAAAAGCTACCGATCGATAGAATTTGTGATGAAAACAGAACAATACATAGGAAGTCGGGTGCCTGAAACTTTTGCCAGTCTTGGTAAGGTGGTATGAACTACCAACCAAGCCGATCTGTTTAAAAGCACAGGTCGCACGGCAGAAGTTTCATGCATTCGATGTATTCGTGCAATACATGGCCTACTTGCCTAATTTCACCTTCTATAAAATTTTCACACTTGTTCGCTACCTAGCGAATTCTATCATATCTATCATTTCATTATCCACTTTGATCTTTACTCCCTTATACTATGAGTAGAAAGAGACCGATATAGCCACAAAATCGTCAAGTTATTAATAGAATACGGTCGATAAATCAGTATATTTATCCTTAATTCAATTCAAAATTGAGAATTATAAGTGTCTGGAGTATATTGAATATTGAATCTACTGTCTACGTTCTGAAATTGAATCTTAAACTTTAATTTTTCAATCGAAAGTTTTAAGATAAGAGTAAATTTTGTTCTGGAAAAAATAGGTTCAAGTTGTTACCTGCAGTTAGCATTTTTTGGTAGACTAACACGTTAGTTTCAGCAGTTAAAATATCAAAAAAATTGGAAATACCAAAAATCAACAAAACATCAGATAAACTTCGACAAGAAACCTTACCTTTACCGAACTTCAGTAATTCTCATTTTCAGATGAATGTAGACAACCTGAAATTTAACGGAACCACAGACAATAGGTGTTTATCGTAGAACAACATTTAACTAAAACCTGTCGACACTATCTAAGACCTGTTAAAACTATCGATACAACAAATTACTGCAGTTATTGCTATCTGACAGGGATTATTACCATTTATCATTCGCACTCTAGCACTATGAATGCGATCGTTGCGCCATCTCCAAACGGTTGCCAGTTAGGTCCCAATATTAAAATGGCGGTCGGAAGTGTTTACACATATTTTGTATGTCAGGTCAGGTTTAACGTCTGTTATCTGTGACGGAACAAACAAAAAGTGATTTCAATAAAAATAGAAATAAAAATAAGTGTGTATATGAAGAGTTTCATTTAAAATTTCAAGAGGACTTGTATGACCCTCCAGCAGTACTATAATTCTAAAAACTACTTGATGTTCACCCATTCGCTGTGAATATCTATAGCATTTTCAACCGATATTTAATTTGAAAGTCTATTTTAAAGTTCTGGAGGAGCATAAAATTACCACTATATCTGGAGCCAGACTGGTTTAATATATTAGAAACTTTGAATCTTATCTCAATTTTTTAAGACTAAGGGTTAACTGATGCTGCAAACATTGACACCTTAATCTTTCTTAGACTTTATCAAAAAACTTAAAGAGCACTATAACCTGGCGCAAACTATGGAAGTGGTAAAATGTATTTGTTTTTAAAGTGGACTGCCTTGCAAAAAATGACTAATTTTATAAATTTTTATGCTGGTGGGTCGCCAATTTTTTTGAAAATCAAAAGTGGGTGGGTCGCAAGCAAAAAAGTTTGAGAACCTCTGGGTTATGTTGATCGGTGCGAGAGGTCACCGTGTAAAGAATTGTTTTGTGCCGGTGTTTTTAATGTGTATTTTAACATTAGCAAATCCCACCCTCAATCTTCTTGTAGAACTGGTCCAGCCGCAAAAGTTTTTCATGTACCATATTTTCAGGTTTAGTATCTGAAATGAGCTACTCTTCTGCCCTTCCAAAATCACAAAGCAGATTTTTATCTTTAACGATTAGGGATATGAGCGCGTTTTTCCTTTGTGGACGCAACTTTATCGAAAAGCCTAAGAGGTGATATTCTTATACGGACAGGTAGTAATTTTGTCAAAAATTTGTGTAGCCAAAATCGGTAAAAACATGTTGCCAAGTTTTGATCTTATACAAAAGTAACGTTTATCTAAAGGGGGTGGCCAAAATGTTTGGGATAAGCAACTTGTTTTTCTCTCTCAAAAAAGTTCAACAAGCTGAACATTTTTATGGAGTGCATCAATAATTCTCAAATTTTGTCTGTTTGTCAACCTATTATATGTGCATCTTTGGTACAAATTTGGGCTAGATTGGTTAATTTCGCGAAGCTAGAACCATTCTCGTAAAACACTATTTTTAAGACAACCAAATTTTGAACCGTCATATCTCGAAAACCAGTGAACCGAATCGAATGAAATTTTAAACATTTATATCATTATTTCTAGTCGTGATATACAAAGATTTTGTACTTCTGTTCTCAAGATATCCCTTATCAAATATATTGGAACTCATTTGGAATGAAGAAAGAACACATTTAGGTTTTTTTGTATGGTGCTGTAAACTTGACTAATTTTCTTTTATATGGGTGAAATCGTTAAACCGGTATAATTTTAATCATCGTTAGAAAATATTACATTTGATTACGTCGTATCAAGTATCAATATATTATTCAAAATGCTCAAAATTTAATTAAATTTGATTCCTTGGTTTCCAAGATTCCTCCTCTCTCTCTCTCCTCTTCTTGGCGTAACGTCCTCACTGGGACAAAGCCTGCTTCTCAGCTTAGTGTTCTATGAGCACTTCCACAGTTTTTAACTGAGAGCTTCCTCTGCCAATGACAATTTTGCATGTGTATATCGTGTGGCAGGCACGAAGATACTCTATGCCCAAGGAAGTCAATGAAATTTCCTTTACGAAAAGATCTTGGACCGACCGGGAATCGAACCCGTCACCCTCAGCATGGCCATGCTGAATACCAAGATTCATTTCATTTATTTAGTTAACATCATATTCATGATAATACTGAATCAACAATTTGCCGCCATAATACTCGATTTGCAGTTGCAGCTCTCCAACGTCCGTCACGCCCAACACTCGCCAGATCACGCTCCACCTGGTCCGCCCATCGTGCTCTCTGCGCTCCACGCCTTCTTGTACCAACCGGATGGTTAGCAAACACCAACTTTGCAGGGTTGTTGTCCGGCATTCTTGCAACATGCCCTGCCCATCGTATCCTTCCGAATTTGGCCACTTTCTGGATGCTGGGTTCGCCGTAAAGTGCAGCGAGCTCCTGGTTCATCCTTCTCCGCCACACACCGTTCTCCAGCACGCCGCCGAAGATCGTTCTTAGCACGCGTCGCTCGAAAACTCCGAGTGCTTGCATGTCCTCCTCGAGCATCGTCCACGTCTAGTGCCCGTAGAGAACCACCGGTCTTATTAACGTCTTGTACATGGTACATTTGGTGCGGGGGTGAATCTTTTTTGACCGCAGTTTCTTCTGGAGCCCATAATAGGCACGACTTCCACTGATGATGCGCCTCCGTATTTCACGGCTCACGTTATTGTCAGCCGTTAGCAAGGAACCGAGGTAGACGAATTCTTCTACCACCTCGAAAGTATCCCCGTCTATCGTAACATTGCTGCCAAGGCTTGTCCTGTCTCGCTCAGTCCCACCTACCAGCATGTACTTTGTCTTAGCCGCATTCACCACCAGTCCGACCTTTGCTGCTTCACGTTTCAGGCGGGTGTACTGTTCTGCCACCGTTCCAAATGTTCTAGTAATAATATCCATGTCATCCGCAAAACAGACAAATTGGCTGGATTTCATGAAGATCGTACCCCGGCTGTTGAGCCCGGCTCGTCGCATAACACCTTCCAGGGCGATGTTGAATAGTAGGCAGGAAAGTCCATCACCTTGTCGTAGTCCCCGTCGGGATTCAAATGAACTGTATAGTTCACCCGAAATCCTTACGCTGTTCTGCACACCGTCCATCGTTGCTCTTATCAGTCTAGTCAGCTTCCCGGGAAAGCTGTTCTCGTCCATAATTTTCCATAGCTCTGTGCGGTCGATACTGTCGTATGCCGCTTTGAAGTCGATGAACAGGTGATGCGTTGGGACCTGGTATTCACGGCATTTCTGGAGGATTTGCCGTACGGTGAAGATCTGGTCCGTTGTCGACCGGCCGTCAATGAAACCGGCTTGGTAACTTCCCACGAACTCATTTACTTTAGGTGAAAGACGACGAAAGATGATCTGGGATAGCATTTTGTAGGCGGCATTCAAAATGGTGATCGCTCGAAAGTTCTCACACATTAACTTGTCGCCTTTCTTGTGGATGGGACAGATTATCCCTTCCTTCCACTCCTCCGGTAGCTGTTCGGTTTCCCAGATCTTGACTACTAACTGGTGCAGACAGGTGGCCAACTTTTCCGGGCCCATCTTGATGAGTTCTGCTGCGATACCGTCCTTACCAGCCGCTTTGTTGTTTTTGAGCTGGTGGATGGCATCCTTAACTTCCCTCAACGTGGAAGTTGGTTCATTCCCGTCCTCTGCTGCACCAACATAGTCATTTCCTCCGCTGCCTTGGTCCTCCGTGCCAACATTCTCTTCGCCATTCAGGTTTGTCCGTCTGGAGGCTCCCGTCCTTATCCCTGCAGATTTCGGCTTGCGGCACTTAGCCTTTGCGAGATGCGTTGAGCTTCTGATAGAACTTGCGTGTTTCTTGGGAACGGCACAGCAGTTCCATTTTCTCGCTCTCCGCTTCTTCCAGGCGGCGCTTTTTCTCCCGGAAGAGACGGGTCTGCTGCTTCCGCTTCTGTCTGTATCGCTCCACATTCTGTCGGGTTCCATGCTGCAGCATTACCGCCCGCGCTGCATCCTTCTCCTCCAGAACCGCTCAGCACTCCTCATCGAACCAATCGTTTCGTCGACTCCGTTCTACGTACCCGATAGTGCTCTCGGCTGCGTTGTTGATGGCTGCTTTCACTGTACTCCAGCAGTCCTCTAAAGGGGCCACATCGAGCACTCCCTCGTCCGGCAACGCTGCCTCGAGATTCTGCGCGTATGCGGTGGCGACATTCGGTTGCTTCAGTCGCTCTACTTCGTACCGGGGCGGCCGCCGGTAATGTACGTTGTTAATAACGGAGAGTTTTGGGCGCAGTTTAACCATCACCAGGTAGTGATCAGAGTCGATATTAGCGCCACGATAGGTCCTGACGTCGATAATGTCGGAGAAGTGCCGTCCATCAATCAGAACGTGGTCGATTTGCGATTCCGTTTGTTGAGGTGATCTCCAGGTGTAACGATACGGGAGGCTGTGCTGGAATAAGATGCTACGAATGGTCATGTTCTTGGAGGCGGCGAAATCGATGAGACGTAGGCCATTTTCTTCTTTCTGCATTGGCATTTCCTCCAACTACAGTGCTAAATAGCTAGGCTCGAGCGCCAGTCTTCGCCGGGGGTGGTGTTTTAATGGGCGCCCAGGAGATAATATTTTACCTGAGCTTCCACCCCCTGGTTTCCAAGATATGACGGTTCAAAAATTGGTTGTCTAAAAATAGTGTTTTACGAGAACGGCTCTAGCTTCGCGAGCCATTCGAGCCCAAATTTGTACCTAAGATGCACATTGCACATATAATAGGTTGATAAACAGTCAACCTGAGAATGAGTGAGAATTTTTTATGCAGTCCATGAAAAGTTACAGCTTGTTGAACTTTTTTGTGAGAGGAAAACAAGTTGCCTATCCCAAACATTTTGGCCACCTCCTGTATGTTCTCATCTAAGCCTAAGACTACTGCAGGTGAAGCTCTTGGTTTGACAATGGAAATATTCTTAACTTCTTCGAGAAAGAGTTTCTTCGCACCTGTCACAAGTTATACGAATGCAAAAATGATCGTTGATAAAGAAAGTTCTTAGCTTGAGGCTTTGAAAGTGCTCATAGAACACTAGGCTAAGAAACAGAATGTGTCCCAGTCCCAGTTGAGACTAGCGTCATTCATGTATACCTAGTTCTTATTTGTATTTTTACGATTACTAGCTTGCAATATTTTCTGCTAAAAGACAATTTCCAAAATTCACCTATAAACCCCGCTATACCAAACTCATCACTTCACTATACATGTCACCATAGACACATATTTGTGATACCACCATGGCAGATGCCGGAATTAAAGGCCAGCACCCGCGGACGACGCCCCAACATTAAGGGATAAAGTTCGTCCGTGGCCGCTCCTGTGTTAGCTGTTTGTTTACAAAACACAAACAGGATTAGTTTTCGCTGCCTGCTGGCTGCAGGCTGCGCCTCAGTTTTGCCCGGCCCGGTATCTTCGGCAACCGTCCACCATCCTTTCTTGCGATGCGATGGGGTTGTTTGCGCGAACAAACTCGCCCATATGCCACCGTCGGGCTCCGTAAATGCGTTAACGGAATCATAAACATGCTACCGCACCGTTGTTATTGTATAATGTTATTGTTTGCTCTGTTGAACTCTATCCGCCCACACGGCCGACCACCATCATAGGGAAAACGGGGTGGTGCTGCTTTGTTGAATGCCTTGTAGCTACATGACCGCAGTAGTTAGTACCTGGCTACCAAACTGCTTGGTCGGAGAGCATTGGTGTGCAAAGAAACACAATTCAACCCATTCGAACGGGCTACGTTACTTCAGCTTTTTAGTTTTAAGGAAGTGGCTTTTCTTTTCCATTTCTTTCAAAAAAAATCTTTCAATTCCATCAAAACTTCCGAATGTGTATTTTTTATGAAATTTTGCTTAGCATAGCTTTGCTTAGACTGACTTTGCATGTCCGGATGCTCCTCCGTGATTGATATGATGTGGTACTGCACTGAGAGCTAAATAAGCAGGAGCTAGGATATGTGTTAGTATAAGACTGATGATCATTTTTTTATTTACTTTCTGACCATTTGTTCATAGTAAAGAATCTGTCCCAAAAATTGCCGACAAATCCGTATCACTCCATATTGCCACGACCACAGCACCGGCAACCCGGCCTGCGACGTCTGGAGATTCCCTCCATCAACGCTAGGTGCGCCACCGAATAGACAGATTGATTTCAACACTATTGTAGGAAACGTTTACTCCATTCATTGACAATGTTTTGATCTCAATCTGATGTGTACATGATCGTGCTAATTTAGAATCTTTATTTTAACTAAATTGCCTATCAAAAGTAGGATTTATATATAATGAATTGATTAGTCAGTGCCTAATAGTCGTCTCCTGAATTACAGATAAAATTCCGACTAGCAAATGCTGTAGAAGTACCCTAAATGAATCGCTATTTTCATTCGTAACTTGGTAGGTTAGATCTTTACTATGACAAGTGAATTATGCAAAGTAATGTTTCTGATTTCTACAGGTTGAATTTGATGCCTAAAATTGTCATTATTTCTCTAAATTAGAACTATATACTATTATACTACGGTAAGCTATCTATAACACCTCAAATTATGCTAAAGATATATTATATTGCTATATTAATCCCAGCAGCAGATATCGATGAAAATTGGATTGTTCCTTGTGAATTTGGCATAAAAAATGCACTATTAAATGTAAGTAGTACAATAACATGCTATCAGAAAATGGTAATAATGATAGAACCTGTTCCAGCTTGAAGCATTTCAAAATAAAGTTGTTATCAAGAATAGTGCCAAGTTTGTTTCACGCAACATCCTAAAGGTAACTATTTAAATCCATGCCACATAATCATAACTTATCTAAACATGCATTCGATTACAGAAAGAACTAAATGTTATGTGTGGTTGGGAAGCAATTGGACATTTACGCGGTGAAAGCACTGATAGTTTAAGTTTCAGTTTACATATATATATATTTATACCTAACCTCACCTATGCATTACCCAATGAAATATATTTACAGTTTAAAGCTGTACTCAACCGAAGCCCGATGTGTTGAGCCTGCTGAAAACCCAGTGTCCGAAAATCCAATTTGCCTGCCGCCGTAACACTCCAGGTACAAAAGTATCCGGGTCTGTTAAAGCAATGGGCTCAGAAGAGGTTCAGTATCTGCCGCTCTCGGTGGGAAAAGCAACTGACGAAAAATTGCAAGTGCTGGTTCCTGCGGAAAATCTTCAAGTTTTTTTTACAGACTGGACAAGGTTTTGGAAAGAATTACAAGGACTGTCCTTGGATAAACTTATGGAGGAATCTTCGGAAGTACTCCTGTAAGGTTTCTCGTAGATATTCTTGGAGGCATCCTGTAAAAGAGGTTTTCCTGGTACAAGTTTTTCGGGATGAATGCTGGGAAGTACTCCTGGAGGTTCTCTTAGATAGCCCCTGTAACAAATTTGAAAGACGAATCTTTGAAAGAATTCCTGGTGGAAGCTATGAAAAAATTACGGAAAACCTTGAGAAGAATTCCTGAAGACATCTTTGTAAGATTTCTTGGGAGGATTCCTGAAAAAAATATTGCAGAAGTCCTTGGAGGCATTTAACGATGCATTCATGAAAGAGTTATTGGAATAATTTCTACATACATTTATTTGTTCAACATTACATTTAAGACAAGACATAATCAACAATAGTACGCCACTGTACTCGGTTTGTGGCTGCCACTCGCCATCCTCGGTCGCGCCCAATGCTCGCCAGATCACGTTCCACCTGATCCGCCCATCGTGCTCTCTGCGCTCCACGCCTTCTTGTGCCAACCGTATAAGTTGCAAACACCAGCTTTGCAGGGTTGTTGTCCGGCATTCTTGCAACATGCACTGTCCATCGTATGTATCCTTCCGACGTTGGCCAACTTCTGGATGCTGGGTTCGCCGTAAAGTGCAGCGAGCTCGTGGTTCATCCTTCTCCGACACACACCGTTCTCCTGCACACCGCCGAAGATCACGCGTCGCTCGAATACTCCGAGTGCTTGTAGGTCCTCCTCGAGCAGTCCATGTCGCGTGTCCGCAGAGAACCACCGGTCTTATTAACGTCTTGTACATGGTACATTTGGTGCGGGGGTGAATCTTTTTCGACCGCAGTCTCTTCTGGAGCCCGTAGTAGGTCCGACTTCCGCTGATGATGCGCCTCCGAATTTCACGGCTCACGTTGTTGTCTGCCGTCAGTAAGGATCCGTGGTAGACGAATTCCTCCACCTCCTCAAAAGTATCTCCGTCTATCGTAACATTACTACCCAGATGGATCCGGTCGTGTTCGGTTCCGCCTACCAGCATGTACTTTGTTTTTGAGGCATTCATCACCAGTCCGACTTTTGCTGCATCGCGTTTCAGGCGGGTATACAGCTCTGCCACCGTTCCAAATGTTCAGGCAATAATGTCCATGTCGTCCACAAAGCACACAAATTGATCGGATTTTGTGAAAATCGTTCCCCGGCTGTTGAGCCCGGCTCGTCGCATCACACCTTCCTGATCGATGTTGAAGAGTAGGCATGCGAGTCTATCACCTTGTCGCAGTCCCCTGCGAGATTCGAATGAACTGGATAGTTCACCCGAAACCCTCACGCAGTTTTGCACACCGTCCATCGTTGCTTTAATCAGTCTAGTCAGCTTCCCAGGAAAGCCGTTTTCGTCCATGATTCTCCATAGCTCTGCGCGGTCGATACTATTGTATGCCGCTTTGAAGTCGATGAACAGGTGATGCGTTGGGACCTGGTATTCGCGGCATTTCTGGAGGATTTGCCGTACGGTAAAGATCTGGTCCGTTGTCAACCAGCCGTCGATGAAGCCGGCTTGATAACTTCTCACGAACTCATTCGTTTTAGGACGGAAGATGATCTGGGACAGCACTTTGTGGGCAGCATTCAAAATAGTGATCGCCCTGAAGTTCTCACATTCCAAATGGTCGCCTTTCTTGTGAATGGGGCAGATTACCCCTTCCTTCCACTCCTCCGGTAGCTGTTCGGTTTCCCAGATTCTGACTATCAGCCGATGCAGACAGGTGGCCAACTTTTCTGGGCCCATCTTGATGAGTTCAGCTGCTATACCATCCTTACCAGCTGCTTTGTTGGTGTTGAGCTGGTGAATGGTATCCTTAACTTCCCTCAGCGTGGGAGTTGGTTCATTTCCGTCCTCCGCTGCACTGGCGTCGTCGTTTACTCCGTTGCCGAGGTCTCCTGTGCCTACGCTCTCCACGCCGTTCAGGTGCTGATCGAAATGCTGCTTCCACCTTTCGATCACCTCACGTCCATCCGTCAAGAGGCCTCCGTTTTTTCCCTGCATGTTTCGGCTCGCGGCACGAAGCCGTTGCGGGATGCGTTGAGCTTCTGATAGAACTTCCGTGTTTCTTGGGAACGACACAGCAGTTCCATTTCTTCACACTCCACTTTTTCCAGGCGGCGCTTTTTCTCTCGAAAGAGGCGGGCCTGCTGTTTTCGCTTCTGTTTATAAAGTTCCACGTTCTGTCGAGTCCCTTGCTGCAGCATTATCGCCCTCGCTGCGTTCTTCTCCTCCAAAACCGTTCTGCACTCTTTGTCGAACCATTCGTTCCGTCGATTCCGCTCCACGTACCCGATGATGCTCTCGGCTGCGTCGTTGATGGCTGCTTTCATTGTACTCCAGCAGTCCTCTAGAGGGGCCTCTTCGAGCTCGCCCTCGTCTGGCAACGCGGCCTCGAGATTCTGCGCGTATGCTGAGGCGACATCGGATTGCTTCAGTCGCTTTAGGTTGTACCGTGGCGGTCGCCGGTACCGAACATTGTTGATGACGGAGAGTTTTGGGCGCAGTTTGACCATCACCAGATAGTGGTCGGAGTCGATGTTGGCGCCACGATAGGTCCTGACGTCGATAATGTCGGAGAAGTGCCGTCCGTCAATCAGAACGTGGTCGATTTGAGATTCCGTCTACTGTGGTGATCTCCAGGTGTAACGATAAGGGAGGCTGTGTTGGAAAAAGGTGCTATGGCCATATTTTTGGAGGCGGCGAAATCAATGAGTCGTAGGCCGCTTTCGTTCGTCTGCTGGTGGGCGCTGAACTTACCAATCGTCGGTCTGAATTCCTCCTCCTGGCCTACCTGAGCGTTTAAATCTCCTTTGACGATCTTGACGTCGTGGCTTGGGCAGCGATCGTACTCGCGTTCGAGCTGCGCATTAAATGCGTCCTTGTCATCATCAGTGCTTCCGGAGTGTGGGCTGTGCACGTTTATTATGCTGAAGTTGAAGAATTGGCCCTTGATCCTTAACTTGCACATTCTTCCGTCGATCGGCCACCAACCAATCACGCGCCTCTGCGTATCACCCATCACGATGAAAGCTGTTCCCAGCTCGCGTGTGTTGCCGCAGCTCTGGTAGATGGTATGATTACCTCTAAACGTTCGCACCATGGATCCTGTCCAACACACCTCCTGTAGCGCTACGATGCCGAACCCGCGGTCCTTTAGTAGATCGGCGAGTATGCGGGTGCTCCCAATGAAGTTGAGAGATCGGCAGTTCCACGTACCGAGCTTCCAATTGCAAGTCCTTTTTGTTCACTGGGGTCGTTGCCGTTGGTCTCGGTTCGTATTGTTCTCTTGCTGATTTTCCGTTACAATGTTTTTTACAGCTAGCTCGTAGGGCCTGACACCAACCCCCTACTTTTCGGAGGACCATAGTGCACAGTAGAGCTTAGAGTCCTTCCCTGGCACTCGGACGTAGATCAGCCGCCCCTAACATTGAGATCAGACGCTGTTGTGAGCCGCTCCTCCTGGAGAACAGACGCTCAGGTTTACCGGAGCAAACCCCCCCCCCCCTTCCCTGTCAGCCTACGACCAAAGTTCCCACCGGGGTTGGTTACCCGACCTTCCCTAAGATTGCTCATAGTTTCCGGCCGGTACCGCGAGGAGGTAGGGATAGGAGTTGCTGGGCAGAGGCTAGTGGATCACCATGGGATCTGAATTGCGCAGCATACCCAGCCTTTACCGTGCCTAATAATTTCTAAATGTATTAATAAACGAAATCCTGGAGAAATTATTGGAGAAACTTTCTGGAATACTCCTTTTGTTAATTGTGCAGGAAATCTAAAAAAATATTTCAGGAATCCTAGGAATAATTTAAGTAGGAATTCTGTGTGGAGCGGACCTGGTGTGATGGTTAGAACACTTGACTATCACGCTGGGATCGAATCCCACTCCCGACAAACTCGCAAAATGTGAGTTCTTCCTTCGGAAAGGAAGTAAAGCGTGGTTCCCGAGATGAACTAGCCCAGGGCTAAAAATCTCGTTAATACAGATAAAAAAATAAAAAAAGTAGGGATTCTTGGAAATGTTCCTGAAGAAGTCAAAGAAGAAATGTTTTACAACATTTCTGACTTAATCCATGTAAAAGTTATGGAGTAAATGCACTTATCAATTGAACACCCCAAGTTCTTCATACAAACTTCGGTCATAAACTATGAAGGCCCAGTCCAATATTTTTCAAAAATTCTTTCACTACGACACTTCTAAGGGTCCAAATCCTTGTTCTTTTTTCCTCATCCCATGACAAAATTTAATGTTGAACTGTGTTATCTATACTAAAGAAAATTTTTACTGTTTCTAAGATTGATGTAAGCCACATTCACCCAATTTTCCATCGGACAACCGGAACGGTTATGCTCAAAATGCCATAAATTCCATGCTGACTTGCGAAACATCGTTGAGATACAAACCATCAGTCGACAGAAGCAACGCCGAAACCACTCTATCAGGACCCATATCAGATGGAAATAGTAGCCAAAACCCCACCCCCCAAATTTCACCCAAGTGGAAACAATTTTGTCATCAAAACAAAGGCAGCTTCTCCCATCCATGAAACGACTTAGCAGCTCTGCTCGCAGAGCTCACTTCTCGTTGATGCGATAACTGAATACATAGCGCAACGGCAGAGAGATTCACCAGATCCCCTCATCAACCGAACGAGTGACAATAGACAACAGCCGCAGATATTGGGTCGTTGTCGGAAGCATACTCCTCGAGATTCTTACCCCTACCCCAGGCCGAAACAAAGGTCCCATCGTAGGGCTTAAAAACAGCCCTCCTCCATGTGCGTGTTCCCAAACGCCTCCTCTTGAAGATCGGTGAAACCCTTTTGTTTTGCGATTCTGGGAGACAAAACCAAGCAGGAAAAAAAAGCACAAGAGAACGCCTATAAACAATTCAGATAAATATCCCGAGTGCCTTTATCGTCCTTTAAGAAGCTCTGAGGATGAGATGTGTAGGTGCCACGACCACGCAGTCAGTCAGTCAGTCAGTGTCAGCCAGAGAAACTCCTTTGCCGCCCGCCATCATCGCGCACACATAGCATATTCAAGATGATAAGAAGGATAAAGTGTGCGGTAAAGTGTTTGCCTTCCGAGTTGACTGTCGACGACGATGATGGTGACGTGAAAGCGCGACGTTCTTTGCAACCAGAGATAGTTATCCCGCTGTTGGCTGTTGGATGATATCAAGAAGGCACTATGTCTGTCAGCGAAGTAGGTACCTACCACCTCGCAAAGCAAACCAGTGAAATCGTTCAACTAGTTTGTGCCGTTTTCAGGTTTACCCATTCACTAGAAATGAGTTATTCCTATGTGTGACTGCAAGAGTATCGGAGAATGTTTGCCGATGGGACTCTTGAAAGGTTTACATACAGCATCGTTTTTGGGCTTGAGTGCCCCAGTTCCGTATCGGTTAGGAGCAATGGAAGGTAGGTGGAAGAAGGACGAAACCAAACTTCATATCCGCCCCAACATCTAGGTATTCGTTTCTATTAGAGCAACTTTAGCAGAAGTGAAAGCTATTTTGGAATAAATTACGCTAGTGGGAAAATATTTGCGGAAATATTCAGTACCGCAATGGATTGAAACCGTATGTACCGACACACCACCAGGAAAATTTATGATATTTATCGAACCGTTGTCTATGTAAGTTGGTAATAAATATGGTATCTTTCAACTTCAATTGTATAGGTGATTCATAGGACCTATTGTGCCAGTCAGTCCCATATGTAAAAAGAAGGCATTGAGAAAACGTACCCAGAAGTTTTCTAATTCGATTTCCAAGTAAAGGAACCAACATGTTTTGGACACAGCGATGTGCCAATATTTTTTGGACACTCACAGCAAAAACAAACAGAAGTGGGCAACATATATTGGCGTAACGCTGGTGTCCAAAATACGATAGATCCTCTGAAGGGAAAGGATAAATATAAATATTCGTGATGGGACCGACTTGCGAGGTGCCGGCTCCACAGGCACGTTATCCTCCATTTGGGACATTTGTGCTATCGCCATAATAAAATTCTATATCATCATTTGCCTGAGGGAAAAGGTAATGATATTAAGATGACGATGGAAATACGGACAGGTAGGCAAATAGGAAAAGATACTCTAGAAGGGGGTACTAAGTTAGTACTACTAACGCATAAGCATACAACAATGAGTTCAAACAGCGCACTGAAAAGGGCACTAAAGTGGGCCACGAACGAGATACATGAGGAAACTTGCATTCAGCTCCAGTCTCCAGTCTTGGGGTCTCCAGTTAGCCTACTGGTTAAGGCTACGGATCGCCAATCCGGAGACGGCGGGTTCGATTCCCGTTCCAGTCGGTGAAATTTTGTCGACTCCCTGGGCAAAGTGTATCATTGTACTTGCCTCACAATATACAAATTCATGCAATGGCAGGCAAAAAAAGTCCTTCAACTAATAACTGCGGAAGTGCTCAAGGAACACTAAGTTGATGCGAGGCAGGCCAAGTCCCAGTGGAGACGTAGAGCCACAAAGAAGAAGAAGCATTCAGCTCCTTGACCTTCGTCGTGCATTAGGGTCATTATGACCCAGAACGCGATTTAAGGCCTTAATATCTCTTTTGTTAATAAACTTATCGTAATGAAACTTCTTGACTGTTAATATTTTGCAGAAACGAAGAACTTAAAACAAAAAAAAAACTTAAACTGAAACCAAAATGGCGTCACAAAAAAGTTACAAATAATGCATTTGGGGTCATTATGACCCAGAAAATCAATCTCTTAAAGAATGATGATTTTTTCACCAATTCAAATGACCAATGTCTTATTTGATAGATAATTGCGTCAAGAATGTGTTGATATGTTGGAATAGTGGTTTCGGGAACATTGGCCACCGGGAATCTGCTGCATAGGGCACCATGTCGGACATGTTGCGTTCTGGGCCACTTAGAAGGATACTGCCTTCAGCAGCAAAGTTGCTCAGAAGACTATAGGAGCTTTCACCTAGGAAACAGTTTCGTTCGAGAATCACTAACTGCGTGGCGCTAGTGTTCTTAGGAGCTTCCAGGTCAGTCTGAGCGTCCTATATCTCGCGTTCTGAACCACTTAGGAAGATACTGTCTTCGGCAAAGTTGCTCAGAAGACTGAAAGCTTCTGGAACACAATTTAGTTCGAGAATCACTCACAGCGTGGCGTTAGTGTTCTTAGGAGCTGACACTCCTCCGGTAGCTGTTCGGTTTCCCAGATCCTGACTATCAGCTGATGCATACAGGTGGCCAACTTTTCTGGGCCCATCTTGATGAGTTCAGCTGCGATACCATCCTTACCAGCTGCTTTGTTGATTTTGAGCTGTTGAATGGCATCCTTAACTTCCCTCAGCGTGGGAGTTGGTTCATTTCCGTCCTCCGCTGCACTGGCGTCGTCGTTTCCTCCGTTACCGTGGGCTCCCGTGCCTACGTTCTCCACGCCGTTCAGGTGCTGATCGAAGTGCTGCTTCCACCTTTCGTTCACCTTACGTCCGTCCGTCAAGAGGCCTCCGTCCTTATCCCTCCATATTTCGGCTCGCGGCACGAGGCCGTTGCAGGATGCGTTGAGCTGCTGATAGAACTTCCGTGTTTCTTGGGAACGGCACAGCAGTTCCATTTCTTCACACTCCGCTTCTTCCAGGCGGCGCTTTTTCTCCCGAAAGCGGCGGGTCTGCTGTTTCCGCTTTAGTTTGTAACGTTCCATGTTCTGTCGAGTCCCTTCCTGCAGCATTACCGCCCTCGCTGCGTTCTTCTCCTCTAAAACCGTTCTGCACTCTTCGTCGAACCATTCGTTCCGTCGATTCCGTTCCACGTACCCGATGGTGCACTCGGCTGCGTCGTTGATGGCTGCTTTCACTGTACTCCAGCAGTCCTCTAGAGGGGCCTCATCAAGCTCGCCCTCGTCTGGCAACGCAGCCTCGAGATTCTGCGCGTATGCTGAGGCGACATCCGGTTGTTTCAGTCGCTCTAGGCTGTACCGTGGCGGTCGCCGGTACCGTACATTGTTGATGACGGAGAGTTTTGTGCGCAGTTTGACCATCACCAGATAGTGGTCGGAGTCGATGTTGGCGCCACGATAGGTCCTGACGTCGATAATGTCGGAGAAGTGCCGTCCGTCAATCAGAACGTGGTCGATTTGAGATTCTGTCTGCTGTGGTGATCTCCAGGTGTAACGATAAGGGAGGCTGTGTTGTAAAAAGGTAATACGTATGGCCATATTTTTGGAGGTGGCGTAATCAATGAGTCGTAGGCCGTTTTCGTTCGTTTGCTGGTGGGCGCTGAACTTAGCAATCGTCGGTCTGAATTCCTCCTCCTGGCCTACCTGAGCGTTTAAATCTCCTATGATGATCTTGACATCGTGGCTTGGGCAGCGATCGTACTCGCGTTCGAGCTGCGCGCAAAATGCGTCCTTGTCATCATCAGTGCTTCCGGAGTGTGGGCTGTGCACGTTTATTATGCTGAAGTTGAAGAATCGGCCCTTGATCCTCAACCTGCACATTCTTTCGTCGATCGGCCACCAACCGATCACGCGCTTCTGCATATCGCCCATCACGATGAAAGCTGTTCCCAGTTTGCGTGTGTTGCCGCAACTCTGGTAGATGGTATGATTACCTCTAAACGTTCGCACCATTGATCCTGTCCAACACACCTCCTGCAGCGCTACGATGCCGAACCCGCGGTCTTTCAGTAGATCGGCGAGTATGCGGGTGCTCCCCATGAAGTTGAGAGATCGGCAGTTCCACGTACCGAGTTTCCAATCACAAGTCCTTTTTGTTCGCTGGGGTCGTTGCAGTTAGTCTCGGTTCGTATTATTCTGTTGCTGATTTTCCGTTACAATGGTTTTTTTACGGCTGACTCGTAGGGCCTGACAGGGATGCTTTCATAAGGCTGAATTTCAAAAGGCTGAATGTACAAAATGCTGAACACGAAAGGCTGAAAGTAACATAAGGCTGAATTTCAAAAGGCTGAATGCACAAAATGCTGAAATTGCAAAAATGCAAGAAATGAGTTATAGTACTTCTTCTTTTTTTCTGGCGTAACGTCCCAACTGAGACAAAGCCTGCTTTCAGCTTCTATTCGCATTTGAACAGCTATTCATTGAGAGCCTTCTCTGTCAATGACCACTTTGAATTTGTATATCGTGTGACAGGCACGAAGATACTTTATGCTCGCGGTTGTCAAGGAATTTTCCATTACAAAAAGTTTCTGGTCCGAGGGAGAATCGAACCCGTCACCCTCAGCATGACTACCCGTTCGCTAACCAGATCGGCTACATATGTGAGTCCTAGTCATAGAATGTGCTTAGTGAAGAGGCTAATGATGCATATCAACTAACACAAAAAAATGACTGATGGTATATCAATCGGAGATTTTTCCTTCTTTGCGCATGAGCTATTCTTTCGAGTCATGCTGTTATGGAGATTGGTTGCCATTACAACTGCCAACAATGTGATCAGAGATTTTTCCTTCTTTTAAATATATGCTATTCTTTGGAGAAATACTGTCATAGTTATGTAGGCGATCAATAATGCATTTTTTTCTTCTCTGTTCGGAACATAACCACTGCGACCAAAATTTGATTTATTGTGGTATACCCCGTGTCCTTTGTATAGTGCATGTCGTATTACTTTATCACCATTGATAAGTTATAACGTATTCGGTTTTGTTACAGTAGTCATTTTCCACATAATCGCAAGGAAGGATTCAGATTGATAGGTTCCGCTTTTAACACGCTCCTTTTTCAGTCAAAATCGGATCCCTTAACGAAAAAGTCAAGAAATGATACCGATATTGACCATGCATCGGAATCCTTGTCCCTACTGCCTCAAACCAATGAATACCGAATAAAAGATTAGGATTACTAATCCATTTTTTCCTTGGTGCAAGATCCATCTCGGCCAGAACCAAACCGAGACCTGAGGATAACATCCGTATTCTCAATTGGAACGCTCGCACTATAAGGGCGAAAAAACTCGAGCTGGGTGAATTCCTCTCCCAGCACAGAATCGACGTCGGAGTCGTGACGGAGACACGACTTAACCCAACTATCAACTTCTCGCTACCAACACACGTCGTGGTGAGACTGGACCGACAAAACTCCAACGGTGGTGGTGTGGTCGTCCTTATTCGACGGGGCCTGCGCTACAAAATCCTACCTCATCCCAAGACAACCGTCATCGAAGCCATCGGTGTCGAAATCAGCACCCTTCGTGGTGCCGTTACGCTGTTCGCCGTCTACGCACCTAGGCAATGCGTGGACCACAACGGGACATCAAGCCAGTTCATGGATGACCTGCGGAAACTGACCAGCAAAAGAACGGGCTTTGTCGTGGCCGGAGACCTTAATGCTCGCCATTCCTTGTGGCAAAACCACACAAACAACAAGAATGGAACTCTCTTGGCAGATAACCTCAGTTCCGGTACGTGTGCTCTACACCACCCGGACGATCCAACGTTCGTCTCCCCGGCAGGCACAACATCAACACTGGATGTATTTCTGTCGGACCTGCAGCTGACCAAGCCAGTAACCAACCAAGAGTTAAGCTCGGACCACCTCCCAGTCACCTGCGAGCTGAAACGCCAACCGATGTCGGTCCCGCCGGCAATGCGTCGAGACTATCACCGAGTCAATTGGGTGGCATTCAGCCGCCTGGTAGATTCCCAACTACCAGATGAACCGAATCTCCAAACTACCGAAAGCATCGACCGAAACCTGGACGTGTTCGAGAACGCCATCCACTCGGCCGAGGACTCCTGCATCCGGTGGGTCCCAGTGAGATACAATTTCACGAACATCGACGACGATACCCGTCAGCTGATCCAACAACGGAATACCGTCCGAAGGCAGTTCCAACGGACCGGCTGCCTGCTGAAAAAGCTGGAGGTCTCCCTGCTAAACAGCCAGATCAAGGACCGGATGGACGTGATCAGGATCCGGCAGTTTTCGAACCACCTCGGCCAGCTGAGTGACCACTCAAGACCCTTCTGGAAAGTGGCCAAGATCCTGAAGAAGAAGCCTCTCCCCGTACCCCCGCTAAAGGACGACACCGGCGGCATCCTGGTCTCCCCGTCGGAGAAAGCAAACGCCATCGCCCACAAATTGGTCGAAGCGCACAACCTCGGTGCGAACATGCAGAGCCCCCACGAAGCAGCGGTTCAGCAAACCATCGCCCAACTCGAGGCGAACTACGATGCACCCTTCGACGGACAGGTCACAGAGGACGAAGTCATGGCAGCGGTCAAACGGACGAAGAACATGAAGGCACCGGGCAAGGATAACATCTTCAACCTGGTTCTGAAGAAGCTCTCCAGAAAGGCGTAACGCTTCCTGGCGGCGGTCTTCTCCAGATGTCTACAACTGGGCTACTTTCCATCCAGGTGGAAGGTAGGCAAAGTGATTCCCATTCTGAAGCCCGGGAAGGACCCGACCAACGCGTCAAGCTATCGGCCCATCACCCTACTATCAGCAGCTAGCAAGGTTTTTGAGCGCATCATTCTCCAGCGCTTGATGGAGCACATTGAAGAACACGACCTCATCGTTCCGGAGCAGTTCGGATTCCGACGAGGGCACTCCACCGCTCACCAGTTGGTTCGAGTTGAAAACGCCATCCACCGCAACACTGCCCTATCCAACAACACGGCGATGGTCCTCCTGGACGTCGAGAAGGCCTTCGACAACGTCTGGCACGACGGCCTCGTCTACAAGCTGGTGCAGGCAGGATTTCCGACCTACCTGACGAAAATGGTAAGCAACTATCTCGCAAATCGATCTTTCCGAGTCCATTTCGCAGGAACAGAATCCGAACTGCAGGCGGTCCCAGCAGGAGTTCCCCAAGGCAGTCTCCTGGGCCCGATACTGTACAACCTGTACACGTCGGACATCCCGCCACTCCCCGGTGGGTGTATATTGGCACTCTACGCCGATGACAGCGCGATCGTAGCGAATGGTCGCACGCCCACGAACTACAGATCCCGGCTCCAGCAGGGCGTAACGGCCTACGTCGGCTACCTCACGAGCTGGAAAATAAAAGTCAACGAAGCCAAGAGCCAGGCCATCGTCTTCCGGCATCGACCATCACCGAAGCTCCTCCCTCCACCGGACTGCTACAACCGGATCAACGGCCACATTGTTCCCTGGTCGGACGAAGTTGGCTACCTTGGGGTGGTCATGGACAACAAAAGGACCTACCGGACGCACACCGAGAACCTGAAAAACAGATGCATTGGTCTGTTAAAGTCTCTGTACCCGCTGATCTCTCGGCGGTCCCGACTTTCGCGACGGAACAAGTTAGCCGTCTTCAAAACCGTCATCGCCCCCGTGGTGAACTACGCCATGCCTGTGTGGGGAACGTGTGCGGAAACCCACAAAAAGAAGCTGCAGGTGGTCCAGAACCGGCTGCTTCGCCTTATTCTGAACGCCCCCTACGATACTAGGATCAGCGAGCTGCACCGAAACGCAGGCATCAAGACCGACAAGGAACGGATCGAGGAAGCAATCGACGGCTTCATCGAAAACGCTGCTCGATCAGAACACCCGCTCATTCGAGCGTTGGTTGATTAAGATTTTTAAATTTTTTAGGATAAGTAGGTTAAGTAGAATAAAAAATTAAAATTACCAAGTTTGTAAACACACAAACACACAAGACACTCGTTAAGAAACTATATTAAAAAAGCTACATCAAAAGCAACAAACAAAAATCCAAGGCTGAAAAGACAAGACCTGTAACACTTAATCATAAAAATTTATTGTAAACACAAAATGACTGAATAAACAAAATTTAAAATTGGAAAACCCCCTCAACCATTCATCCCTCAGCACGGGTCGCCTGACACCTTGGATTGGGGAGGTATTTTTACCCCCGGAACAGGTGGTCCGTAGTGCTATTCTAAGCCGGCAGCTACACGGTCAATTAATAATGCATTCTTTAGCGCGGATAAACAGTCCTAACGCTTTCCGATTTCGAACATACAGTGATAGACATTCGTTTAGCCGTGAACAAAAAAAGTGTCAGGAAACTCATACAAAAGATTTTATGATAAAACTTTTTTATCGTAGTGATAGTATATCTAGTACAGCTTTATAAAAATGTGATACATTAAACTTACATATACACTGAAACAAAACCGAGGGTAAAAACCCTTCAAATTTCATTTTTTGCCTAGACATTCGTTTAGCCGAGGTAAATGAAAAATTGGTTTTCAATAGATTTTTTGCAATGTCGTGAATATATTTCGAGAATTTACTCCAAGGCATTTAGTTTATGACGTGTTAGCAAGATATTTGACCTTAAAAGATTATTTATTTGTGAAATTCAGAGAAATATTATAAAAAAATGTCCCGATAAGGAGAAGCGACGGTAAACAAATTTATTTAAGAAAACTGATTTCTGTAAACACTCAAACGTAAGCTAGATTAGCAGTTTTGAAAATATGGCACAGAATTATTGTCAGAAATGTTCAAATTATTGCATAAAATGTCATGAAAAAAATAAGTATATTGGTTTTTGGTTGGTTAAACTTTAAAATGGGTGATAAAATAACGACCGTCTTTGATAATTTGATAGCGATTGCTGGCGTATTTTCGGTCCTCGGGTTGCTTATAAAACAACTGTTTTAATTAAAGCCGACGTTTCGAGCGTTTATTCACTCATCTTCAGGGCAAACTACAATTTACATACAAAGTTTGAGTAGTCAAGTCATTTGTTATACAAAAAATTACTCACATCAAAAGTTGTTTTTAGGTCAAGTGGGTTTGGACATGGACTGATAGAACGGCTAACAACATTACACTGTAATTATACATACAAATTTCGGACATAATGACTTGATTCGTTTTTACAATAATTAAAACATTGGACGGAGCACAAACTTACACAGCTTTCACCTAGGCACATCTAAACAGGTTTGAATTAAAATGTCTATGAGTGGAAACGTCAAACGAAAAGATGGAACATAAAGGACGGAAACATTAACAGAAACAGAGAATCACAGCGTGCTGTGACGATGTTCTGCTATCTTTGTCCGTTCGTGATTGAGTGCAGAAGACCCGAGTAAACAACACTTAAATTACTTGTGTCGGTTCTATAGTTAACCGTTTTGGTGTCACAAAAAATGTGACACATTTCAAGAACTTGAAGTGCGTTCAAACGATTGTCCTGTTCTAGAATTTTAGTACCAGGTAAATCGAATCGGTGTTCGTTTTCAATCACATGGACCATCAACGCCGTCTTTTTGAATTCTTCCTCCCTCTCCGTCGCTCTGTTCGGGTCGGAAGATTTCAAATCTGCGTATCGGTTAATGAGAGACCGATGCCCAGAGAGACGGTTTTTCAACTGTTGCGTAGTCCGGGATTATCTGCTAAACAACAACTACTCAAGTTCATTGATAAATCGGTTGATAAACCGATATATCAACAAGAACACAAACACACATGAGAGTAACAGCAGTACACATCCCGAACCAAAAATGTATCGATCTCTTCACCACGTAGAGAAGCTCACGCCGGCTCTCGCAAAAGTCATCAATAGAAACTTCCCCAACGTTCAACTGGGCTTCAAATGCGTCAAAACAAACAGACTGTTGTTTTCGAAGCTCAAAGATGCAACGCCGCAGTTGGAGAAGAGAAATGTGATTTACCGCATTCCCTGCGCCGATTGCGACTGCGCATACATTGGGCTGACTACGCAACAGTTGAAAAACCGTCTCTCTGGGCATCGGTCTCTCATTAACCGATACGCAGATTTGAAATCTTCCGACCCGAACAGAGCGACGGAGAGGGAGGAAGAATTCAAAAAGACGGCGATGATGGTCCATGTGATTGAAAACGAACACCGATTCGATTTACCTGGTACTAAAATTCTAGAACAGGACAATCGTTTGAACGCACTTCAAGTTCTTGAAATGTGTCACATTTTTTGTGACACCAAAACGGTTAACTATAGAACCGACACAAGTAATTTAAGTGTTGTTTACTCGGGTCTTCTGCACTCAATCACGAACGGACAAAGATAGCAGAACATCGTCACAGCACGCTGTGATTCTCTGTTTCTGTTAATGTTTCCGTCCTTTATGTTCCATCTTTTCGTTTGACGTTTCCACTCATAGACATTTTAATTCAAACCTGTTTAGATGTGCCTAGGTGAAAGCTGTGTAAGTTTGTGCTCCGTCCAATGTTTTAATTATTGTAAAAACGAATCAAGTCATTATGTCCGAAATTTGTATGTATAATTACAGTGTAATGTTGTTAGCCGTTCTATCAGTCCATGTCCAAACCCACTTGACCTAAAAACAACTTTTGATTTGAGTAATTTTTTGTATAACAAATGACTTGACTACTCAAACTTTGTATGTAAATTGTAGTTTGCCCTGAAGATGAGTGAATAAACGCTCGAAACGTCGGCTTTAATTAAAACAGTTGTTTTATAAGCAACCCGAGGACCGAAAATACGCCAGCAATCGCTATCAAATTTAAAATGGGATTGATAAAAGCTAAAATAAAAAGTTCTGCATTGAAATAAATACGTGCCCTAATGCCTGTAGAGTATACCTGTTTGATACTACCATTACTAAATGAGTTAGAAGACTGCAAAGCAGTGCTTGCAAAATGAAGCGTTTTCCCCTGGACGAATCAAAATTTGCTCCTCTTTGACCGACGCTGTTCAACCCAGAGCGGTAGCTGTATACCTTCATTGGCTAACATGCTTCAGAAGCAAGTGGGAGCATGAGCAATCAATTTTATTACTGAGAGTGAGAAACGGTGGTTCATATGCGTGGTGGCTCTCTGAATCTTTCTCTTCACCGGCGTATACGGCAATGAATATACTTAGTTTTTAGCCCGTTATTACAGTGCAAATAACATAAACTCAAATTAAATCGATTACAATAGTCACGTACAACATTCCCATACCAACAGAATGATTGTTTTTACAAATTTTGTGCAACAAATAAAGCCACTGAATCATTTCCCCATCTTCACACTCACCGCAGCAACTGAGCATGAACGATCACCAGTCAGTTTGCTTCACAAGCGAACCGACCGATGAGGAACAGCAGTCGCAGTTGGATCGGGTTTTCTTCGCTCCCTTTGCGCATTCGTTCGTAGTGGTTGCTGGCGCTGATAACTGGTCGTTTTCTTCATATTCACTAAATTTCAAGCGCTGCTGCAAAGTGAACCCTGTGTACCCTGTTTATTCAAAAGCAGATGCTCTTACAAAAATGCAAGATTTGGTTAAATAATTGGCTTATTTCATTCAATCTGAAGAAATATGTTATAAATAAGTCTTAGTTGTGAATCACATTCATTTTTAACATGATTTATTTGAAAAGAATGTCTAAATTATGAAACAAGTACAGGTCGGACTCGATTATCCGGAGTCGAGTTCTGGCGCTTCTCAAAATAATATCTCGCGAACGGAATGATGTAAGAAGCTGAAATTTTAACTAATCACTAATCAAAGTTGGTTTGACAAAATGTCAAAATTTCAGCTTTATAGAACCTTCCGTTTCCCAGATATATGTTTGAGAAGCCTCAGTACCTGACTCCGGATAATCGAGTCCGACCTGTAGTTCATGCTAGAAATTTGAATACTTTCGGTGCCATTTCTCGAAATATGAGCCGTCCAATGTATATTATTTCAGCCAGAATACAGTCTAGAAGATATTGGGAGCTATTAGAAGACGTAATAGTAGTAAACGCTGTGATTTATGCAAGTGAAACCATCATATTTCATCAAAACAATACTTAAATACGTGATTTTTTGATGGTTTGTGTTATTTTTTTTTCTGTTAAAAACGTTGTTTTTCGCAAAATTTCAACCTGCTTTGGTCATGAAACTTTCATTAGATTATTTTGAAACACTTCCGATAAAAATAACTACATCAAATCTCAATTGAGAAACATTTAAAATATTATGACATATTTATATGAGATGCATGCAAAATTAATATGGCAACACTTCCAAAAACGATCTAATTCATGATTTACAAGTCGATCTATAATGCAGATCACCATACAAAATGACTTTGTTGGATATTTTTCGAAATTTGATAGTTTTTTATTATAGAATTCTAAAAATTGTACAATTCGGCTAAACGAATGTCTAGGCAAAAAATGACATTTGAAGGATTTTTACCCTCGTTTTTGTTTCAGTGTATATGTAAGTGTGATGTATCACATTTTTATAAAACAGTACTAGATATACTACTACGATAAAAAAGATTTATCATAAAATCTTTTGTATGGGTTTCCTGGCACTTTTTTGAAATTTTTTTAGCCTCGGCTAAACGAATGTCTATCACTGTAGTAACGGAAGCATGTTCGTCCAATGAACCATTAACCAATTAGCGGTAGTGTGCGTCAAATGTCAAACTCAAGCAAAACCAATGCAAGTGTCAGGGCTGAGTGGTCGGCCAACTAGCAAATTTTCATAAAGATCATTATATCAGTGTACGATATGAATGATTAGAGTGTTATGTCTGTGATATTAGTGTTGCCTTTAGGCTCGTTGTTTGAAAACTAGTCGAAACTAGCCCGCCTGACACCAACCCCTTACTTTCCGGAGGACCATAGTGCACAGTTGAGCTTAGAGTCCTTCCCTGGCACTCGGACGTAGATCAGTCGCCCCTAACATGGGGATCAGACGCTGTTGTGAGCCGCTCCTCCTGGAAAACAGACGCTCAAGTTTGCCGAAGCAAACCCCCCTTCCCTGTCAGCCTACGACCAAAGTTCCCACCGGGGTTGGTTACCCGATCTGCCCTAAGGTTGCTCATAGTTTCCGGCCGGTACCGCGAGGAGGTAGGGATAGGAGTTGCTGGGCAGAGGCTGGTGGATCACAATGGGATCTGAATTGCGCAGCATACCCAGCCTTTACCGTGCCAGCGCCTAAATGTATTCTATTCTATTTCTACTATATTGAGCTGGTTGCTTTTGTGCTGCTGTAACTTTTCTACCCTGTCCATGGTAGAATGATAAGCACGATGCCGATGAATGGCTCTTATTCCTTTACAAGTCCGATTGGGGGTCCGAAATGATGTGTTTGAGTTGCCGTTTAGTCGATATCCAAGTTTTCGGGTCCGTTAGAGCATATGCTCAGAAGAGAGTCAGGTGTCAGCCGCTGTCGGGGGGGTTGCAACTGACGAAACATTGCAAGTGCCGGGGCTGGGATCGAACCCATGACCATCCACTTATGAAGTGAACGTGTAGCCACAACACCACGGGCCCCGGCAATGATGATTGCTATTCTCAATACTAGTGATGAATGAAAAACAGTATTTTTTAAAGCTCCCACAAGCAGCGCCGATATGTTCTATTCAGGCCTTCAGGTGTCTCAAGCAATATGAAAAGCCATTTCCAAGGTAGCGCTAATTAAACTCACCCACGTGAAACCATCGGTGTAATTTGTTCATATTTATTCCTTTCTATTTTATACTGACTATAACATCGTGTCACAGTTGCACTCACCCTCGTTGTTTTTTCTGGGAAGCCACAAATTTCACGACTCATCATGAGCAGCCTGTCGTTGCAACACACTGCCATCGCGCGCGTGTTGACAACTCCATGACGTTCCTACCGAGATGTACAAAACGGGACCAATTCGCATTTGCAGTTTTATTTTCTGTCCGGTCAAGTCCAATTACTTTACCGTGGTGGTGTCCTTTGCAAACGCGCTCGCCAGATGGCAGCTGCTGTTGTCACCGTAGGACTTGAGTGCTGTTCGAGTGGGTAGTGAAGAATGTGTAGAACACAACACAGGATGACGACGCGACGATGGCTTCGCAGACAGACAGTGTGAGCGCAATTAGATTTTTGTTCTGCCAACCAACGTTGTGCGAAGGCATTCGTGGGGAATGTGGGGTTAAAAGGAGTTTCATGAAAAAACGTTCGGTTTTCATCTTGAACCATGTGAAAAATGTAGTGCATTTTACGCTGCTTGTCCTTACATAGTCCTGGACCCACTACATACCTCACATCCTTGCGACGATGACAACGACTACGACCACAACAACAACGATGATGGTGATATTACGTGATTTGTCCCTCGGTCTTCTTCTCAGGCGTGGTGTTCCAGTGCACAATGGTTTATTTTCCCATTTTCACGCTCTTAATTAATAGCTCGTAGGGTTGAGGAAATAGAGCAATGGTGTCTTCGGCAAAGTTGACGGGAATGACTTGCGCCATCTTTTGACAGTTAGAGTTTTCGGATCAATCCCCCTAAAAGTGAGATACAAAATTATTTTTTTTTTAATTGTTGAGATAGAGGGTTGACGTCTTCGGCAAAGTTGTAGCATTTTTGATTCCAAACAACTTTTCTGAAGACGTCAATGTTGTAACTTTCACACTTATGGAGATAGAGGTCTGTGTTTGAAAGTTAACCCCAAAAACACGTTTTTTAAGTAAAACACACATTTGTTGAACTTTTAGACCCATATAATGTTCTGCAAAGTTGTATATATTAGTAAAATACGCAACTTTGCAGAAGACATTAAAGCTGTAAGAATTGAATGAGACGAGTTATAGATAAATTTATGATTTTTTCATCCATTTTTAGGGATAAATATCTTTCTTAGGGGCAAAAAGGTGCAGCTGAGGTTACCGTTATCAGAAAGTACATCTAAAGAGCTTTCAAATACGGGTTAGTTTGTCCGTCCACGATCGTCTGCTGAGGAGATATGACCATAATAAAAATGTCATTACTACGATTTAATTGCATTCAAATCTACTTTGACAGAAAAACTCATGGCTACTATGATCAAATAATATGAATCCTTCCCTACGCTTATTTGCACAACAGTCCTGATTGTTTTAAATACCAAATTTATTCTAAAAAACTGCCTTTTTATAAGATTCCCTCTATTTAGTACAAATCCCATTCATTGAATAAAATATTAAGATATATCGGGTTTTCATACGCTCTCACAGAGCCAAACAACTCACGAGTTCTTCTGGAAAACTATTTCAAATTTTATATGAAGAAAGTCATCACAATGAACTTTAACTAAGATTAGACGAAAGTGAGTTTAACTTATATTTCATCATAGTAGCCATGAGTTTTTCTGTCAAAGTAAATTTGATTGCAATTAAATCGTTGTAATTACATTTTTATTATGGTCATATCTCCTCAGCAGACGATCGTGGACGGATAAACTAACTCTTATTTGAAAGCTCTTTAGATGTACTTTCTGATAACGATAACCTCAGCTGCACCTTTTTGCCCCTAAGAAAGATATTTATCCCTAAAAATGGATGAAAAAAATCATAAATTTATCTATAACTCGTCTCATTTAATTCTTACAGCTTTGGTGTCTTCGGCAAAGTTGCGTATTTAATTGATATATACAACTTTGCAGAACATTGTATGGGTCTAAAAATTCAACAAATGTGTGTTTTACTTAAAAAAACGTGTTTTTGGGGTCAACTTTCAAACAAAGACCTCTATCTCCAAAAGTGTGAAAGTTACAACATTGACGTCTTCAAGAAAGTTGTTTGGAATCAAAAATGCTACAACTTTGCCGAAGACGTCAACCCTCTATCTCAACAATTTAAAAAAATTAATTTTGTATCTCACTTTTAGGGGGATTGATCCGAAAACTCTAACTGTCAAAAGATGGCGCTGGTCATTCCCGTCAACTTTGCCGAAGACACCATTGCTCTATTTCCTCAACCCTACGAGCTATTAATTAAGAGCGTGAAATTGGGAAAATAAACCATTGTGCAGTGTGGAGAAGTGCCAAATCATGGTCCATGTTCACACGATGAAATGCGGGATGTCGGCTGGCTAGACCAGAGTTCCGTTGGCACTTGCTCCACTTCCGATTGGAGGCGGCGCACGTCGCTATTTATATACTGCTCCGTCGAAAGCTTACATCGGAGCACATTTTTCTTTGCTCGACTTGGACTTCCCGCTGCCTTTTCCGCCCTTCTTTCGCATCAGGTTCAATGTTTTAAAATTAGTTCTCTACACGTTGATCCGTCATACCGTCTGTGTAGCAGCAAGGTGTGCTACAAATGCGAACAACGTCTGCAAATTCAGCAAAAACCAACTGAAATGTATTTTCTACAAAATATCTTCAACCTTCAACCCACCGCGTTAGGTCAGTTAAAGTCTTGCAAAGAGGCGAACCACTTCTCCACCGTACGGCTGTTTTTGATAGCATTCTGTTTACCCTCCACTGGCAACATGGTTTGACCCAGCCTATTCCACCGAACGCTCCAAGAGATTTTTCCACGTGCTACCTCGACCCAATCTTCGCCTCGCTGGTTTCCATGACATTCGTCGTCGTCAGACAATTCCTGCAGAACCAGCATGCAGCTCCTCTGGTATGGTATCATCTTCAGGTCGTCTTTTTCCTCAGATCCGCAATTTTCTCTTGGAGCTACTCCAAACCATGTGCCCCGGCTTCATCGCCGGTTACCTAGTCGACCCAACAATAACAGCAACAACAACAACAACGACAGCACCATTATCAGTACTCCGGTCCGGGAAGGGGAAGATTGGGAAGCTTATTGACTTTGTTTTCCCCCAAAATGAAGGTTGTTTTAAAGGGGATCACCTCAAATCCGTCGCTGGCACTCGCTTTAACCTCGCTGGTCGAAAATAGAGACGCTTGGCCTGGGTGGCTTGGGGCTTCGGATTATATTGCCTTGAAAGAGCAATCCCCCCTCGAGAAGTTGGGAGGATTGCAAAATGATGTGTTTGTCTTTGCCGGAATGTTGCTTTAGGAATTGCCTCTCAGGAGGCAGGCTCAACTCGTGCCTTCGGTCGGCCGCCGGTTTCAATGTTTTCGGTTATGCTCCGATTGCAGCGCGAACTGAAGCAGAGAGATAGGACTCGTTCCTAGCCTATGGGACCAAGCTATGGGATGGTTTAAAACCATTTGTTTGTTTGCACTACAAAGTGAAAGCGCTTTTTGATGGCGACACGATGACACCGGATGATGGAGTTAATCGCTCGGCACCGGATCAGGATTTTCAAACTGGCTAGGGCGTTTCCTCAGATGCTTCTTGTTTTTGGCATTACATATTTATTAGACGGATTTGGTGGTCTAATTAGGGTATCACGCCACTTGGGCGGTGGCTTCTATATTCGTCCGTTTTCCACTTTAACTCAGTCAATTTTGAACCAATTGACTTGAAATGTTGTACACGGGTAGATACTATACCTATCTCACCACATTCCAAAACTTGTGGCAATTGGTTCAAATTTGACTGAGTTATAGTGGAAAACGGACGAATATAGAAGCCACCGCCCAAGTGGCGGGATTCCCTACTACCGCTACTGATTCTAATTCAGAAGGTATTGGGTTTATCCTCTGGCCCGTTGCTTTCTCATGTATGTTGAATCTTTCTATCTACTCAATTCCCCTTCTCTGAATGTTCAACTCGTGTAGGTACATCCATAAGTTTATAGTCTTCGTTACCCCAACAGAAAGGAATATCTTGCATAGAGGGTAATTCGCCAATTGTTGTACGGTTAGTACTGGCATTTTATTTTTCCGTGCAAATTCCACTTTAGTTGAAAAATATTCAGTGAACGTCTAGATCCACTCATAACCCAAATGTTGAACGCTTCCTTAAGCTAGCTCATCCTAATGTTGGACGACTCTCGCTAATTGTTGAACGGTTCAAGCTATGTTCGTAATTGATGACGTATAACCCGACATAAACCTATCATTGACCTGTTTTTATTTTGACCACCAAACCCAACATAGACCCAACAGTTATCCGATGTGAGTCATCCCGACATCCGATAATTTTTCACTCTGGCGGGATTTTTTCCGGGTTTTTCGTGTTTTGTGCCCAGTTAGACATTTGAGTGACAATTCATTCAAATGAGGGACGTGCATAAATTACGTCACGCAAAAATTGTTCATTTTAAACCCCCCCCCCCCCACTTCCTCTATGTCACACTTTTTGTATGAGACCTCTGAAAGTTTTGTAGTGGTCGTCACACTTTCTTAAAACCCACTTTCTCTATCCCTTAAAAGCGTGACGTAATTTATGAACGTTTCCAGAGAATCGCTTCTCAATTGAAGATAGTTCTAGGGGACTGAAATCGTTTTAAACAAAACTAAATATAAAAACCCTGATTAATCCACCTAGCGGTGATGGCGCCTTCCTCGTGCCTTCGAAAACACATTTCAAAAAACCCAGATTTATCCACCTAGTGGTGATAGTGCCTTTCTCGTCGAATATGTACTCATGATCTTTCCGTCGACGCAATCAATCTTGCCTTAGAGTCAGTGATCAGCCCCAAATCTCTGTGTTTTGGTAATGGACGAGAAGGGGGAAATGCTCATAACAGCGATCTGGGACTGTACCACCCACGAATTTCTGAATCAAGAGAATACTTTATTTAGAAAATCAAGAATTTTATCAAGGTCATCATCGAATTGGGGCACTTATTCCGACGTTATATTCAACGTATGGGCAGAGCTGAAAGTATCAGTCCTTTCAGTTGACTGCTTGATCACATTCACTGGAGGCTGATTCATACCAAGATGACAATTACTAGCCAGGATTAAACTTTTTCCACAGAACACTTTGACAAAGTTTTATCTGTACATTTTATGCTATATTTTATTAACATTTGTTGCAAAATTCATGTAGAATTTGTAATGTAGTAATTTGAATTGCCAATGCTATATCACATTCAAATATCAACCACATTACAGAGCTCGCCCTCCAGCCGCATCAAAATTTTGCGTAGTAATTTAGGACGCAAATAAATATTTAAAAGAATGTTCCGGGCTGATGCGCTTAAATTTTAATTTTTCCATACAACGTTGATCCATCCTACTGTAAATTTACGTCTCAGGAATCTAAAATGGTGTGATTTGATGAGATCGCATTAGTTTTTTAGGTTTTTGGTTCTCTTAACACATATCTATCGCTTGCATTCATTTAGTTCACTTTCGTAATTTCGCTAAAGCACCCAACGCTGCTTCTGCAACACCACCGGTAGCCTCTTATGTAATCTGAGTATATTTTGTATTGCTTACGAGACCCCCGGAAATGATTCCGTAACACTACCGGTATATTAAAATGTGATCTGAGTTTATGAAAACTGTTAATCAGGTTACCCGGAACTAAAAACACTACCGGTAGTAACTTCTGTGGACTGTGCCTATTTTCTTATCATCCATGCATCAGGTTACTGACAAAAAAGCGATTTGATGTACCGCAAGCATGGGTTTGATTCACTTTTATGTATGTCCACTTCCAGTGGGACACCCTTAACTGGTTCCGGAAATTTACATGGTTCATTTTTACATTTGACCAATTTCGGCGGGACACCTGAAACCGGTTGTGGAATACTATCGGTGGTCCCTAACGTAATCTGAGCTGGTTTTCTTGAAAACCTTTCATCAGCTTATCGAAAAAACCGTGGTTTGATGAAGCGCATGCACGGAGTTGGGTTCCCTTCTACATTTGACCACATCCAGAGGGACACCGGGAACCGATTCCGGGACACTACTAGTTATCCCAAGCATGATCTGAGATATTTTTTCTTGGTAACCGTTTATCAGGATACATTAAAAGCCATTTGATGTGTCGCGAATATTTTTTTGGTTCTCTTTTACATTCGGCTACTTTCAGCGAGATACCTCAAATCGATTCCGGAACACTATCAGTAGTTTCTAATGTGGGCATAGCTTATTTTCTTGCTGATCGTACAAATTATCGAAAAGGCCATGATTTGATGTGTCGCATGTATGAATTAGGCTACTTCCGGCGGGACACCAGGAACCGGTTCCGGGATGCTACCGGTTCAGATATGATCTGAGACTATTTTCCTGCTTACCGTTCCTCAGGTTATAGAAAAAGCGGCGATTTGATGTGTCGCATGCATGGGTTTGTTTCACTTTTATATTTGGCCACTTCCGGTGAGACACCCGGAACCGGTTCTGCAACACTACCGGTACAGATATAGTCTGCGACTATTTTCCTATTTATCGTTGATCAGGTTATAGAAAAAGCTGCGATTTTATGTGTCGCATGCATGGGTTTGGTTCACTTTTATATTTGGTCACTTCCGGCGGGATACCCGGAACCGGTTCCGAAACACTACCGGATCAGATATGGTCTGCGACTATTTTCCTGTTAACCATTCATCAGGTTACATAAAAAGCGGTGATTTAATGTGTCGTATGCATGGGTTTGTTTCACTTTTATATTTGGCCACTTCCGGCGGGACACCCAGAACCGGTTCCGGAACACTACCGGTTTAGATATAATCTGCGACTATTTTCCTGCTTACCGTTCGTCAGATAATCGAAAATGCCGTGGTTAGATGGGTCGCATGCATGGGTTTGTTGCAATTTCATATCTGGCCCCTTCCTGGGGTACCGGTCCGGAACACCTAAATGGTCATAACTCCGGAACGGCTGAACCGATTCAAACCATTTTCAATAGGAAACAATGGGACAATATTCCGCGTCGAATGAAAACAAAAGCGTTGAAATCGGATGATATTTACTATCCAAAAGTGAGGTGACATTTTTGTACACATACACACATACACACGCACACACATACATACACACACACATACATACACACAGACATCATCTCAACTCGTCGAGCTGAGTCGATTGGTATATAAGACTTGGTCCTCCGGGGGTTCTATCAAAATTTCATTTTTGGAGTGAACATATAGCCTTTCGGTACACCTTGGTGTACGAGAAAGGCAAAAACTAAAGTGACATGTAGATGAATATCGCACTTTCATACGTTAAACAAAAATCCATTACATGGCACCAGAAATCATATCATTTATGTAGCTTTGATGCTTGCGCCTATATGTCTTAAGGACATATATGAGCGAATCCAAAGATGGCCGTCACAATGGCTGCCTTGCAAATACCGAAAGCACGGATCTCGTCATCTAAACAACAAACAGAGCTGAAAAAGCAATGAGTAGCCTTGCTCACTTGTGATGAACATTGAGTAGCACATGTGACTCCACATTTCTTCCCCATACCAGATATACCCATATTTCATGGTTTTAGAGCCCAGAACTCCATTGAACAGCCACCATCTGGTCACCATTTTTTGGAGTCCACAATTCGTCCCTATATCAAATAAACCCATATGACAGGGATTTAGAGCTTAAAACGCCATTAAACAGCCACCATTTTGAATTTGGTCATCTTGGTGTTTGGGCCACCATTTTGCATATTGCAGTCGCCATTATTGACTCCAGACATCTTCCTTATACCAAATATACCCATATTACATGCAATTAGGGTCTAAAACTGCTTTAAACAGCCACCGTCTTGAATTAAAACTCCATTAAACAGCCTCCATCTTGATTAGAAGCCGCCATTTTGAATTTTAGACCGCTATCTTGAATATTCAGGTTGCCATTTTTGGACTCCGGACGTTTTCCCCATACAAAATATACCCTTCTTGCATGGTTTTTGGGCCTAAAACTCCGTTATAAGCCGTCATCTTGAATTTAGAGCCGCCATTTTGTATTTTAGACCGCTATCTTGGATATTCAGGTTGCCATTTTTGGACTCCGGACACCTTCCTCATACAGATTATAACCATATTGCATGGTTTTAGAGTCAAAAACGACTAGGGACGAAAGTCCTGGGGCCTGACGCACCCCCCCGCTTGCGAGTCAGCCGCGTAGTCGCCGGCTAAGAATAGGACTACTAACCCCAATTCAAGGTGTCAAGCGACCCGTGCTGAGGAATGAGTGATCGAGGGGGTGAAAAAGATGCTCGATCTTTAACGGAGCCTGTGGGGTACCTGGGCACCCCCCACAGTAAGCTGTCCCTTACCGCGTTAATGCAGGGCTCTGGCGTGGTGGACATTCTTTCCCGTGCGACTCGTGGGATTAATCATGAAATCAAACAAATCAAGCAATCAAAATTCAGGTGGAAGTAGTGGTGGGATCAACCCCTTCGCAAGAAGTGGGTTGATGAGATCTCCGACAAGGAGAAGTGAGGAGATAGGCGCTGGGAGTTGCGTACGCAGCTCAAGCGTGGGTGCTCCAGTCCACTTCCCGGCAAGCCAGCCGGTGGAGGTTATGGACGGAGCGTGGTTGTTGAGGGCCGTCAACCGAGGATCCAAAGGACGGTCCGCAATAGAGGTGGCTGAGCAGCAGCTTGGCAAAATCATCGACTTTGCGTCCACTAAGTCGAACATAAGCAAGGACCTGAAAACGGCCTTGCTTCGACTTAGGGCGTCGATCGACGATGCCAAGCAGGAGCACGCGGCACTCGCGTTGCTGACTGCTGCAGCAGCGGAGCCTGCAAATGAGAAAGTGCCGAAGTTTACCCAAACGGAGGCCTTCTCCTTCGCAGGAAGTCCAAATAAGGCGGAAGCGACTGCTCGCGACAAACGGGGCAAGCAATCGCAGAAGCGGGCGAGGCAACCGTCAGGCGAGGAGCTGTCTGGCGGTGCCCGCAAGGCCAGGCGAATCATTACCCCGAAAGTCGGTAATAATGCCGGAAGGTCGGACCCCAGCCAGGGTTCCCGGAAAGCTGGGAAGGGTGGGCCTGAAAAGGCTGGCCCGTCCCGGAACGATGGGAACAAGGGGTTGCGACCGCTAGTGGGCCCTCAACAGCCACAGAGTAGGGCGATCCATGGGGAGGACCCCCCCTGGACGAAGGTAGAGCGGAAGAAGAAGAAGGCGAATCCGCAGGTAGTAGCGCAGGACGCCAAGCCAAGGCGTAGGAGGGCAGGTGCCAAGCGCGAGAAAGGCGACGCTATCGTCATCAAGACGGAACAGTCCAAGTACTCGGACGTCTTGAAGATGATGCGAAGCGACGCCAAGCTTGAGGGTCTTGGAGCCGACGTACGCAGTATTAGACGTACTCGTACGGGCGAGATGATCCTGGAGCTGAAGCGCCAGAAGGAGCACAAGGGCGCCGCCTATAAGAGGCTGGCAGAAGAGGTCCTTGGTGAGGGTGTGCAGGTGAGGGCTTTGACACATGAGGCGACTCTGAAGGTCAAGGACATCGATGAGATCACCGAAGTGGAAGAGCTCGTCACGGCACTGCGGCAACAGTGCGATGTGCAGGTGGCCGCCGCAGCCGTTAAGCTACGGAAAGGGCCAGCAGGGACACAGGCAGCTTTGGTTCAGCTACCTGTGGCGGACGTCAAAAAGTCCGTTAAAGTAGGGAGCATAAAGGTGGGTTGGTGTGTATGTCACCTGACATTCCACGAGCCACCAGAGGTTTGCTTCAGGTGTCTGGAACCAGGACACAAGTCGTGGGACTGCAAAGGCCCCGACAGACGCAAACTGTGCAGGCGATGCGGCGCTGAAGGTCATAAGGCCCAAAGCTGCACGAGTCCGCCCATCTGCATGATCTGTACCGGGAAATCCTCGAACAACAGACATCCGATGGGTGGTCCAAGGTGCCCGGCCTTCAAGAAAGCCGCAGTGAACAACAAATCACAGTGCAGGTAACGCAGCTGAACCTGAACCACTGTGATGCGGCTCAGCAACTGCTTTGTCAGGCAGTTTCTGAGTGGGAGACGGATATCGCCATCATATCGGACCCATACCGAGTACCCGCCGGCAACGGCAACTGGGTCGCGGATGGGACCAGAAAAATGGCGGCGATATGGACGACGGGTAAATACCCCGTTCAGGAGTTGGTGTCTACTACCTATGAGGGCTTCGTGGTCGCCAAAGTAAACGGGGTCTTCTTCTGTAGCTGTTATGCGCCTCCGCGGTGGCCGATCGAGCAGTTCACGCAAATGCTGGACCGCTTAACGACCGTGCTAACAGGGCGAAGGCCGGTGGTAATAGCGGGCGACTTTAATGCCTGGGCCGTGGAATGGGGAAGCCGTTTCACGAACCAGCGGGGTCAGATCCTGCTAGAAACACTGGCCATCTTAGATGTCGACTTGGCTAATGTCGGTACCAAGAGTACCTTTAGTCGGAATGGAGCGGAGTCAATTATTGACGTGACCTTTTGCAGTCCTGGCCTAACAAGTAGTTCGAACTGGAGAGTAGATGATGGCTACACTCACAGCGACCACCTGGCGGTTCGCTACAGTATCGACTACAATAACAGCAGACAGCGGATAGAAGAAGAGGCGGCTAGGCCAAGGCCAAGCCCTCGCAGGTGGAAGACATCATACTTCGACGAAGGGGTATTTAGGGAGGCGCTCCGCCGTGAGCGAAACTTAATCGGTTTAGACGGCGACGAGCTGGTAGCGGTGCTCTCACGTGCGTGTGATGCGACCATGCCTAGGCGAGTCCACCCTAGAAATGGGAGGCCACCGGCTTACTGGTGGACCGACGCGATTGCGGACCTGCGCCGCGCCTGCCTACGGGCTAGGCGGCGGATGCAGCGAGCACGATCAGAGGAAGAGCGAAACGAACGGCGGGTGGTGTTCGCCGCTGCAAAAGCCGCGCTTAAGACCGAGATAAGAGCAAGCAAAAAGGCCTGCTTTGAGGGTCTCTGTCAGAGTGCCAATACGAACCCGTGGGGTGACGCCTACAGGATCGTTATGGCCAAGACGAGAGGTGTGATGGCTCCTACAGAGCAATCTCCAGAGATGTTGGAGGGGATCATTGGAGGACTTTTTCCGCGTCATGATCCTAGTCCTTGGCCTCCTTTCGTAGGACAGCCGGGGACTGGGGCTGGCGATGAGGAGAGGGTCACCGATGTGGAACTTGCGGGGGTAGCTAAGTCCCTTAGCGTAGGTAAGGCCCCAGGTCCGGACGGAGTTCCGAACCTGGCCTTAAAAGTAGCTATTGCAGAGGCTCCCGAGATGTTCAGGTCTGCTATGCAGAAATGCCTGGACGAGGGAGTTTTCCCAGAAGCTTGGAAGAGGCAGAGCCTGGTACTATTGCCAAAGGCGGGGAAACCACCCGGAGACCCGTCGGCATATAGACCAATATGCTTGATTGACACGGCGGGGAAGGTGCTCGAAAAGATCATCCTCAATAGAATGTTGCGGTTCACCGAGGGCGAAAATGGTCTTTCGAGTAACCAGTACGGCTTCCGGAAGGGGAGGTCCACCGTAGACGCTATCTTGTCGGTTACAAAAACCGCCGAGAAAGCACTCGAGCCTAAGAGGAGGGGAATTCGCTTTTGCGCGGTAGTGACTCTGGATGTAAGGAATGCGTTTAATAGCGCCAGCTGGTCTGCTATTGCCGATGCGCTCTTGCGTCTGGGGATACCGGAGTACCTGTACAAGATTCTCGGAAGTTACTTTCAGAATCGTGTACTAGTCTACGACACGGAGGTGGGTCGGAAGTGCTTTCACATAACCTCAGGAGTCCCGCAAGGTTCCATCCTGGGTCCGGTGTTATGGAATGTCATGTACGACGAGGTGTTGAGGTTAGAGTATCCAGTGGGAGTGGTGATTGTCGGATTTGCCGACGACATTACGCTCGAAGTCTACGGTGAAACGATCGAGGAGGTAAAGTTGACTACCAACCACTCGATCAAGGTTGTGGAGGCGTGGATGCGGTCCAGGAAACTGGAGCTGGCTCACCACAAGACAGAGGTGACGGTTGTTAACAACCTGAAGTCGGAGCAGCAGACGGAGATCAGTGTAGGAGACTGTACTATCCTGTCAAAGCGCTCCGTCAAACACTTGGGCGTGATGATCGACGATAAGCTTACCTTCGGTAGCCACGTCGATTATGCCTGTAAAAGAGCCTCCACAGCTATTGCGGCACTGTCCCGGATGATGTCCAATAGCTCTGCGGTGTACGCCAGTAAGCGCAAGCTTCTGGCTAGTGTTGCTACATCCATACTTAGGTATGGCGGCCCGGCGTGGGGCACCGCGCTAAGTACTAAATGCTACCGACGGAAGCTGGAAAGTACTTACAGGCTTATGTGCCTGAGGGTTGCGAGCGCGTACCGTACCGTATCACACGACGCTCTCTGCGTCATTACTGGTATGGTGCCTATCAGCATTCTTATCAGTGAGGACATGGAGTGCTTCGAAATGCGCGGCACAAGAGGCATACGCAGGACTGTCAGGATGGCCTCTATGGTCAAATGGCAGCGCGCGTGGGACAGCTCCACTAAAGGAAGGTGGACCTATAGGTTGATACCGAGGGTAGATAGTTGGATTAATAGGCGCCATGGGGAAGTCACATTCCACCTGACACAGGTCCTTACAGGTCATGGTTGCTTCCGACAGTATCTACACCGTTTCGGGCATGCGGATTCTCCCGAATGCCCAGTGTGCAATGGTTTAGAGGAAACGGCGGAACACGTTTTGTTCGTGTGCCCGCGTTTTCGCACAATGCGTGACCGCATGCTTGCCACATGCGGGGAAGACACAACTCCGGACAACTTGGTCCAGAGGATGTGTAGGGATGAGTTTGGCTGGAACGCCGTTTCAACGGCTATTACCCACATCGTCTGGGAGCTACAGAGGAGGTGGCGCGTGGACTCGGAGAATGGCTAGTCCAGATGCAGTACAAGAGGTGGTCCAGGGGTTCGGAGTCGGCTTCGTAGGTCATACCGGTGCCCTGCGGTCGAGATCGACCCTTACAACGATTAAGTGGCCGCGGAGAGGAAGTCCCGGTAGCGGTGCTGTCGTGGCGTCGGTCTACTGGGTTGGATCCGAGCCCGCGGTTGGAAAGGGGTCCCCGGCAAGGGTCGGGGTAGGTGAGATCCTGCTGTCTGCAACCTACGGGTGCATCTGATAGGGCCTGAAGGGTAGTGATACCCTTCCTTGCGGGCAGGTCAGATCGGGTTGCACGTGGGCATCAGTTCTTGATGTCCGCTCAGCAGTAGGGCGCGGGCGGGGTTGACCCTGCCCGCCTTCCGAGGACAAAGGGAGTGGCGAGGACCACTCGGGAAACTGGCTAAGTGCCAGCATGCTACCGTGATGGACTCTCCAAAGCGAGTCATCGATGTTCGTTGCTGCAGGCTACGCAGCTAACCTTGTGGGTGCGATGTGCACTAGCCCCTCTCTGAAGCAATACCTTCTTGGTGGTTCCGGAGAGACGTAGGGTTTGGCGACCATAGGAATGGTTTAGTGGGTACGAGGAGAGAGTAGTCCTGGATTTTACTTTTGTTGTAGAAGACGGCCTGTCAGACCTACACTACCCTAACCTTCTGTTAGGGTGTCTGTTGAGCAGATTATCCCCCTATGGTTTAGAAGGAAAAAAAAAAAAAAAAAAAAAGAGTCAAAAACTCCACTTTACAACCACCATCTTGAATTTGGAGCCGCCATCTTGGATACTCAGGTCATCATTTTTGGACTCCGGACATCTTGCCCATACAAAATATACTCTTATTGCATGGTTTTAGAACCCGAAACTCCGCTAAACAACCGCCATCTTGAATTTGGAGCCGTCATCTTAGGTTATTGACCGCCATACCAAATGTACCCATATTGCACGGTTTCAGAGTCTAAAACTCCTTTAAACAGCCTCCATCTTGAATTTGAAGCCGCCATCTTGAATTTTAGAACACCATCTTGAATGTTCATGTCGCCATTTTTGGACACCGGACATCAACCCCATACAAAATATAACCTTATTGCATGGTTTAGCGCCTAAAACTGCGTTATACAGCCGCCATATTGAATTTGGAGCCGCCATCTTGAATTTTAGACCACCATCTTGGATACTCAGATCGCCATGTATGATCTCCAGACATCTTCCCCATACAAAATATACCCATATTGCATTGTTTTATTGCCTAGAACTCCATTAAACAGCCGCCATCTTGAATTTGGAGCAGCCATCTTGAATTTTAGACCACCATCTTGGATACTCAGATCGCCATTTATGGACTCCAGACCAGAGTTGCTCTCTATCACTATCAATGGTAGGCAAACCGCCGATTTTAATAGGCTGACCGACTGACTGCGATCCAAGTCAGCGTGTGCTCTGTTGAGTCACCATCACTTTTCTTTTCTCATCACAACTGGACTGATTGCGATGGCTGGTAGATATCATTGATAGACCATCTTTAAAATTCGTTTAAAAATCAAAATAAATATTTAAAGTGATGAAATTTGAATATGGGATACAAAATAACATGTTTTGTATGTTAGTCAATAAACATTTTGAGTTTTAGCTTAAATCGCCAAAATATCAGTTCAATTGCTATGATAAAGCTCTGGAGTGCGGGTCAGTATCAAGCCGTTGCCGGTCACTATCATTTTGATATTGATCGGCGTACAGTGATAGTGACGGTGGTGCAAAATCAGTAGTCAACTGACATGACTGATATTTCGCAGCTCTGCTCCAGACATCTTCTCCATACAAAATATACCCATGTTACATGGTATTAGTGCCCAAACTCTATTAAACAGCCGCCATCTTGAATTGGAGCCGCCATCTTGGATATTATGGTCGCCATTATTTGACTCCAAACATCTTCCCCATACAAAATATACCCATATTGCATGGTTTAGGGCTTAAAACTCCATTATACAGCCGCCATCTTGAATTTGGAGCTGCCATTTTTTATTTTAGACTGCCATTTTGAATTTTAGAATTTTCGGTCTCCTGTGTTAATATCCGCACATAATTTGTCAACCATGCTGAAGGTTACAAAAATCGCCGCAGTTTGATGTGTCGCATTATGGGGCTTGGTCGGGGACTTGGTTCAGTTTTATATGTGGCCAGTTCTACCGGTGCTGGTCCGGATCACTCAAATGGCCATAACTCCGGAACGCCTTGACCGATCCGGACCATTTTTGATAGCAAACAATGCGGTAAAATTCCGGTTCGATTCGAGCTATAATCCGAAAAATCGGCCAATGGGAAGTGCCTTAAAAGTGAGTGACCTTTTTGTACACATACACACATACAGACATCATCTCAATTCGTCGAACTGAGTTGATTGGTATATGTGACTTGACCCTGCGAGCCTTCTATCGAAAATTCGTTTTTTGAGTGAATATATAGCCTTTCAGTACACTTTGGTGTACGAGAAAGGCAAAAAATGACTGAAAAGATTTGACTAGAAGCGAAAACGACTGAAAAAACGCCTTTGAAAGCCCCTGAAAAAGTCCTGAAAACCCTTGTGTTGCGGGGTGGACTTTCTTCGGCACGAATAGACAAAAATTGAAAGCAGCTTTGGTTGGAGCAGCTTCAATGCTGGAAATACATAATTTATTATACTATAAACTAATAAATTAATACTAAAAACTCTCTTACATTTAGCTATCTTCACTTGCACTACGTCCACCTCTTACCACAACAGTTTACTTTCTGCTTCGGCACTGAACCGTGTTGTCAGTTTCACCAAACTCAAATCTTTCCCAACACCTTGGGACCCATTCAACCCCCTTGAACACCCCTAGAACAACCCTTTGAACATCCCCGGAACATCCCTGAAATGTCTTTGAAACCCCATGAAATGCACAGCTAGGTAAAGTGAAAAAAAAATCTGGCATTCATGCCAATATTGTGGGTAATGTGTTCATCAATTGGATCCTAGATGCATAATGATAGTGTGATAAGAAAAATATTTTTTTCAAATGAAATTTCAATGAAAATGAGATTTCAAACAATGTTTAACTGCTAAGGACATCCTTCCAGTTCTTGTTACTATGGTGTGACTTTGATATCAAGCCTAACTTTACCAAACACCGTATCTAACAAAATCCACATACGGAGAAAATTGAAGGGGAAGTTCGTTGTTCTCTCATAGCAACTCATACATTGAGTATTTCAGAAACGTACAAAAACCGGGTATTTTTTCACAAATCATCCCTAAAGGTGAGTGATACAAGTAGTCCTTAACGAAATTCAGCGCCTCATGTAAAAATCTCTTTTTTGTTTACATATGTTACATACGGTGTTTGGTAAAGTTAGGCTTGATTTGTGGTCGATATGCCAGCAAAGCTTATTTCGTAGCAGCAATTTCTTAAAATTAATATTTAGAATTGTGCAGTTTTCGTATCATCAGCGGTACAAAATCTTCAATCGATTTTTTTGACGTAAGAAATGTATAATTTTGTAACTTTATTGTAGCAATATCATGACACACATACTGCCGTGAATCGCAAGTCAGTCCCATCTGCATTTTGGGCAAAATTGAGCTAATGGCAGTTTTCGATCTTTCTTCGGCTGATCTTTCAGCTGCGTGAATAAAAATATATAGTTTGTTCAGTAAAATCGAAAAACAACACCAAGTCAAATTGTCCCATAATGAAAAGTAATCGCAAGTCAGTCCCATTACGAACTTGTGTACCCTGCAGTGCAAAACCCAACACTATTTCAGCCACTTTTATATTTTTCGCAGTTACGTTTTCATGTTTGAAACAGTTTGTGAAAGTTTCACGATGATCGCAGAAGTGTTCAATTTATGGCGATTTTTTTAAATTTCACATAGAAATCGAATTTAAAAACTTCAGAGTCCATTTTCTCAATGCCTACTTTTTACATATGGGACTGACTTGCGATTCACGGCAGCATAATTAATAGAAAATTGTTGGTTGCTGATAGAAGTTTACGACTTTCGTTTTATAAGAAGTGTAATCTGACGAAGTCCAGCTTACAAACATACTTTTGGCCCGGCATACAGCGGAGTTAGCGTTTGTCGTGCTCAGCTTACATTTTGAATTTTCAAATCATGCAGGATTTTTTCATTGCAGATTTTTCACATACTTTCCACCTCAAATATTTCATGATCTACTCATCATCTACGAATTTGTTTTCCATTATACTATTGTTATTATTATTAGCTTTATTTACGAGGCTTACAGCCCTAGGCTGGTTCGCCTTGGCCATTATATTATTAAATTCATTCATATATCGCCTGCATGCCCCTTCAGTGTTTACAAACATCCTTGATAATTATAATCATTTAAGAAGTCGCTCTTCGGAAACAAAAAGACGAACATATATAGCCTGAAAAATTACCGGGATTTCTTATCAGTGGAAGAAGTAAGAGTTTAACCAGTACAACGCCTCGTCATAAAGATTTAGTAGTAAATCTGCTTCAAAAGTTCCTCTTCTTAAAAATATTTAAAAATATTCCACCAGAAATTCTTCCATGGACCAAACTTTCTACCGAATGTGTTTTAATCGATTTCTCCTGGGATTTCCATGATTTGAGAGCTTTCACTAACCCAGCCAACACACGATCGCATATGATGTCGAATAGGATACTAAAGTGGAGGCTTTATACGTACACTTTACACATGGTTAAATGGGAGCATGTACGCATATGGCCTCCACTTTAGCATCCTATTCTACACAGATAAAAATAATGAGATTTACACGTCATGTAAACTTCATTTTAGTCATTTAAACTTAGTGTTATGATGATCTACATGATATATCATATATATTTATGTCATATGTCATGTAAACACTCAGAGTCATGTAGAATTACATGACATATAATGGAAGTTTACATGATACTTTATGACTTTTACATGATATGTCATGTAAACTTCTGTGATATCCCACGCTCCAAACATGTGCATCATATGTCACAGAATTTTACATTCCTTTTTCGATCTGTGTACATCATATACGACTTCGTGTTGGCTGGGAAGTGTATACCACATCCCATATAATACTATCCTGTTATTTTCAAATACTCTGCTAGAATATCCTGTCAGGAATCTAAAAAGAAGACAGGAGGTAAATTTGATTTTTTCGCAAGAACGGCAAAAACGCCCCATGTTAATTGGTCATCAGGAAATTTTACCAAAATATAACGTATACCTCAAGTGCTGAAGGTATACCTATTAAGCAAGATCTCGATGGTAGGTCCAAGATAAGAAGTATATTCGAGATTGTTATGCCTTCATTATAGAAACTTTCGTCCTGCGGCTGGTTTGTCTCTCATTATTCGAGACGTTTTTAACATTTTTCAGTAACTTGAGATTTTCAAGAACTTCTACAGATGGTATGGACATTTACACTATGTATTTGTTTTCGAAATTTCTTAGACATTCCGCGGAATTCCGTTTAGTTTCATCAAAACTTAATTTTTGAAGGCAAATTTTTTAGAGTTTAGCAAAACGAAACGATATTAAAAATCATAAATTTCGCCTACTCAAATTCCGTGGAATTCCACGGAATTTCGTTTCGAGGTGTATTTGGCAAACCCATTAGGTATACCGCTTACCTTTACTTTTACAGAAGGTCGAGCTTATAATAGATAAGTTGTCAACCACTCCTTCAATCCTTCAATTTTCTGCAATACCGTTGGCTACCTAGTGTGCATCCACTTTCATCACATCACGAGGAAAGACATTGTGCACCTGCCCCAAATACTCGTCACTTTTCGTTTTTTTCTCGCCGAACAGTGCCACTCGATCGAGATGCCCATCGCAACTCTGTAGCAGAAAATTGTTTTTTATAATGAAAAAAAAAAAAAAAAAATCAAAGAAAATTTATTGGAATTTTGGAGATTTTTGATGCACTCTATGAAAAGTTACAGCTTGTTGAACTCTTTTGTGATAGAAAAAAAGTTGCTTATTCCGAACATTTGGTCATCCCCTGTATATGCAGTCAGCCTAAGCTAAACTATATCACAGAATAAACTTGCAAAGGAATGTCCTCAACGCTTCAGAACGCGCGCCGTTGTAAAAAATACAACACTACCAAAAAAACCTCACTCGTCTTATACAGCGCAAGCGCAGTGCAGTTTAAGAATCGAATAGGCGCGCGTCCTGAAAGGTTAAAGTTAGCAATCTACAATTTCACCAGAAATTTTACTCAAAATTGTGATAAAGATATCTCAATTTGCTCTTGCAGTTTTACATCTCTTCCAAATATACTTTGTTTCTGTTGAGATATCGTATCACATAAGATTTCTACATATGTACTCTATCACTTCAGATCAATCTCTGTTATGGAAACATCAATATTTATAAGGCTGTCAAAAAACATCTCATACAAGGCTCAAGAGCTTTCATGCACCCATAGTTCATCGTGCAATTCAATCATCATGTCAGAGATTTACATTTCCTCTTGTGTCAGCACAAAATCCACTCCATCACCAATAAAACTTAAAACTCACCCATATGTGATTTGCTTAATGAAAACCATTAGTGTGCAGCACCCACACCACCAAACCATCAACCATCCATCCGTAGCAACTGTGTATCCCCACACTTAAGTTTTCTTTGCAAAATGAAACTAAATCAATTTCCATTTATTCCTAATGAAAATGGACTTCTGACTCGGCTGTGCACATTTTGCCGAATGAAGCACAAATATGAAGACCCCCCGTTCGCTCCACACTTTGTACCCACCATTTCTCAACCGTTTGCTTCTTCTATGGCGGTTCCTGAAGGGGGCTTCTAATGATTTTATTTGCATTTCACTCTTGCATAGATTGCCATCAAGTCCTACTACTAACTATACTGCTCGATGGAAATGGTTCTCTAACCTGCCCAACCTCTGGTGATACGATAGGGATCTCTACTTTGAAGGGGAGTGGCAAAACGGGGTTTGCGACAATTGTAAGACTGGATCTGCACTATAACAAATTTGCTGAATGCTCCTTTGGTGGTCTACTTTATGTCGCTTTTAAAACAATGTTAACCATATAATTTAAATTACCCTTAATTTATATTTTTTTTATATTTATAACTGAACAATTTGGAATATAAAACTGCTAACGCCAAACCATTATACAAAGCGATGCTCACTGTTCGTATTCTATGATCGACTCAAACAGGCTGCATTCCACGAGCAACCGACAACACACATATGGAACAAATGCTCCACGTGAATGATACCGCATTTCGAACAGGCAAATGTAGGCCAAATAGTGAGCTCTGTACCCTCTCTAGCCAGCTGTAACGACGATGGTGGTCCCACTAGGGAATACGAACGATCTCATGGAGAACAGCAGGCCCACCGGGCCCATTTCGTTCAGTGTCCAAACGGGCCCCCGAATTGAACCCTTTTCGGGTGGTGCACATTTATTCATATCACTAGCCTCACTAGCCGTTCGTTTTTGGTGGGGCTTTGATAGAAACATGAAGAACGCCAGCCGGCTCGCATACCTTCAATATGCTTGCTTACATTGCTTCATCCAGCCTACCTACTGCTGTACAGGACAAGCGGTGCTTCGATGAACGTTATTATCAGAAAAATCATTAAATTTGTAATGTTAGTCGGCATCAAGCCTGTGCTTAAGGGGGAGGAGTGTTGTTTAAACCCCTGCCGTTACCGATATTTAATAAACTAGGCACCCCTCTGGCTTGAGATAAAATTACGAAACAAATCTCCCTTGGCGCTTTTTCTGTAAACCTGAATAGGCCTGGTCTTCTTCTTCTTCTTTTTGGTGTAACGTCCTAACTGGGAGAGGCCTACTCAAGCCTGGCCGTTGATGTTCAAGAAAGTAAGAGGTAATAACACAATGCAATGTTTTGATTTCTTCGGTGATTTCTCTTGAGTAGCATTTTGCTCGGTTTTCTGCAGCAATTTCTCAAACACAATTTTCCAACGAAATTCTGATAAGAATTTCTGGTTTAAGAAAAAAAGTAGAACTTTGAAATAATTTAAATCAAATTTGAAGTTGAATAATAAAAGATTTTAAATATTGGAGGAAAGTATCCAGAATACAATTGTACATTTATTTGTGTCATTCAAAATTGTGCTTAGGGTGCGTGAATAACTTTTTTAGAGGAGCGCATCCTGCACTTTTTTTTTAAGACAATTACACCGTCCTCGACCTTGCGGCTTCTACAGACTGAACATTTCAAACATTAGATAATGGACAACACATATTACACCCAGTGGCCCAGTGAAGAATTTCCCGTTTGACGAAAAGCTTTCCTCAACTGGAGTGGGAATCAAACCCACACTTCGTGGCTTACGAGACACTTAAACGACTGACGCCGCTAACCGCTTGACCACGAAACCCACACAGCGTTGCGTTTATAAAAGAAATTGACGCACATTATTCATGGGCTCCCAGAACTTCAGTCAAACAATTTTCCACAGTTTTTCTAACTAGGGTATGTGTGCCATCAGTAATCTCATGCTCCCATTTTCATCCTATTCGAAAACAAGCGATTGCGGCTCCGATTGTCACCGTTCTTTTTGTTTTCATGGGTGCTCACTTCTAACAAAAAATACAAAAATAAGAAACAAAACAAACAGCGCTTCAATCCTTTGTTTTTCGTGGGATGAAAATGGGAGCCACATGCTTAATAAGGGAACCAATACCCTATTTCATTACTTCTAGAAAATCGACAAACAGATCGGAAATTCCTTCCAATGTTTACTTAAGAGATTCCTATGTCCATTTTTCTAGGAATTCCTTGATTTATTCTTCAAGGGCAGCCATTGCTTGATTTTTTTAGAAAGTTTTTAAGAGAAATTAATCACAAATTTGTTCAATAATTTATTTAGGAATCCCTCACAATTTTCAATAAAAATTCATCTCAAAAATAGTTTTTGGCAAATCTTATAGTGAATCATTTTTTTTCATTTCATTTATTTAGTTAACATCAAATTCATGATAATACTGAATCAACAATTTGCCGCCATAATACTCGATTTGCAGCTGCAGCTCTCCAACGTCGGTCACGCCCAACACTCGCCAGATCACGCTCCACCTGGTCCGCCCATCGTGCTCTCTGCGCTCCACGCCTTCTTGTACCAACCGGATGGTTAGCAAACACCAACTTTGCAGGGTTGTTGTCCGGCATTCTTGCAACATGCCCTGCCCACCGTATCCTTCCAGCTTTGGCCACTTTCTGGATGCTGGGTTCGCCGTAGAGTGCAGCGAGCTCGTGGTTCATCCTTCTCCTCCACACACCGTTCTCCTGCACGCCGCCGAAGATCGTCCTTAGCACCCGTCGCTCGAAAACTCCGAGTGTTTGCAGGTCCTCCTCGAGCATCGTCCATGTCTCGTGTCCGTAGAGAACCACCGGTCTTATTAACGTCTTGTACATGGTACATTTGGTGCGGGGGTGAATCTTTTTTGACCGCAGTTTCTTCTGGAGCCCATAGTAGGCCCGACTTCCACTGATGATGCGCCTTCATATTTCACGGCTCACGTTATTGTCAGCCGTTAGGCGGCATCCATTTATTACGTAACGCTAAAATCGACATTTTTCGACCCCCCCTCCCCCCTCCGTAACGCTTTTTTGTATGAAAACCCGAAAAATTTTGTATGGGCCGTAACGCTTGGCCATACTCCCCCCCTCCCCCTACAGCGTTACGTAATTTGTGGATGGCGCCTTAGCAAGGAACCGAGGTAGACGAATTCTTCTACCACCTCGAAAGTATCCCCGTCTATCGTAACATTGCTTCCAAGGCTTGTCCTGTCTCGCTCAGTCCCACCTACCAGCATGTACTTTGTCTTAGCCGCATTCACCACCAGTCCGACCTTTGCTGCTTGACGTTTTAGGCGGGTGTACTGTTCTGCCACCGTTTCAAATGTTCTAGCAATAATATCCATATCATCCGCAAAACAGACAAATTGGCTGTGAGAATCGTACCCCGGCTGTTGAGCCCGGCTCGTCGCATCACACCTTCCAGGGCGATGTTGAATAGTAGGCAGGAAAGTCCATCACCTTGTCGCAGTCCCCGTCGAGATTCGAATGAACTGGATAGTTCATCCGAAATCCTTACGCTGTTCTGCACACCGTCCATCGTTGCTCTTATCAGTCTAGTCAGCTTCCCGGGAAAGCTGTTCTCGTCCATAATTTTCCATAGCTCTGTGCGGTCGATACTGTCGTATGCCGCTTTGAAGTCGATGAACAGGTGGTGCGTTGGGACCTGGTATTCACGGCATTTCTGGAGGATTTACCGTACGGTGAAGATCTGGTCCGTTGTCGACCGGCCGTCGATAAAGCCGGCTTGATAACTTCCACGAACTCATTTGTTTTAGGTGACAGACGACGGAAGATGATCTGGGATAGCACTTTGAAGGCAGCATTCAAAATAGTGATCGCCCTGAAGTTCTCACATTCCAAATGGTCGCCTTTCTTGTGAATGGGGACCCCTTCCTTCCCCTCCTCCGGTAGCTGTTCGGTTTCCCAGATCCTGACTATCAGCCGATGCAGACAGGTGGCCAACTTTTCTGGGCCCATCTTGATGAGTTCAGCTGCGATACCATCCTTACCAGCTGCTTTGTTGGTTTTGAGCTGGTGAATGGCATCCTTAACTTCCCTCAGCGTGGGATTTGGTTCATTTCCGTCCTCCGCTGCACTGGCGTCGTCGTTTCCTCCGTTGCCGTGGGCTCCCGTGCCTACGTTCTCCACGCCGTTCAGGTGCTGATCGAAGTGCTGCTTCCGTCTTTATCCCTGCATATTTCGGCTCGCAGCACGAAGCCGTTGCGGGATGCGTTGAGCTTCTGATAGAACTTCCGTGTTTCTGGGGAACGGCACAGCAGTTCCATTTCTTCACACTCCGCTTCTTCCAGGCGGCGCTTTTTCTCCCGAAAGAGGCGGGTCTGCTGTTTGGGGCTGTCCATAAACCACGTTGTCATTGGGGGGGGTTCGGACAATGACCATTTTGTATGGACAAATAAAAAATTTTGTATGGACTAATGACCACGCGGGGGGGGGGGTTTGAAAAGTCCCAAAAAATGACCACGTGGTTTATGGACAGCCCCTTTCCGCTTCTGTTTGTAACGTTCCACGTTCTGTCGAGTCCCTTGCTGCAGCATGTAGCAGTCAGGAATTTTGTAAATAGTTTATATGTATATACAGGCATGAATTCCATTAATATAGTCCAAATATATGTCTCAATAAGATTGGATAGGTCAATCAGATTAATGAACGAAAAGAAGTTCAAATATGAAGCATCCCTTAGCTTATGCAATCATGAGTTGCGAGCACTTTGCAAAATCTTTCCCGGGGCGGGCTCCTCCGTCTCATTGAAAGGTTGGAAAAGGACCGCGGCACGACCTTCGTACTGAGTTATCCTTCGGGGTTCTGTAGTCACAAAGTGCACGACGGGAGTTCGGGAAATGACAAAGTCCGGTTTGTCCGAGGTCCAGGTTCTTTAATCTGAGGAGCCACAGATTCGTCCATTTCGTCCGTGACTTCTCAGTTAATCAGAGGTGTGCGCGTTTGAGAATTTTGTTCGAGTTCATAAAAAGTATGAAAGTTAGTGACGTTATGTGCATGTAAAATAATTAAATGTCTAATTCATTCCCAGTTCCTAGAAAGTGTGCGTAGTTTTGAAAATTGTGTGCGAAATTAGATAGGAAGCCAAACATAGCAAGGTAATTGTGCTTTTCATGTGCGTTTAGTGCCTGTGCTTAGTGTTCGATTTAGCCGCTAGGCTGTTTATTCGCAGCAGATTCATCTCGCACCCAAGCGCCCAAAACCTGCCCCTCAATGGACGAAAACGTTCCCAGCTGGACCGTCAACCAGCTGGAAGTCGCCCGATTCGTCAACATATCGGCCGAACGAGGTTCAGGGGACCTCGTGAATGCATCCACCGCCATCCTAGGACATCCATTGTCAGCATTGACGATTCAGTCGCTGTTCGTCCATCTTGAACGAACTCGGTGGACGAGATCGTTGACCCAGCCATAGGTCATCGACTGCGGTAGAGTAGACCAACGAAACCGGTGAGTCATACCAGACAATCTTTTTTGGAGTGAAGTGGGGCGTCCGATGAGGGCGCCTCGGAGTTTTTTGTTGCCAGTCCAAAGACTGAGAAAAATGCGCATCTAGAGCGAACACGAAACCTTGGATCGTGAACACGTGCGTGACAAACTACCGCCGTGGCGATCCCCGTAGAACCAGGAGCGCAGACTAATACGCATCTGCGCTGCTAAAGCCGTGACGTCACGCGAGATAACGCAAAGCACATGAGCACAGAGTGAGAGTAGACAGACAGGGCAAGAGAATCCACACAAGATAGGGAGTAGCTAGCCAAACCCAATACACACACAATCGAAGGGAAATGTTTGTTAGATGTTAATAAAATTATAACTAAAAATTCCATGAATTCCGTTTCCGTCTTTCAGAAATAAATGTTAGTGTTGTGTAAGCTCCCTGGTGTTTAGTTAATTTCATGTGTTGCACGTCACTTCGCGATAAGTATCGGTTCCCGTCCTCCACCCAGTTGGGGTTTGATTAATGGGCAGTCAGTCCATCTCTTATGTGTTGATTTGTTGCGCGACGATCGGAGAGTCTGCCCGTGATGAGAAATAACGAGTGACTCAGTATGTTGCATCGATTGGGAGAATGAGTGGATCTCTTACCGGAATCTCTGAGTGTCTTTGGGAGTAGAGAATTTCGTTGTGATAATAGGGTGAACCCGTTCGGACGTTTGGTTCGTAAGCCAGCCAACGATCTGTAAAATTCCTTTCGAGGAGAATCTATGGACTCGCCCTCAGGAGAGTCTCAACCGGGCAATTAAAAGTGGGCATGTGGTCTCCCTTGTGGAGTGGCGCTTAAGCCACGTGTTTTGAGACGGATCGCCCGGGCTGGCTACAAATTGGCGCCCAACTGAAGGTCTTCAGAATATTTCAGTATTTGTTGAATTTCTAATGTAAAATTGTGTGTATTTCTGAATTTTTTGTACTTATGATTAGTTTTAGGTTCACATATAGATAGTTTTGGGTTATGAGTTGAATTCATCCGTTATTTGGATTCTGTGGATAGTCTTTGAGTGTTTAAGTGAATTTTGTGTATTGAGAAAATTTTTGGGGAATTTTGAGCAGAATAAAAATTGAGTTTGTGCAGTGATATACAGTGTAAAATTGAAATTATCATTATTTGCGTTTTTTTTTAAGTTTATTTAATTTTGTTAAGCTTGTGTTACTTTTTCTTCTTGTTTTTGTTCAATTTATTGTTTCGGTAAAATGGCTGTGAAACTTCCACATGCGGACCATTTAATAAACGAGGAAGTAGATTATGAACTGATTATACGAGGGAAGTTTGATGAGACGAAAAATGACGTTGAGGCAAAATATCGGATGTTGAGGTACTTGTTCAAGGAAGACGAAAAGGAGAGTAGAGTGTATGAGTCGCCGTTTACAATCGATCAGGAGTACGACATCATTTGCTCACGGGTTGGAGAGTTGCGAAATAAGTTGGCGAATGGATTGGACGATAGGTCTTTTTCTCGGTTAAAGCACTATTGGGGTAGAGTCTACAGGATTATGACAAAAGACGCGGATTCAGAAAGAATGCGGAAGGAGTTGTTGCAGGAGATAAGAACAGAGCTGAACAGGTTTGATGGTAGGAAAGAGCAGGATAGGCGGCCCAGTCCTTTCGGTTTCCAAGAAGATGCAAGGTCGTATAGGAATGGCGCAAAACCGAAGGAGAAAACAGCGGAAAACCCAAATAAAGAATCCGAACCCGCGACATCATCGGTGAATCCAGTAGTACCTAACGAAGAACAGAGTCAGGCGAGCGAAAGAGAGAAAGCCTTAGAGGCGCAGGTGAAAGAGTTGCGTGAACAGGTAGAGATGCTTTTACGTGGTTCTGAAGGAGCCAGGGGAGGAAATGTTGGAAGTGGCAAAGAGAGCGAAAACGTTGCAGGGAGAGATAACATGAAGTACGCAGGGTACGAAGTAACATCTGAACACGGTAAAGCTCGGAGTCAACGAGATAGAGTGGACGAGGACTCAAGGGCGTCTCTTAGCAGTCGAAGTGGGAAACGCAGAGATTTCTGTAGGAATGCTACAGGGCAAAATGAGGTGAACGATAGAGATCGACGAAGCTGTGAGAGAGATGGCTACTACCGACAGGAGAGCAGGAACTACGGTACAACAGAAGGTCGAGACATACGAAGAGGCGACATGTGCCAGAGGAATGAAGGTTACGACAGGCAGCGATATCAGCAGGACAACAACAGGTTCCACGACGAACGGTTTGGCCGAACACATGAGGGTTTTCAGCGTCGGGTAACAAGGCAGTTTCCACAAGGTGCGGAGGCAGACATCGAGGAGCGACAACCTCGGCAGTATGAAGTACGGGAGCCATGGAGAGAGGGCAGTCCATGGGAAGAAGAGCAGTATGAAGCCAGAGAACGGTACCGAGACCAACCAGCTGGACGTCCAATTCCATATGATCCGTATAGACGTTCGTACGATGTACATCGGTCGGATAGACCAGCGGGGCAGCAGCGGAACACGCCGGTGGACACGGAATTGCATCAGTTTGAGGAGTTTGAAGAACGGCGCTGGAGCCAAGGCGACAGAATGAGGCGAGTGTCAAGAGGAGATGCAAGACCACAACGAGACTTCAGTTCGGATGAATTTTCGGAAGACGAAGGAAGATGGGCTAGGAGGCAACATCAGCGAAATCGGCACTTCCGAAGGATTACCGAAGCCGAGATTCGAGACGCAGATCGTAGGATGGAAAAGTGGCATCTCAGTTTTAGCGGGGATGCACGAAGCAGGTCTCTCGAAGATTTTTTGCTTAAGGTACGTCGTCTCGCCAAGATGGACAGAATAGCCGACGATGTATTAATGCAGAGAATTCATACTATCCTTAGAGGAGAAGCCTATGACTGGTATCTTTGCTATGCGGACGAGTTTCACGACTGGGCACATTTTGAAGAGAGAATTCGATACATGTATGGCAATCCGAACAAAGACCAAGGAAATCGCCAGAAAATCTACGAGAGGAAGCAGAATCGGAACGAAACTTTCCTGGGCTTCAAGATGGAGATTGAGCGACTGAATAAGCTGTTGAGTACGCCACTGGACCCACAGCGAATCTTCGAGGTAATCTGGGACAATATGCGACCGCATTACCGCTCTAAGTTGGCTTGTAAGACGGTCGACAACTTGCGGAAGTTGGAGTACTATGCGTACAGAATTGACGCCAACGATCCAGTTTTTAGGAATGCTCGGGAAGGACCGAGTAAGGCAATTCACACCATCGAGGTGGAGCAAAATGATGAGGAATCGTACAGCTCCGAGTCGGAGTCAGAGAACGTGAATGCGATAGGGAGTAAATTCGAAAAAGACAGGAGGTACAAGGAGCAGCGATCATCAGGGACGAATGGGGGAAGTCAAGGGAACAGGCGGGACATTCCAAACGCTTCGCAGAGTCCGTTGTGTTGGAACTGCCGAAAGTGTGGCCACCTGTGGAGAAATTGTCCGGAAGAAAAGCGGTTGTTCTGCTACTTGTGCGGTGCACAAGGAAAAACGGTGACTACGTGTGAGAAGCATTCAGGAGAGGGTAGGTCACAACCAGCAGAGAACTCGGGAAACTAATTCTGGAATGCCAGATAGGGGACGACAGCATTCCGATCTCCAGAGTTCCCGAAAATGACGAGCAGATTCTCTTTACTGACCCGTACCAGGAGGTGTGCGAAGTCAAGGTGCACACGGACACGTGTCCGCATATAGCCGTGAGGATATTTAACAAGGATTATGACGCACTCTTGGACTCAGGAGCGAGCGTGAGCGTGACAAGCTTAAAACATCTAGCTGAAGAAAACGGTTTGCAGGTTCATCAGAGTCCGGTTAAAATAGTAACCGCGGACAAAACGGTTCACAGGAGTTTGGGTTACGTCAACTTGCCAATGGAATTTCGGGGAGTAACGAAGGTTATTCCAACTCTAATAGTGCCACAGGTTGCGAGAAACCTAGTTCTAGGGTTACAACTTCTGGAAAACCTTCGGAATTCAGCCGATGATCCAGGGTACGGATGGTTACGAACAGGTTGCAACGGTAGACGTCACACGAGGGACCGACTTGAACTGCGAACAGGAACTTTCTGTATTACCGATCGAGACTTTACCGTCACTCAAAAGATCTGACCCAGATGAATCCTTGGATATACCAGCGTTAGAACTGCCGGAACCGTCAAAGACAACGCCGGAAACGGTTGAAACCGAGCACGATTTGACTCCGGAACAGCGAAAGGAGCTGACAGAGGCGGTTAAAACCTTTCCTTGTACGACCGAGCAGCGATTAGGAAGGACATCGGTGATTCAGCATGAAATCGTGCTGAGCGAAGAGGCGAAACCGAGGCGTCAACCACTGTATCGGTGCTCTCCAGCAATACAGGCCGAGATGGATGCGGAGCTGGAACGCTACAAGACGATGGATGCTATTGAGGAATGCGCGAGTGAATGGGCGAGTGCACTAGTTCCCGTTCGTAAAGCGAATGGGAAGCTACGTGTGTGTTTGGACTCTCGGAGGATCAACGCGCTGACAAAAAAGGATTCCTACCCAATGAGGAATATGGGTGAAATATTTCATCGATTGGGGAAGGCGAAATATTACTCCGTGGTGGATCTGAAAGACGCGTACTTTCTGATCCCCCTGAAAGAGGAAAGCCGAGACTTCACGGCGTTTCGGACGCCCAAAGGCTTATACCGTTTTAAGGTTTGTCCTTTCGGTTAACGAACGCCCCCTTCACAATGTGCCGTCTCATGGACAAAGTCATAGGGTTCGACCTTGAACCCTATGTCTTTGTGTACTTGGACGATATTGTGATCGCCACGAAGACTTTCAGCGAACATGTCCGATTGCTGCGTATCGTAGGGGAGAGACTAGCGAAGGCCAACTTGACGATTTCATTGGATAAGAGCCGGTTTTGTCGGAAGAAGGTATCGTACCTCGGATACTTACTGACCGAGGAAGGAGTGTCCATTGACAACGCCCGGATTGCACCGATCCTGGACTATGCCCGGCCGAAGAATGTGAAGGACATAAGGCGGTTGCTGGGTTTGGCGGGCTTCTATCAACGCTTCATAGGAAACTACAGTAGGATAGTTGCCCCGATTTCGGATTTGCTTAAGAAATCGAAGCAAAAGTTTATCTGGACGGAATCTGCAGAAACCGCTTTCGGAGAATTGAAGGCAGCATTAATTGCGGCACCGATCTTAGGCAATCCAGACTTTTCTCTACCGTTTTCAATAGAATCCGACGCCTCAGACCTTGCCGTAGGAGCGGCGCTGATCCAACAGCAGGAAGGACAGTCGCGGGTTATCGCCTACTTCAGTAAAAAACTGAGTAGCACCCAACGGAAGTACTCGAGCGTCGAGAAAGAGTGCTTGGGAGTGTTGTTGGCAATTCAGCATTTCCGGCATTTCGTTGAAGGTACGCGTTTCCGGGTGGTTACAGATGCGCGTAGTCTATTGTGGCTGTTCACGATTGGCGTGGAATCTGGTAACGCAAAATTGCTAAGGTGGGCGTTGAAAATACAATCGTATGACATCGAGCTGGAATATAGGAAGGGGATGAACATTATCGTAGCTGATTGCTTGTCGAGATCTGTAGAAACCATCTCTACAGTAAGCGTGGACCCAAAGTACCAGGAGCTGGCATCCGAGATCGACAAGAACCCGTCAGAGTATCGTGGCTTCCGAGTGGTTGATGGAGAGATCTTTCGCTATTGCAAGGCAGAAAATAGGCTGGAAGATGTCCGTTTCCGATGGAAAAGGTATCCTCCTAAAGCAGAGCGGGGTGAACTAATTCGTAGAATACACGAGGAAGCGCATCTGGGACCAGAGAAGACGCTTGCAGCGGTCCGACAACGATTCTGGTGGCCGAAAATGAGCACGGAGGTGAAGAGGCAGTGTCAAACGTGTCTGAAATGCCAGACGAGCAAGGCGTCGAATCAGAACACCACACCGCCGATGGGAGATCAAAAGAAGGTAATTGAGCACCCGTGGCAATTCCTGGCCTTGGATTATGTGGGCCCGTTGCCTTCTTCAGGGAAGGGTAGAAGTTCGTGCTTGTTGGTAGTGACCGATCTCTTCAGCAAGTTCGTGCTGATTCAGACTTTTCGGGAAGCAACGGCGGAAACGTTGACCCATTTTGTCGAAAATTCCATCTTCTTGTTGTTCGGAGTTCCCGAAGTGGTGTTGACTGACAACGGGACGCAGTTCGCTTCGAAAACGTTCGAGGGTCTACTGGAGAAGTACCTCGTGTCTCACTGGAAAACACCCAACTACCATCCTCAGGTGAATGATTCTGAAAGAGTGAATCGGGTAGTAACGACCGCCATTCGTGCGACCATCAAAGACAACCACAAGGACTGGGCGAACAACCTGCAGCGTATCGCGAATGCTATTCGAAATTCTGTTCACAGCTCAACGAAGTACACGCCGTACTTCCTGGTGTTCGGCAGGAATCAAGTGTCCGATGGAAGGGAGTACCGGCGACTACGTGATACAAAGTCAACCGATGATGTGCGTCTTTCACCAGAACAGAAGGATAGACTGTTGGAAGATGTGCGAAATAACCTCAGGGCTGCGTACCAGAAGCATTCGTCTCACTACAATCTCCGATCGAATGCTAACTGTCCAACTTATTCTGTTGGCGAGACGGTTCTGAAGAAGAATACCGTACTATCGGACAAGGGGAAAGGTGTCTCGGCAAAGCTGGCACCGAAATTCATTCCAGCAATCGTCAAGAGGGTAGTGGGCAGTCATTGTTATGACTTGGAGAGTTTGGATGGAAAACGACTTGGCATTTTCCATTGCAAGTTCCTAAAAAAACTTGCCAAAGCAGGCTCTCCATAGTTTGACCTTGGATGTCCTTCAGCTATGTAACTGTTGTGAAACAGCGACAAGGAGCCAGTTAAAGGTCTGGTCTCATTAAAACACTTGAAATTAACCTTTTTTCCAGCTATGAGGCTCTTGGGTTTCACCCAAGAGTTACTTTTATCCCGTTGAAGCTGTGCTCCGGGTAAATAACATACTGGCTCGCCATTGCAAAGCTTAGCGCTGATCTTTGGATCAGCCGCCGCCCCTACAAAACCTTTTCTTACTAGGGGCATCCTTGGACTGTTCAACAGTCCAAGAAGAAGCTTTGCAGTGTGCTGGAGAATGGAATTAGTCAGTTCTTTCAAAGTAGAACCGTTGGAAGGAAGTTGTGGTTATTCGCGATCCCCTCGACCAGAAGTCAGAGAGAGCCCTGGAGGTCTTCCCGGGCGATGATCTCATAACCGAAAGCTCAGAGCCGTAGAGAGATGACGAGCAGTACTGTCTAAAGAAGTAAAATTCGTGAGTCTGGCATTGGGGATTGTCAGATGTTGATCGAAGAAAGACTCAGAAGTTTTTACCAGTAAAAACGATGTTGAGCAACCCGAGTCAATCGAGCGATAGCACATCAACTTCAACAAAATGGCTCTGTTGAGGAAGCACTGCCCGAATGTGAACATTTTTCAAATTTACCTTCGAAATTAAGATGATTTGAGGGACATTTTGGCAATTTTGTAAATAATGTTAGTATAGTAGTTCACAAATGTTTCTTATGTATAATTTAGTACTTAAAATTAATATTTGTTATTTCTTATTGGTATAAAATAATGTTAAAACTAATTGGCCCTTGCTTGAACAGGGCCACCCCTCCTTTTGACGTCATCGCATACTCCGTCCGTCCGATAGTACCTAAAACCAAGAAAAAACATTAGAATCCGTTGTCATTACCGTAAAGCGATTGGAAACGCACTCACCTGATATCTTTGCTGCCTGGAACTGCCTCATCCGGCCGGGGAGGTGGTCTTCACAGCAAGATCGTCGTTCAATAACCCGGTTCAGCGAGAGGTACCAAGTATTGGGTCCTTGAGCCTCCGTCAGCCAGTCTTCAAACCCACCGTATGCGATCTAAACCACAAAGAAAATAGGAAATATTAATACTTACAGTTCAATAGTCACTTTTCCCGTAATTTTTCGATATTTGCAATCTTTCTAGGTCCATATTTAATGTCCAAATTACCTCAAAAAAAACTTTCAAAGATTTTCAATTCTACTGCACTTACAATGTTTTTGTTTACGTTTGACGGTTCTCAGAATGGGTAGAATATCAGAGTTTGAGTGTCGTGAGTGTCCGGAGGAAAATTTCTCTGAGTGACGTAATTGTGAATGATTTGTGTTTTCTCATTTAATAATGCTTCGTGAGAGCTGGAGAGAACCTCTAGCGTATGAAACGTTATTGGAATGATTGTTTGGGAGAATTTAGGATTCGCACACATGGACTAGCGTAAGCCAGAGAGTTTTTTGGCGAGTTAATTGGTGTTGTGGCGGTTTTTGGTGTTGTGGTTGATGTTTTCGGTTTGTCCTACACAGAGGCATGGATACCGGGTAGCAGGCTCGGTGGTTCTCTGTGAGACAGAATTGTTGCGGTGAATTCAGAGGAGAAACGTGTTACCAACAACAAGGATTGGTGTAGTTTCGAATCTGAATGATCCAGGTATTGTTGTAGAGTATGTGCGGTCATATCAGAGAAATGCAATAAATCAACGTTTAGGTTTGGTGTTTGGTTTCTCGATATGTACCTGTTCTGTGTTGGTGTATGTTCATTGAGTATCAGATGTTCTGTTAGTTAATGACGTGTTGTTGGGATGATGCTTCTGCTGAGACTGAAAGGTTTCAGCAGCAACGCAGTTTTTAGGATTTCTTTGGGGTTTCGAGATTATATGTAGGTGTTGATATGCTACCTAGTCTGAGAACGTCAAGCAGCTCAATCTTTCCTTGGGGTGAACCTATGTTTTGTAAATATTGTTGTAGATATAAATATGGAATAATGTGTACATAAAGTTTTTTTTCGAATTTATCAAAGTTATTATTATGGAAAATAGGTTAGGAACCCGGATGAATTTGTAATATATAAACATGAAATAGTTAAGGGAATAGATAAATGAATAATGTACATAAATTGTACAGTTTACCACTACGAAAATTTGGTTTAAGTCCTTAAACCAAATTTTCGTAAAATAGTCCTGGTGCAATGTAGCAGTCAGGAATTTTGTAAATAGTTTATATGTATATACAGGCATGAATTCCATTAATATAGTCCAAATATATGTCTCAATAAGATTGGATAGGTCAATCAGATTAATGAACGAAAAGAAGTTCAAATATGAAGCATCCCTTAGCTTATGCAATCATGAGTTGCGAGCACTTTGCAAAATCTTTCCCGGGGCGGGCTCCTCCGTCTCATTGAAAGGTTGGAAAAGGACCGCGGCACGACCTTCGTACTGAGTTATCCTTCGGGGTTCTGTAGTCACAAAGTGCACGACGGGAGTTCGGGAAATGACAAAGTCCGGTTTGTCCGAGGTCCAGGTTCTTTAATCTGAGGAGCCACAGATTCGTCCATTTCGTCCGTGACTTCTCAGTTAATCAGAGGTGTGCGCGTTTGAGAATTTTGTTCGAGTTCATAAAAAGTATGAAAGTTAGTGACGTTATGTGCATGTAAAATAATTAAATGTCTAATTCATTCCCAGTTCCTAGAAAGTGTGCGTAGTTTTGAAAATTGTGTGCGAAATTAGATAGGAAGCCAAACATAGCAAGGTAATTGTGCTTTTCATGTGCGTTTAGTGCCTGTGCTTAGTGTTCGATTTAGCCGCTAGGCTGTTTATTCGCAGCAGATTCATCTCGCACCCAAGCGCCCAAAACCTGCCCCTCAATGGACGAAAACGTTCCCAGCTGGACCGTCAACCAGCTGGAAGTCGCCCGATTCGTCAACATATCGGCCGAACGAGGTTCAGGGGACCTCGTGAATGCATCCACCGCCATCCTAGGACATCCATTGTCAGCATTGACGATTCAGTCGCTGTTCGTCCATCTTGAACGAACTCGGTGGACGAGATCGTTGACCCAGCCATAGGTCATCGACTGCGGTAGAGTAGACCAACGAAACCGGTGAGTCATACCAGACAATCTTTTTTGGAGTGAAGTGGGGCGTCCGATGAGGGCGCCTCGGAGTTTTTTGTTGCCAGTCCAAAGACTGAGAAAAATGCGCATCTAGAGCGAACACGAAACCTTGGATCGTGAACACGTGCGTGACAAACTACCGCCGTGTCGATCCCCGTAGAACCAGGAGCGCAGACTAATACGCATCTGCGCTGCTAAAGCCGTGACGTCACGCGAGATAACGCAAAGCACATGAGCACAGAGTGAGAGTAGACAGACAGGGCAAGAGAATGCACACAAGATAGGGAGTAGCTAGCCAAACCCAATACACACACAATCGAAGGGAAATGTTTGTTAGATGTTAATAAAATTATAACTAAAAATTCCATGAATTCCGTTTCCGTCTTTCAGAAATAAATGTTAGTGTTGTGTAAGCTCCCTGGTGTTTAGTTAATTTCATGTGTTGCACGTCACTTCGCGATAAGTATCGGTTCCCGTCCTCCACCCAGTTGGGGTTTGATTAATGGGCAGTCAGTCCATCTCTTATGTGTTGATTTGTTGCGCGACGATCGGAGAGTCTGCCCGTGATGAGAAATAACGAGTGACTCAGTATGTTGCATCGTTTGGGAGAATGAGTGGATCTCTTACCGGAATCTCTGAGTGTCTTTGGGAGTAGAGAATTTCGTTGTGATAATAGGGTGAACCCGTTCGGACGTTTGGTTCGTAAGCCAGCCAACGATCTGTAAAATTCCTTTCGAGGAGAATCTATGGACTCGCCCTCAGGAGAGTCTCAACCGGGCAATTAAAAGTGGGCATGTGGTCTCCCTTGTGGAGTGGCGCTTAAGCCACGTGTTTTGAGACGGATCGCCCGGGCTGGCTACAAGCATTACCGCCCTCGCTGCGTTCTTCTCCTCCAAAACCGTTCTGCACTCTTCGTCGAACCATTCGTTCTGTCGATTCCGTTCCACGTACCCGATGGTGCTCTCGGCTGCGTCGTTGATGGCTGCTTTCACTGTGCTCCAGCAGTCCTCTAGAGGGGCCTCATCGAGCTCGCCCTCGTCTGGCAACGCGGCCTCGAGATTCTGCGCGTATGCTGAGGCGACATCCGGTTGCTTCAGTCGCTCTAGGTTGTACCGTGGCGGTCGCCGGTACCGTACATTGTTGATGACGGAGAGTTTTGGGCGCAGTTTGACCATCATCAGATAGTGGTCGGAGTCGATGTTGGCGCCACGGTAGGTCCTGACGTCGATAATGTCGGAGAAGTGCCGTCCGTCAACCAGAACGTGGTCGATTTGAGATTCCGTCTGCTGTGGTGATCTCCAGGTGTAACGATAAGGGAGGCTGTGTTGGAAAAAGGTGCTACGTATGGCCATATTTTTGGAGGCGGCGAAATCAATGAGTCGTAGGCCGTTTTCGTTCGTCTGCTGGTGGGCGCTGAACTTACCAATCGTCGGTCTGAATTCCTCCTCCTGGCCTACCTGAGCGTTCAAATCACCTATGATGATCTTGACGTCGTGGCTTGGGCAGCGATCGTACTCGCGTTCGAGCTGCGCGTAAAATGCGTCCTTGTCATCATCAGTACTTCCGGAGTGTGGGCTGTGCACGTTTATTATGCTGAAGTTGAAGAATCGGCCCTTGATCCTCAACCTGCACATTCTTTCGTCGATCGGCCACCAACCGATCACGCGCCTCTGCATATCACCCATCACGATGAAAGCTGTTCCCAGCTCGCGTGTGTTGCCGCAGCTCTGGTAGATGGTATGATTACCTCTAAACGTTTGCACCATGGATCCTGTCCAACACACCTCCTGCAGCGCTACGATGCCAAACCCGCGGTCCTTCAGTAGATCGGCGATTATGCGGGTGCTTCCAATGAAGTTGAGAGATCGGCAGTTCCACGTACCGAGTTTCCAATCGCAAGTCCTTTTTGTTCGCTGGGGTCGTTGCCGTTGGTCTCGGTTCGTATTATTCTGTTGCTGATTTTCCGTTACAATGGTTTTTTACGGCTGGCTCGTAGGGCCTGACACCAACCCCCTACTTTCCGGAGTACGATAGTGCACAGTTGAGCTTAGAGTCCTTCCCTGGCACTCGGACGTAGATCAGCCGCCCCTAACATGGGGATCAGACGCTGTTGTGAGCCGCTCCTGCTGGAGAACAGAACGCTCAGGTTTGCCGAAGCAAACCCCCCCCCCCCCCTTCCCTGTCAGTCTACGACCAAAGTTCCCACCGGGGTTGGTTACCCGATCTTCCCTAAGGTTGCTCATAGTTTCCGGCCGGTACCGCGTGGAGGTAGGGATAGGAGTTGCTGGGCAGAGGCTAGTGGATCACAATGGGATCTGAATTGCGCAGCATACCCAGCCTTTACCGTGCCATCACTCGCTTATAGTGAATCCCAAATCAACCCATTCCAAATATCCAACTCCTTGACACCTATGGGAGTGTCGGTGAGTCGCTGACCTCTTGTAAAGTAGGTGTCATATCATCACATCCTTTCCTATCCTCGTAACGGAGAAGATGGGCGTGGCCGGCAATGGAAGTTCTCATGTCATTTTAACTTCAACCTTTAATTGGATAGCTGTTCCTTCCCAAATAGCATTCCATAAGCAATTTAGAATAGAAGTATTAAAGTTTTAACATGACAACTTTCAGTATGCAATCTACCAATTACTCCGTTACTACGCAACGCAACGCAACAATCTACAAATAACGTTAATTTTAGTTTGATGCGATTTCATCCCTTTTCGACGGGGAGCAGAAAAGCATCTGTTGGTGTTACAATGCCAAAAGTAAGCAACCAAAGTAATTTTTAGTTTTGTTAGGTTATTCACTTTTATCTTTGGGTCACCCTCTGAAACTTTTTGACCACAATCCAAAACGCAATGAAATCCTGTCAAAATAATATTCACGTAATTTGTAGATCGTGGTCAAAAAGTCAGCTAAATTGGATCGCTGTAAGCTGAGATACAAGGTTCCAAACTTAAGCATAAGGTCTGTAGTATTTTTTCCGACACATCGACGAATGCAGCACCGTTGAATGACTTTTTTGGGACGTTACTCAGCAGAACACAAGCATGCGAGTTGGCCTCTATTCTTTGTTCGAATCATCATCACGTTGTAGGTACCGATCTACCAACCCACCTTCGGTAGTACCTACCTCCCGAACTCTAGTGCTACCGCATCATATCATCGCACTCATATCGTCATTTCGGGGATGGAGTTGGGTTGAGGTCGATTGAACCGATATACCCGAGCAAAAAAGGGAGGATCTGGAAATGGTTCGCAGAATTATGAAACCCGAAAATTTGATAGCTGTTATATCAACGTACTTGCTAATGGGGGCGGGTGATGGGATCAGTGTTCGCGTTTGAAAGGGCACCCTTCTAGGAGATGGAATTCACCGTTTTAAGCGGGGTGGCAGGACTCTGCTGCTGCTACGGATGCTGCTCAAGCAGAAGTACATTTATGACTGCAAACACACAATGAATGTTGGGTGGTTGCCCCCAGGCAGGATATGATCGAACCAGCTGGGTGGTAGAACGTTCTGTTTTGAGGCTTCCTGTGTGCCCCATTGAACGAATATTAATATCAAATGAACGTTGTGTTGAAGCGAAAATATCTAATATCGGTTGATGGGGTGATGACTGAGGAGCCGAAAGGGACGAAACTACCGCAGAAAGAGGACGATATTCACATAAAGAACTTACCGGGCTGTAATATTCACATTGTTTCCGCTTGGTGGGAGGAGAGGGTGGTGATTGGAGGGTGAGTGGGTGGTGAGTACTGAACCGGTTTTTATGATGATATGGGACTTTCCATATAGGTGCATTTTTCGTGGTAATATACCGACAGAGAACGTGATTGCCAGTATGTTCAACAGGCACGTACGAAGGTAGTGATGATTTTATGGAGGTACTTGGGTTTCATTCGATTGGATCACGAGGCGAAATTAACATGTTCCATGAGCAGGACACGGGAATGAGGATGACTGTCAGGTCCTGGAGTTACTTTGAATAATGAATACATCAAAGATTATGTCTGAATTAGGAAAATTTCAAATATATATATATTACAAAAGAAATTACGGTGACATCTGAATAAGGATGATAACAGATAGGAAAAAGAAGATGATAAAGAGCATAAAAGACAAAGAATAAATGATAACAGATATAATTTTGTAGTTTCACGTGTTTTGATTTCAGGTCCATTACTAATCAATCACTTTAATTAATGATGTTTCCTATTTTCTTCTTTTTAGGTATGGCTTGTTGCTGAGTTTCACATGATTGTTTTAAGTATCGCAACTTGAAAGACAACCTAATAATAATAACAAGTAGGTTTAAAACTTGGAAATTTATACCATGTCATAAACTATCTAACCAAATTATTTATAGACAACAGTTACTCAGAATGACCAAACAACCTACTGTATGTAGAGAAGGCATTTAATGATTTTGGAGCACGTAGCAGCAGTTGCAATAATGAAATAGAAAACTTCGTACTAAAATTAAACTAAATATACATTGCCGGCACACAAAGTCCGACGAAATCCCCAATCCATTAGAAAATAAGCATAAAATTGCAACATGATGAGTTGATGGTTCTCTCTTACTGCGTTCGCTGAAAGTCTCATCATATCACTACAGCTAGCCAGCACAGCGCCAGCGTCCTGAATAACAAACGTGGTGGTGACAACATTCTGTAGCCGAGCGGAGCCATTTGGGTGAACAATATTAAAATTAAAATCATGAATTCCAAGGCGGGCAGCAGCCATCAGCTCCCTCGTTTGGTTGTCGTTCTCGTCATCTGTCTTTACGTTGACGGAGCACAGTCGACAAACGACAACAATGCCGAGGTTGGTTCCGTGGCTCCGGAGGGTGTGTTTACAGTGAGTGATCAGAATATGTAGTTAAACTGCGGAATAACTCAATATCAACATTCTTTCAAAGTGATACTATTATGAACGATATGCTATTTTTTCAAAAGACGCGATGGGGTAATTCGGGTAATTTGGACAGATCGGTACATGTATATACTTTGGACATTTACAGCAGCTCAAATGAAAATGCCCAACATATATATGCGTAAAGGTCTGTTCTAGATTCTTGGGGGTTGGAGGTAGGGTGCTCCATAAAAAATCTTACGATATTTTCGATTTTGTTTTTCTTATAAATGTATAGGCATTACCATATTTGTTTTGGAGCTTTCTGAAAGTGAACCCTTTGGGTGTCTACTGGAACCAGAGACGAGAGCTGATTCAATTTTGAGAGTAAATCGTTTGCGCTTCGATTCACTCTCAAAAAAGAGTCGACTCTTTTGATCGCTCATTCCCGTAACTGGATCAAACATGTTTTTTTTTCATATTTATCTACACCTTTCTTATGTGTCCAACTTCCTAGAAAATCTAATCATCACTAAAGTACGCAGTCAATCCCATTTTTCCCACTCCTTCCATGAATTCCTCTTGGGATTCCTACAGAAATTTCTCCTGGGCTTCTTCCAGCAAATCTTCCGGGGATTGCTCCAGGAACTCTTCTTGGGAATTCTCAAGCAATTTATCACGAGATTTTTCCAGGAATTCCTTTTGTGATTCTTCATGGAATTCCTCTTGGGATTCTTTTATAAATTCCTACTGGGGCTCCTCCTGTGAATTTTTAATGAATTCCTCCTGAGTTTCTTCCAGGAATTCCTCTTCAGTTTTCTCCTGGGACTCCTCCAAGAATTTCTCCCGCGATTTCTCATAAAATTCTTCCTGGACTTGCTCCAGGAGATCCTCCTGGATTCTTCCAGAAATTCCTCCTGAGATTCTTCTAGGATTTCGTCCTTAGATTCTTACAGGCATTTCTCCTGATATCCTTCCAGGAATTCTTCCTACGATTTTTTCAAGATTTTTCTCTAGGATTCCTTCAGAAATTTCTTTTGAGATTCCTCATGTGATTTCTTCAAAAATTCCAGCTGGCACTCCTGCAGGAATTCCGCCATAAATTCTCCCTGAGATTCATCCAGGAATTCCTCCTGGGATTCCTCCATGAATTCCTCGTGAGATTCTTATTGGAAATTTTCAGAAATTTCTGTAGAAATTGCCCCTGGGATTTCTCCATCAATTCCTCCCAGAATTCCTCATGGGACTCCTCCAGGAGTTCTTTTTGAGATTCTTCCAAGAATTCCTCCTGAGAGTCCTCTAAGAATTTCTCCTGGGATTCATTTTGGATTTCTTCTTTGGATTCCTCAAGGAATTCTTCCAGGAATTCCTCGAGGAATGCATCCTAGGACACTTCTAGGAATTTCTTCTGGAATTCCTCCAGGAATTTCTCCTGAGATTCCTCCTGAAAATATGCTTTTGAGAGTCCTCCTGTGAATTCTCTTTGGATTCCTCCAGGATAATCCTCCATGAATTCCTCCAGGAATTCATCACTACCTGGAGAAATTCCTGGAAAAGTCACAGGGACGAATCCCAGGATAAATTCCTGGAGAAATCCCAAAACATTTTCGAGTAAGCTTCCCAGGAGGAATTCCTGGAGAAATCTCAAGAGAAATTGCAGTAATAAGCCTAGAAGGAACTTTTTGAGAATACCCAGAAAGAATTCCTGTAGGAATCCCAGGAGAAATCTCTGGAAGAATCCCATTAAGAATTCCTGGAGGAACCCTCTGAGGAATCCCAGTTGGCCCTCGGGAAATCCCGGGAGGAATATGTATCTGGAAAAAGTCCTACGTAAAATTCCTGAGGAATTTCTGGAGAAATATCAAGAAGAGTTCCGGGACGAACCTCAAGAGCAATTCCTAAAGGAATCTAAAGCGGAGGAATTTCTACAAGAATATCAGGAGGAATTTCTATAGCAAACCCAGAAATAATTTCTGGAAAAAATCATTCCTGGAGAGATCCCAGGACATATCCCGGAAAGAATTCCAGGAGGAATCCCAGGAGGATTCCCAGGAGATATTTCTGGAGAAATCCCAGGAGAAATACCTGAAGGAAACCCTGGAAAAAATTTATGGAGGAATCCCAGGAGAAATTCCTGCAGAGGAATCTCAGGAAGAATACGTGGAGAAGTCCCAGGAGAAATTTTCGGAGGAGTCTGTGAATATTACGCAACTCACTATAACACTCCGTTTCCGACATTCTTAGCAAACTGCAGTAGAATCACTTGGCATGATACGGGACCTGGCAAACACAGGCGACTGGCTCCGCCAAAGCTCCACCCCTCAATAAGGCAGCAACACACTCACTATCTCGTCATGATGATTGCTGTCAATGATGCTTACTAGGGGAAGGACACGCAAGGGGAATATCACTAATCATTATTCACACCCCACAGAGTCCTCGAGGAATAATTCTTGTAGAAATCCCTGGAGGAATCCCTGGAGGAATTGCTGGAGGAATCCCAGGACAAAGTCCTTGAGAAAATTCAGGAGGCATTGCTGGAGGAACTCCAGAAGAAATTCCTGGAAGTATCCCAGGAAGAATTCATGACGGGATTTCAGAAGGAATTTGATTTTTTTTCCGAAAATTCTTGAATTCAAAAAAATCTCAGAAGGAACTCTTGGAGGAATCTTGCAAAGAGTTCCTTGACAAATTTTAGAAGGAGTTCGTGGATGAATCCCAGGAGAAGCTCTTGACAAATTCACAATTTCTTGGAAAATGATAAAAGAGCATGGAATTTCTGTAAGTAAAAAGAAAATCGCGTTAAGTACTGTTCCTTTGAATTCCACTAAGAATTTGCATCCTTTGACAGATACGTATTTCGACCGCAACTGTAAGGTCGTTTTCAGTGGCTTGTACTTGACTCGACTGATTTCTAGTATTTTGCTCATCTTTGAACTTCTAGCGGACCAAGATATGGACAAGAAATTCCAAGTATTCCAAAAAGTCATGGACTCTAAGTAATGTATTTTAAAGTCATGTATTTTACAAAGCTTCTTCAAAAATCTTCGAATGACAATTCGAAAATTCTCAAATTACCTTAGCGGACCCAGATATGGACAAAGAATTTCAAGTACTTTAAATAATCATGAATTTTTCAAAATATCTCGAACTATTTTTGCGAACTTGGACATAATTAAGGAATTCCTAGTATTTCTACAACTGCAGGGTGATTCACAAACTCTTCAAATATGTTTGAGTAACCTTATTGAACCCACATGATTGAAAGGAATTACAAGTATTTCTTAAAAGTCTAGACTTTTTTTTAGAGATTCTTCATAACTCTTGAGTAATTTTAGCGGACCCAGATATGGACAAAGAATTTCCAGTTTTTCCAAGAACGAAGAATTGTTCATAAATTCTTCTAAAATCCTCCAATAACCTAACTGGAATTCCAAGTATTCCTCATGACTATCACATAGATTCATCAACAATCCCTGAACAACCTTAGCGTGCCCAGATAAAAGCAAGTATTTCCAAAATTTTCTGAAAATTTTAGATAGATTCTTCAAAAATCTTCGAACTACCTCTTCGGACCTAGATAGATATACCTACAAGGAATTACTAGTATTTCTAGCAATGTAGAATCGAAGTGGACCCAGATGTGGCAAGGAATTTCAGGTATTTCTGAAAGTCAAGAATTTTACATACATTCTTCATAAATCCTAAGCGGACCCAACCCACCTTAATGCCCCGCGAGACTGTTGGTTGTGAGTGGATTACAAGTCTTCCAGAGATGTTCCAGGGGGTTTCAAGGGGATTCGTGGGCGTTCCATGTGGTTTCAGGGGGTTCCAGGGTCATTCTAACGGTATTTCAAGGAGTTTTAGAGGCAATCCCATAAAGGGGCATAAGGGGGTTTCATGGAGTCCGAGCAGCGGTCCAGGGGTGTTTCGTGGGGTCTCATGGGACTTCATGGGGTCCGAGCGGCGTTCCAGGGGTGTTGGGAGATTTCAAGGGCGTTGCATGAGGTTTCAGGGGGTTCAGAGACGTTCCATGGGTGATCCAAGGAGTTTCATGAGCATTTCAGGGGTTCACAAGTAAATTCAGGGCGTTTCTTGAGAGTTTCGGGAGTGTTACATGGTGTTACAAAGGCGTTCAAGGGATGTTCTAAGGAATTCCAAGGGGTTTCAGAAGTGTTTCCGTGAGTTTCATGGGGTTTCAAGGGTATTCCAGGAGATATATCATCGATATCATCTGTAACTCTGAAACGCCTTGAAACGCCTACAAACAGCTCCTCAAATTCTTTGAACCCTTGATATGCATTCAAACTCTTCTGAAATACTTGTGAAACCCTCCTTGGACACCCACGAATTAAAAATTTGAAAACTTTCCGGAGTGGTCTTGGGTCCTACTATGATTGAAGTTAGCTTTTTTACTGACTTACTTACTTACCGATCAGGCTAAGGCCGGGGTGGCCTCTGCTGTACATAGTAGCCGTCTCCATTCCACTGTCTCCAGTTCCGCACTCTGCGTAGGGTCCGCAGATCGTCCTCCACTTGGTCGACCCACCTAGCTCGCTGCGCTCCACGTCTTCTTGTACCGGTCGGATGACTCCCGAGAACCATTTTAGTCGGGTTGCTATCCGACATCCTGATGACGTGACCCGCCCACCATAGCCTCCCGATTTTCGCGGTATGGACGATGGTTGGTTCTCTTTGACAAACTGCACACTAGGAACGGGCAACCCATTCAAATGATTCATTTTTAACAAACGTTTCGACATTCACATGAACTTGTGCATACACATTACACAATTGTATATTCGTTGCGTAAGTAGTGGGTAAGCGAATGAATCATCACTTCCTTACGCTTTCCCGCATTAACATGCAGCCTGACGTTACATACGTCATTCACGCCTGAAAATAGAAGATCTCCATCATTCCCATACTGAAGATGCAATTATATAGTCTTTAACAGTATTCTCTTTGGTTAAGTGTTTTAGTGCATCTGATATAAGGATACTGGAGAAACAACTACGGGCGGCCATGCCTGGTACACATATAAACGTGAGTCACTGTAGCTGGACGCTGAACAAGACAGTGATGAATTTCCACTGGCGCCCCGACCAACTGGCGACGTTTTCCACTACACTACTGCTGGCTACGCTACATGACGGAATTATGTATATGCCAGATTGTAGTGCAAGGATGAATGTGAGCTTCAGTCGGCGGACCAGTGGGCCGACAGCAAACGCTGATGATGATGATGATAAAGCTGGGTGGGACATTTTCTGCGACGCCTGCCTCTTGTGGCACAAGGAATTTTGTTTTATGTGGTCCAAACAAAGCTGCTGCCAGTCAGTATGTTATGCAAATGGTTCTCACTCTCTCCGTAGATATACGACGAGTCACACGAGCGGGGACGAATATTAGACTTGCGTTGGACCCAAAAAGGAACTCAAGCTGTGTTTGGATAGTTCATTTTTGGAAACTGCGCAAACATGTGTGCCTGTTGGCTTAACTATCGTTCGACAGAAAGGTTAGGGAGCTCGGAAAAACTCTTTCGTACCGTGGAAAGCACTGACTGACTGTGACCAAACTTTGTGTTATATTCAATTAAATGACCCCGGCCTTCGTGAAGCTCCCAAACTGTGGTCTCTTTTTTCGCTTCAGATGTCCGTTTCGTCTGCTTTTGAGGATAATTTCCCGTTCGGTGAACGGACAAAGTGGCCCGACGTCAATTCGGTCAATGTCGGTTGGTTGTTGGCTAACTGATGCGGCCACCACGCCACGGTGTGGTGTCCTCCTCTTCCGATGATCGTTCACAAGATGTGACTCGACAGCGACAACTGGCATGTTTTATTTATGGGAAAACTTTGCCGTTGCATGGAGCGATAGGCTCGCGGATCCTTTTCATGAGGGAGTTTGACTGCAGCGGCAGATTTAGATGCAAAGTAACTCCAGAGCAATATGCTGGAAGTCAGCGGTAATTGACGTGGTCTGGTGGGTTGTCATTGGATCAGTCGTAAGCTTTTCGGAAGATTTTTTTTATGTACACCTTCAAGTTTGCTTAGGTACCAACTATTCACTAACTTTGTGGGGTTGAGTTATATGTTCCGAAAAAATCAACAAGTTTCGAAACATATCTATTAACTTATCTATAAACTCCAATCTATTCTACATTATTCGACATGGTTTATGAACATCCTTTGACATAAAATTTATCGTTGTTGTTGAGGAATTCAGTAAATCGTCTCGATCTAACGATCAAACCAATTCCATCCAAGGATTCCGAATTGAACAATTTCGTTTACCAGCAATACTATACTGTACCGCCTAAAGATCAGAAACTCCTCCAAAAACTTTCTCCAAAACTCATCTCGGTTCTGTTCATCCAACCGAGCTACTTATGAGACCAGCCGAGAGCATTCTCCACTCCCGCGAGAAAGTGCACCAAAACTTTGACAATGTTTAATCGAAAAAGTTTCCAGCCCCGGCCTTGCTTTCGGCTTGGCGCGGCATCAGCTTTGGCGGTGGTTCCATCCAACGGAACTTCCGCTCCGCAGGTGCCTCCCGTATAACGGCGCGGCGCGGCACAGTTCCTACCAAAGTGCAGCAGCAGCAGCAACAGCATGATGCTTTCCCCCGGTTCCACACGCTGAGCGATGATGATAGAAAAATAGCTGGAAGTGAAACACTTGGAAAAAAGTGCAGAATGGAGCTCTGATGAAAATTTTCATTTTCCAGCCAACCGTGGTGGGGGACGCCGGCCAGGCACGTCACCACACAAGTTCCTTCATTCCCAGCAGATGGCAGCTAAGGAGAGGACGGAAAACGCAAAAATTCTTTCTTCGCACTCTGCATCCCAGATTTTGAGTGCCGTGGTGTAAGGTGAAATTGATCACTCTAAATTTCATGAATTGCCAAAGTAAGAACAATCCTCCTTATGTTATCGTTGACTTGAAAGAGCTATCCCACATTATATTACATCGTTTGTCACCTAAAACGAATAAGTTCGAGATGTTATCAAGCCAGCTTCATCGACGGCCGGTCAAAAACAGACCACGTCTTCATCACACGGAAATCCTCCAGAAAGACGAGAATACCAGGTCAAAAGGCATTACCTGTTCATCAACTTCGAGATGGCATACAATAGCATCGACCGCACAGAGTTATGGAAAATTATGGACGAAAACGTCATTCCTGGGAAGCTGACCAGACTGATCATAGCAACGATGGATAATGTACATACTGCATAAGTGTTTCTGGTGAACTATCCAGTTCATTCGGATCACACCGAAAACTGCGACGATCAATCGTATCTGTTTATCCGGGAATATGTGCTCATGCAGAATCTGCCATAACTGGTCTCGGTCGATTGTGTCATACGTCAATTTAAAATCGATAAACAAGTAATGTGTGGGCAAGTTGTATTCGCGGCATTTCTGTAACACCTGGTGGATGGCAATCATCTGGTCTGTTGTAGGGCGTTCACCCAGCCTGACGAATGTTTCTGTAAGCGATGATAAACCGCGACATAAAATTTAGGAAAGTACCTTGTAGGCAGCGTTCAATAGTTCCCGTAATCCAAATTGTCGCCTTTTTTGTAGCTGGAAAACCCTACAGAGATGAACCAGGCCCCGGCTGAAAATCTCTTTAATAAAGAAAATTGATCTGCTGCCGGTAATTGATCTGCTTTAGCGGTTTTCTTGTTTTTCAACCGGCCAACTTCCTCCTTTCTCCTGTAGGGGCCGGAAGTCTTTCGTCCTCTGCATGTACTCCTGAGGTATGTTACCACACCAGCTTTGGTGTTTGCAACGTCGCCATTCATTGCTGGATGATGTTCTCTAGAGAATTCTCCAGGAATTCCCCAATAAATTGTCCCAGGGATTCCTTCAGAAATTCCTCCACGATATTCCGCAGCGGTTTCTCAAGATATGTAACAAGGGATTCCCCCAAGGGATTCCATATACATATGCTACCTTAGATACTACTACCTCAATAAGACATTTGCATAGAGTGTGTCATTCGTGTTCTCACTATAGCTATACCCGGGCAGACGGGAATATCTAAATCATATCTCAAATCGAACATTTTTTGCTATCATAGCTCGATGTGATTTTAATGAATTATTCAAAAATCGCCCGAATAGCTCAAAGTGATATGATATCAATTTTTGTTCTTGTCGATATAGCTGAAAATTTCTACATACGAACAAGTTTAGCTCTTCTGCACGAAATGGAACACATACACCCATAGAGATTGCTCAATGTTAGTGAAATACCATATGCCCGCTTCTGAGCTGTGGAAACGAAGAATCGCATCCTCTTATTCCCATGTTATTTACAGCAGCGAGCTGCAGTTGAGTGGTAAGCATCACCAACTGTGAATCCCCTAAGGTCGTAGGTTCGATGCTGGATGCTGACATTTTTTATTTTTTTTCTAGAAAAAAAGTGACAAATCTTGTCTGCTATTATTTTGATCTTGTTGTTCGATAGCTGGACTGGTTCCCTGGGGTTTGGCTTCCCAAAATGTGGCAAACGCAGTGCTATCCGGGGTAACAGCGGGGGTGGATTCGGTGCAACCAACTTGGGGGAATTTTCACCGTTTCTCGCGGTCTTTTCGGCGTAGCACAGTCAAAAACTCGCGGTTAGAGAAACAACTGCACTACATTTAACGTTTATTAAACTAACAACTTAAACTATTACAAAATACAAAAAGAGAAAATCGTACTTGACGCGACTGCCCGTATAGCAATTTTCTATAGAACTAAATCTAATGGGCACTGCAGTGTGCAGCAAAAGGCCAACCTATTGTTTTAATAATTAATAGATCGCGGGCACAATTCCGCGCAAATCGGCAGATCGTTATCGCCGTTGGTGGTAGCTGTCGGTTGGTAGCCACTAGCCGAGGGGATGCTCAATGTAGCTTACCTTGAACTCCGACATCCTCGCCTCCCTGAAACGCTTGGAGTTTCAGTTATCTTTAGCTGGTCCCACCTCCGTGGAGATCGGTACGGGTAGAACACATATTCTGGAAACTGGGCGTGTACTGGTTCCGTTGGCGGTCCGTAATGAAACGACCCTGACTACACCATCTGGACCTGGATGAGTGTTGATTATGTGGTCCATTTTCCACCGGGTGGGTGGAACGTTGTCTTCCCGAATCACGACCAAACTGCCCACAGTGACGTCGACAGGTGGTTTCCACCACTTGGTGCGAGCTTGAAGTTGTACCAGGTATTCAGCTCTCCACCTCTTCCAGAAATCCTGGAGTCTTCGTTGAGTGGCTGCGAAATCCTGAAGTTTGCCGACCGACGTCTGCAAGTAATCCTCGTCTGGTAGGGCTTGCAAGGCCGAACCTACCAGAAAATGGCCAGGGGTCAATGGCTGCAGATCCTCGGGGTCATCGGACAGCTGGGTTAAGGGCCTGGAGTTCAGGCAGCACTCCACCTGGGTGAGAAGCGTAGCCATGTCTTCGTAGGACACCACCGTATCTCCCAACACACGTAGCAGGTGCACCTTCGCCGATCGCACCGCGGCTTCCCACAGACCGCCGAAGTGCGGTCCGCCGGGGGGAATGAAGTGCCATGCCATTCCGTCTTCGGCACATTCCTTCGCTATGGCATCGTGATGATCCTTGGACTTCAACCGGTTAATCAACTCCATCATCTGGTTTTTGGCGCCAACAAAATTGGTGCCGTTATCCGAATAGAGGCTGGCACACCTCCCGCGGCGTGACACAAACCTCCGTAGTGCCTGGATAAATCGCGTAGTCGACAAATCGGTGACCAGTTCTAAATGAACCGCTTTGGTCGAAAAGCACACAAAGACTGACACGTATGCCTTGACCGCTCGCTGGCGATATCCCGTCCGAACGTACACTGGCCGAAGTAGTCCACACCTGTTGTTGCAAATGGCCGCGTTGGGGAAACACGGGGGGTGGGCAGCTCCGCCATGAACTGCCGAATTGCCTTTGGTTTCGTGCGGTAACATCGCACACACTGATGGTAGACTTCCCTCGCCAAATTTCGTCCACCGAGGCACCAATACCGAAGTCGAACAGTACTCAGCATCAACTGTGGTCCAGCATGCAATAAACGATGGTGGTAATAGCGCATCAACAGCTTGGTGAACAAATGACGAGCAGGTAGTACTATTGGATGGATTTTGTATTCGGGTTCCTTCGCTTGTCCTATTCGACCCCCAACTCGTAACAATCCATTATCTGCCACGAATGGATGATACCAACGTAGAGGTGAAGATCGTGGAACAAATTCCCCTTTAGTGAGTGCACTGACCTCGCGATGAAAGGAGTCTCGTTGGACGTGGAGAACGATAAAGTTTTCCGCCAGCTGCAATTCCTCCGTAGTTAGGAAAGCAACCGACCGTCGAAGTTCCCTTTTCGATCGAAGATTATGCAGATAACGTAGCAGATAGGCCGTTGTCCTGATTAGGGTGGTAAAGCTGGAGAACCGTGCCAGATACTCCGTGAAGAAACCTGAAGTCTCTGATGCAGTAATCACGCATGCTGCTCGCCTCCGTTCTTCCTCGTGTCCTTCCGAAGTGAAAGCTTGCAGTGATGGCCAATTTTCCGATGTAGTCCGAAGCCAGGCGGGTCCTTCCCACCAAAGTTGGTTGTGGATAATTTCCTCCGGCCAGATTCCCCGTGAAATTTGGTCTGCCGGATTCTGTTCTCCGGGCACGTGTCGCCAATGACAATTTTCCGTGGATGCTTGCACCTTCGATACGCGATTTGCCACAAATGTAGCCCATGTTAGGGGTGGGGCGTGTAGCCACCGCAAAACGGTCGTAGAGTCCACCCAGAAGAAACATTCTCCAGTGAAGCGCATCGAAGCCTTGATTTTGGTGTATAATTCCGATGCGAGTAGAGCACCGCAGAGCTCAAGCCTAGGGATTGATTGAGCCTTCAAGGGTGCAACTCTCGATCTCGACGATAGCAAGGCAACCTTAATCCTTCCTTCTGCATCTTCGCTCCGTAGGTAGGCGCAGACGCCGAAAGCCTTCTCGGAAGCGTCTGAGAACAGGTGTAGTTGGATGTTGATTGGATTCGGTATGATGACCAGTCTCTCAATGCGAAGCTCGTTTAATACAGAAAGTTGTTGATAGAACCGGACCCATTCTTCTGCTACCTTCGGAGGGAGCTTGGCATCCCATGCCAACTGGTGATTGTTTTCATCCTGCAGGCGCCACAGTAGTTGCACGACGATTTTTGCCTTTGTGATCACCGCGCCGACGAGTCCTAAGGGATCGAAAAGAGTGGCAATTTCTGATAAAACCTTCCTCTTGGTGAATACGGCATCCTCTGTTATCGGGGAGATTCGAAATTTGAACCGGAAAGTGTCGGTATTGGGCATCCAAACCAAGCCCAACGTCTTGATCGTCGAATCTGGATCCAAATGAATTCCGTCCGTCGTCTGAATCGCCCGATTCTCAGCTGGTAGGTCTTCCAAGACTGATTCGCAGTTGGAAGCGAATTTCCGCAGGACGAATCCTCCTCTTCGTAGTAGTTCCTGCAGCTGGATCCTCAACTCCTTGGCAACAATCGGGTCATCCGCACCGGTAATGGCGTCGTCCATATAAAAATCTTCCCTGACGGCCTTGGCCGCCAGCGGGAGTTCCTCCGCTTCATCCGTGGCGAGTTGCACCAGGGCTCTGGTGGCAAGAAAAGGAGCAGGCTTGGTGCCGTAGGTTACGGTGGACAGTTCATATGTAGCTAGCGGTTTGTCTGTGCTCGACCTCCACAAAATCGATTGAAGACGGCAATCCTCCGGGCAGACCTCTATCTGCCGAAACATTTTTTCTATGTCGGCCACTAGGATGATCTGACGAGTCCGGCTTCGCAGTATTATCGACCGCAAATCGTCCTGAATCACAGGACCTGCGAGCAACCCGTCGTTGAGGGAAAATCCTGACGCAGTTTGAGCCGAAGCGTCAAATACAACCCTCACCTTTGTGGTTGTGCTATCCTCCTTCACAACTGGATGATGTGGGAGGTAGCACCGACCTTCTTCCGTTTCGGTGTCTCCAACCAATCGCATATGTCCCAGAGTCTCGTATTCGGCCATGAAGGCACAGTATTCCTCCCGTAGCTTCTCATCTCTAGTCAATCGCCGCTCCAACTGGAAAAACCTCCTTTCTGCGATCGGTTTCGAACTGCCCAGCTTGACTAAAACTTCCTCATTCTTGGGCAATGACACCACATACCGACCAGACAAATTTCGCTGCACCGTTTGCGCAAAATGGCTTTCGCACCTTGCTTCCTCAGGAGAATGGTTATTCTCCGACCCAACTTCTTCGCATTTCCAAAACCGTTCGAGAATTTCGTCGAGCCGACTGGAGACCGCAACATCACACAGGACAGATTGGATTGGACCGCTGACCGAATATCTGCCTGTTACCACCCATCCGAAGACGGAGTCGACCAACGATGGTAGATTGTCACCCAACCGAATGCGGCGACCAGAAACGAAGAACTCGAAAAATGATTCCGCCCCTAGCAGAAGATCGATTCGTTCTCCTTTGAGGAAATCCGGATCCGCCAGTTGAATCCCCTTAGGTATGTCCCACATGCTGGTATCGACCACCGCGGTAGACACCTGTGCCGCAATTTTTGGAAGCACGTAGATTTCCATTGGTTGGTTGTAGTTTGTGACCCGTGATTGTACCAGGACTGTAACCCTTCCTTGGACCTTGGATGCCACCCCTTGGATACCAATAACCTCGACCGTACTGGCTTCCTCCTTGACAGCCAGCATTTTCCGCAGCCGTCTGCTAATCAGATTGCATTCGGCTGCACTATCCAGTAGCGCCCTAGCATGCACCTTGTTGCCCTTGTCGTCTTCCAGCACCACGACTGCAGTGAGTAGAACGACACCCGTTGTTGACGCTGTGGCTGTGTTGCAAACCTTCGCTCCGGTCGTTGCCAGGTTAACGACCTTTGAAGTAGTTGGTTCTGAGCTTGATTCCGATGTAGTAGTGGTTGACTCGGGTTTCTCATTCGTCTTAACTTCGGCTACCTTCCCCTTAAAACACACGAGTGAGTGATGTCTCGCTCTACAGTGCCGACAGGAAAACTTAGACGAACAATCCTTTGCTTGGTGACCCCGCCGAAAGCAATTTCGGCAGAGCGAATTGCTCCGAAGTACTCCATCCCGATCCGAAACTGCCATTTTCAGAAACTGAGGGCACTGGTACAGCAAATGTGTCTCTGGGCAGACGATGCATTTGCTCGGTGATGATGATTGGAACGTAGCGTTGCAGGATTTTACCGCCGAAACCTTTTTCGTCAGTTTGGTATGTCCGAGTTCCACCTTCTGTTCCGGCGCCTTGCCAGGGAGAGCTTCCAGAATCCTTAAACGACGTTGGAGGAAATCCGTGAGATCCTTTAGGGTGTCCGTCTGTTGTTCGGACGAATGTTCCTCCCAACTTCTCCGGGTGGTGCTGTCCAACCGCGATGTCAATACATGCACCAACATCAGATCCTTGTAGTCCGCCTTGTTGGCGACGACTTGATCGAGGGATCTTACAGTCTTCTCGAAGGCATCCAGGAGAGACTGTAATTCGGATGCAGTTTCCTTCTTAACCGTAGGCAGCTCGAAGAGGGCCTGTACCTGACGTTTCCGCAGAACCTTGGAATTGGTGAAACGTTGTGTGAGGAGATCCCATGCCACATTATAGTTTGCTGCGGTAAGGGGGAGAGAATCGATCACGGCTAATGCTTCCCCTTCCAATTGACTTCGCAAGTAATGGAATTTTTCTACGGCAGGGAGGTCCACCTGCCAGTGGATAAGCGAGGTGTAAAGGTCGCGAAACGTGAGCCATTCATCTAATTTACCGCCAAACTTGGGAAGCGAGATCTGCGGTAATCGTACGTGAGGGGTAGAACCGAAGGAGGTATTAGGGGTAGAAGTAGACGGAGTGTTTTGTGCCGGCTCGTTCTTTTCCAATAGGAAAGTTTTCAGTGTGAAGAATCGGTTTTCGAAATCAAGCCGATCTTTCACGTAGGCTTCGGGATCGTCGGGTGAATCGTCGTGGGCTACGATGTTGTCGATGACCTCGTTCATCTGATCCCACAGGCAATCCAGCTTGTTCAGTCGCACGGAGACTTCCAAAGGCTTCGTGTTGGCCGTGTATTTCTCCATAAACGTGTACAAGTTCGTGAACGTCGTTTGTAGCCCTCGGAGTCGCGCCTGTAGTGTCCGTAGCGGTATTTTCCGTTTCGACATGATGACCCTCGAAAAATAAGACCAAGTAGCGAAGCTTGGGGAGTATAAAGTGCTTGGAGAGCTAATTACCTGTTAGCTCTTAAATCGAGCCTTGAGTATTTCTTTAAAGATGCTCCACGAACAATCAGCAACGATGGGGTGCTACTGTTGTAGCGGATAGATCACCCAAGCAGATGGATGACCTTCGCTGAGGTTATGCTGCTCAGCAAAACCGGTAAGTTTTCAGCCAATCACTTCCAAACTGATGTGCGAACCAGTGATCACCAGCTTGGGCGTGCCAGTGAAGGGGAAATTGCTCCGTTTCCACAAACGGACCTTGAGTGGGAAAACTGCTATTTAGAACCGGGCGGTTCTTGCACGTATCGCCAGCGACGTCGAAGTACGGTAATCGAAAGTTCCACCTAATCCAATAAAAGACCACGAGCAGTACTGGGAGATGGACAGTAATTTTGTTGGAAATTCACTCACCTATTAAAGGCAAGTGATATGCCTTGTATTAACAAAATTCTGCCAACTGCAACCGACGCCTTCAAATAAGATGGCGCCCCTTAGCTCGCAATTGAATGAGGTTTGGGCGACTGCGTTGGCGAACCTTTGACCTTTGGAGTCCTACCGGATGGGTTTCCTTCAACCATCCGGCTCGAAGGACCACTTGTTCGATAGCTGGACTGGTTCCCTGGGGTTTGGCTTCCCAAAATGTGGCAAACGCAGTGCTATCCGGGGTAACAGCGGGGGTGGATTCGGTGCAACCAACTTGGGGGAATTTTCACCGTTTCTCGCGGTCTTTTCGGCGTAGCACAGTCAAAAACTCGCGGTTAGAGAAACAACTGCACTACATTTAACGTTTATTAAACTAACAACTTAAACTATTACAAAATACAAAAAGAGAAAATCGTACTTGACGCGACTGCCCGTATAGCAATTTTCTATAGAACTAAATCTAATGGGCACTGCAGTGTGCAGCAAAAGGCCAACCTATTGTTTTAATAATTAATAGATCGCGGGCACAATTCCGCGCAAATCGGCAGATCGTTATCGCCGTTGGTGGTAGCTGTCGGTTGGTAGCCACTAGCCGAGGGGATGCTCAATGTAGCTTACCTTGAACTCCGACACTTGTAATATCTTAACGAGCTATTATTGAGTAATTCACCATATTTTGCTATTATTTCTTGTCTTTTACCTTATATCAGTTTTTGCTCTTCAGTAATTCAATCAATAAACACTGAATATGTTATTCATCCGATTTTTCTACCTACTCGGGTAGCTATGTTTTATAATACTAATGACCTGGTTCTGGTGTTGTCTGAGAAAGTTTGAATGTTTGCTTCTCAGCGCTTTAAGGATGGTAAGTTTGGTGTTATGCTTTACTTTAGGTTGGAATGCAGGAAAAAGACTAGGTTGAAATGAAAGGAATGTATGGAAACGGAAAATTTCTGTTTTCCTATAAGAATTTCTGAAAGCAATCCACCAAAAAATTCCTTCATTAATTTCTCCAGCATTTCCTTCAGGGAAAACTCCAACAATTCCTTAACCCTTTGGAGCCGGAGGGGTCATATATGACCCCGGCGATGAAACCGAGCATAACAAACGTGTTCGACACCAGCGAGGTTGCGTCGACAGCGGCGAAACAAATCGGCTCCAAAAGGTTAAAGCATTACTCTGAAAATTCCTTCAGAAATAATTCCAAGAATTACTTAACGAATAACTTCAGAAATTCATCCATGTCTTACCTCGGGAATATCTCCAGAAATTCCTCCATAACGCCACCAGGAACTAGTCCAAAAGTGCCTTCAGGAGTTTCTCCAAAATTTCCTCCGGAAATTCCTCAAGGAGATTCTCAAGAAATTCCTTTAGGAATTTCCCATAAATTGTTCAGGAATAATTTGACGAACTCCTCCAGGGACCCCCGATTTTCCTACATATATTCCTCCAGGGGTCCCTTGAGGAAATCGTATAAAGGATATCTTCAAGAAATCTTCCAGAAATTTTTCCATAGGTTCTTCAGAATTTCACCTCTAGCAATTACTCCAGAAATTCTTTCAGATATTCCTACAAAATTCCTTCAAAAATTCCTCCAGGGATTACTCCGAGAATTCTTCCAGGGAATCCTCCAGAAATAACTCCAAAAACTCGTCCTGGAATCCCTCTATAGATTCCTCGAGAAATCCTTTCAGAAATTGATTAAGCGATTTCTCCTGCGATTCCTCTGAGAACTCTTCTAGAGATTCCTCTGAGACTTCTACAAGGGATTCCTCCAGTGATTCTTCTAGGAATTCGCCTAAAAATCTTCCAGTAATTCTGCCAAAAAATGTCCCAGAAATTTTACTATGAATTACTCCAGGAATTCGTCCAGGGATTCAAGCAGAAATTTTTATGAAAATTTCCTCAGCAAGATTTTTTTTAGGATTTTTCCCAAGAATTTCTCATCCAGTTTTCGCAAGAATTTCTTAAGGATTTTTTGCTAGCATTCCATGAGAAATTTCTTCAAGAATTTATTCCGGAATTACTTCTAGCAATTATTTCAGAAATCCCTTCAGGGATTCCTGCTAGAATTCGTCAACAAATTCTTCGAGGAATTATCCCAAAAAAGTCCTCCAGGAATTCCCCCAAAAATTCCTTCAGGATTTCCTCCTGGAACTGCCAAGAATCCCATCATAAATTGTTCCAGAATTTTTTCAGAGATTTTTCTAGGAATCTCTCCAGGAATCCGTTCAGGCAAACTTCCCGAAATTTCTCAAGAATACCTAAAAAATCTCCAGTTAGCCTAGTGGTGAGGGCTATGGATCGCCTATCCGGAGACAGCGGGTTCAATTTCCGTTCCGGTCGGGACAATTTTCTTGACTCCCTGGGCATAGTGTATCATTGTACTTGCCTCACAATATACAAATTCATGCAATGGCAGGCAAAGGAAGTCCTTCAATAAATAACCGTGGAAGTGCTTAACGAACACTAAGTTCAAGCAAGGCAGGTCAAGCCCCAGTGAGGACGTAGGGCCATAAGCAAGAAGAAGAAGACCTAAAAAATCTCAAGAAATTACTCAAAGATTTTTTGTTTTCAGTAGTTTCTCCAGAAATTCGTCCAGGAATTCTCCCGGAGTTTTTTTAGATAAGTATCTTCAGAAATTTCTGCAGGGATTTATCCAGAAATTCTTCAGAGAATTATTTCAAGGATTACTCCGAAACTTCCTCTATAAAGTCCTTTACGAGCTCCCCCTGGAATTGTGTAAGAAATTCCCCCAGAAATTCCTGCAAAGATTCTTTTAAAAATTCTCAAAAAAAAAAATCCACCAGAGATTCCTCCATCCTTAATTCTTGCAAAAAATCCTTGAAGACTTCCTCCTGGAATTCCTCCAAGACTTCCTCACGGAATTCTTCCAGAAATTCCTCCTGGAATTGTTCCAGATATTACTTCAAAGATTTTTCACGAAATACCTCCAGGAATCCGTCCCAGGATCCCTACAGGGATTCCTTCAGGAATTTTGCCATGGATTTCTTGTAGAACATCTCCAATAAAATATCCAAAACATTCTTCAGAAACCCCTCTAAGAATTCTTGTGGGTGAGATACTCCAATAATTCATCCAGGAATTCCTCCTAGAATATGACTAAGAGTAACTCCAAGAATTCCCATAGGAATTTCTCCAAGAATTTCATCAGAAATTATTCCACGAATTCTATCAGGAATTTCTCCAGAGTTGCCTCTGTAATTCCTCTAGGGATTCCTCTGAAAATCCTTCATTAATTCGTCCAGGAATTCCTCACGCGATTCCTCCCGGAATTTCTCAAGAAATTCCGCCAGAGATTCCTCTAGAGATTTCTCGAGACATTCATCGAAAAATTCCCCCAGAGGTTTTTCTAGAAATTTCTGTAGGAATCCCTCCAGAAATTTCTCCATATAAAAAACTTTTCCAAAGATTCTCCCAAACTCCTGGAAAATTTCTGGGAAAAATTCTTAAAGAAACTATTGGAGAAATTTCTTCTGGATTTTTTTAGAAAGTCCTCTATAAATTTAGGGAAAAATCCCTCTGTGGTTTCTTGCATGAATTTCTGCAGGATTTTTGGAGGATTTCCACGGGAAATTCTTTGAAAAATTCCTCGAGGCATTCTCGGCAAATTTCTTGGAAAAAGTACTAGAAAGATTACTGGAAAAAGTCTTGAAGAATTTTTTGGAAAAATTCGTGGAGGATTTCTTGGAGTTATCTCCTAAGGAATTCTTTGAAGAATTGCTGAATTGATTCTAGGAGGAATTCCTGGAAAAGTTTCTGGAGTATTTTTTGCAGGAATTTCTGGAAGCATCCTGAATTAATTTTGAAAAAATTGTTCGGGAAATTTCTGGAGAAATTCCGGGGAAACTTCCTGGAGATGTCCCTGGAAGGATTTCTGTGGGAATTCTTAAAAAAATCTTTGATGGAATCTCTAGAATAATTATTAAAGGAGTTTATGGAGCACATATTGCCCATTTTACTGGCATTTTACCAAATTTGCTGGTATGTCTGAGACTTACTGGAAAAACTTGTAATTATAAGGCACGAAATGTTGCTAATTGACAAATTGAGAGATGAATTTGTGAAAAAAAAATCGTGTTCTGGTGGGATTCGAACTCACGACTCCGTATTCGCTAGACCGACGCTTTAAGCAACTAAGCCTCAGAACAAGTAATGATTCTGCGGAATAGAAAGCCAAACTGACTCCGAAGCCGCACCGTGAACACTTCTATTTCACACTCATCTCTCTTTCGGCATAGATTCCAATCCACAACCCACTCACGTTTGAGAGTGAGAGCGATAATCTCATGTTGCCCATAATCTCTCAATTGGTCCATTAGCAACATTTCGTGCCTTTAAATTACAAGTTTTTCCAGTATATTTTTGGTACTCGTAGAGAAGTTTAAGTAGGAATTCTTGTAGGAATTTCGGGAAGAATTTCTCGAGTAATTTCTGGAGAAACTTCTGAAGGAATTTCTGAAGAATTTCTGAAGAAATTGCTGGAGAAATGCATGGGAGAAATTTTGGAGGAATTTTTGGAGAAATTTCTGGAAAACTTCCAGCGAAAATTTCTGAAGAAAATTCCTTGAGAAATTTATGTTAGAATTTATGAAGGTATTTTCTGTAGGAATAACTGGAGAATTTATTGGAGGAATTTCTGCAAAAATGAATGAAATTTAGAATGAATATTTGAATGAATTTGTGGAGGAATCCTTAAAGGACTTCTCTGAAGAATCCCTGGAGAAATCCCTGGGGAATTCCCTGGAGAAATCCCTGGAGAATTCCCTGGAGAAATCCCTGGAGAAACTCCTGAAGGAACCTTTGGAGAAATGTTTGGGTAAATCTCTGGGGGAATTCCTGGAAAAATCCCTTGAGGAATCTAAGGAGGAAATCCTGCCGAGACTGAAGGAATCCCTGGTTGAATTATCTGTGGAGTACCTGAAGGAATTCTTGGAGGAGTTCCATGAGGGATTTCTAAAAAAGATAGACAATCCGGGGAAAATTTCTCATATAATTCTTGGCTGAACTCCAGGGAGAATCTCTAGAGGAAGTTTCGGAGTAATCCCTGGAATAATTCTCAATTATCCCTGGATAATTTCCTGGAGAAGTTTCTGAATAGGCTCATCAAATAATTTCGGCGCGAATTCTTCAATGAATTACTGTGGAGATTTCTGGATAAAATCTCGTAGGAATCCCTGGAGTAATTTTTGGTGATTTTTTTTTGAGGAATCCTGAAGAAATTTCGGGAAGTATTCCTGAACAGATTCCTGGAGAAATTCCTAGCAAAATCTCTGATGAAATCTTTGGAACAATTTCTGATGAAATTCTTGGAAGAATTTTTAGAGGATTTTCTGAAGGAGTTCCAGAAGGAAAATCTGAAGGCTTTTTTGGGGGAATTCCTTAAAGGGCTTTTTGGAAAAATTCCTGGGGAATTTTCTGAAGGAACCTTTGGAGAAATTTTTGGGTGAATCTCTGGGAGAATTCCTGGAAGAAAGTCTTAAGGAAACCCTTGAGGACCCAAGTAACATTTTGATGGGCAATTCGTCTCGTAGAGGTTCTGAGAACCGTCATAAAACCTTTTACCTTTTATTTTGGTTTTAAGTTGGTTCTGAGAGCCTCTTTTAGTCTATTTACTTAAAACATGTTAGTTGGGGCGAGAATCCCTGGAGGAATGACTGGAGAAATCCCTGGAGGAATTTATGGGGGAAGTACTGATTGTAGGAGTTCCAGGAGGGATTTCCGAAAAAAAGAATCTGAAGGTATTTTTGGAGGAATTCATGGTGAAACTTCTGGAGTATTTCATGGATGAATTCCTACAAAACCACCTTTAACAATTCCTCTTGAAATTCTTGAAAGTAATTCTGGAGGAAGTCCTGGGGGAATTCTTGGAGGAATTCCTCGAAGAAAATTTAGAGGAACTCTTTTAGAAATTCTTGGAGAAGTTTTTGGAAAAAATCTTAGAGCATTTTTGGAGAAGTTTCTGGAAAAATCCGTGGACGGACTCCTGGAGGAATTTATAGAAAAATCTCTGGAGGGGCCTTTTAAGGGATTCGTGAAAGGCATCTGATCAATTTCGACCCGGAGATCAATTTGACCCCGGTTTACGGCACCGAGGAAGTGCAGATGAAGATACCACACCAGAGCAGTCAAGCCAGCCATGGAGCACTTCCGATGGTAATGATGATGATGAACTTCTGAGCACAGATTATAATAAGACGTTTTTGATAACGGTAGTACACGTGGACGGACGGACGACGATGAAGTGAGAATTCTCCTTGTCTTCCATGTTCGCAGTTCCTCAGACGACCGGCTGGCTGAAGGCTTTTGCAGAAATCTTCAAAAGCGCGCTCTTCCATAAGTAGGTACCTAGAACCGGTCGCTACTTAATCCTCAAACTGCGCTGCCACCGCTAGTGGCGAGCGTCAATCCAAAGTCCAACTTTCCCATCAAGATATGAGCCAGAAGCAGCGGAATAACTCAACAACTTTGAATTAAATATAAACTCCCGAAAGACGGCTGGGTTTCGGAATGAAGACGAGTGCGAACTCGCGGTAAGTGAAGTCACTTTCCACATTCCCTCTCTCTCTTCATCGCATCGTGGGAGAAATGGAAAATGCCCTCGTTGATGGGTGGAATCAGTACGAGAGGGGGACGAGTGGAAGGGGCAGTAATTCCAAAATTGAAATACACCAAAGCAAATGAGATGAGAAAGATTACCCGGGAGAAAAAGTAAAGAAGATGGAATAAATTACAATTTAATCAGAGTTGGGAGCTGTTTCTGAAATGGTTCGAGATAGCGCTCTTTTCTTCTCGGGGTCGGATTATGGAGAAGAAAAGTTGGGTAATACAATTGGCTTTGGATAGACTTGAAGTTTGCAGAATGGATGGAGTTGGAGAGTAAATTTTAGATACTGAAAATGCTATTTGTTCGGAATAATCCGAATTAGAATGAGGTAGTTTACGAACAGAGTTTCATCTTCTTAAAACTTTGTCGTAATATCCCCTATTAGACCAAGCCCACCCGTGGGCTTAATACTACACACGCAACAGCACGTCGTTAACGATTTTTAATTTCGTTATCAACCCATTTTCGCACCGGTCGTTCGTTTCCATGTGAGTAAAATAATGATCTGTCGCCTTTGCGCACCGGTGGTCTCTATTTTCTCCGTACCATCGGTTTTTTGCACTTCTGTAAATCATCGCAATATTTTGTGTATTTCTATGGGGTTATTGCAAATCTTATTCAGTGCTCATATTAATGCTCATATTATGAAAGATGGGGTTTTGGATAAGACTGAAAACTGTTAGTAAAAATTGAATTCAAATAAATAATTCCCTTGGAGATTTGTACCAGTTTTGGTGCGTTTAAAGATATCATTTTCTCAATAATTTATGATTGTATTTAATCTCGGAATTCAAGCAATCTTTTTTTTTAAATTATATGTTTATTGCTTACTGTATGACTTGTAGGTTGAATTTTTATCTAAAATAATATCCATCTCTTCAATATTCATGTTGCCTTTCTCGCAAGAAATTTATCTGAATTTGAGATTATGAGCATCTTTTTTAATAATTTGGTTTATTGAATAATTACATCCCTTGCATTTCCAACACATTTATAACGTAGTTGTCTCCTTTACAAATTCGCCTAGGTCAAGATTCTTGAATCCTGGTCATAGTAGAAGCTGTCTTCTAACAGTCTGCGATAAGTTTGCGCAACCTTTTTTCATTAACGTGTATTTTAACATCAGCTAATTCTATACTCAGTCACAACCTTTTAGTTACAAAGCATCAATCGGAAATCTTAATATATATTGTGATCTTTCGGATGCTGGTATATGAATATTTTGTTGGAAGCAGATTCTATGCGCTTGAAGTAGACTGCGTATTTGTCAAAGTACATAATGAGCCCACTCTCCTTTTGTCACTTCATACAACAATTGTTGTATTTTAACATCCAACGCCTTGCTTTTTCTATATCGAGGAACCTACAATATGCAGGCTTGACAGAAACTCCCTCGCGAGAAAATGAGGAAGCGATTTTGGCGATTTTCTGAGGAGTGAAAATAAAACTCAGAAATCACAACGCAAATCCTCAACAGCACCGAGCGCGAGCTTGCCGCGTAGCGAGGAGTTCGTCCAACACTCACAATTGCTTGTTGTGTTTCTCACGTCCACTCACACTCAAAAAGCTCTCGCGAGTTCCACTCCCATACAAAGAAAGACTCTCGAGGCGAAAATCGCACTCAAAAACCCGAAATAATCATTGGCTCTTTTTTCGTTCCCCTCTTCCTCGCTCAATTTTTATTGCCTCTCTGTTTGGGGTTTATTCGCTCCTCGCGACGAGGCAAAAGCAAAACACCGCTCTAGAGCATGTTGCTAAACTCTTTTGATTTCGAGGAGGATTATCAAGCCTGACAATATGGCAGTCCTGCACACCGCCTATTTTAATTGGTGAAACTTGGCAGCTCGACTACATTTTTTAAGATTTTTATCGGTATGATTTAGTTTTTACAAAAAGAAATAACTGTAGTGTTTCTATGATATCTGAGTTGAGTTAGGTACAGTCAATGCATCTTTGAAAAATCGTAACTACTCTTATCTAATCTCAAACATACGCGGAATCACCCTGGAAAGCAATCGTGTTACTTTTCTTGTCAATACTGATGCTTGCAGCATATCAGAGATATGACACATGCATCAAAGCGGCCTGGTCTACTGCGTTGTCTTTACACGCAAAGATGATTCTTCGAAATACTTGGAGTACAGAATATTTTATTTCGGCAAGGTACTTCTCGAATTTACAGGGGAAGAAGGATGCGTGGACGGTGAAGTTACCCATTTCGCACACTTTCTTCCTAATGTCTCGTTTATTTAATTTATATTTTTAAATTTATATTTAATAAACCACCCACTGACGACCATCATTTTCAAAAACAGCAATCAAACCAAAACTCTTTTGCCTTTTTGAAATATACACGACAAAAGGAAACGCGAGGCACAGCTCTTTCAAAGCGGAGGATCTCAGCCCGGAAAGTGAAGGAAGAAAACCTTGTGGTCACTTATTGCCGTCAAATAGTTTCATTTCGGGTTAGAAAATACGCACATCTTCTCACCAGAATCTGCATCGGATGACGATAATTTTGAAACTTGTCGGAACGAACTTCGCGATTTATTTATTTGGACATTTTTCTAAATGTGCGAAACTAAGCTTTACTTGCTGCGTAGAAAACCCGACTCAAACATGTACGTGTTAAAACAGCAAAACTCACTGAATCACTATACATTTCTTCAAATATTAGTTTCGAAACGATCGGCCGAATCAGAAACTAAAGGTGCGATTATGAGCAATCGTAACTATTTTTGAGAGAAAATCAATACATTTTCGATATGCATGATCCTAAAATTGGCGAAGAAGCGAAAACTTTATTCATAACATACTTAAGCAAAGCTTGTCAATTTAAACCTATTATTTTTCTGCGTTTGTATTGTCACTCTATCACAATTCTATGTCAGACAATTTGTTGTGTTATTCGTGTAACGATCTATGATATTGATTGGTTGAAAATTTCAAATATTTGATGCAAACTAAATAAATTCCTACCTAGGGTATCGCGCCACTTGGGCGGTGGCTTCTATATTCGTCTGTTTTCCACTATAACTCAGTCAATTTTGAACCAATTGACTTGAAATGTTGTGCACCGGTAGATACTATACCTATCTCACCACATTCCAAAAGGTGTGTCAATTGGTTCAAATTTGACTGAGTTATAGTGGAAAACAGACGAATATAGAAGCCACCGCCCAAGTAGCGCGATTCCCTATACAAAACAAGAAAATCATTCTCTAGAAACTATATACCTGGCAACAAATCCATACTCATGTTCTTTCGTCTCCTCTTTACGCTACCCAGAGAGCTAAACGCGAGAGAGCGCACGAGCCTACGGATAGAGACCGTACTTTGTGTGTCTCTATATTCTAAGCCCTGCTACGAACCGTACGTAAACTTTTCGCTTTCGAGCCCTACTTAGCAGCGACCGGTGCGGTTCGCATCTTTGTTCGGGGCTCTACTTAACGTTAAAACGCTTGATTGAGCCCATGAGTGGGCTTGGTCTTATGCTCGGATTCCATCTAATGGTCATTCCATACACACACAATGCTTGTATCCTCCGTACGCACGTGCTAAATATGAAATGATAAACTCAAACCAAGACTATTATCACTGTCTCGTACCCATCCTTGACGAGAGACAGACGACTACAATGACTACAACAGAGACGATCACTCCGGGTAACAAACGGGGTGTGAAATTTTCCTGCGAATGAATGCAATGAATCCCCCTCTACCAGCAGAAGGTTGAAGCAGGTGCGAAATTCTTTCCTCACTGCCTTTCTGCTGTTGGTACCCGTGTTTATCGCTTGAGGTAAATTCACCCTAGTGCTAATGTGGTAGTCCAGTTATGGTATGCTCCGGAGGTTTTGTTTCTATAGTTTAAAGTAGATGCCAGATAATGTTAAAATAAAAGAAATCGTAACAAATTAGTCCACAGTTTTAATAAAAAATATCTCATTTTGTTATCCTCAAATTCATAAGATCAAACCTGATATTTTAACTTGAAAATAATAAATTTCTGTCATAATTTGATGCAACTTTGCAGGTTTTTTTTTTGGTGAATTCCTAAGAATCAAAACAAAAGTATGTACACCAGCACCAATTTTTTGCATAATAAAATGTAATAAAACGGTCACTATGGCAACAACAGCTAGGCGATGTTTATAGGGGAAAGCAAATGTAGGTTGCAGGGGCTTTTCAGAGGTCCCAAGGGGTTTCAGTGTGGTACAACGAGATCTCAGAAACATTTCAAGGGGGTTTAAAGGGCCCTTTCAAAGGGCTTCAGAGGGTTCCATGGAGCTTCAGTGGCAGTTCAGGGGATCACAGGAGTAGATATTTCGTTAGATTGTGGGGACATTGGTTTTCGGAGCAGGTTTCAGGGGCGTTTTTGGTAGTCTGAGGGGGTTCGAAGGCATTGCAGAACGTTTAAGAAGATTATCGACGGACTTTGGAGGCGTTATGAATGCGTTTTCGGTGGTTTCGGATGATCTCAGGTACGTTACATTTCTGGGGTCTCCAGTTAGCCTAGTGGTCAAGGCTATGGATCGCCAATCCAGGGACGGCGAGTTCGATTCCCGTTCCGGTCGGGAAAATTTTCCCGACTCCCTGGGCATATTGTATCATTGTACTTGCCTCACAATATACAAATTCATGCAATGGCAGGCAAAGAAAGCCCTTCAATTAATAACTGTGGAAAGTGCTCGAAGAACACTAAGTTAAAGCGAGGCAGGCCAAGTCCCAGTGGGGACGTCGAGCCATAAAGAATAAGAAGGTGCGTTATATGCAGAGTTGAAAAAATCTCATTCAATTGAATGAATTTCTGCTGAACTGAATGCTTTTGACATTCATTTTCAGCTCCGCAGTGAGATACTTGAAAGTGAACGCAGAAAAATTCAACTACTTTGTGGAGGTAATGACTGCACCATCATCAACACACGCTCTGCGCTGATGGATGCGGTTTTAGGACAGAAGGTCGAAGGACAAATGGTCGAAGGACAAAAGGTCGAATGGACAAAAGGTCGAATGGACAAAAGGTCGAATGGGACAAAATATCGAATGGACAAAAGGTCGAATGGGACAAAAGGTCGAATGGGACAAAAGGTCGAATGGGACAAAAGGTCGAATGGGACAAAAGGACGAATGGACAAAAGGTCGAATGAACAAAAACATTACTAGATCGAGTTACCAGCTGGTGTGTCACTTATTAGAATAAATAGTTTATGTTGTTGCTCGTTGAGAGGAACATTATGGTGCTGTTACAGTAATCATATGTATTTCAGCCACTGACATTTCTATAGGAAATTTTTCCTTCTTTTGTTTATAAGAATAGCCTATTCAAGTTGTGTTGATGTAGTATTTATTGGCAATTTAGTTTGATGTTTTGTTCAGTAATTTTTCCTTCTTAAATTTATAGGCTGTTCTTTTGAGTTTTGTTACTGAATTAATTATCGACTATTTGGGTACTTATAATTCAATCAGAAATTTTGCCTTCTTTAATTCAATAGCTGTTCTTCCTATCTATACTGCAGAAACAATTACTACTTGTGATTAGTGATCATATCCTCTTGGATTTATAGGTAGTTCCGACGAATTACACTGTATAAGTATAAATAATTTCTTCGAATTTCGACTGTTGATGATTATGTTGGGAGGTGTGGCGTTCAGTCTTTGCAAGAATTACTCAAAAACGGATTCTTAAGCTTTCATAAGTTATTCCTCCAAAGATTGAAAACCATACCTCCTAACCCGTGAACCGTATAGTACATTTTTTCATTATCGTCGCAATGCCTTTACCGTCATGACTAATGTTGCATACTACCGTCACACACTAAGGAGTGTATCGGAAAGTAGTTGAAAATGTTCAGGATGCTCTATCTCGAAGCTGGGTTGGTCTTTTTATTTCGATTCTTCTATGAAATCTTCACAATATAGTTAAGTTAAGAACAGCTTGGAAAAATTTGGAAAATAATCAGTATTATTGAAAATATGGTTAAATGAATACACCTCACAAAATAAAAATCTGCACAAAATGCAATTTTGTTAAGATTTTTCAACATTTCAAAAATCTGTAGTGAATAAAATTTGTACGATAAAAAATCTGGAAAATATTGATGCTTGTTGGCAGTTATGTACATATAACATATCACTCAACACCGACTTTCAAAATTCAAATTTTCGATAGAAAAATCTCCTATATCTACAAAATGGTCCATTCCAAAAAACGTCTATTTTTTGTCAAACTTTGAAGCTCTGCTTTTAATATCTGAAAAGGTTATAAAATTCTATTTTTTTTGCTCTAAGTTACTCGTCCATAAAATAAAAAACCCAGATTAATCCACCTAGTGGTGATAATGCCTTTCTCGTCGAAAATGTACTCATGAACTTTTCGTCGACGTTATCCAAAATGTTGCTGAATCCTGAAAACACTTTACATAGAAAACAACAATTTTAACAAAGCCATCATCGATTTTCGAAACTTATTGATGATACATATTCCGATATTGTGTTCAACAGCAAAACGGAGTAGAAAAATATCAGATCTCTCAGTTGACTGCTTGACCACCTTAACCCTAGTCTAGGGGCAAGACACTGTGCAAGCGAGAGTTACTCTGAGAAATCCAGAGTTACTCTATTTACCAATGGTCGACGAAATTTGTCGAAAAACATCCCTAAAATCGCACGACAGGCAGGTTATCGGGCAATGTTGTTTTGATTTTGCGATAGTATCAGGCAACACTTCAGCAAAACGGGAGAAATTCTGAGCAACTCTGAGAAGAAAAATGCACACTCCTGTACAGTGTCTAGCCCCACGACCCTAGTCGTGTATTGGGGTCATTATGACCCCATTTCATCCTCTACGGCAGCGGAGTGAGCATCAGCTGATGCTCATGTAGAAGGTCAACTTTATTCACAATCACAGATCACTTTGTAATATTCACCAATGTTTATTGCAGCACACTTTAGACTATATTTTATTATCATTGGTTACACGACTCATGTAAAATTTTAAAAAGGCAGAAAATGTAAATTTTCCATTCAAATTTCAATCGCAATTTGAAGAGTGAGGGCTCAACCAGCCGCACCCAAATTGTGAGCAGTAATTTTAGAAGTATAAGGAGATTGAAGATTGAAAAACTGTATAAGGTGTTGATGCGATTAAATTATATTTTTTCCATAAAACGTTGGTCCATCCTACTATACATTTACACCGCAGGAATCTGAAATGGTGTGGTTTGAAGAGATCGCTTTGGTCACAATTTTTCTCTTTTGCATATATGAAGACTTTGACCATTTCTTCACTTATAATCTTACCCAACGTTTACATGCTATCAAAAAAGCCATAATTTGATTTATCGCTTTTACATTTATTTTGTTCACTTTTATAATTCCGCTATTTGATGTGCAGCTAGCATGGGTTTTGTTAAATTTTACGTTTGACCACTTCCGGCGGGACACCTGAAACCGATTTCGGTTGTCTCAAATGTGGTCTGAGACTATGTTGTTGTCAACTGTTCATCGGGTTACCTGGCTATTTTCTTGCTAACAGTTCGGCAAATTTTCGAAGAAGTCGCGATTTTATGTACCACATGCATGATTTTTGTTCACTTCTATTAAATAACTTCCGATGGAACACCCGCAACTGATTCCGAAGTATTATTACATACAAGTTCAAGATGTGGCCTGAGACTATTTTCTTGTTGACCGTTCATCAGATTATCAAAAACGCCGCTATAGTTTAGTTCCCTACTATATTTTACCACTTCCGACGCGTTACTCGTCTTGTCACCAGTTCTGGAACACTACTGGTTCTCCCAAATATGGTCTGAGATAATTTGTTGGTTAATTGTTTATCTTGTTACTGAATAAGTCATTGATATGCCGCATGTATTGGTTCTCTTTTACATTTGACTATTTCTGGCGGGACACCCGTAATGGTTTCGTAACACACTGATATGGCAATTTTCTTGCAACTGTTTATCATGTTACCTAAAAGCCGTGATTTGAGGTATCGCATGCATGGGCTTGGTGTCACTTCCGGCCCGGAACCTGTTGCGGAACACTACCGATAGTCTCTTAAATAGTCTGAGCCTATTTGCTTGCTTAAGTTTATTAGGTTTTCAAAAAAGCCATGGGTTTGGTTCAATATTATATTTAGCTGCTTTCGGAGGAAAATCCGGAACTAGTTTCGGCACTACTGACAGTCCATAATGTGGTCTTAGCCTACTTTCTCAATAATCGGTCATCAAGTTATCGAAAAAGCCGCGATTTGATGGGCCGCATGCAAAAGTTTTGTCAACTTTTATATACGGCCACTTCCGGCGAAAAACCCGGAACCGGTTCTGAAACACAACCGGTTCAGATATGGTCTGAGACTGTTTTCTTGCTAACGGCTCATCAGGTTATCGAAAATGCCGCAGTTTGATGTGTCGCATGCACAGGTTTGGATCACTTTTATATTTGACCACTTCCAACGGGGCATCCGGAACCGGTTCCGATACACAACCGGTTCAGATATGGTTTGAGTCTTTTTTCATGCCAACCTTTCATTGGGTTATCAAAAAAGTCGCGCTTTGATATATCGTATACATGGATTTGGTTCACTTTTATATTTGGCCACTTCCAGCGAGACATCCGGAACCGGTTCCGGAACACTACCGGTTCAGATATGGTCTGAGACTGTTTTCTTGCTAACTGTTCATCAGGTTATTGAAATTGCCGCATTTTGATGTGTCGCATGCATGGATTCGGTTCACTTTTATATTTGGCCACTTCCAGCGGGACATCCAGAACCGGTTCCGGAACACTACCGGTTCAGATATGGTCTGAGACTGTTTTCTTGCTAACTGTTCATCAGGTTATCCAAAATGCCGCAGTTTGATGTGTCGCATGTATGTGTTTGTTACATTTTTGTGTATGGCCCCTTCCAAGGGTACTGGCCCGGGACACGTAATTGGCCATAACTCTGGAACGGCTGGACCGATCTGAACTTGGATCTGAACCATTTTCAATAGCAAACAATGGGACCAGATTCCGCGTCGAATGAACCGTCGGTCATTAAAATCGGTTGAGGTTTACTGCCAAAAAGTGATGTGAGTTTTTTTGTACACATACACTCACACATACACACACACATACACACACACAGACATCACCTCAATTCGTCGAGCTGAGTTGATTGGTATATGTGACTTGACCCTCCGGGCCTTCTATCAAAAAGTCGTTTTTGGAGTGAACATATAGCCTTTCCAGTACACTTAGTGTACGAGAAAGGCAAAACATACCCTATTGAAAAAAATGCGAATTTTTCATTTTATGTATTTTTTATTTGCGTAAACATGATATGGAGGAGCATAGAAAAAAGGGGTTCCTCAAAAATTGCTTTTTTTCATTTTTAAGAATTGCGCTTAAATGCAGTGGAGATTTTTCTTGAAAAAAAATAATTTGCCTATATCATGAGGATTCTGGAGCTTATTATATTCGCACAAAAAAGTTAACAATTTTCGATCATTATCGAACTTTTTTCGCAATTTCAATTTTTAAGAAGGTGTGCAAAAATTTAAAAACATGTGTTCAATAATCTAGGTTAAAAACCCAGTTGAAATAACATTTTTAGAAAATCATAAAAGCCATTTCTTTTTTCAAGGATTTATACAGTATCTCCAAAAATAAAAATACTCAAAATTTGTATTAAACTATTTTTGAGGCTATTGTAAACATTTTCAACTACTTTACGATACACTCCTTACATTCATACTGCCGTCGATGCATGAATGTCGTCTACCATGAATGTAACATTTGGCACCATGATTGTAACACAAATCAAGATGATGGGAGTACGAAATGACTGTTTTGAAATGTAGAGCTGGAGTGGTTCCGAAAATTGCGAAAGAAAAATGCGGATAACTCGCGCTAGAGGGTGTCAGAGGCGTTACTTGGAGTCTGACAGGAAAGGGGGATAGTTTAGGAGGACTTTGGAGATTTTTTAGGAAGTTTCAGAAGATTTTCGGCTGATTTCAAAGACATTACGAAGATGTTACATGGCGTTTCGGGGGTTTCGGAAAGTCACATGTGCGTTACATGGGTTCAGAGAGGGTTTAAGGGGGATTTCAGAGGCATTCCAAGAAGCTTCAGAGCATTTTCAGCAGATTTCATAATCGTTACGGAGGCGTTACATAGCGTTTTCGGGGGTTTCGGAAGGTCTGAGGTGCGTTACATGGGATTTCTGGGGGTTAAAGGGGGATTTTGGAGGCATTCCAAAGAGCTTCAGAGCATTTTCGGCGGATTTCAGAAATGTTACGGAGGCGTTACATGCCGTTTTCTGGGGTTTCGGAGGGTCTGAGGTGCGTTACATGGGGTTTCTGGAGGTTTTAGGGGGATTTTGGAGGCATTCCAAAGAGCTTCAGAGTATTTTTCGGCGGATTTCACAAACGTTACGGAGGCGTTATATGGCGTTTTTGGGGGTTTCAGAGGGTCTGAGGTGCGTTACATAGGGTTTCTAAGGGTTTAAGGGGGATTTTGGAGGCATTTCAAAGAGCTTCAGAGAATTTTCGGCGGATTTCACAAACGTTACGGAAGCGTTACATAGCGTTTTCAGGGGTTTCGGAAGGTCTGAGGTGCGTTACATGGGGTTTCTGGGGGTTTTAGGGGGATTTTGGAGGCATTCAAAAGAGCTTCAGAACATTTTCCGGCGGATTTCAGAAACGTTACGAAGGCGTTACATGCCGTTTTGGGTCTGAGGTGCATTACATGGGGTTTCCGGGGTTTCGGAAGGTCTGAGGTGCGTTACATGGGGTTTCTGGGGGTTTAAGGGGGATTTTGGAGGCATTCCAAAGAGCTGCAGAGCATTTTCCGGCGGATTTCATAAACGTTACGAAGGCGTTACATGCCTTTCTGGGGTTTCGGAGGGTCTGAGGTGCGTTACATGGGGTTTCTGGGGATTTCATGGGGATTTTGGAGGCATTCCAAAGAGCTTTAGAGCATTTTCGGCGGATTTCACAAACGGTGCGGAGGCGTTACATGCCGTTTTCTGGGGTTTCAGAGGGTCTGAGGTGCGTTACATAGGTTTTCTAAGGGTTTTAGGGGGATTTTGGAGGCATTTCAAAGAGCTTCAGAGAATTTTCGGCGGATTTCACAAACGTTACGGAAGCGTTACATAGCGTTTTCAGGGGTTTCGGAAGGTCTGAGGTGCGTTACATGGGGTTTCTGGGGGCTTTAGGGGGAATTTGGAGGCATTCCAAAGAGCTTCAGAACATTTTTCTGGGGTTTCGGAGGGTGTGAGGTGTGTTACATGGGGTTTCTGGGGGTTTCAGGGGGATTTTGGAGGCATTCCAAAGAGCTTCAGAGCATTTTCGGCGGATTTCACAAACGGTACGGAGGCGTTATATGGCGTTTTTGGGAGTTTCGGAGGGTCTAAGGTGCGTTACATGGGGTTTCCGGCGGTATTAAGGGGTTTTTGGAGGCATTCCAAAGAGCTTCAGAGCATTTTCGGAGGATTTCAGGAATGTTACGGAGGCGTTACATGGCGTTTTCGAAGGTTTTAGAGGATCTAAGGTGCGTTACATGGGGTTTCAGGGGGCTTAAGGTAGATTTCGGAGGCATTCCAAGAAGCTTCAGAGCATTTTCAGCGGATTTGATTTCAAAGTCGTTACAGAGGCGTTTTGAGGATGGCGGAAACCCTCAGTAATGTCCCTATATTGTCCTCGAAACCTCAAGCGCAATATTTATTTCCATAACATTTCAACATAAACTCAATTAGCCAGGTTCGAAAATATCCGTATGGCATGAGACTTTTTGATTTGTTAGACGTGGGTCGTAACTATTCAGTTGGGAGCCACTGACTTTTGTTCCCCTGCTCCATTGGTGGTTATGACCCTCGGAACGCACAATCCGAAAATCTTTGTCTCCACTTCTTCACACTTCCGGTTCCTAAGTTATACGCATGTCCCGCTCACAGTTTTCGGAACCACTGGGATTTCATTAGTTCACTCAATTTGCCAATCCTCTACATTTTTTGCCGTGATTAAAAAAATGTCACAGTCACCCATGAATATTTCACCTGCTCATACGTGAATGTTTTTGTTGCATGATAGTCAAGACCATACACCGACGATTATCATGCAAACTACAGTTTTTGATAGTACATTTTGGATCACTGCTCCCAACGTAAATTGTTTCGTTTTGTTTGCTCATATAGTACCCAGAGACTTGTTCTTCTCTAATTAATAGATTGTTCAACTTTATTAAATCGCTGTAATGATTGGTATATCAAATGACAATATTTCAATATATTATTCATCCTTCTTCTACCCATAGGCTATTCTTTCAAGGAGTACTATTTTCCACATTCAACTTTCATGAATAACATTACTTTATATCCTTCGATTGGCTCCTACTTTCTATCATTCTAGGCATTTATTTCGGATTGCAATGGGGTAGTAAATAGCTGCATATAAGCTAATTGTCGTTTTTCTGTCAAATACTGACCACTTTATCATGTCTTCCAAATTGTTTACTGTCAATTATACCTTTTGTCCCTTCGACCTTTTGTCCATTCGACCTTATGTCCATTCGACCTTTTGTCCTTCGACCTTTTGTCCTTCGACCTTTTGTCCTTCGACCTTTTGTCCTTCGACCTTTTGTCCTTCGACCTTTTGTCCTTCGACCTTATGTCTTTCGACCTTTTGTCATAGATTAGATGGATGCTTCATGTCAACACCGGCCGCATGAATGCGACTCGCCCATAAGCAAGCGTGGTGAATTTTTGTCGTTTGAGTGCCGGTCACAGGAAAAATGTTGCTTTTGAACCTCGCCGTCTCCCCAGTGTGAGCGACGAAAGAATTTTTATTCTCTTTTCAATTGCCTCCGTGAAGGACCAGGAGGAGGAATTCAGACCGACGATTGGTAAGTTCAGCACCCACCAGCAAACGAACGAAAACGGCCTACGACTCATTGATTTCGCCGCCTCCACAAATATGGCCATACGTAGCACCTTTTTCCAACACAGCCTCCCTTATCGTTACATCTGGAGATCACCACAGCAGACGGAATCTGAAATCGACCACGTTCTGATTGACGGACGGCACTTCTCCGATATTATCGACGTCAGGACCTATCGTGGCGCCAACATCGACTCCGACCACTATCTGGTGATGGTCAAACTGCGCCCAAAACTCACCGTCATTAACAATGTACGGTACCGACGACCGCCACGGTACAGCCTAGAGCGATTGAAACAACCGCAGCATACGTGCAGAATCTCGAGTCCGCGTTGCCAGACGAGGGCGAGCTCGATGAGGCCCCTCTAGAGGACTGCTGGAGTACAGTGAAAGCAGCCATCAACAACGCAGCCGAGAGCACCATTGCGTACGTGGAAAGAAATCGACGAAACGAATGGTTCGACGAAGAGTGCAGAACGGTTTTGGAGGAGAAGAACACAGCGAGAGCGGTAATGCTACAGCAAGGGACTCGACAGAACGTGGAACGTTATAAACAGAAGCGGAAGCAGCAGACCTGCCTCTTTCGGGAGAAAAAGCGCCGCCTGGAAGAAGCGGAGTGTGAAGAAATGGAACTGCTGTGCCGTTCCCAAGAAACACGGAAGTTCTATCAGAAGCTCAACGCATCCCGCAACAACTTCGTGCCGCGAGCCGAAATATGCAGGGATAAAGACGGAGGCCTCTTGACGGACGGACGTGAGGTGATCGAAAAGTGGAAGCAGCACTTCGATCAGCACCTGAACGGCGTGGAGAACGTAGGCACGGGAGCCCACGGCAACGGAAGAAACGACGACGCCAGTGAAGCGGAGGACGGAAATGAACCAACTCCCACGCTGATGGAAGTCAAGGATGCCATTCACCAGCCCAAAACCAACAAAGCAGCTGGTAAGGATGGTATCGCAGCTGAACTCATCAAGATGGGCCCTGAAAAATTGGCCACCTCTTTGCTTCGGCTGGTAGTCAGGATCTGGGAAACCGAACAGCTACCGAATGAGCGGAAAGAAGGGGAAATCTGTCCCATTCACAAGAAAGGCGACGATTTGGAAAGTGAGAACTTCAGGGCTATCACTATTCTGAATTCTGCCTACAAAGTGCTATCCCAGATCATCTTCCGTCGTCTTTCACCTAAAACGAATAAGTTCGTGGGAAATTATCAAGCCGGATTCATCGACGGCCGGTCGACAACGGACCAGATCTTTACCGTACGGCAAATCCTCCAGAAATGCCGTGAATACCAGGTCCCAACGCATCACCTTTTCATCGACTTCAAAGCGGCATACGACAGTATCGACTGCGCAGAGCTATGGAGAATCATGGGCAAAAACGGCTTTCCTGGGAAGTTGACTTTAGACTGATTAAAGCAACAATGGACGGGCTCAACAGCCGGGGAACCATTTTCACAAAATCCGGTCACAAATGTCAGAACATTTGGAACGGTGGCAGAGCTGTACACCCCCTGAAACGCGAAGCAGCAAAGGTCGGACTGGTGGTGAATGCGGCTAAGACAAAGTACATGCTGGTAGGTGGGACTGAGCGAAACAGGACAAGCCTTGGCAGCAATGTTAATATAGACGGGGATACTTTCGAGGTGGTAGAAGAATTCGTCTTCCTTGGATTCTTGCTAACGGCTGGCAATAACGTGAACCGTGAAATACGAAGGCGCATCATCAGTGGAAGTCGTGTCTACTATGGGCTCCAGAAGAAACTGCGGTCGAAAAAGATTCACCCTCGCACCAAATGTACCATGTACAAGACGCTAATAATACCGGTGGTTCTCTACGGACACGAGACATGGACGATGCTCGAGCAGGACCTTCAAGCACTCGGAGTTTTCGAGTGACACGTGCTAAGGACGTCCAGCCAGCAATTTGGTTACTATATCGAAATTACAACTGAAATAGTCACACATATATAGCACCAAAGAAATCGTAATCAATGCACGAAACAGGCATATACATATTAAAGTGGAGGCCATATCGAAACATATATACGATTACTGCAATTATATCCAATATAATTTACGATTTCTCGAAAAATTTCTACAATTTCGCCGATTTTCTTCGTCTATATTTACGATTATGCATGATCTTATTACGATTGAGTGTACCGATGTACAACTCAAGATTTTCAAATATAAAAACCAATTATTGGTGCTCAGTGGGAATCGAACTTAGGTCCTTTGATTGCGAACAGCGCGTTATCTATATTGGCTATACTGCCAAGTTGGAAGGAGAGAGTTCAAAGTGCATGGGATGAAACAAATAAAAATTAGTATGATACGGTGCGAGATTTGTGGCAGGAGAGTTGTTGTTGTTGTGCATTGAGTGGCACTAAAAGTGGTACATTGCATCGTTGTTGGAATCTATACACCACTTATTATAAGTCATTTGCTGTATATAAATAGTATGAAAACCTACATATTTGGTTGTAATTATTACTATCATAGTTGGCATGTGTCAACAAAAAGACCAACTTTTGATGTTTTTTTTTTTTTTTCATTTCCTCCATCATACAAATATGCAAGCAAAACCATTTACGATTTCCGAGATTAAAATTCGAATATTAAAAGTGCAGTAACCTAGGCAGTAACAATCATATGCGATGCGACTATGAAAATGAATATATCACATTTCAATAGGTCGTATCTGCATTTGAGAGGCTCTCTTTGTTCACTTTCTTTTTCAATTATTCAATTATGCACGAATATGAGTATAAGGCAGTTAGATGTTGGCTACGATAAATCTCATTCATGCCAGGGGTCTGCTAAAATTGGACGGATACGGTGCACAGTGGCGGGCCTCCATACAAAGGTCGGACAAAACCTCAAATGTTAACCGAAATGGCTAAAATTCACAGGTTATGATGATTTTAGTGCCCTAAACCTATTTCTAGCATGGAACTTTTCATATATTTTGATTTTACTATATTAGGGTAGTTCAAAATTTTGAAATCTGCTGATTATGAGAGGCATGTGAAAAGTTATCGATAATAAGCTAACACGATACGTTTTGAACGTATCTTTTGATCAACCTTTTGATTTGAGGGTTCTTATATCATGTATTGGCATTCAAATTACCTGTAATTGTGTATTTTCTACTGCTAGGGTGGTCCAAAATCTTTAAAACTACATAAATCATTAGAAAAATTCGATTACCTACGTTTTCTTTCTATTGATCAATTCAGATACACACAATGTTGGCTGACAACACGTGATCTATTCTCAGGGACTCTCTATAGACCATGTGACGCTTTACGGTGGATACACGGAGGTGAATTAACGATTTAAAATGGGGTAAGATAGTACACTGCGTAAAATTTGAACCACCTTTTAAAAATTTCGTTTCAACGACTTCATAAATGGTCGTCCGAGTTAAGTTTGTACATGTTGTGATGTACATTGATCTTTGTTATCACTTGTTGAAGCAATCAAAATAATCTTATAGATAAAAAATTGGCAATACATATTTGCAAAATTTATTGATAAACGAGATTAAATTAGAGATCGGTAATCATATTGATGAACAATAAAGCTCCAGGAAATATTTTCAAAATCCATATCACTCTGTGTGTCGTTCAGTAGAAATGTGTTCTAAGAAAACGCATCAATAACATACAATAAAACTTCAAGTTTTTGAATAAAAAACAACAAAAAAAAATCGAGAAAAATAATCAAAGATAGCCTTGGTGATCACACAGAAAAATATTTAACGTAGCGTTTTGCGCCAATTAATGAATTCCTTTTAAAATGTATAGATGACTACTGCTTTAAACTGTGCGTGCAGAAAAGAAGCGCGAAGGTGTCGACGAATTTGTGTCACTGTAGCTTGTTGAGCAATTCTAACGATTAGGATGAATCGAAAAAACGATTAGTTTAAGAAAACCAATGAGCAATGGTTTGTGGTTATTGTTAAATTTTTTTCGCCTTTATTTGTTTTTAAAGATCAAAGAGTTAGTTGTATTTGGTGGTCTTTAATAATGCGGGGTGTAGGTAGCGTCTAAGTAAATAGAGGCTTAATCATTTTTAGTCATCACTCCCCTTCTCTTCAGCTTACCCTTTTTAACTGGAGCGCCCACCTTATTGTGTTTTTCTGTCAAAAAAATTAATAATTTAAAAAAATACATGAAATAATTTTTTAAAAAATGTTAGAGCTCTGGCCATCCAGTTATCAACCCCCCCCCCCCCCCCTCTACTTATGACCACGTGACTTAGTGAAGGTCTTTTACTAGAATGAGAAATACAAATTGTCAGTATTCCGAATTGTGTTAAGATTAAATATAAACTTCAAACAATATCACTTCCTCTACAACCATGCGGCTCCATTGTGACATGATAGTAAAACAAATTTTTTTCGCGCTTAGCGCAAAAATGCGCAAACAGTGACCTATACAGCCAAAAACTAGACAAAATTGCACGTCAGATCCGGGATACGGCGTTGTTTTCTGAGGTTTCCTAAATAAGTATTGGATCTTTTAAATACGAAGTTTTTCTCCAAAATTTCATAAAAAACATATTTTTGCATGTTGTAAAAATATAATAATTTTGTGATTGGATTCCAAACAAACCTTGAAATAGCATAGTCATTCATACCCAAAAACAACAATAATATTGTCACATTATCCAAAGCTTCCTAAGTTTTACAACGAGCTCATGAAGAAAGCTCATAAAATAAAAACAATAAACACTAGCAAAGTACCACACAAAACCTCAACTTTGAAAAAATCTACAAGACTCAATTTTTGACCAAATGACTTGAAAATTTGGGGTTTTTTTTTTTTTTTTTTTTTTTGTCTGTATTAACGAGATTTTTAGCCCTAGGCTAGTTCATCTCGGGACCCACGCTTTACTTCCCTTCCGAAGGAAGAACTCAAATTTGTGAGTTTATCGGGAGTGGGATTCGATCCCAGGTCCTCGGAGTGATAGTCAAGTGTTCTAACCATCACACCAGGTCCGCTGGGGTTTTCTTAGTTGAAGTATCTATATTGAAAGAAAAATATTAAAAAAATAAAAAGTTGAAGTCGATTTTTGAGGTTTTGTCCGGCTTCCGGCCACTGTGCGGTGGGCAAGGCATGTTGCAAGAATGCCGGACAACAACCCTGCAAAGTTGGTGTTTGTTAATCATCCGGTTGGTACAAGAAGGCGTGGAGCGCAGAGAGCACGATGGGCGAACCAGGTTGAGCGTGATCTGGTGAGCGTTGGGCGTGACCGACGTTGGAGAGCTGCAGCTGCAAATCGAGTATTATGGCGACAAATTGTTGATTCAGTATTATCATGAAATCGATGTTAACCAAATAAATGAAATGAACGAGCACCCTATAGGGTAAATGTACCAATAGTGGTGCTATTAGTAGCTCCTTGTACTAAAATAATTAAATAAAATTGATAATACCACAAAATAAAAAGTCTGAAAACGTTAATAGGTAGTTTTTCACTTAAAGTTGCTAAAAAAATGTAAAAACCATTGTTTATTTCAGTTTTTGCTAATAAATCACTTGCACCAACTATAGGTACATGGGTCCTATTATGGAGGTAAAATTTAACATTGGTTCCAATAGTGGCGCATCCCATTGAATTCTTATGGGACCCACCACTATAGGAACACTACCACCACTATAGGTGCAAAGGAGCAAAAAAGTTAAGGAAATTAATTATTTAAAATAGGTTTTCCGCCAAATCTTGAACACAAAACTGTATTAATGTGATTAATTAGGTAAGATGCATCCATTAAAAATGCCATTTGCAAGCTTTTTGGTCGAAATAGTGCTAAATTGCCACTACCACCACTATTGGTACTACCTCCACTAAGGGAGCTTTTACCCTAATATCTGAAAACCACAAAGACGATTTTCTATATCAAGTGGGAGAATTCCTTTAAAATAATTTCTTTGAAAAGACAAAAAAATCATGCTGATGAGCAAAGGAAGAAAATTTCAACTCTTAGAATTGCGCTGGAATTAAAAATATTAAATATGTACCCAATTGATAAACATAGTTAAATACTGAAGGAATAAATTGAAGAAAAAAACTCCTTGGATGTAAATTAAAGCCTTTTTCTCTACAATTTTCTGACCTGTTTAACACCCTACACCCTAAGGAAGCATTCCATTGCCACCAGTGATGGCCCATCACAGCTATTTCCCACCCTTTGTGCGTGTGTCCGTGCAAAACCGGAAGGATATCATCAAAACTGGACGACATGCAACATCATCACGATGATGACATCGTTTCATTCCCCATAGAGTATGGATCCGTCATCATGCCTCTTCTTTCTCCACTACCGACTAGAACTCATTGCGTTGCGGTTCCAGCAGCACACTGCAGTGCAAGTTTCCAACACAAACGAAGCGGGGATTAAGATCAAAGCACAAATCGAGAAGGGTGTGATTCTGCAACGCTGACAAAATCAAGTCTAGTTAGCACCCACCCGCACCTCAGACTCAGATCAGGAAAACTCACCGATTGGCGCTGAACTGCTGTCCAAATTGGATGTTGAACAACGTCATCCGTCCGGTCCGGTCCGATCCGTTCGTCCCTTTCGGACTGGTGATGGCCGCCCCTACACATTGCCATGGGAGATGGCTTTTGACATTTGTAATTCTCGTGTTCTCGATGGGCAATGATGACCTGTCGGTCGTTCTTTCTCCCCCCCCCTGTCTGTAGAAGGCAGAAATCGATTTAATTGAATTATTTCCGGGATATGGGGCCGTTTTGTCCGAGAATGGTGTCACATTCCGGGGACGATACGCACGTCAATCGATACAAACCTACGTACGTACGTACGTAGGTAAAGTCTCGTAATCCTCTCTCGGGGACGGGTGGTGAACTGTGGATGAAAAACTTTGTTATTTTACATGCTAACCGATGGACCGATACTGACGATGGATGGTGATGGCGTTGCTGTTGTTGTTGTTTGTTCCGATGGCATTTGAGGTTCAATTGGGTAAAAGTGCCCTCAAGGACTACGACGCGACGACGACGACCTGTGAAGGTTTGTTGTTATTGTGCTGTATAAGGAATACGTGTGTGACAGAAACGATTCAAAGGATTAAAGAATGAAATGCTCCAATGGGAGATGAGAAGATGGCGCAAAGGTATGTAGACGTGGTATATGTATTTTTTGTCTAATGTTTGGTGATGTAACTAGGAGGGCCCAATATGGAAAGACTTCAAATCATGTTCATGTCACAGTCATGGCAGTGCCGCGCATTTCGAAGCACTCTATGTCCTCCCCCATAAGGATAAGAAAGGATACCAATAGGCACCATATCGTATGACATAGTACGGTACGCACTTGCCATCCTTATGTACAAAAGCCGGTACGTGCTCCGCCTTTCGGTTGTTCAAAACCACCAGCTCAGTGATGGGTTCCAGTTCCCTGGAGCTCATCTACGTCTCCAAAACTGTGATCAAGTGGGCTGCACTTCTTCGATCTATTCACCGTAGATCTTCAGGGTAATACCGTCAGCAAAGCCGACGATTGTCACTCCCACCGGGAGCTTCAACATTAACATCTTGTCGTACATGACATTCCGTTACACTGGACCCAGGATGAAACCTTGTGAGACTCCTGAGATTATGTGAAAGTGCTTCCGACGAGAATCTTGTACGACAGACGCAGGAGCACATCGGCAATAGTCTTGGCGCTATTATACGCATTCTTACATCCAGAGTAGCTACTGCACAGTAGCGAATCCCTCTCCTCTTACGCTATATGTAACTATACATGGACTTTGTAAATGAAAACCTGAGTCTTGCCCTTCCGGAAGCCGAACTGGTTTCTTGAGAAATCGTTTACACTTTTGGTGTGCCTCAACAGTCGCTGTTGAGAATGAACTTCTCGAGCATCATCTCCGCCGTGTCGATCATGCATATATAGTCTATGCATGCAGTCGGGTCATCGGGTGATTTCCCCGCCATTGAGCACAGTACCAGGCTCTGGCGCTCCCAAACCTCTGCGAAGACTCCCTCGTCCAGGCATTTCAGCATAGTAGACCTGATCATCCCGGAATTCTCTGCAATAGCTACTTTTAAGGTCAGGTTCGAAACTCACTCTGGAGCACTAAGGGAATTTTAAATCCCTGCAATTTCCTCATCGCCAGTCCTAGTCCCCAGCTGTAATACGATAGGAAGCCAAGGACTAGGATCATGACGCGGAAAAAGTTCCTCGATGATCCCCTCCAACATCTCTGGAGATTGCTCTGTAGGAGCCATTACACCTTTTCTCTTGGCCATCACAACTCTGTAGGCATCACCCCACGGATTTGCATTGGCACTCTGACAGATAGCCTCAAAGCAGGCCTTTTTGCTTGCCCTTAGCTTAGTCTTCAGCGTGAATATCCCCGTTAGCTCGTTTGGCGCTTCCTCCAGATAGTGCTCGCTGCATCCGTCGCAGGCGCAGCGCAGGTCCGCAATCACTCTAGTATACCAGTAGGCCGGTGGTCTCCCAGTCAAACAATCGTCGTATAAGATGTTGTATAAGATGCTTAAGTGGAGGCGATATGCGTACATTTTACATGCGCCTAAATGGAGGCATGCATTGGGCATGCACGCATATGGCCTCCACTTTATCATCTTATGCAACATTAGGGCAGTTCAGACTTCAAACATGTCAAAAATTCAAAGCTCCTATATGTTCATTACAATCCTTGGTGTAAAACTAGAGTCCTGTCAAATTTTTAGCCATTTCGGTGGCGATTTAATGGTGGCCCAACAGCAAAATCGGTTTATATGGGAATTACTGTGGAGAATTTTTGAAAAAGGTTCTCCTCGTTGTAGAGCATGACCACATGGATGAAGTCATAAGGTCAAAGCCGAATTGAATTCTTCAGATCTAAATGATGAATGTTACCGAAGACCGGAACTTATTTCGACAATCAGGAAAAAAGTTATTAAACAAATTCTCACTCGCATGTGCATCTTTATACACGATGCCCTGCAAGATGTGCAAGAAGGTAACACGCATACTATGATTGCGTGTCAAGCGTGTCGATCGAGCTGTGGTCTTCTGTTCAAGCATGCATTGATGAATATTGATTAATAACTTCTGTCTCGTGAGTCGAAACGAGTTGCGGTCTTCGGCAACATTCATCATTGAAGTCTGAGGAATTCAATTTGACTTTGACCCTATAACTTCATCCATGCATTAATGCTCTACAGCGCCGAGAACCTTTTTTGAAAATTCTCCATAGTAATTCCCATAAAAACCTATTTTGCTTTTGGGCCATTATTAAATCACCACCGAAATGGCTGAAAATTCAACAGAGCTCTAGTTTTGCACCAAGGATTGTAATAAACATATGGGAGCTTTGAGTTTTTGACATGTTTATAGTCTGAACTGCCCTAATGCAACATCTTATACGATGACTGGTTGTCTGGGCTCCCAATTTCTAGGGTGGAGTTTTTCGCATCGCACGCACACGAGAGTACTGCTACCACCCAAGTAGGTTTCGCTCACGGTGGAGCACCTCCCTAAATGCCCCTTTATCTTTCACCTGCGAGGGCTTGGCATTGGCTTCGCCACCTCTTCCTCTACTCGCTGTCTGCTTTAGTTGTTCTCGATACTGTAGCGAATCTCCAGGTGATCGCTGTAAGTGTAGCTATCATCTACTCTCCAGTACGAACTACTTGTTAGGCCAGGACTTCAAAAAGTAACGTCAATAATCGACTTCGCACCGTTCGGAGTAAAGGTGCTCTTGGTACCGGCAGAAGCCAGGTCGACATCTAGTATGGCAAGTGTCTCTAACAGGATTTGATCCCGCAGGCTCGTAAAACAGTTTCCCCATTCCACGGTCCAGGCATTGAAGTCATCAGCTATTACAACCGGCCTATGCCCAGTCAGTATTGTCGTCATACAGTCCACGTCGCGTCGCTTCGCATCGCCTTCAAGACGTCCGAGTACTTAGACTGTTCGGTCTTAATGACGAGCGCGTCGCCTTTCTCGCGCTTGGCACCTTCTCTTTTACGCCTTCTTGGTTTAGCGTCTTTCTTCGACCTGCGGTTTTTCTTCTTCCTCTTCCGCTCGACTTTCATCCAAGAGGGTTCCGACTTGCTGGCATTACTGCCGACCTTCGGGGTTAGAGTCTTCCAAGCCTTGTGGGCACCGCTAGATAGCTCCCGACCTGACGGCTGTCTTACCCGCTTCTGCGAGTGCTTATCACGAGCAGTTGCATCCGCCACACCTTTTGGACTTCCTGCGAAAGCGAAGGCCTCCATCTGAGAAGACTTCATTACCTTTACTTTCACCGGTTCCGCTGCTGCTGCAGTCTTCACGAGTCTCACGTGAACCTGTTGGGCATCATCCATCGACTTACGAAATCGTAACAGGGCCGTTTTCAAGTCCTTACTAATGTTGGACTTCGTGGACGCAAAGTCGTTGATCTTTCCAAACTGCTGCTCACCCACCCCGATTGCAGACAGTCCTCCTTTCTTTTGATTAATGGCCCACGCTCCGTCCAATGTCTTCCCCGGTAGGCTAGCTGGGGAACAAATTGGAACTCCCACGCTGGAGCTGCGTGCGCAGCTTCCCGCTCTTGTCCCCTCGCTTTTCCTTAACGGAGATTTAGCCAACCCACTTCTTCCGAAGGGGTTAGCCTCGCCACTACCACTAGCTCCTGTTTGATTTGTTTGTTTAGACTTCATAGTTAACCCACGGGAAACAGGTCCGCCACGCCAGACCCTTACATTAAAGCCTGTGGGGGTGCCCAGGTACCTCACAGGCTCCGTTCACGATCGAGCATATTTTTTACCACCTCGATTACTCAGTACAGCACAGTTTGTCAAAAACCGTAATGCAAAGGCGTACGTAGGACAAGCAATTCGGAAGAACCATCGCTTGAACGACTATTGTGGTACCAATACGAATACGTTGCACTATTAGAAAAGATCATGTAAATTTAAGTTCACTGCATCCACTGCATCCATAAAAGGAGCGGCCCGAAACCCTTACGCAGTTTTGCACACCGTCCATCGTTACTTTATTCAGTCTAGCCAGCTTCCCAGGAAATCCATTTTCGTCCATGATTCTCCATAGCTCTGTGCGGTCGATACTGTCGTATGCCGCTTTGAATTCGATGAACAGGTGATGCGTTGGGACCTGATATTGGCGGCATTTCTGGAGGATTTGCCGTACGGTAAAGATCTGGTCCGTTGTCGACCGGCCGTCGACGAAGCCGGCTTGATAACTTCCCACGAACTCATTCGTTTTAGGTGACAGACGACGGAAGATGATCTGGGATAGCACTTTGTAGGCAGCATTCAAAATAGTGATCGCCCTAAAGTTCTCACATTCCAAATGGTCGCCATTCTTGTGAATGAGGCAGATTACCCCTTTCTTTCCTCCGGTAGCTATTCGGTTTCCCAGATCCTGATAATGAGCCGATGCTGACAGGTGGCCAACTTTTCTGAGCCCATCTTGATGAGTTCAGCTGCGATACCATCCTTACCAGCTGCTTTGTTTGGCTTTGAGCTGGTGAATGGCATCTATAACTTCCCTCAGCGTGTGAGTTGGTTCATTCCCGTCCTCCGCTGCACTGGCGTCGTCTTTTCCTCCGTTGCCGTGGGATCCCGTGCCTACGTTCTCCACGTCGTTCAGGTGCTATCGAAGTGCTGCTTCCACCTTTCGATCACCTCAAGTCCGTCCGTCAAGAGGCCTCCGTCTTTATCCCTGCATATTTCGGCTCGCGGCACGAAGCCGTTGCGGGATGCGTTGAGCTTCTGATAGAACTTCCGTGTTTCTTGGGAACGGCACAGCAGTTCCATTTCTTCACACTCCGCTTCTTCCAGGCGGCGCTTTTTCTCCCGGAAGAGGCGGGTCTGCTGTTTCCGGAGATCAAAGCAAGCATTTGCACCGGGCGGACGCATTTTTCTGCGCTGGGTGCTGTCATATTTTTCCTCAATATTTTTTTCTGAAATCCTCGTGAAGCTGGAATTCCTGAAGTTTCTTACATTGAATTGTGAACAGGAAAACGCAACGAGAAAGGTGAAGTAACTTGAGACCTGAAAATTGTCTTGCGGATTATGGATTCGGTAACCTGATTGGAGATCAAGAGGCGTTAAATGAAGCGAGAGATAGGGCAGCTAGGGACAGCTGGACCTTTGGTAAGTATCCATTCAAACGTGTGTCGAGCAATGGAGTGCATCGTTCAAGAATTCGTCCGGTGATTGTATCAATTTGTTTACCAAGATGTTTACCAAGGGATTTCCCTTCACACATCTTCCCTTCCAATATCCAAACTCCTAGTGATTTCTCGTAGTAACGCAGAGAATTCCTCGGTTATTGGCCTAAGCGAGAATCGCGTCATCACTTACTTCCCCATCCTTAATTGACCTGCATTCGGACGCGGCCGGCGCTGGTATTGCTTATTGAAAAGTATTGGGATACCAGCATTTACACAATGAGGAGAAGGCTAGTCCCAAGCTTCATCTGTTGGTTCTTTGTGTAAATGCAGATGTCCATGCAATAACAGAGGAGCAACCGCGGGCGGTCAATCATGCTCATGCTCATGCTCAAAGAGGCTGGTCTGCTGTTTCCGCTTCTGTTTATAACGGTCCACGTTCTGTCGAGTCCCTTGCTGCAGCATTACCGCCCTCGCTGCGTTCTTCTCCTCCAGAACCGTTCTGCACTCTTCGTCGAACCATTCGTTCCGTCGATTCCGTTCCACGTACCCGATGGTGCTCTCGGCTGCGTCGTTGATGGCTGCTGTTACTGCACTCCAGCAGTCCTCTAGAGGGGCCTCATCGAGCTCGCCCTTGTCTGGCAACGCGGCCTGGAGATTCTGCGCGTATGCTGAGGCGACATCTGGTTGTTTCAGTCGCTCTAGGTTGTACCGGGGCGGTCGCCGGTACCGTACATTGTTGATGACGGAGAGTTTTGGGCGCAGTTTCACCATCACCAGATAGTGGTCGGAGTCGATGTTGGCGCCACGATAGGTCCTGTCGATTTGAGATTCCGTCTGCTGTGATGATCTCCAGGTGTAGCCATAAGGGAGGCTGTGTTGGAAAAAGGTGCTACGTATGGCCATACTTTTGGAGGCGGTGAAATCAATGAGTCGTAGGCCGTTTTCGTTCGTCTGCTGGTGGGCGCTGAACTTACCAATCGTCGGTCTGAATTCCTACCTGAGCATTTGAATCTCCTATGATGATCTTGATGCCGTGGCTTGGGCAACGATCGTACTCGCGTTCGAGCTGCGCGTAAAATGCGTCCTTGTCACCATCAGTACTTCCGAAATGTGGGCTGTGCACGTTTATTATGCTGAAGTTGAAGAATCGGCCTGGAGGTAGCTAAAATCATTCAAATTAAAAAGCAAGCGTCAGTGGGAACCTAAAAGCAATAAGGTTCTCAGCGAACATGCATCATTAACAAAATGCGCACCCCAAGAGCCGAGCAGACGCTCTATCAGCAGAAAATGTGCCACCAGAAGGACCACCCGGTCAATATAAATCAACACATCGTGAATTTTGGAATACAGTTCACATCAACAATCAGCAGAAGCAGAATCAACATGTGGCCGTTCGGAGATAGTGAAACTATCTCAAACTCAATCACCGCGCATGACGTCGTGTCATACTCCATGGACGGCGCATTTCTGGTAGTCATCATTATCGTCGTCATCATCTGGAAGTGGCGGCGCAACGCGAGCCGACTCAATGCTCTGGAAGCAGTTAGGTACGAAGAGAAGAAACTTGGAAGTTTGAGTCAGCAGATTAGGTGCGACTAGCACCATTGAATAAACGTCTGAGTGGATGTCACCCGACACCTCAGAATACAACGGACGATTTGGTGCACCCGGCACCAACGAAGAGCAGCACATCCTCTGAGCGGCGGACATCCGAAACCTCAGAGCGATTCAGCAGAAAACTACTCGATGCCCACGGCACCAAAATGAAAATAAAATAAATACAAAAGCTTCGTAAAAAGAAAGGAAGAATAAATCAGTTAGTTAGTTTTTAGACTCAAAACCGGGCAGTTGAAGTTTTTTAATATCACTGCCCCTAACGGTAGTTAGGCCTAATCTGCTCGTGCATTTTAGCGCCACTTTTCCACGGCCCTTGATCCCCAACCTGCACATTATTTCGTCGATCGGCCACCAACCGATCGCGCGTCTCTGCTTATCACCCATCACGATGAAAGCTGTTCCCAGCTTGCGTGTGTTGCCACAGCTCTGGTAGATGGTATGATTATCTCTAAACGTTCGCACCATGGATCCTGTCCAACACACCTCCTGCATCGTAGCCGAACCCGCGGTCCTTTAGTAGATCAGCGAGTATGCGGGTGCTCCCAATGAAGTTGAGAGATCGGCAGTTCCACGTACCGAGTTTCCAATCGCAAGTCGTTTTTGTTCGCTGGGGTCGTTGCCGTTAGTCTCGTTGGTCTCGTGGTTCGTATTATTCTGTTGCTGATTTTCCGTTACAATGGTTTTTTTTTTTACGGCTGGCTCTTAGGGCCTGACACCAACCCCCTACTTTCCGGAGGACTATAGGGCACAGTTGAGCTTAGAGTCCTTCCCTGCCACTTGGACGTTGATCAGCCGCCCCTAACAAGGGGATCAGACGCTGTTGTGAGCCGCTCCTCCTGGAGAACAGACGCTCAGGTTCGCCGAAGTAAACCCCCCCCCCCCCCTTCCCTGTCAGCCTATGACCAAAGTTCCCACCGGGGTTGGTTACCCGATCTTCCCTAACCCTCTAACACCCAAATTTTTGTTTTTGATCAAAATATCATTTTTCATCATCTTAAATCGATTTAAACATGTTTTGGAAAATGATTCTTTTTAATTCTCGATTTCGTGAATTTCGGTTTTTGATTTTTCTAATTTTCATTTTTGAACATCCCTACACATTTATATTTTTCCTGGAAGCCTCTTTGGGGTACGGATTTTTTGAGACGGAAACATTTTGAGATTTTATGATTATTGTTGAAACATTTTAATTTTAATTTTTTTTTTCATGGGAAATTTTGTTTTCCTTGCGATTTTAAGGAAAATAATTTTAGAGTGTATTCGACTCCCTTAAACTATTAAATTAGGATAGAATGATTTGAGAAAAATTTAAAATATGTTAATAGCGAATCAATACAAAATAAACTTTGACTTCTGAAAGGTGACTAAAACATCAATTTTTCAATGATTTTCAAAAAGTGTAAATACGTTTTAAAATACACCAAAAACCATTTTGAGATATACAGAACAGTCCTAAATATCAGCCAAAAATATAAAAGTTTTGATTTTCCACGAAACAAAAGTTACAAAAATGCTCAAACTATACCCTGTCTAAAGGCGGGGTAGGGTATTAGAGGGCTAAGGTTGCTCATAGTTTCCGGCAGGTACCACGAGCAGGTAGGGATAGGAGTTGCTGGGCAGAGGCTAGTGGATCACAATGGGATCTGAATTGCGCAGCATACCCAGCGTTTACCGTGCCATCAGCCAAGGTTACGTAGTCTACATAGCGGATGAAGGAGTTAGCAAGGGTTGGGCGCGTGGTGTCGTGAGTGAGGTGTAACCTGGAGCTGATGGCAGAGCCCAGCAAACGTTGGTGAAGGCAACTAATGGAGAGTTCTGGCGGCCGGTAGTAAAACTGGCTGATGACTGTGTTTGGGATTCAAGCGCATAAATCTGGTACTGTTGAAGGATGCCCCAAAATTACGGAGAGGGGTATGAATATAACTCACATGAGGATGACAACTAGATGGCAGCACGTTCACTTCTACTGTCTGCAGTTTATGAACACTTCCTCAATCTAGCTGAAGTGAAAACTGTGGTATTCTAACTCTTCAATATTAACTAGCCTTATATCATCGAGATCAATCACTAGAAAACACACTTCTTTGCACAGCCCGTGTGCACTGGCCTCTCGTCTCTTCGGTCCTCGACCCACAACTGTCTGCGGCTTCTCGGGCACTCTTCTCAGGATGCCACATCCTCCCCTTGCAAGAATGTGTGAATACTAGGGATAACTATGCAAATTTTTAATGATCTTTCAATAAAACTGCAACATAAACTACGACACTTCAGGTAACCTTAGAAATCATTGTAACTGTTACCTCTTCTATGTATAATTATGTAATTCATCCGTTCATATGTTTATAAATGTGACTATCCATGACTGTGATAATTTAACGCCGATCTATTGTAATTTTCAAATATTTAATCTGTTTACTTCTCCTATGTTGCCCACCAGGCTACCTATATATGTGGCTTTGCAAGCTGACGTTTGAAATCCTAATTCATCTCATCCTTTTCTTTCCCACAAAAAAATTCACAGTGTTCTGCTTTCATTTCCTTTCGTTGTCATTCCTTCCATTTGGAAAACTGAAATTAGTCACTTTATGCAAAGGACCTTTATTTAAATAATGTAATGGAACTGATTAGAAATCATAATTGGTTCATTGAATCTCCGACACATTTGTTTTACTTAGCCTCGGAATGAAGAAAAAAAAACTCTACTACTGGTCAAAGCCATAAAGCCTGTAACACATAGCGTCCATTCCGTCGAGGTTTGCGTTTTTATGTGACAGTGAAAATGGGAAATCTGTCAAACTTCTGTCACGCAAACGTAACCATTTAGTAGGGCACTTAACACTCAAGTGAAAAGGCCACTGAAACAGAATCGTATAAGTTGATAAGTTTCCACAAACCAAATCTCTCAAACTTTCGAAAGAAATCAGGTATTTCTATTTTTTTTAGAATAAGCACACAAAATATACTGAGAAATACATTACAGTTAATATGTAACCAACAATTAAAATTATTAATCTATCAAAGAAACAAAGTTTCTGAAGGACCTATTCCATTTGGCAACGCGTACACTGCGTGTCAAAAAGTTTAATATTTCGAAACTCAACCAATGGCTTTTAATAATAAACAGTGTACACAAGTACAATCGAACTTGCATCTTGTCACTTCAATTTGCTTATTCTACTGATTCTACTATGTTACTGTACGACCTCCGATGAAACATAGAGTAGCCTAAATTCGTCTATTGTTTTTCGCTATACATAATTTTGCTAATCCACGTTCCTGTCGCCAACCAAATATTCCCATGCGGGTAAATTTATAAAAAACAAATGAAGGTCTTTAGCTTGAGATTGAGCTTGAGCTTAATTGACCGCCCGTGGATGCAAAAAAAAAATGCAAGTAAGTAACAAAAACCATCCTTTGAATTTGAGAAATGCTATTTGCACAAGCAAACAGGTACTACATCTACCGCACTTCAACCTAGAAAATACTATCTCCATCCCACCAATACGAAATTAGTTTATGATGTTACCGTCCAGCATCGGTAACCTATCTTTAAACACATAGGCGCATAGTTTCAATGCGAACCACGGCGAGAAGAAGAAGAGGACTATAGTTCGCAGTAACCTGACTCCAGTACACAGTGGTGCGTTGCTGAACAAAAGGCAGCCAAAACCTCTTACTCAAAACTCCCAAAAATGTATGAAAATCACGAAATCTATCGTAGGTTTTCAACAAAGTACATCTTACACCAATCGAGAGCACTGGTCCTAAGCTTACAAAATCACACAACCCATCGCTGGCGCAAGCATCCTACTACCTGATAGTTCCAGATCAATTTTGACTCAAAAACGGATAACTTTCAAGAGTAACGAAGGATTTCAGGCAGCTTTTTCGCAACTTAAATTCCATACATGTGAACTTTACATATCTGCTAACAAAGTCTTCAAAGCAACTATCACAGTTCAAGAGGCTGTCAAAAATTCAAATTCCAATGAATCAATCTGAAATTTTGAATTTAGACGGTTGAAATATTTGGGAAACTGACAAAAATATTACATCTACATTAAAAACATTTTCATTTTTTTTTGGGTTTCGAACGCCCTCGCACCACTGTGCAGCGGGCAGATCGTCAGCTGAGTGACTGGCGCTTTCCTCCCCCCGACATCAACAACCCAACAAAATTTTTATGCTTACAACCTCTTACAACCAATCACAATCAGCCACGATCCAAAACATCGTGAGTACCAGGCGACACACGGTGTGTCTGGTAGAACAAATTTATTACAAAAAAATGAGCATCGCTAATTTTTACGCTACGTGAAAGTTGACGCTACCAGCTTTCATTCAAGCCCAACATCGAAATATTCCATCGGGGGAACTTTTTCATACAAAAATTGAGTATGTTTGTTAAGAAGAAATAGGGATTAATTTGGAACCGTGCATTTTGTATGGGGAAAAACAGTATTCTGAAAAAGTTGTTCGGGATCCCTCGGTGGATTTTTTTGAGGGACCCTGCAAATGAAAGCTGAAAGCCTCTATTTTTGAATAGCGAAAAATTTGACGATGACTATTTTTTTGTTATAAACTTTTCCCATGCACACGCCGTGGACACACACCTCAAAATCAATCTAGTGAAGTTTGTAGTTCTAATGTTTGAGTTTTGCGTAGTTTATTTTTTTTCAAATATATATCGGAAATTTGTCTCTCACGTGTGAAGACACATTTGTTTTTTTTTTTCAAACTGCAAATACAAAAACTGAAACCTTTCACCTTGCCGTTAGTCGTCGCTGACTTACTGGCCCTCCTCAAACCGTTGCAAACTCGCCGCACACATATCAATGCATAAATAGAATGAAGCAAAATAGCGCGAAGCTTCGGTTCAAACATCATTCAGTCGCGCCGTTGAGCCACGTGTTTCCAAAACAGTGCTGCCAAACAAGTTTCTATTACATTATTTGCAAAATAAGAAAATAAAAAAAAATGGTAAAGTATAAAAGAATGCCGCAACTCTGTAGGTTCAATCTTATTTTCAGTATATTCTTACCCAAATCGCTGTATATTTATGCGAAATAACTTGCTTACATAAAATGCAAATACATATCTGGTGTTTTTGGTTTCGGACCATTTTTTTTCTCAAAACAATACTCCTTTCTACACTAACGTTATCTTTTCATGTTACATACCCTTTAAAATAATTTAATAAAGTTTTTTTTGTAAACTGTTAAAAAACTTCACATTTTTTTTATTTCTTTTTATCGCTCAGTCTATTAGCCTTGATTTGACTTAGCTTAATACTGATGTTGGCCTTGGGCTGAACCCGGCTCAACTCCACAAAGCATGGCAATGAGCTGAAACTCTACGCAAGCTTTTTTTTAACTGTATGGTCATGAGCCATACTCGAATACTCGATACAATACTTTTGATATTCTTCCAATTCATAGTTCAAACTGCCTGCTAATGAGCTAGCATTCGTTTTCTGCACTGTTGCATTGGCCAGCTTCACTCGGCGCAATGAATATGTTGGCCATGGGCTTGACCCGACGCAACATTTTAAATGCTTGGCCATGAGCTGAAACTCTACGCAAGCATGAATTTCTCTGTTTTCACTGTATTGGCCATGAGCTATACTCGACGCAATACATATGTTGGCCATGGGCTTTACCCGACGCAACATTCAAAATACTTGGCAATGAGCTAAACTCTGCGCAAGCAATTCTCTCCGCTAAGTAGGAAAATATATATTTCTGGCAACAATTCCACATGAAGAACTCACCCATCTTACCATCTCACCCTCTGCCAAGCTGATACTTTTCAGCACCATTCTCGGAACTCACTTTAATCACAACAAAAATTCTCTCATTTTATAATTTCAACTTTTTTTTATGTTTTCGCACCATAAAACTATTGAAAATATCATGGCAGGATCGCCAATGTGGTATTCTAACTCATCAATATTAACTAGCCTTATATCATCGAGATCAATCACTAGAAAACACACTTCTTTGCACAGCCCGTGTGCACTGGCCTCTCGTCTCTTCGGTCCTCGACCCACAACTGTCTGCGACTTCTCGGGCACTCTTCTCAGGATGCCACAAAAACGAGAACAGTGCCCAGGCTGAACTAGCAGCTTTGCATCCAACTTCTGGCGCTCTTTGTCATAAACTGACCCGTGACTTTAAGGTATAATGAGGTAGGAACTAGTGAGAACCAAAGCTATGTTAGACTCTCCATCTAGGTTGCCGACTCACCATTTTGCATTGGTCATGCTACCCTTTTCAAAACCTGGTCTACACCTATGACCCCGTAGCACCGCAGTAAAGGCAAGTCAAGAATAAGGAAAACCCCGACCCCAATGACTTTCGCCTCCCGACCAGAGAAACGTAGGCAAAAAGAAAGGGCACTAAAATTACTTTCTCTTCTTGAGCTATCACAGCTTCCTAGCCCAGAAAACCTATCCAACAGCAACGAGCAAACACCGACACTTCCTTGATCCTTCAGTACGTAGTTATGTACCCAGACCCACCCACTGACAACATACTGATCACCCGGGTTGCAGTCATGCTGTGCGGAGTGGATAACTTATTTATATGCAAATTTTTCTTGACGATGCACACATGGCGTCGGCGGCGGCGGCGGTAGTACGTCGTTTGTAGATTTGCCGCAACCTATATCTGATGGAGGAGCTCGTTTCCCTCCTTCGCCTGGCGTCAGAGTCCTTCGAGTACTATACATCAAGCCGTCGTCGTCGTCGTTGGAGGCACGTCTAGCCCTAAACGGGTATGTTGCTGGTAGGTAGGTTTGTGCATTCATTGCGAATTGCTGTTTGGCAATGCTCTTTTATGTGGCTGTTTCGTCTCCATGCTGATGTTGCATCAGCGCTCAGCTATTGGTATGTGGGGAAGAACATTTCAGATTAGCTGACCGAAAAAGGGGGAAGCGTAAAAAATAGGGAAAACAGCAATGCGAAAAGCATCATTGCCTGACTCGGTTCGGTTCGGCACAGAACTATGTACACACAGCATGTTGGGAAGTGTGTCAGTCAGTTCGAAGAAGGGAACGGTTGAGATGGGGATCAGAGTTGATTGGGCCATTTCAGGAACGGCGATACAAACTTGCACAAACGAGAACGGGGGGAAATGAGGTCAGCTTAAAGGGAAAAGTCGGTTGATTTATCGGTTTGATGCAAACTTCAGACAAGTGATAAGTATCGAACATAAACGTTAGTTCAGGGTTCAGAATTGAGAGTTCCTGGGAAAAAATCTTCTTCGTGGAGTAAAGTTTCACAGATTACTGTTATTGAGCACTTCTATAGTTAACTATCACATCCCGTTCCTGTATCAAATGGCAAGAATGTTCGGCCACGGGAAGTCGAAGAAATTTCTGTAACGAAAAAATCCTGACCAGTACAGGGAATCTTTTTTAGTATACACTACGGAATCTTCCGGGAAATCTGACTGGGCGAGGGCGTCAATTTCTTCAAATTTTCCTAAATCACAATCCGCTATCGACATCCCCCTAAATCTCCCCCGGGATTTGGCAGCAATCGTCGTCTCGTCCCGATCGGAATCGCATTATTCGCCAATCTAAACGATTCTTTTTTCCTGCCTTTTCTCGCCCGCCTTCCAGGTCCAGTGAGGCATCCACCACCACCATAGCACCGCAGACAATGGAATTCAAACCCATGGCAACCATCGCCACGATAGACAAAGGGAATCCCCCGCTGCCGGCGGCCCTGCTGCATCCACCTGCTTCCCCCACGAACGTCGGCTGCTGTGCGATAGGGCGCCGAACTCCCCCGAGGCCACCGTCGGAGATCTACTTCGAGAGCCGTGGCAAGTGCTGCAAGAAGCTGCTCCGCTACAACGGCTATCCGAATAAGGTAAGAATGCTGAAGAAGGACGTTACTCTGACAGGAAACACAACAACAGATGAATGCGAAGCGAAGCAATTTTCTTTCATTTATTTAGTTCACATCAAATTCATGATAATACTGAATCAACAATTTGCCGCCATAATACTCGATTTGCAGCTGCAGCTCTCCAACGTCGGTCACGCCCAACACTCGCCAGATCACGCTCCACCTGGTCCGCCCATCGTGCTCTCTGCGCTCCACGCCTTCTTGTACCAACCGGATGGTTAGCAAACACCAACTTTGCAGGGTTGTTGTCCGGCATTCTTGCAACATGCCCTGCCCACCGTATCCTTCCGGCTTTGGCTACCTTCTGGATGCTGGGTTCGCCATAAAGTGCAGCGAGCTCGTGGTTCATCCTTCTCCGCCACACACCGTTCTCCTGCACGCCGCCGAAGATCGTCCTTAGCACCCGTCGCTCGAAAACTCCGAGTGCTTGCATGTCCTCCTCGAGCATCGTCCACGTCTCGTGCCCGTAGAGAACCACCGGTCTTATTAACGTCTTGTACATGGTACATTTGGTGCGGGGGTGAATCTTTTTTGACCGCAGTTTCTTCTGGAGCCCATAGTAGGCACGACTTCCACTGATGATGCGCCTTCGTATTTCACGGCTCACGTTATTGTCAGCCGTTAGCAAGGAACCGAGGTAGACGAATTCTTCTACCACCTCGAAAGTATCCCCGTCTATCGTAACATTGCTGCCAAGGCTTGTCCTGTCTCGCTCAGTCCCACCTACCAGCATGTACTTTGTCTTAGCCGCATTCACCACCAGTCCGACCTTTGCTGCTTCACGTTTCAGGCGGGTGTACTGTTCTGCCACCGTTCCAAATGTTCTGGCAATAATATCCATGTCATCCGCAAAACAGACAAATTGGCTGGATTTCGTGAACATCGTACCCCGGCTGTTGAGCCCGGCTCGTCGCATAACACCTTCCAGGGCGATGTTGAATAGTAGGCAGGAAAGTCCATCACCTTGTTTTAGTCCCCGTCGAGATTCAAATGAACTGGATAGCTCACCCGAAATCCTTACGCTGTTCTGCACACCGTCCATCGTTGCTCTTATCAGTCTAGTCAGCTTCCCGGGAAAGCTGTTCTCGTCCATGATTTTCCATAGCTCTGTGCGGTCGATACTGTCGTATGCCGCTTTGAAGTCGATGAACAGGTGATGCGTTGGGACCTGGTATTCACGGCATTTCTGGAGGATTTGCCGTACGGTAAAGATCTGGTCCGTTGTCGACCGGCCGTCGATGAAACCGGCTTGGTAACTTCCCACGAACTCATTTACTTTAGGTGAAAGACGACGGAAGATGATCTGGGATAGCACTTTGTAGGCGGCATTCAAAACGGTGATCGCTCGAAAGTTCTCACACATTAATTTGTCGCCTTTCTTGTGGATGGGATAGATTATCCCTTCCTTCCACTCCTCCGGTAGCTGTTCAGTTTCCCAGATCTTGACTACTAACTGGTGCAGACAGGTGGCCAACTTTTCCGGGCCCATCTTGATGAGTTCTGCTGCGATACCGTCCTTACCAGCCGCTTTGTTGTTTTTGAGCTGGTGGATGGCATCCTTAACTTCCCTCAGCGTGGGAGTTGGTTCGTTCCCGTCCTCTGCTGCACCAACATAGTCATTTCCTCCGCTGCCTTGGTCCTCCGTGCCTACATTCTCTTCGCCATTCAGGTGCTCGTCGAAGTGCTGCTTCCACCTTTCGATCACCTCACGTTTGTCCGTCAGGAGGCTCCCTTCCTTATCCCTGCATATTTCGGCTTGCGGCACGTAGCCTTTGCGGGATGCGTTGAGCTTCTGGTAGAACTTGCGTGTTTCCTGTGCACGGCACAGCAGTTCCATTTCCTCGCACTCCACTTCTTCCAGGCGGCGCTTTTTCTCCCGGAAGAGACGGGTCTGCTGCTTCCGCTTCTGTCTGTATCGCTCCACATTCTGTCGGGTTCCATGCTGCAGCATTACCGCCCGCGCTGCATCCTTCTCCTCCAGAACCGCTCTGCACTCCTCGTCGAACCAATCGTTTCGTCGACTCCGTTCTGCGTACCCGATAGTGCTCTCGGCTGCGTTGTTGATGGCTGCTTTCACTGTACTCCAGCAGTCCTCTAGAGGGGCCACATCGAGCACACCCTCGTCCGGCAACGCTGCCTCGAGATTCTGCGCGTATGCGGTGGCGACATCCGGTTGCTTCAGTCGCTCTAGATCGTACCGGGGCGGCCGCCGGTAATGTACATTGTTAATAACGGAGAGTTTTGGGCGCAGTTTAACCATCACCAGGTAGTGATCGGAGTCGATATTAGCGCCACGATAGGTCCTGACGTCGATAATGTCGGAGAAGTGCCGTCCATCAATCAGAACATGGTCGATTTGCGATTCCGTTTGTTGTGGTGATCTCCAGGTGTAACGATACGGGAGGCTGTGCTGGAAGAAGGTGCTACGAATGGCCATGTTCTTGGAGGCGGCGAAATCGATGAGGCGTAGGCCATTTTCGTTCGTCAGCTGGTGGGCGCTGAACTTTCCAATCGTCGGTCTGAATTCCTCCTCCTGGCCTACCTGAGCGTTTAGATCCCCTATGATGATCTTGACGTCGTGGTTTGGGCAGCGGTCGTACTCGCGTTCGAGCTGCGCGTAAAATGCGTCTTTGTCATCATCAGTGCTTCCGGAGTGAGGGCTGTGCACGTTTATTATGCTAATGTTGAAGAATCGGCCCTTGATCCTCAACCTGCACATTCTTTCGTCGATCGGCCACCAACCGATCACGCGCCTCTGCATGTCGGCCATCACTATAAAAGCTGTTCCCAGCTCACGTGTGTTGCCGCAACTCTGGTAGATGGTATGGTTACCTCTAAACGTTCGCACCATAGATCCTGTCCAACACACCTCCTGCAGCGCTACGATTCCGAACCCGCGGTCCTTCAGTATATCGGCGAGTATGCGGGTGCTCCCGATGAAGTTGAGAGATCTGCAGTTCCACGTACCGAGCTTCCAATCGCAAGTCCCTTTTCGTCGCTGTGGTCGTCGCCATTGGTATCGGTTGGCATTCTTCTCTTGTTGATTTTCCGGTGCTAGTCTTTTTTACGGCTGGCTCGCAGGGCCTGACACCAACCCACTAACCCAGGGAGCTGGGCTTACCTTCCCGGAAGCTACGGGTTCTGCATTGGCATTTCCTCCAACTACAGTGCTAAATAGCTAGGCTCGAGCGCCAGTCTTCGCCGGGGGTGGTGATTTTAATGGGCGCCCAGGAGATAATATATTACCTGAGCTTCCACCCCCAAGCAATTTTCTTATGTATATTTATTTTTCCCGTAGCTTTTTTAGCTTTTCCGGCCCCCACGGGATGTGATTTTAGTAGCGTGCACTGAAAGGAGCCTTGCAGTAACGACAAGCACAAAAATGTTTTTAAATTTACCATGGCAAAACATGATCATCGACCCACTAACGCTTCTTGTGTGCGTTTTGTTTCTTCTCACATCAATCGGTTCGATAGCTGAGTGGTAGCGTGCGAGCCTGGTGATGTCAAGATTCTTGATTCGAATCCGGTTGCCAACAGAAACTTTTTTTAATTGAAAATCGAGTCCATGGTAAAATTGAAAACATAATTCTGTTGAACTAAAACGAAACTTAGTCTGCACAAATTTAGTGGCGTTGTGCATTTAAATTGAACCTCAGAATAGTAATTTTCACTGCAAGCCGCCGTTCAGTGTGGTGTTAAGTCTTTTTTATTTATTTTTTTTATTCTTAACCACTTAACCTATTTACAGCTCTTTTGTCCACTAGGGCACTACGTGAGCGATTCCAATTGGCGGCTGCACTAACACTTTGTACAGCGCCCAAATGTATACTACTATATTCTTATTCTACTATATCGAATTGGTTTGTCTATGTGCTGCTTTCACTTTTCTACCCTGTCCTTGGTAGAATGATGAGCACGATGATGAAATGATGTGTGGCTGTTGTTGTTCCTTTTCCAGTCCGATTGGGGGTCGTCCATTATGGGTTGCCGTTCGCTGATATCCAATTATCCGGATCCGTTTGAGCTATGAGAGCTCAGAAGAGGGTCAAGTGTCAGCCGCTCTCGGGGGAAGAGCAACTGACGAAGTGCCGGGGCTGGGGTCGAACCCATGACCATCCGCTTATGAAGCGAACGTGTAGCCACTGCGCCACGGGCCCCGGCCGGTGTTAAGTCTTGGACAGAGTGTTTTGGCTCACACTTGATTTACTTGCTATTGATTGATTTTTGTCTATGTCGTATCACACACGGCGTCTCAATCCAGGCCACGTGGACAGGAAGTAGGGGGGGTTTAATGGAAAATACCAATGTCCACACAACAAAATTAAAAAAAAAACGATTTAATCCACCTATGGTGAACAGAACCCGTCTTACACTTATTAAAACAATTGTTGTATTATTTGTATTTAACTTATTTATTTTGTGTGATGGACCAAAAGTTCTAGAAAATATTGTGGATTTGGCATCTAGTGAATTGGTTTCCAAAATAGCATCATGGACCATGGACTAAACTACCAGAAATGCCAGACACCTTCTAGAATCTTGTGTTAAATTAAAAAAAAAAGCTTACATATTCTGGAATATTGTATCTTTTGTTAACTGCCAAAAGATCTTAAATCGATTAACAAATGGATAAGAAAATCAGCGAGATATACTTTGTCTAATATCTCTTGATCAGTCGATTAAATTAGCTCCAAAGTACTTGGTATTCATGGTTATGGTGCAAAAAGGACAAACATGATATATCTACTAAGTTAATCAGTTTTGGTATTAGCTAGTTATTTTCGCTGTCCGGTTCTTGCATTTTTCCCACATTATATAAATTCAAAGCTTTCATTTAACATATTGTTAGTTTTCATAAAATTCCTGTGTATTTGTAATTTGTTATTTATAATTTTATCGAAAACAAGAATACACTTTGTCAGCATTATTTATTGAAAAAGAATTTCCCAGAGACTGGTCAAAAACTAATGCAAGATAACAAGTAAACGAATAGATTAATAAAAAAGAATTGATTGAAATACTCATCGTAAGATATCTCAGTAATCAAATGTCGAATCGAAATGAAATTTCAGGGCCTTATACAAGGATATTGTAGCTTTTATTTGGTGCTTAGAGAACCCAAATCGGTTGACAGACAGCTGAGATATTTATTATGGTACCCTTGGTCAAAAATCTCTCAAAAAGTTAACCTTACTTCCAAGTACTCTTTGAAAGATATCTCGGTAACCAAATGTCCAATCCTAATAAAATTGTATAGGATTCTACTAGAATTTTGTAGCTTTCATTTGGTGCCAGGATAACCGAAATCGGTTGACAGACGGCCAGAATATTTATTATGATACACTTGGTCAAAAATCTTAAAAAGTTAAGATGTATGACTCATAAGTACTCTTCGAGAGATATCTCTGTAACCAAATGTCCAATCAAAAAAAAAATCAATAGCGTTCTACTAGGATGTAGTAGCTTTTATTTGCTTCCAAGAGAACTCAAATCGGTTGACAGACGGCTGAGAAACGTTCGTGACTTTTTTTTGTAACGCTCATACACACACACACACATACAGACATTTGCTCAGTTCGTCGAGCTGAGTTGATTGGTATATGAGACTTGGCCCTCCGGGCCTTGGATCGAAAGTCGGTTTTTTGAGCGATATGTATACCCTTCTTATGGGTGTAAGAAGGGTAAAAACAGATGTATGTACAAAAGACCACGGGGTAGCTTTCAAAATATCCATAAAATTACCACGTTGCTTATGGACACTGGGCAGTGCCTAAATAGAGCGTGAACAGGGATTCCTATTTTGGGCACTTTTCACTATTACTTACTAATTTGATACTTGATGGGCTAGAACTCGTAGCGGTGAGTCTACGTCGAATGAAGTATTCGCCTCCACTGGCCTCGGTCCTGGGTCAATCGCTTAAAGTCGCCCTGAACGTTTAGAGTCCTTAGGTCCTCCTCAACTGCAAAAAGCCAACGTGTGCGCGGCCTTCCACGAAGGCGACCACCCCTTCCTGGTTCTCTGCAGAATATAGTTTTAGCTTGTCGTTCCTCCGGCATACGAGCTACGTGTCCAGCCCACCGCAGCCTGCCGTGTTGTATTCGCTTCACTATATCCATCTCTTTATATACTTGGTACAATTCGTGGTTCATGCGACGTCGCCAGATGCCGCCCTCCAGTTTACCGCCGACCGTATAAAGCGCCGTCCGCCGACCGTATAAAGTGACCGGAAGAATCAGAGACTTGTACAACACGAGTTTTGTCTTCGTTTACAGCCTGCGGGACTTCAGCTGGCTTCGCAGACCGAAAAAGCCCCGATTTGCAGCCGCAATCCGTCTTTTCACCTCGCGGGTAACATCATTATCGCACGTCACTGGAGTACCAACATAAACAAATTCATCCACAACTTCAGACTTTTCCCCACCTAGCGCCACTTCGCCACCACTACCACTGAACGCTTACAAAATGTTCTACAAAGTTGTAGAAGAACTTATTTGAAGCAAGTTTGCCGAAGATACCATTCTATTCTTATGCTTTCTAACTCATATATTTTTAAAGAATCATGTTAGGGTGAACCATGCAATTCAGTTTTCTTGCAATAACTTTTAATCCATTAGTTTCTCGTAAAAACTTTGTTGCAAGCACTTTCAGAACTATCAATGACGTATATTTTTTCCAAAGAGCTTAAAGTTCTATCTCTCATTGTTAAAAAGATATTTATTAAATATCTATATTAAAAAGGCATTTTTCTTAAAAAAACACACTTTTCTAAAAATCATATCTCAAAAAGGAGCAAGTGAATTTTCAATCGCCGAACTGCATTGAATAGACCATACTCTCGGATACGAGACATGGACCATGCTCGAGGAGGACCTGGGAGCACTCGGAGTTTTCGAGCGATGCTGACTAAGAACGATCTGATTCGGAAATGAGCATTTCGTTGTGTCGCGTTTTTTGTAGCAACACTGAATGATCACCTGACGTGGGTGATCAGTTGTTTGCTTCTCATATGAAGTGAACAATAGTGCGTCAGCTTGCATGTTCGGTCGTGTCATTTGCAGTTAAATATTTGGCGACTAGCTTCCGTGGTTCGATTCGAAATATTAAGTGACCACCTGACGTGGGTGGTCGATTGTTTGCTTTCCGTGTGAAGCGAATAATAGTGTGTTAGATTGCATATTTTGTCGCATCGTTTGCAGTAAATATTAAGCGACTACCTGACGCGGGTGGTCGATTGTTTGCTTTCCGCGTAAAGCAAACAATAGCGCGGCAACCAGCAACACGAAGGTCATATTACTTATCAAAGTGAATCCAGACCCAACGATACCTTTCCCACTAACAAACACTCCTTCCTGCAGCCTTTGGTGGAGTCGCAGCGGTAAACGCGGGCCTTCACTTAACAAAGGTTGTTACTAATATTCCTTCCCTCTTCCAACCTGACTGCAAGGACGTGGCCGGCGCCGTTATTGTACCGTTAAAGAGAGTCTCTGAAGCGTGCACAGTGAGAATATTGACCACTCCCAGTCAATTATTCAGTTGATTCATTGTGCAACTGTCATTGGTTCGGGTCAATCACGGAATAGCAACCATAGATGTGTGCAGTCAGTCTATGGTTGGTGGTCAGTGGTGTTGATCGTAAATAAATCCAATCCTCGCAGTCTCCCTCTTAAAAGACAAGAATGCCTCTTCCACGGCCCGACGGTCGATTCCGTTGATGTCGAGATCGTCCGCGAAGCCCAGGAGCATATGCGACTTCGTGACAATGGTTCCGCTCCTGTGCACACCAGCACTCCTTATCGCTCCTTCCAGTGCTATGTTGAACAGTAAGTTCGAAAGAGCATCGCCCTGCTTCAGCCCGTAAAAGGTTACGAACGATGACGAAATTTCTTCCGCAACCCGCACACTTGATTTCGATCCGTCAAGCGTCGCACGAATCAGTCTAATCAGCTTCGCCGGAAAACCATGTTCGATCATAATCTGCCATAACTCGTTTCTCTTCACTGTATCGCACGCCACTTTGAAATCAATAAACAGATGATGGGTCTGCAAGTTGTACTCCCGAAATTGATCGAGAATCTGCCGCAGGGTGAACATCTGATCCGTCGTTGATCGGCCCTCACGAAATCCTGCCTGATATTCGCCGACGAAGTACTCCTCAATCGGCCTCAGCCTGTAGAACAGAACTCCGGACAAAATTTTGTACGCTGAATTGAGGAGTACTTAATATTCCTCTGTAATTCGCGCACTCCAGACGATGCCCTTTCTTGAAAAGAGGGCAAATGAGACCATCCCACCAACTAGCAGGCAGTTCTACCTCCTCCCAAATCTTCAATATAATACGGTGTAAGAGTTTATACAGCTACTCACTACCGTGCTTGAGAATTATAACTAAGCCAACATTAAACCATGTGACAAGGAGACAATACTTACCTAGCCGTATAATGTGATGAAAGGCGCAGTCACGTCATCATTTGTATTCATTCGCTACACTATAAAATTCCTAGATATAATTTCGGAAAAAATGTAGAGGAATTTTTGGAGAAATTCCTGTAGGAATTACTGGCACAAGTCTAGGAGGAATATCTGGAAATATTCTTGAAAAAAAAAATCCTTTAGAAGTTTTTGGAGGAATTCTTGGATGATTTTTTTTATTCTTAACCCTTATGTGGCCGGCAGGGCACCCATTTAAAATACAAAATACAAAAATACAAAAAGCTAAAAGTTTGCCGGCCACATAACGGTTAATCACTTAACGTTGAACAATTCGTAATTGAAATCATCGTAATCATCAAATATTTGAAAGCAGTTTTATCGTTCAAAAAAAAAATCTTTGCTGTGAACATATATTCACTGTACTCCACATGAGGAATAGAATGCATTGAATATATTTTCATGATCGATGTTTTGATTTACAGCGTGAAAACTGCTTTTTATTTTCCGAAAACTGATGACGGATGCTTGAGCCTTAACCTAATTTACAGCTCTTTTGTCCACTAGGGCACTACGTGAGCGATTCTAATTGGACGCTGCACTTACACTTTGTACAGCGCCTACATGTATTCTATTCTAATTCAACTACCGTCTACCCCCCTTGGTTTGAACAACACCTCATGCAAAGAAACGGGGTTCATTTTTTAATTTAAACATCCAGTAGCCCTGTGGACATTGGAAAACACACTGGTGGTAACCCTTTTTGCTGTTTTGTTTTGATTCGGCGTTCCGTTTCACCCCGTTCCATGTGCAGAATGACGTTTGAACCATTTTTAGTTTGAACGATGTGCAGATTAGAGGGGGTCAAATTAAAAAGTGTTCAGATTAGATGAGGTCAAACCAACGGGGGTAGACGGTATATCGAACTGGTGCCTTGTGCTGCTTCAACTTTTCTACCCTGTGCACGGTAGAATGAAGAGCACGATGATACTGATATGGTTGGCTGATGTTCCTTTTCCAGTCCAATTGGGGGTCGTCCATTATGAGTTGCGGTTCGCCGATATTCAAATTCCGGGTCCGTTAGAGCTATATGCTCCGAAGAGGGTCAGGTGTCTGTTGCTCTCGGGGGAAAAATCAACTGACGAAAAATTGCAAGTGCCGGGGCTGGGATTGAATTCAAGACCATCCGCTTATGAAGCGAACGTGTGGACCACTGCGCCACGGGCCCCGACAACTTGGATGAATTCTTGCAGGAATTTTTGGATGAATTTTTGGATGAATTCCTGGAGGAGTTCTTGGAGGAATTCCTGAAGGAATTCTTGGAGGAATGTCTGGAGAAATTCTTGGCGGAATTCATGGAGGAATTTTTCGAGAAATTCTTCGAAAATGTCTTAAAGCAGATGCTGGTGAAATATCTGGGAGAATTCCTGAAGAAGTTCTTGGAGAAAATCCAGGAAAAATTCTTGGGGAAATTCCCGGAGGAATTCTTGAAGGTATTCCTGAAGATATCATTTTAAAAGTTCCTGTAGGGCTTTCTGTAGGAAATTCTGGAGAAATTTCTGAAGCATTTTTTAAAGAAATGTCTAGAGGAACCTATTGAGGAATTCCATCAAAAATTTCTATATAAATTTCTGAAGGAGTTCCCGGAAGTCCCTGGAGGGATATCTGTAAACATTCCTGGAAAAATTTTCGGCGACATACATAAAGGTTTCCCGAAGATTCCTGGGGTAACCATGAAGTCTTTTGGGGGAATCGAAAACACTAGTCTATGATTTTTCCCAACGTTTCGGTCCGTATGGGACCTTTTTCAAGGGTTCAATCGGTCAAGGTTTCCTAGTCAAGATGGCTTTGCTAAACTCAAAAACGTCATGTGGAAGTTTTGGTATAGATTGAGTCCGTTCGGTTTTAAACCGTCGTGATGCGGACAATCTCCTACCTATCGGGCGGTCTAGAATTCGGTCCCCGTTTTTGGAATCTTCCACCATTGCAGGAAGTCCTCTCAAGATTCCTGAATGAACTATTGCTGAGATTCCTTCAGGATTTCATCTAGATCAGTGATCATCAGCCTTACTGTCTTTGCGGGCCAGAATTGATTTTTGAAAAGATACTGCGAGCCGCAAGTCATTCAAGAGTTTATTTTTCAACAATTTTCAAGATTCAACACAAAATCCATTTATTTGATTTTTTGAAAATATTGAACAAGAGTTTAATCTGGAGTTATCGGAAGATTGTATTTAACTCGAAAAAAAATCATGAAAATCATACGGTATTAAAACAGGGTTACAACTTACAAGACCGTAATATCAAGGTTTTGCAGTTATTGTAGCTCTTTGCGCAGATCATAAGTGCATAATTGTGGGAATCCTAGACACGAACACACCAACAAGTTTCTTGTATAAAGCCCCTACCTCCCGTTTTGACAAATTTTCGAATGAAATTATTAACTACGGCAAAGGGGTTCCCTGATATATCAAACCCTATATTAAAACAAATCTTGGAACTGTGAGGTTTTTTTTTTAACTTCTCGTGGATTTTGAGAAATTTTAGAATGATACGGTTATGGAAATCCTTGATGTTTTTTTTTAAGTTTTTCTTGCGTAATTTCTTAGGAAGCCAGTGAAAAAAACATGATTTTCTGAGTAATGTGTGCAAGTATTTGTATTTGGAATAGACTTTTTAAGAGGATTTCCCAAAAGTATTGCTAGGGGACTGAAAAATATCTTGCCCAATCCATGAAGTTTTTAGCGAAATTTCGAAAGCTAGTGCAACACTTCTTTTAAAAGTAGTTGTATCATTGTAAAAATTACAATTTGGAAAGTTTCTTAGATAGTTTCTTGGGAGAAGTTCTGAATATAAAGTATAAGTAAAGTATATTAACAAAATGGTAATTATTTATTTATTTATTTATTTTATTTTCGAGAAAATCCATCAAATTATTAGTGATGAATTGTGCCACAAGTCCAAAATTTATGGCAGAGTGCCTGTGTGTCATTATTTAAGCGAAACACACCGTTCTTAACAACAGTTTCGAATATTTTGGAAACAAAATTCAAAGAAATAGTTTTTTGTAGTTTGTAAAATTTTTAAATATCTTACTTCTTTTGAAAAACTGATATTGGCAAAATTTCAGTAGTTTGTATTCATTCTAATGTAAGTTTCACATTACATTTTTTTTCTCCACATTTCTGATTTTCATTCTGATGAAGGCCGCATGCGGCCCGCGGGCCACAGTTTGGTGACCACTGATTTAGATGTTCCTCCATGTATTCCACAAAATCCACCAATAATGTTATAGATTTACCCATGATTTTTTCTATAAATTCCTCAATATTTTTTTCTAGGAATTCCAGCAAGAGTTTCCCGAGATGTTTCTCCAGATTTTTCTTCAGGAGGTTTTTAAGAAATTCCTTCTGAGATTCCTTCGGAAATTTCCCTGGAATTTCTGCAAACATTCCTCCAGAGATTCATTCACAAGTGCTTCCTAGGATTTCTAAAAACAATTCTACTGAAGATTTCTTCAGAAATTCCCGCTGGGATTCCTTCTGGCATTTCTTTGAGACGATATTTTTTTTTTATCTCCAGATACTTTCTCAAAAGTTAGCAAGGAATTTCTTCAAAACTTCATTTCTTATTTAATTTATTCAATTCTGATGATAACTTAGGCTGATACAAATTTAATTTTGAATTTTTGTCTCTCCCCCCCCCCTTCCAATTTTTTTGGCTGGATTCCGCATTTTGAAGGGGCAGAAAATATATTGGGTTTTGCTATAAATTCTTCAACAATTCCAATGAGTTTTAGATATTTTTCAGGAAAAATACTTTATTATTTTTATCCCCTCGACCAGCCAAAGAATGGTGGGACAAAAAGTGAAATAAATATTTGTAAAAAAATCTTTGAACCATACTTTGAAAAATGCTAAGGAATAGGTTATTGGAATATTTTTTTCAGGAATTTAATTAGGAAAATAATTCTGAAGGAAGGTCCAAAAAAATCCAAATCCAATTCAAAAGAATCTTTTGAGAATTTTCTAGAGGAGTTTCCTAATAAATGCCCGAGAAAATCCCTGAGTAAATTGAGTAATATCTGGAGCCACGTCAGGAAAAATTGAAATTATAATACCTGAAATAATTTATGGAAGAATTTCTGAATTTCTTCAAAAAAAGAGGAGTTTCTAAAAGATTTTTCGAATCTTAAAAAAAATCTTCTGAAATTTCATCTTTTAAAAATAGGTTTGAAAGAATTCCTGGAGAAACCCCTGGAAAAAATCTTAGAAGAATTTCATGAGAAATGTCTAAAAGAGTATTCGGAGAAATTCCAAAGAAAATCTTCTCAAATTTTTTGACAATACTTCGGGAGGAATTCCTTTAGAAATGCTTGAAGATTTACGTGAAGGAATGCAAGCATGAACCTATGTGAATTCTTGAATGCATTCCCTATAGGATCCCTAAACGAATCCCAGGATGAGAGTCTACGCTCCTTTCAAATTTCGAAAAGTGTCGCTTTATTATTTCTTGAGCGATTCCTTGCCTGAATTTTCCACGCATCAAGATAGGCCAAGAAATTTCTTGCGATCTCCGTACTACCCATTAGGGATAAAGATCTCATTAATACACGCTAAGAAAATGTTACTCTAAACTGAGTAAGATTCACACAAAACTGAGCTAAACTGGAACAGCTCAAAACATGAGTAAATTGCATTTCCAGCGATAGCGCTGGCCCAAGTGCAAATATCCAACCAATTTAGGCCGTATAATATTCTTCACATCAGCAAGAATATTAGGCGCCGTCCACAAATTACGTAACGCTCTAGGGGAGGGGGGGGTATGGTAGAGCGTTACGGTCCTTACAAATATTTTCGGGGTTTCATACAAAAAAGCGTTACGGAGGGGGGAGGGGGGGGGTCTAAAAATGCCGATTTTAGCGTTACGTAATAAATGGACGCTGCCTTATTCGACTTAAACTGATGAGATTTTCGCACTTGGGCCAGCGCTATCGCTGGAAAAAAATACACATTTTTGAGTTGTCCCACTTTAGCTCCAAAATGAGTGAATTTTCTGACCGTGTACAGAGAGAAACGCAATAAATTTCAGTGTATGATTTCACTCTGCAAAGCTATAATCCAAAAGTTTAAAACCTGTAAGTTACGCACCGTCCGGAGTACAAATAAGTTTTATAATGGTTTGCACTCAGTTTTTCAACGTAATCCAATAAAACGAATCTAATGCTAAATCATGCAAAAGCAAATCACAATCAACTTCTGTGAACGAGCTGTTCAACCATAAATCTTCAGCAACCAACGCGCAACACTTGATTGTCAGTCGGAACGCACTTACCTACAAAAACATCCGCCAATTCTTTGTGTCTGACAGTGACAGTGATTGAGTCAAATGTTTGTGACACAACTTTCCGTTTTTCTTCGGTTATCTCGTTGGCAGTTGTTGATCGTCAACACTTTGCTTTCCATCATCAATATGCGTGCTGGCTGGCTCCCCGTCCATCGGTCTCATCGTCGCCGGGACCCAGGGGAGGGGAACGGGAAATACACTTTCCCTGGCGTACGAAATCAACCATCGCTGGCGCCGCGCCATTCTCGCAGATACTTTTACTGACCATGATGGTTGGTGTAGGCGCGCGTACGTGGGGCGTTTCCGCAGCTTGATTGCTCTGAATATTTTATTAGCAAAGCAATCAAAAATTGATACTCCCTGGCGAAAATGGATGTGGGGATGCAAAGCTGTTTGCCGAGGGAGGGGCGGAATGGGGACGGCGAGTGTGAGGATTGTTTCTTTATTATCTCTTCTCTTCGCTATTTTTCCGGTGGCGCCTGAGGTGGCAAAGTTGTGTTCATATTTCAGGATTCGATCTGTTCGACGGCGGTTGTGGCTGGTCCTTTGGGAACGGTGTGGAAAGATGCAAAACAGCAACCGGTGGAGCTGGAGATGGTTCTCGTGCTCGTGTTGGTTTCCAGAGCAGGAATGGATGGTTCTTTCGGTTACGACGGAGCTGGTTCGGTGTGTGGTTAATCAAACAGAAGCTGCTTTCGGTGCAGTCTTTGGAGAAGAGATGTGCCATTTGGGATTGTTTGATGTTTTATTATGAAGTGGAAATTGAGTTATGGTCATGCGGTGAGCTTCATGCCTTACAGGTTTGCTGGGGAATATTGAGAAATATATACGTAACATATATGATTCAAATATTTACACATTCATATGTTCGTCCAACCGTACTTTAGAACCATTGGTATGGTATAATCAGCATTACCCATTTTTACGTCCGATTTACAGTCCCGATCAAAGACTACGGAAACTAAAAATACAGTCAGTCACGTTTTGAGTTTACAGCATTTTTGGGCTTTGGGGCTGTCCATAAACCACGTGGTCATTTTTTTGGGACTTTTCGACCCCCCCCCCCCCCGCGTGGTCATTTGTCCATATAAATTTTTTAATTTGTCCATACAAAATGGTCATTGGCCGAAACCAACCCCCCCCCCCCCTATGACCACGTGGTTTATGGACAGCCCCTTTGTGAGTAAATGATCATTTTTGAAAAAGGCAGCATCCATTTATTACGTAACGATAGAATTGACATTTTTCGACCACCCCCCCTCCCCCCTCCGTAACCCTTTTTTGTATGAAAATCCTTTAAATTTTGTATGGGCCGTAACGCTAGGCCGTACCACCGTACCAAAATGTTGTATGGAGCTCGTTGCGAAACTCGTTTTGTTTTCAGCACTCTTCGTTATTATCCAACTCGGCAAGCCTCGTTGGATGTACGATTCGTGCTGAAAAAATCTACTTTTTACAACTCGTTACATAATAAGCTATTATGGATTTGGAGTTTCGGATTTTTTCTTCCTCTTTTCTAGGTATAACAATATCACCTCGTTGATTTTTTGATGTTTTTGTGCCCACGAAAAAGCTTCCTTTATGATATTAAAATTCCCATTCCTATTCGCGAAAAAAAAAATAAAAAAAACTTCACGATTTTTGAAGGGCGGAAGATCCTCTATTATCTTTAGGGATTGGTTATGTTACTTTTTTTACGAAATAATGTATGGCCTTATAAATATAAGAGAAGTTATCTGTGCCATTTCCAAAATATCGTGCTTCTGTAATTTGAAAGAGTAATAACTTTTTTCACCACATACAGGGGATAGACAAAATGATCGGGTCAGGCAAAATTTTCACTCATCAAAAAATGGTCAACTATTTAGCTGTAACTTTTCAAAAAGTGAATAAAAAATTCTCAAATTTTACTGTGAGTCTATCAATGGTCCAAATTCTATTCTACATGAAGTAAGAAATATTCTACTAAAAGGCATAACTATCCGATAGTCAACTTTTCGAAACTGTTAACATGAAACAAAATCAAAATTCAAGATAGTTGTTACAGTTGTCCCTGTATGTATATCATTTTTCTAATATCTCTGCGCTCTCACAAACATAGAGCTATAATTTTTGTAAATATTATAGTTTTTGTGCTCCATACGTAATGGAAATTTCTCTTCCTAAATATGAAAGACCATCTGCGTATTTTAGGGGTCTCATATATATAGAAAAAAGTAAAATATCTTTAAGAGTTTTCCATTTTTTTTTTTTGCGCCATCATAAGTGCAAAATAAATCTATAATATTCGGACTTATTTCAGGTTCTTTTAAGAACCCCCTACAAACGGAAGAAATATTTCAGGAATTGTTTCAGAAATTTGTCACGGATTTCTTCAGAACTTTATTCAAGGATTACGAGTTTTAAAAAAATCTACCAAAGTTTCATACGGAATTTTTCTCCAGCAATTTCTTTAGTTAGAAATTCATTCGAAAATCATCCAGATATTTGATCAGAAATTCCTCGAGCATTTCAAAAAAGTCTTCCAGGAGCTTTTAGAATCTCTGCCATGGATGCCTTTGGAGATTTCTCTGGGAAATCTTTCAGGTATTCTTTCATTGATTCCTTTAAACATTTTTAAGTTTTCTTTAGAACCTTCTCCAACGCTTTCTAGGAATGACCCTAGAAATTAATTTAGAAACCTTTTCATAAAACCTTCTTTGAATTCCTTCTGATATTGCTCCATGGATTCCATGGGGTTATATATGTTAAGGAGCGTGAAAATACGGAAAAGTTTGAATATTTGTAAAAGTATGGAGACATGTTTTTAAATTCTTTTTTACGTCAATCATAGTACAATAAAAGTATGTAAAATCAGCTTGAAAACATGAAAAAATAGTATCATTCACCATAGTTATTGTTCCGAACGACGAAAACCCAGCACCCCGGTGCGACAGGGTCACTCGATCCACGCACCGCAAACAGTAGCAGCGAACGAGCTAATACATTTTGACAGTGAATTGAATTAACCTACCTACCTATATAACTATACACACAGAACACGTTGAAACTTTCTAAAGCTAGGACGTAGTACGTTGAATAAAACTATTTTGTTGAATTAGTTATCCTAGTTAAAATTGTTGGACAGTTTCCAAAACACATACAGGACAAGAAATGTAAGTAAAAACACAAAACAAAAATGAACTTAAACATAATTAAAATCGAACAAATTTACAGCTATAAAGCTGACTCATGCACATGCAAAAACGGGTCATGCTATAAGAAGTCCGAACACCCAACGGTGCTGTCCCAACAGTTTAACAATTTCTGTAAACTTGTTTTCTATAAAGAGGCTTTCCGTGACTATAATTACAGTCCAACGGCTCAACTGAAAGTGCAAACCAAAAACGAAATCGATACTAGAGGACCTTGTGGTGTCCTTGAGCGATCGAAATAACAAAATAAAGTTTTATTTTGCAAACGGGAATGATTTTTCCCAAAAAAAGTCACTTTTTTCATTTTGTATTTTTTTCCATTGCTGAGAAAATTTGCTTATGATTTCACGAAAAAAACGTTGTGTCTACCATGCTTTGTTCTTGAGTTATGATTTTTCAAAGTAGGTGCTGTTTGTGGAAAATGTTGGTTTTCTACTGGAGTTTTCCGGATAATCAGGCGACCCGGATTTTTTTTTTTCAATTTTGTTTTTGTTCATATTTATATGAACCCTACCTATGAAAAAAATTTCATTGAATTCTGAGAACCTTGAAATAAGCCGGGGCCCGTGGCGTAGTTGGTCACACGTTCGCTTCATATGCGGATGGTCATGGGTTTGATTCCCAGCCCCGGCACTTGCAATTTTTCGTCAGTTGCTTTTCCCCCGGGAGCAACTGACACTGACCCTCTTCTGAGCCCCATGGCTCAAACGGACCCGGATACCTGGACATCGGCGAACTGCTACTCATAATGGACCCCCAATCGGACTGGAAAGGAACAACAGCCATCCATCATCATCCTTGTGTTCATCATTCTACTAGGTACAAGGTAGAAAAAGTGAAAGCAGCAGAAAGGCAACCAGTTCGATAAAGTAGAATAGAATCTAGGCGCTGTACAAAATGTAAGTGCAGCTGTCAATTGAAATTGCTCACGTAGTGCCCCAGTGGACAATAGAGCTGTAAATTAGGTTAAGTGATTAAGAATAAAAAAAAACCTTGAAAAAAATTGTAGGATAATAAAAAAAATCCCCTGATGTGAAAACTTTTACGAAAATTATTGATCGTTCGAGGACACGACACATAAATAGCGAACACTTAAACAAAAATTTGGTTGAAATCGGTTGTATTTGCTGCTACTGCTTGGATCTCTATGAAAATTTGACACAGCAGTCATAAGAATTCATTCTTTAACCCTTTGGATGGGTCGTGAGGTGAAAATGCCGTCTCCAAAGGGTTAAGATTAAAGAATTAAAAAAAAGATCAATTTTTTCCCGACTTCAGCACTTATAATCCCTTAGGAAAATTCTCCAGGAATTCATTTCATAAAGTTTTCCACGGATTTCTTTTGAAAGTGCTTTAGAACATCTTCCATGCGTTGTTTCAAAAATGGTTCTACAATTTCCTCCGGAACTTCTCTAGAAATTTCTATGGAGAAGCTTCCATGGGGTCCCTAAAAATTCTCCGTAGATTTTTTCAGGAATCTACGAGAATCACAACAGGAATCCATTCACGGATTTCTTCCGAAATGCTTTCGAAGATTCTTTAACCCTCCTAGGATGTTATGCTGTATTCACCACAATGGCGTAGTGCACGTTCAGCGTGCCTACCTGGGTCATATTGACATGAATATCCTACTGATGTTGAGAACATCAAAGGTTTCTCCAGAATTTTCTCCAAGGTTTTCTTTGGAAAATGTTCCACATACTCTTTTCGAAATTCCTTTAAACTTCTTTCGGAAATTTTTCCAAGGATTATTTAAGAAATTTACCTGGGTATCCCATCCCATATTCCTTTAAAGTTTTCTCCAATATGTTGTCCAAGGATTCTTTAGGAAACTTCTCAAGGGCTCATTCAGAAATCTTTTAGGTAGATTTCTATGAATTCCTTCTGAAACTTCACTTTAGAAATTCTTCTAGAGATTCGTTAAAAAATCATCGAGATGTCTCAAAATTATTAACGTGGATTTCCCTAGAAATTCTTTCACAGATTTTTCAATGAATTCTTCCAGTCCTTGGACACTAGGCTCCGGCTTATTTTTCAAAAGTTGTTGAAACCCAAAATTCGTAAGCTCTTTTGGATTCAATTGACGTAAATAGAGAAACGTCTGAGTTAGAGCCAAAAATATAGAGATTTAGAGGTGGCGCAGTCGCCTAAAAGTTGATTTTTCGAGTAATAAAAAGGTGTTTTCATTTCAAGTGGCATAACTTTTTCAATTTTCAACCGGTTTTCAATCTTTTTTTTTTTTGAATCGCTCACCAATTAAATTTCAAATAAACTTGCAGAAAATTATTTTTTTCCAAAGTCACGTAAAATATGAGTTTTTAATAATTTTATTTATTTTTTCTTCTATTTACAAAAAAAAAAGACTTGAGGACCCGATAACTTTTAAACCGCTTGACCAATTTCAAATCTCTTAACATGCTTATGTAGATATTTTGGTTGCCTTAGAATGCTGTGTATACACTGTACCTTTGAAAAATGGTTTGAACATGGATAAATATCAAAAACACGTATTTTACAAGAAAAATGAGAATGTTTGCAAAATAGTTTTCATGCTTAATTTCGGGCTTAAAGTAAAACATTTATTCTAAATTAATCATATTGAAGCCTTAATCTTCAATTTTTAGAGTGTTCTGAATTAAAAAAAATATTTTCATGTTCAAAATGCGAGGATTTTTTTTTTTTTGAAAAAAGTCCACTACTGTTTTCCACATTCCTAAATATGACGCTTAGTATCTCGTTTGGATAAAAAAAAAACTTACAAAAAATCGTCCTATACTCCAATTTTACATGAAAAAACCTAGTTTAAGGCTTGTTTTGGCATTTTTTGGTTCAAAGTATAATAAAAATGAATACTTTGACGAATAGTTTGTTCAGAACAAAGATAGGTAACCAAAATATCTACAAAAGCACGCCAAAAGATTTGAAATCGGTCAAACGGTTCGATCATCAATCTGACTATACATGTCAAACGGTTATAAAGTTACCGGGTCTCAAAGTCAATTTTTTTGTAAAAGGAAGAAAAAAATAAATTAAACCATTAAAAACTCATATTTTGCATGACTTTGGAAAAAAAAAGTTCTACAAGTTTATTCAAAATTTAGTTTGTGAGAAATTTATAAAAAAAAGATTGAAAATCGGTTGAAAATTAAAAAAAATATGAAATTTGAAGTGGAAACACCTTTTTATTACTCGAAAATTCAACTTTGAGGCGACTGCGCCACCTCTCAATTTCTCAATCTCAAATCTCATTTTTTTTTTGGCTCAAACTAAGAGGTTACGAATTTCAGGTTTTAACAACTTTTAAAAAACAAGCCGCAGCCTATTGGACACATTCCTGGAATAATTTCTTGAGAATTTTATACATGATTTTCGAAAAAAAATCAAAGATAAACTCCTGTTAGAAACTCTGATAGTACTTCTGGAGAAATTCCTTCAGAAATGTTTGAAAAAATACGTGAAAGAATACTAACATAACCTTATGCAGCAATCGTTGGAGGAATTCTTTTCAGATATCTCAAGAAGAACTGTTGAGGAAACCTATGGATCAGTTTCAATATTTTGAAATAATCTCTGGATAAAGCTCTGAAGAGATTTTCAAAGAATTTCATGGGTAGGAATGCATTTTGAAAGATTTTTTTCTCCCCTGTTGGGGAAATTAAGCCACTGCATCCAATAAGCTGAACTTTTGTGGCATTATTTGAAAGAATACTTAGAGGAATCTTCAGAGGAATTCTTGCTAAAATTATTCTAAGAAATCCTGCGTGAATCTTCTTTGTGTAACTATTCCATGTTTTTTTTTATTAACTCTCAAATAATCCAGAAATTTCTGGCGGTATGCTTGGAAGTAAACCTGGAGAATTTTGTTGAAATTTTAGGAATCATTCTTAAAAGTCATAAAAGGAATTCCAGCACAAATGTCGCTTCCGCGATTCTGTTCTGTAAACCATGAAATAAAAATGCCAGGAAACGTTTTCCCAAAATAATTCATAATTAGACGCAATAGTGAAGTAATTTCATTGGGGGCGTACCAGTCTAGGGGTGCTGAAATATGAAAACCTGGAATAACCAGCTCAGATTTTACCGTGACAGCACTAAGCAGCACTAAGAGTAATCTACACACAATCTTTCATCTAAATATATCTCCTATCCATCGATCGCATCACCGACCAAAGATGACGACATCCAGATCTCATCATACCCTACTGAGGAATTCCACGGAGTCATGTCAGTCGATCCTGAGCGACCATTTCAAAAATATCTGAAACTTTGCACAGTTTTTCAATTTCATCTAAATCGCCATTTTTCGATATCAAACCTTCATATTCACTCACGACTAACTTTTCAAAAGGGTGCATGCGAAAATAGTTCAAAAATATTCTAAAAGCTGTACAGCAAAAACGGATTGTTCGATTGTTATGAATTTTTCAGCAAAGTTAGATAACTAAATGATGATTCCTTAGAAAATATACACTGCAAAAAAAATCTTTTTTTACCTTAAAAAAATATGATCTTTGTCACAAAAACTCAAATATCTCAAAACCCTATCTTTTTACCAACGTCAATTTTTTAGGGAAAATGGCCCATTATATCAGCTATCTACCATAAAATTTTGGTGATGGTAAACTGATAAACAAAAAAGTTATGACATTTCAAACATTTTACAATTTTTACAAATTTTTTTCTGTGTAAATTATTTCGAGAATTATATTTTGATGCTGATTTTATTGTAAAGGCTACCGTCTGAATTAAACAAGTTGTTTTCATGATATTTTTGTTTGATTATTCATAATTACTATAGTATCTATTTGAAACTTAGACGCGATCCAGTGTTGTGATCAAAAATATTGGGAGTGTCATACTTTTTATTGTGCGTGACTGGTGGAAAAATCCCTTGATAGTGTTGAAAAGCTGTTGATCATAAGAAAAATGGAATTAAACTTATTTTTAAGACGAAAGCTGCATAATAAAAGTTTTATATATACGCGTATACGTCTAGTTGATCTACAAAAAAAATACCTCTTAGAGAACAGACTTTATGATCGGAAGAATGCGAGTAACTTCAACAACAACAAATGCATGAGAGGTACATACCACAGACAAACAGACGAAATGCCTAGAACAATTTTCGTGAAAATCCATCGCCCATTTTACACTACCACCACCTGGTGGAAATGTTTCACGAAACACTGCGTTGTGCAATATCTTCATCAGAAGGCGCTAGTGTGAAACGTCAAACGCAAAGAAAAACGATGGGCACTCTTCTGGTTATGAAAGCCACAACCAAGATTCAAAATGATCGTTAAAGGCGTGGTCAATGAAAATTTCGTCAGTGTTACGTTTGTTTGTCTGTATACATACCATGACAATGCTCACGAAAATGCAAAAAAATACTACCGCTATGGATATTTGATTTGAGACCGTTTGATGAAAAAAAAAATGTTCAAAAGAGTTACGAAATCTCACCGAAAGCACCATAGATAAACTGAAAGAGACTGGTTATGCCCAAATTGAATACAAATTTACGCATTTGCACGTCCTGCCGTCTAGACTTTGACAAACGAGCCATCATCGGTAAAGCAGGGCGCAGGAAGTTCGAAAACGACAACAACTGAGAAACTGCCAGAAGTGCTAAGTGCAGAGAGTCATGCCACCATTTTTTTTCCTCCCCTGTTAAGGAAATTAAGCCACCGCGTCCAATAGGCTTAACTTTTGTGGCATGTCCCGTTTTGATATTCGCATCTAGCCAGCTAATTACCATGTGTCAAGTAATCAGCTACTGCCACGACGCGTCGTCTCCCAGTCAGGTGCAATGGAATTGATAAACTCCAAGACCTTTCCAGGTTTTGCAGACCAGATCTCACTGGGTTGCAAGCAACCACTATTTAGAAATCTTTGCCTGCGCGTGTATAAAGCACCACAACTGCAAAGCAGATGTTCCGAGGTTTCACGTTCCGTATTACAGAAACGACAGATATCACTCTGAATATGGCCAATATTTTTCAAGTGATACCTGCTCGGGCCAGTGTATGTACATAGAGCTCTCTTGTTGAGCTCTAAGAGCTTTTTGGTTTTATAAGCATTTGGTGTTATAAATCGTTTTGACTGATTGCAATTTTTGACATCCATCCAATTGGATATCACCCTCTGCTCAGCCCAGCGTTTCAGGTCCATTTTAATTGTACAGTTTGATATACCACAGAATGGTTCTGGGCCAGCAAACTGTAAATTGGAACCACTTTTAGCAAGCTCGTCTGCCATTTCATTTCCTTCAATGCCACCATACCATCAGCGACATCTGTTTAAACAATTTAATCATGCCCCTTTTCAAAAATGCTTTGAAATATACTTCAACATCTATACCCATTTCAATATTTTTAAAGGTTGCAAAACACGCTTTCAACATTCATCTTGAAGAAGAGGGAAAACACTTGTCCTCAAATGTAACAGCAAATTAATGAATAAACGACTAATGCGCGGAGGGCGTGATAAAATCGGAACATTACTGTACATATTTATTATTATTATTATCTTTATTATCGAGACTTTCAGCCGATGGCTGGTTCATCTCCGTACTGTACATATAATATACATAATACATAATAAAAACAGCTTGTTTTACTCACGCAAGGCCATTAACAATAAAATCAGCATCAAACTGCGATTTCCGGCCGAAATAATTTACACAGAAAAAAAAATTATTACTAAATGTGAAAATTGTGAAATGTTTGAATTGTCATAACTTTTTTGTTTATTAGTTTATCATCACCAAATTTTTAAAGTAGATTGCTAATACAATGGACCGTTTTCCCTAAAAAATTACGTTGGTAAAAAGATAGGGTTTTGAGATATTTGAGTTTTTGTGACAAAAATGATATTTTTTAATGTTAAAAAAAGATTTTTTTTTTCACAGTGTATATTTTCTTAGAAATCATCATTTAGTTATCTAACTTTGCTGAACAATAAAATCAGCATCAAACTGCGATTTCTGACCAAATAATTTACACAGAAAAAAATATTTACCAAATGTGAAAATTGTGAAATGTTTGATATGTTATAACTTTTTTGTTTATTAGTTTACCATCACCAATTTTTTATGGTAGATTGCTTATACAATGGACCGTCTTTCCTAAAAAAATTACGTTGGTAAAAAGATAGGGTTTTGAGATATTTGAGTTTTTGTGACAAAAATGATATTTTTTAATGTTAAAAACGATGTTTTTTCACAGTGTATATTTTCTTAGGAATCACCATTTAGTTATCTAACTTTGCTGAAAAATTCATAGCAATCGAACGAACCATTTTGGCTGTGCAAATTTTTGAATATTTTTGAACCATTTTCACATACACCCTTTTGAAAAGTTAGTCGTGATTCAAAATAAAAATTTGATATCGAAAAATGGCGATTTAGATGGAACTGAAAAACTGTGCAAAGTTTCAGTTCAATAGAAAATCATGAATTAAAAAATTTCCTTAATTTTGATGCTGTTGCTTGGAATCGCTCTACTAACAAATACCACATCCGTGCTGCTTGTGGGGACGCGGACTGCTCTCGGTCTATAGTAGCAACAACCATCACATTTCAACATTCCTATTCCACTGTAGGGACTTGGCCGGCGCCGTATTGATCCAACAATATATGAGCTTCTTAAATTGCACTTTGAGAATAAGTGTCCCAGCCCCTTATTCAGTTGATTCTCAGTGCAATTCATATCAGTTCTGATCAATCACGGAGCAGCAACCGTTAGCATGTACAGTCAGTCTAAGCTAAGCTAAGCTAATGTACAGCGAATTAAGTGGATTTATTGTTATAAAATTCACTGAGTTATAGCGTAAAGCACCTCAAATAGGTATTTTTACCCATATAGTCCCAGATCCTAGGTGTTTTGATCCACGAATAGACTAATTCATTCTGCATTAGTACTTCAACTGATATACACCTTTTAATCCTGTTTGATTTCAGGTCTTGCTCTACCCAGAAGAGGGATGGGCCCGCAGTGCAGCATCGAGCTATTGGACAATTTCCCCGTGCCGGTGGCGAAGAAATCGCTGCATCGTGGAAGAGGTGGCCGGATCAAGAAAGTGAGTATACCAACCAAATCATGTTCCGCCGTTCGTCGTCTTTGCCACTGCATACATAATAAAACATCTAATCATTCACAACGTGGCAAAACCGAAAACGTGACCCAAAATACCCCGGGCGACCGACGACTGGTTGATGGTGGCAGCCTCTGGCAATGGTCACGTTCGCACACCCAATTCACAAACGCAATTTACTCAAACGGATCTCGTCTTGAATAAGTTCTTTTTCGAGAAAGAGAGTGGGACGTGATTTTGGCACTTCTCCGCCTAGGCTAAACAAGCATCAACTTCATCGTACGGGAACGGCATCATACTTCAGCGCCACTGACTGTCGGGTTGTTGTTGGTGGGAGGATAAAGTCCTAAAATTCGGGAAAAGTCCTTCTTCTGCGAATCCACCTGCCATCATACACTTGGGAACGTGAGCCGAGTCAAGCCATAACTTCAACCAAACAGAAATCATCGTTTATTGTTCTTGGTAAAACTGATCTCCACCGAGCATTCTTTCGTTGTTGGTGTGAACCAATCAGAGCCCCATTAGTATGCGTCGTTGCGCAACGAATAATTTAGCACAGCTCCCCCGCCTAACAGGCTGGCGATTGAGGATTGATTTAAATAAACATGCTTCAGTGGTGCCACCTGGGCGCAGTACTGGAGGTCCTCGGAAGAAACGAAGACCACCAACAGCAACCTAGCAGTAAAGTTTGCCGGCTGCAATCAAACCGAAATTTATTCAATCTTGAGGGATTCAATTTACGACTTTCCAATTGAAGACGGGAGATCGAATGAGAACTTGGAAGCTGTTCGGAGAAGAGGAGCGGGGGAGGGAGATGGGTGGTATTGGGTGAGGAAAAATCAATTTCCATAAAAACGATTTCCAACGAGCGTGCGGCACACAAATTACATAACATCAATTTGTATCGAAAGATATTTATTTCCGCTACGGAGGTTGTCCATCTCTTGTGGGCGTTTAAGGTTGAAAGCAAATGATAAGAAAAAAATCAGATAAATTAACAGAGAGTTGGAGTGTTTGGGCAGCATCTCCAGTTTGTGAAATTTTTCACCTTTTCCCGCTTTTTTTGTATTATTTTGTACACGAATAAATATAGTCTCATAACTACCCAAATAACCACATGACACTATCATTCGCCTCTCCATTTTTAAGATTCCGGCTCTGCGATGGATTAATTCAGTTTGAGCCTCTAGAATAGTTATATTTCAATTTTTAGATTTTTGTAATGATATTTGTAAAGATAAAGAGCTTTTGCGCCATTTTGATAACGATTTAAAATGGAAATCACTCAAGGGGGGTTTCCCTCTTTCTGAATTTTGAGTTAAAAATGAACAATAATAATAATAATATCATTCGCTTCGAAACTAATATTACGGAGCTAAAATACTCAAATTCCACATCGGTGAGTTTCCGCTACGAATTCTTTCAGTCCTGGGCACCCACGGTGGTACAGAAGGCCGAATTGAAAGATTTCCATCCTGGGCGATTGCCAGCCATCGCCTTGACCTGTGGCCAGGTCAAATTTCTGTCGACTTGCTTGATTTCGTTGTTGAGGCTGCGCCGCCATGAGCCTCTGGGTCTGCCTCTGCTGCGATGTCCTGCTGGGTTCCAATCTAACGCTTGCTTGCAGATTTCGTTTCCGCCCCTGCGTAGAGTGTGGCCGACCCACCTCCACTTTCGCTCCCGAATTTCTGTCGCTATCGGCTTTTGATGACATCGACGATGGAGCTCCACGTTGGAGATCCAATTGTGAGGCCACCATGCACGAATTATATACCGCAGGCATCTATTGATGAAGACCTGCAGCCGTTGAGTGTTCTCCACTGATACACACCATGTTTCACTGGCGTATAGCAGCACAGATTTCACGTTCGAGTTGAAAATTCGGATTTTGGTGCGTCGATTAATCTGGTTGTTTTTCCATACATTTCTTAAACTCGCAAAAGCAGCCCTCGCCTTCTTGATCCGTGCGCCTATGTCGATCTTGGTGCCGCCATCGGCCGCCATTTGGCTACCAAGATATGTAGGGGAACTGGGGGTAAGACGCCCACGTTAAGGAAGAGTCCAATTTCAACCACGTAACACTTTATAATACACATTTTTTTGGCACTAACATGAAGCACCAACATGTTTCCTTCCAAATGGAAGAAACCATAAACCAGGTTTATGTTTTACTACTGAAAAATTCAAATTTGAAAAAAAGTTTGATTTTCAGAATTTTAGTTTTAATGCGGGGTAAAACGCGCCACTAGCCACAGCTAACGCCAGGATGCCAAATTGTGTACATATACTTGCGCGACTGGTTAATTTTCAACTGTTATTGTTCGTGAATGGTATACAGTCATTACATAATTATGGATCACCTGTAATTATGGGTCAATCCCAAGTAAACGTCATAGTGAGCTGTTTTATCAATAATTACTACAAAATGACGCATGGCTGTGTGATTAGTGAACTTATTTATAGTAAAAATGTGCTGTTGCTTGGTTCCAACTTGTGTTCTACATAATTCGTGCCAGAATTTGGATCTAAATGGCTATTTTAATGTAAATAACTAGGGGTGGGCACATTGGCGTAGCTAGGGGGGGTTCCAGGGGTGCCTGGCACCCCCTAGAACAAATTTGGCACCCCCTAGAATTTTTCTTTGACAGTCACCTAAAATTTAAAACTTTACACAATAATTCCAACATTTATTAATGGCTCATTTGAACAAAACTTAAGCACACCCGGAATTACTTATATAACTGTTGTACGTTTTGGCGTTTTGAATATTGATAAGAACAATCAACAGACTTCTCCATAGATTCCTGCAGAAATACCTCTATCTATTCATACAGTGATTTCTCTAGGCTTCCTTTATGGATTCCTCCCGATATTTCTTCAATAAACTTCCCTTAGGATAGTAGAACATAGTAGAAATTTCTGCAAAGATTGATCCAGCAAATTCTGCTAGGATTTCTTTGGGAATTCTTACTATGATTCTTCTCGGAATGCTTCTAAGGATTCCTCTAAAAGTTTCTATTAGGATTTCTTCAGGAATTTCTGGTTGAATTATTCAAGCAATCTTCCTGGGATCCTTTCAGAAGCTCCTCCGGTGATTCTTCCAGGAATTCCTTCAGAGATTTCATTCAGAGATTCTTCCAGAAATTTCTCATGGAATTCCTTCAGGCGCTTATATTGGCCTTCATCCGGGAATTGTGGCTAGGATTTCTCAAGCAACTCCTGCTGCGATTTTTCTAGCACTCTCTCTTCTCCTCTAAAAATTCTCACTGTGGTACCTTCTGGAATTCTACTAGGAAAGTTCTTCCGGAAGATCCCTTCATTGATTCTTCCATACATTTTTTCGAGGATATATCAAGGACTTTCTACAGAGGTTCTTCCAGAAATTCCCAAGAACTTCTATTGACTTTCTTTCATGAATTTAAGCTGAAATTCTTCAAGCAATTCCCAAGGACTTCAGAAATACTTCTAGGGATTTCTCCTGGCATACTTACTTGCTGCAATAATTTTGGGAAATCCTTGGGGAAATCTTCCTGAAATTCCTCCAGAAATTCCTCCTGCGTTTTCATCAGGGATTTCTCCAGTATACTTCTACCGATTCTTTCAAGGAGAACTGTAGGTATTCCGCCAGGAATTTGTTAGAGGAACTTCTCTTAAGATACCCCTGGCATTGATGATTCTAGGATTTTTCTAGAAATTACTTCTGTGTGAATTGTCTTTTTTTAGAGCTTTCTCCTGGCTTTTTTGCTGAGCCCTTTCCAGACAATCTTCCTGGAATTTTTTGCAGAAATTCCTTTGGTTGCTCCACCAGGGATTTCTCCAAGGACTCATCCAAGAATTCCTCTAGAGATTATATCCAAAGATTCCTCCAGAAAATCCTCATGGAATTCCTGCAGAAACTCTTTCTGGCCTTTCTCCAAGAATACCTCAAACAACTCCTTCTGTGATTCTTCCAGCAATTCCTCCAGAAATTCTTCCTAGTGATTCCTATACGAATTTATCCCAGCATTATGGCTGGAATTGTTTCTGAGATTCTTTCAGAAAATCTTCCTGTGATTCCTTCAGGGCCTTCTCTATAGATTCTTCCTGAATACCTCTACCGGTTCTTGCATTGACTTCTCTAGGTATTCCTAGGATTTTTTCTTTGGATTCCCCCGGCATTCCTGATGGGGTTTCTCTAGAAATTCCTGTATAGTTTTCTCCAGGAATTTCTTCTAGGATTTCAGCTGAGGTTTCTACAGTGATACATCCCAGAATCCTTCTAAGAATACCTCCTGAGATTTTTCCTGTGATTTCTTCAGAAACTCTCCGGTGATTCCTCCAGGAATTTTTATCCAAGATATTTTGTCCACGGATTCTCTCATAAATTTCGCATGGGATTCGTACAGGAACTCCTCTTGGCCTTCATCCAGGAATTTCAGCTGGATTTCTCAAGCTATTCCTGCTGTGGTTCTTCCAGTAATTCCTCCTAGGACTACTCCAGTCATTCTTACTGTAATACCTCCTAGAGTTCTTCTAAGAATTTATTCAGGGATTCCTTCGAAAACTTGCTGGGATCTCCTAGGAGTCTTGCAGAAGTACCTTCGGTGTGTCCTCCTGGTAATCCTAAAACAAATCTGGGATTTCTCCAAATATTTCATGTTGGACTTCTCCAGGAACTCCTCTTGACTTTCATCCAGGAACTCCTCCTAGGATTCCTGCTGCTTCTAATGTTTCAGGAATGCCTCCTAGGTCTCCTCCAGAAATTTTTACTGTGATACCTGCAGGAATGCCTCTAGAGATCTCTCCTGGAATTCTTGCCAGGATTCTTCTAGGCAGTTTTCCTAGGATACTTCCATAAATGCCTTTGATTCTTCCAGGGATTTTTCTAAAGACTCTTCCAGGAATTACTCTAGAAATTAATCGTGGTATTACACCTGGAACTCCTCTTGGCCTTCTTCAAGGAATTTTAGCTGAAGGAATCCCAATAGAAATCTCTAGAGAAATCCCTAAACGAATTTCAGGAATAGTAGTAATTTCCAGAGAAATCCTAGGAGGTATAACAAGAGAAATCTCTAGTGAAATCTTATAGGAATGTACGGGAAAAACTTGTAATTAATTAAAAGGCACGGAATGTTGCTAATTGACAAAATGAAAGATGAATTTGTGGAAAAAAATCGCGTTCTGGGTGGATTCGAGAACACACGGCTCCGTATTTGCTAAACCGCAGTATAACCATTTCTTTGAAGTTTCGTTACACATGGTTGTTTTTTTTAATTTCTACGGTAGTTTCATTGGAATCCAACAAACATTTTAGAATTATAGGAGAGGAACAAACCGCTCTTAAGCAAACTTTAGTTTAACTGATATTCAGCTAGTTACGTTTCCTGGACATGCAATCAACAATTTCTTTGATTTTTTTTTTTCATATTTCAATGGCTACTCCTCCGTTATTATTGTAGCAATTTCTTTTACAGTTATTTCGCAAATTTCTCAGGCAATTTTATTGTGATTACTTTTGTAATTCTTTATGATTTTATTGTATTTAAATTTATTGCTTCCGAAAATTTCTGAACTGGAAATTCAGAAATTCTCAAATGGACTTGCTTAAAGAAAATCCTATACTATTAACGAAAAATTTCCTGACGAATTCCCAAGAAAATGCCGGAAAAAAAATCCATCAAAATTACCTTAGAGCTTTCAAAGTAGTTGCCAAAAGAATTTATATAAGAACTACCAGAGGAATTCCTGATGATAATAGTAAGGCTTTTTAAAGAAATTGGCCGAATGCAATCTCACAAAAAATTGCCAAAACATATTCTATAAAAAAAATCACAAACATTCACAAAAAAAAATTCGAAGAAATTCTCAAAGAATTTTCCGAAATCATCAAAACAAAATTCTGAAGAAAATTTGGAAAGAATTCCAAAAGTAATTGCAGTAACAGAATTTTTAAAGAACCACCAGAGATTTTTTTCAACAAAATTCCCGAAGAAAATTGCCAAATTAATTTTCAAAGGAATTACCGAAGAAGTTCCTTAAGTAATAATAGAAGTTTCCAAGATTTCCAAAGGATTTTCTGATAACATAACATAGAATAAATGTTCAATGCAAGTAACACCTGAAATGCCGAAGGTGTTCCGAAATCATCTGCTGCAGGAATTCCTTTAATAAATACTGATGAAATCTAGAAGAAATTGTCTAAAGAATTATTATTAAAATAATAGAAGCGAATTATAAAAGAACTTCCGAAGGAGTTTTCGAAGGAATTGGTGAACAAATACTCAATAGCATTGATAATGGATGTCCAAAAAATCGATGAAAATCCAGAAAAAGAATAAATAGAATGACTTGCCGATGACATTTCCAAAAAAATGTAATGAAGTTCGGAGAGTCAATGACCAATGAATTACCAAAGGCTTCACTAAAAGAATTTCTAAAGGAATTGCCAGAAGAGTAATTGGAGAATTTTAAAAAGCAAATATTAATAGAATTGCTGACATTAACAAAACATCGCTTGAAAGGCTACTAAAAAATTGACGGAGGAACTCCCGAGAAAACATTTCAAAAGATTTGCCAATAGATCAAAAAGGCCAAATAAACCCCTAGTGGAATTGCCGAAGCAATTTCCAAAGTAATTTACGATAAAATTTTGTTTAGTATCAAATCCCAGACATATTACCAAACAAATTCTTAAAGAAATTGTTAAAGAAATTTGCCAAATTCAAAGCAATTACTGAGAGATTTCTAAAAGAAGTCCTAATTAAAATAAATTGCACAACAATTTCCAAATAAATTGCCGGGAATATTCCCAGAGGAATTACCGAAACAATGTTTTGCCGAAAACACAAATTGCTCTGAAAATGTATTCTTAATCAATGTATTCCACAAATTCCATGTATTATACGTAATCAAGTTATCAAGTTCTCAATCCTCACATAGCGGGGAGAGTGTTAAGTCAGTGCAACGGTTCGGATTTTTCAAAAAAAAAGCTATTTTAATAGCGCGTTTAAATTTTCGTGCTAATTTGTCCTGCGACGCAGCATATCATTGTACAAAAAAGTTGAGGGTGGATCGGTATTTCTTTTTACAAAAAAAAAATGCAAAACAACCTGGAAGCCACTGAAACTGGCACCCCCCAGGCACCCCCTAGGAAAAAATCCTAGATACGCCAATGGGTGGGCATTTTACCCCACATATGCCTCAGAAGTTTGAACCCTTGTAAACAAATTGTAAGGGTCAAATTCGATACTTTTTCCGCTTGGTACACAAATAATGGGAGTGTGCAAAACAGTTTGTGGGGATAGCGAGAAAAAAAAATCTTTTAAATGATGAAAAAAAGTGCAAACATTTGACAGGCTAAAATTACATCAAAAGTAACCAAAATCTTTTTTCGAAGTTTTTGTACAATTTTTTTAGTAAAAATATGTAAACTCAAATGTAAGGAAGCATTTTTATTCTTATTTTAGCGATTGCAATTGAAAAAAGTACTGAAAATAACGTGGTTTGCCTAAAACAAGGGTGGCGCAACTTGCCCCCTATGGGCGTTATGGCCGCAGTTCCCCTAACGAGCCAATAGCCGCTCAGATAAATAAATTCAAATTTTCATATATTCAACAGCCAATCAGAATTCAATCGTCTAAGATAAGCCACAACCAATCAAAAATGTTTGGATGGTAGGTGGCCAAACTCACAAGCCCCCGCGCAACTATATAAGTTGGGGCAAACACGCGCTATTCATCAGTATCTCTATAACAGTTGGACGGTGTATTAAAATTCTAAAAAGCAGAGTGAGCTCCCTATCCCATCCCAACTACAAACCAGCGAGCCTAGGAGCAAAGCCCCACCGAGGAAGCCAATTGTCGTAGCCAGACAATCCTACCTACGACTGCACGAGCACCACTAGCCATTAGGTGCTGGATCGCCAACCAAGCTGTTTAGCTGGTATCCCGACCTTTGCTCAAAGGTGCGCGGGCTTTTGGATAGACGCAAACGGGCTTTGGCTGCTCCAGTGGTTCCGCATGGTAATACAAGAAAACCGCAGTTATCATTGCGATTCCTAAAACTGCACTTTAAAATGCAAAGAAATTAATTTTCTAAAGAGTTATTTTCCCCTCCTATTTTAGTAGACCTCCTCTGCATTGTTAAATGTCCAACCCAAATTAAGTGTACAAAGTAACGTAGAAGTACCTTAAAACAAGTGTTTGTGACAAGCCGTGAAACCGATGTAAGCAGTGGTTATACCCTAATTAGCTAGAAAAGTGATTATGTGTTTCCCTAAACAGCACCAACGCTGCACAGTGGGATCATTCTGAAAAAAGACGATCAAAACCTCTTAGAGCCGTTAGATGACATTTTAGCACATAGGTGCCTTTGGAAGATATGTTCATAAATATCGTCTCTATTTGTGTGCATATTCACTGTATGGTAAAACTGTAAGGTGAACCCGAGCAAAAAAATATTTTTTCAAAATAATTTTTTAGAGGGTAGATGTCTTCAGCAAAGTTGTAGAACAAGTAATTTCAAGTATCTTTGCTGAAGACACCATATAGTTTGGACTTCATTTTTTGGGAGAAAATATGAAAGTTTAAAAAACAATCTCAAAATCAGTTTTTTGAACTTTTCCATGATTATATCGTAAAATTTCAACGTGAAATGTTCTACAAGTTTGTAGATACTACTGGAATACACTATCTTGCCGAAGACACCAACTCTGTAAAATTGAAAATTGCTCCAGTAAACCAATTTTTTTTGAAAATTTTTCACTATTTTCACTATTGAATATTTTTGGATTAGGCACTTTTTGGCAGCCGTGCTATCAAAATTTCAATGCTTTATCATGTCCAGAATAGACCGAAAATGACTTAACAATCGGGTCTGATAAGGCACTTTGATATCTGGTGCTATTTTAATAGTCATTTTCCAAAGAAAATATTCACAAATTTCATGCAAATCAATTAATCCAAACTGAAAACTCACGAAAACTTTTCGACATTAATATTTGTTAATCAAAATAGTATTCTTGTTGAAATAGTCTGCATTTCTAACACTGTGGTTGACTTTACATTGAATATACGACAAAAAATATCGCTTTTTAAATTTTTAGATGAATTTTTAACACCAATTAAAAACTGTGTTTTTTATTTAACTTTTTATTGTAATTCCCAATGCATTTCAATCAATCAACTAAAACAATGATAACTTTTTTTTCATTTGCTATGTTAACATTATAACTTCGGCTAAAAACTAAAAAGGCGAAAATATAATGAATGCCTCTACAAGTTTTGTGTTGAAAATAAAAAAAAAAAATAAATCGAGTGAAACATTGATACATCACATTGAAATAGCCAGTATCTGTTAGAGATATTCTATGTTGTAAATCTTACGTCATGATGAAAATTCTTCACAGATATTTTATTGGAATTGGTTATGCTGTTTGATACTCTTTAAAATTTATTTTTTCCAGTTTTGAAGAACTGCGTCAGTTAGGTCGATTCCTGTCCATGATTTTCAAAATTCCTTGACAAATCCGCATCAAGATCACGGCTCGATTATGGATACTTTTCCGGAGGAGCCTTTAGGTTTAAGTTTATATTATAACTTTTTTTTGAAAAGATAAAAAGGTTTTGTGCCTTTTTGAGAAAGATTTCGTAGATGAGGAAATCACATAAAGAGGCTTCTCCCTCTTTCAAAATTTGTAGTTCAAAATAAATGACACAAACAGTTGAAATAGTCTACATTTATTTAACTTGTTTTTTTTTATTCAGAATTACTACTTGGATGAGCTAAAAATAATATCGAAAGGTTTGTGAATATTTTCTTTGAAAATTACTATTAAAATTTGTATCAAAGTGCCTTATCAGACCCGATTTTTAAGTCAGTTTTGGTCTATTCTGAACAAAATGAACCATAGAAATTTTGACAGCACGGCTGCCAAAAAGTGCCTACTCAAAAAATATTCAATAGTGAGTTTTTAACTCATCTAAAAATTTAAAAAGCGATATTTTTTGTCGGATATTCAATGTAAAATCAACCACAGTGTTAGAAATGAAGACCATTTCAACAAGAATACTATTTTGATTAAGAAATATTAATGTCGAAAAGTTTTCGTGAGTTTTCAGTTTGTATTAAATGATTTGTATGAAATTTGTGAATATTTTCTTTGAAAAATGACTATTAAAATAGCATCAGAAATCAAAGTGCCTTATCAGACCCGATTGTTAAGTCACTTTTGGTCTATTCTGGACATGATAAAGCATTGAAATTTTGATATCACGGCTGCCAAAAAGTGCCTATTCAAAAAATATTCAATAGTGAAAATAGAGAAAAAATTTCAAAAAAAATTGGTTTACTGGAGCAATTTTTAATTTTACAGAGTTGGTGTCTTCGGCAAGATAGTGTATTCCAGTAGTATCTACAAACTTGTAGAACACATCACGTTGAAATTTTACGATATAATCATGGAAAAGTTCAAAAAACTGATTTTGAGGTTGTTTTTTAAACTTTCATATTTTCTCCCAAAAAATGAAGTCCAAACTATATGATGTCTTCAGCAAAGATACTTGAAATTACTTGTTCTACAACTTTGCTGAAGATATCTACCCTCTAAAAAATTATTTTGAAAAAATATTTTTTTGCTCGGGTTCACCCTACAGTTTTACCATACAGTGAATATGCATAAAAATAGAGACGATATTTCTGAACATATCTTCCAAAGACACCTATATGCTAAAATGTCATCTAACGGCTCTTAGAGGTTTTGATCGTCTTTTTTCAGAATGATCCCACTGTGCGCTGGTGGTCGGTTTTAGTGAGGGGATCGACTCCGCCTGCAGCATCCGGCGTACGAATCAGTGACCCGTCAGCAGATCCAGATTGCGACGTGGGACCGCTGTGGCTGAGGCCGAAGAAAATGTATGCACACTGAGAAAAACTCTGATGAACTTTTGTCTTGCGCGTGAGTTATGTTAGCTGTTAAGCAGAAAAATAGGGTAAGTCAAATTTTCCTAATTCGGCCGATTTTGAAGATGTTTGAAGAAAAGGTTATTAAAATTTCAAACTGATTTGATTGTTTATTTTTAGTAAATTGTGTTTAAATGAATTTGTGTGTTTTCATTTGAATTTTGATTGTTTTTCCTAAAAAAAAAATCTGTGCGATCCCACGACTTGCCGCAGAGCTAAAACCGGGCAACCTTTTTGAAAAGTGGAGTTTTGCATCAGGTCTCGGCCTGATTGGCGCTTAAGCAAAACTTTAAGCAACGGAATCAATCAAGATTCGCGTCGAAATAGTTATTTTATTTTCTAAAATTGTGATCCACCAAGTGAAAACGTTACAGATATTGGAAGCTTTCAACATTCTCCACTGATTGCCCAGCTACCGTAAAGCTGGAAGGGTTGACCGTGTTTACATCCAACGATTTGGTCCGCTACGAATGGAGGCCAAGAACTCGGATCAAGACGTGGGAAGATCCCTCGATGATCCTCTCAAGCATCTCTGGAGATTGCTCGGTGGATTATATTACAGCTCATCTGAAGCGCAACTTGATCAAATTTTAAAAGGGGCGGGAGGGGCTTGGTTGGTTGTCAACAAGGACGACAATGCCTTTTTTTGTATTGAAGAATTTGTTCTTGCCTATGCATTTCACGTTTTGGTCATCAGGACCCCGTAGGCAACACATTGCAGGTGGCACTTTGGCACAGGACCCCATACCAGACCTTCTTGCTTACCCTTATCTCGGCCTTAGGGGGTTACATACCTTGCGATGATCGAAGAATCGATCTTTTTATAGCAAAATTTGATAGTATACTAGCTATACGATGCACATACCGAATTTCATAAACATTGGAGCTGGTTTTTGTTACAGTCCTGTAATTTTCTTAAGAAATCTATGGATTTTGTCAGGAGTTCGCCATAAGTTTAGTCCCATACATTTTTTGACAACTTTAGCCTTGAGATACGGACCTCAAATTTTGACTCGATCATTTCTTAGCTAAAACGATCAGTTTCCAACAACAAACTTATAACATTTCCATTTTTTTTTTTCATAATAAAGGACGGCCTAATCATCAGGATCATGGGGCTGTTGCAATGGGGATCTCGATCGGGTGGCATTGTTCGGCGGAACAAAAAAAAAACGAAAAATGCCGCGTGTTTTGGGGCAGGTGCGCATTGTCCTTCCTCGTGAAGTGATAAAAATGGATGCACACTTGGTAGCCAACAGTATCGCAGAAAATTGAAGGAGTCAAGGACTGGTTGCTGTCATTCGACGAAAAGGAACTGGGTGAGATCATTCCGATTTTTTCTTTAAATCCTAGAAGGAGTTGGGGTAATTTCGCCAATGCTTTTTCATGAGGACTCCTGGAGTCTGTAATATCTGCAAATTAATCTTGTAGCTCTGGTGCTGGCCTAATATTGAAGCAATAAAAATGTAAGAAGAAAATAATTGCAGTTCACAACAATCATTGAGCAAATTGTAAATAATTGGCGTAATTACCTCAACGACTGTCGATCCCTCGTAACACTTGGGACTACTCTTAGTAAAATACATAGTTCGAAAAAACTATCTAAGCTTGTAAGTATATTCACCGTATACTTTAAGTTCAATAATGTGAGAAACGCGCGGCTATTTCCGAGAGTCGGTCGGTTTTCTCACGAGGAAGATGGGGTCGCGAATATTGAAAGCGGAATCAGAAGCGCGCGATTACTTTCGTGGCAATGTTGGGTTTCACGGTTAAGTAAACGATCTATGCGGTGACGCGTTCAGTATTGAACGATCGTTACTATCGCGTCCAAATAAATCATAATCGGGATGAAGACCGTGTCGTGTATTTTCATATAACTAGAGGATCATATCCCCTACCAAAGGTGGCTCCAAGATTCACGCCTTACTCTACCCTACTAACAAATACTCCTTCCCGAGACAACTGTGGGGATGCTGTGGATTCCACGGTTTCTAGTAACAACGGTTGTCGAACTAACATTCCTGCACTGTCCCGATGACCGTAAGGACGTGGCCGGCGCCGTTATTGTCTTTCTAATATTGAACTCTCGATTTGTACACATTGAGAGTGTGCAGCTAGTCCCAAGCACCATTCATTGGATCTCTGTGCAACTTCGATTGTTCAGGTCAATCACGGAGTAGCAACTACGATGTGTACGGTTATCTTTGCTTTGCTTTGCTTTGCTTTGATTAAGGACGGCTCAATAATCATACTTTGTCGATGCAGCTGAAGAACTCCTTTTCGTTGATGTTGAATACCCAGTTTTCTTTTTTCTGCTTCGAACATTCTCCGTAACGCCGCAATAGTACGTGGGTGTCAAGGATCTTCGTAATGTTGACTTCTGTAAGATCTCGGAGTACTGCGGGCTTCACAATGTCAGAAACATAACGAACTAGCATCGTTGATCGATTCCCCTTTTTGTACTGTTAACCCGGGAGCGGTCGCGTCGTGTACTGAGTACACGCACCATGAAATATGCACGCTTGTGGTAAACAACGTGAGCTTGGTGTCGCTGCAGGTAGTCGAAGACGCGACTGCTCGAGGGTTAATCGACCAACCTTGATCCCAATGTAGCGACCTGGTTCTCCAAAGATGGTACCACACTAATTGCCGTATCGAATTCTTCCACAACAATCTCAAAACATTTTTGTAAGAATTATGGATTAAAATAAAAATTTCTCCCGTTTTTTGCATTCGATATGCATTGCCACACATTTGTAATTCTGGTCCTGTCGATATGAATGTGTGGTGTATGTCTGTATAAACAGCATCCTAAAACTCCTCAAGAAAATTTCCAGAAGTTTCACTTGCTTATTCCAGTGGGGTGACACAGCTGTCAAATTCGGAACATCGCCGCTTTACCCATCATGGTTTTTTGGTACGGCGTGTTTTGGTACCCACTTTCTGGTCGGTTTACTCTAACTTGCTCCTGATTTTCGGGTGTGTGGGTCGTGTGCTGCCGTTATAAGCATAGTTGTCCCATGTTACTTTTTGACGGTTTTGACTTTTTTGCAGCAGGCGCTCTATTTATACGTATATTTTCATATAACATAAAAAAATAACATACTTTGTTCGAAAACTCAATGAAAAGCATGTCAAGTCAAATTGTCCCACTGTTGAATTTCTACGCATGTCTGTCCCACAACTGAAATTCTACGCATAACAGTCCCACTATAAAATTTCTACGTAAAACCGATACATTTAGCATTATTAGTAACTTACTACACATAATAGCATGGCTATTTCAATACTGTATGATATAAACCCTTCTTTTATGTTGGCCTTACGCTCCGGCTGGAACGAAACTTGTTTCCCAGTTGAACAAAAACGGTTATTTCTTCGCAACTTGCAGTTTCAATCTAAATTCAAATATTACTGCAATGCGCGTTGAGCTCATAAACCGAACATAAACATTTTAACTTAGTTAAGAGGCTCAAATGTCGTGAAGCATGACAAAGCCGATTCAATATAACGACAAAGAGGTTGCTGAATTGAATGACTGGTATATGTGAGAATTTTCAGAATTTAAGCAAGCTTGAAATATTGTTGGTAAGTTAGTTGATGGGTTTCACTTTTTTATTTCAATATGTTATCCCAATAATTTGTTATAAATAGTGTGTCAGTAAGTGAGTGGCTCAGTTATCGCCTATATAGAAAATAAAAAGTACACTTTTGGGTTAAACCCAAATCGAAGACGAACTACTGGAGGGATTGAACAAGCAATCAATATATCAATTGATGAGAGATCAACCGAGTAAGTGAATTGAAGAGTAAGTGAGTGACTTGGTGAGCAATATTTTGTAAGTGTGTGGATTGATGAGTAAATGAGTAAGATGATAAGCGAGAGATTTGATAAGTGAGTTAGTTTATTAATGGGTTGATGGGTAAGTGAGTGACTGTTTTGAATGAATGTGTTAATGAGTTATTGAGTAACTTGACAAACAAGTGATCTAGACACTCAGAGACTAGATGAGTAAGTGAATTCTTGGGTAAACTGTTCTTAGTAAGTTGTGTCGTAGATAAGCGGCTTTCGGTGTATATGTAAAAGAAATAATAGAGACCAAAAGCATTATACTCTTATCATTGCATTTGTATTAAAAGTGAACATAGTACCGTAACTGCTTGTTTTCGAATAGGATGAATAAAGACCCGTACCATAATACCAACGGCATTCTGACCCTTCATATTCATATAAAGATACATGAAGCATGAAGCCTCTAATGGCAAATCACTCCCAGTCTTTGCTGGGGTTCCTATTCATATGACCCATACAAGCAGAGGAAGGCATGGTGCAGAATGTTTTGAAAACTTAAGCTGTTGTATTTCTAAACATATTTAATTTCAATGATATGTACATTTTACTTGGCATTTAAAATTAATACAAAAGCTTAATCAGTTGTATGCTTTGTTCGTCATTAGGCAAAATAGGCCATTAGGCCGAAAAGGTCCTTAGGCCGAAAAATTCATTAGGCCGAAAAGGACGTTAGGGCAGAATAATTCAGGTATAGAACAAGGTCATTTCCCCAAGACCCGGCCAAAATACCATTTCAGCCTGTAGACCTGTTCGGCCTGATGAAGACCTTTTCGGCCTGATGAAGACCTTTTCGGCATAAAGACCTTTTCGGCCTAAAGACCTTTTCGGCCTAAAGACCTTTTCGGCCTAAAGACCTTTTCGGCCTAAAGACCTTTTCGGCCTAAAGACCTTTTCGGCCTAAAGACCTTTTCGGCCTAAAGACCTTTTCGGCCTAAAGACCTTTTCGGCCTAAAGACCTTTTCGGCCTAAAGACCTTTTCGGCCTAAAGACCTTTTCGGCCTAAAGACCTTTTCGGCCTAAAGACCTTTTCGGCCTAAAGACCTTTTCGGCCTAAAGACCTTTTCGGCCTAAAGACCTTTTCGGCCTAAAGACCTTTTCGGCCTAAAGACCTTTTCGGCCTAAAGACCTTTTCGGCCTAAAGACCTTTTCGGCCTAAAGACCTTTTCGGCCTAAAGACCTTTTCGGCCTAAAGACCTTTTCGGCCTAAAGACCTTTTCGGCCTAAATACCTTTTCGGCCTAAAGACCTTTTCGGCCTAAAGACCTTTTCGGCCTAAAGACCTTTTCGGCCTAAAGACCTTTTCGGCCTAAAGACCTTTTCGGCCTAAAGACCTTTTCGGCCTAAAGACCTTTTCGGCCTAAAGACCTTTTCGGCCTAAAGACCTTTTCGGCCTAAAGACCTTTTCGGCCTAAAGACCTTTTCGGCCTAAAGACCTTTTCGGCCTAAAGACCTTTTCGGCCTAAAGACCTTTTCAGCCTAAAGACCTTTTCGGGCCAAAAACCTTTTCGGCCTAAAGACATTTTTGGCCTAAAGACATTTTTGGCCTAAAGACCTCTTCGACTTCATGACCTTTTCGGCCTAACGACCAATCCGGTTTAATGACGTTTTTGGCCTGAAGACTTATTCGGCCATATAAATACTTTGATGTAACAATATTTTGCGGTCTCACGACGCTTTTTCCGACCAAACGATATATCGGCCTGGCGACCTTTTCGACCTAACATCATTTTCGGCCCAATGACCTTTCCAAACTTATAACGTTTTTGGCCTAACGTTCTAATCGCTTATTTCGATAATACTGTATATATTTCGACGTAAACTGCGATGGATGAGCTATTTAAGTCAAGAAATGAATCCATTTACGTAATGAATACATTTAAATATCCCCGACTTATTTCTTTAATGGAGATTTGAGTGTACGACACCCAGTGGCCCAATGAAGAATTCTTCGTTTGATGGAAAGTTTCCTCAGACTGGAGTGAGAATCGAAGTCACACTACGTGGATATCAATACGCCTAAATGGCTGGCGCTGCTAACCGCACGGCCACGAAACCCATGCTTTATAACTCACTTACTAACTCACTAATTCACTTACTAATGCACTCACTCCTACGGAACAGATCTCACATACTCATAAACCAACAAACTCACTGACTCACTAACTCATTTACTTACTATCACACACACTCACCAATTTAACAATTATCTTACCAACACATTAAAATTAAAGGGGCAACTCCCTGTAAGCTGTAATTTTCCTAATTCATAACTGACTCACTCACCAACTTTGTTGATAGGATGACTGATTTTCGTGGAACTTCTAATGATTTCGGCTTGCAGTCACAGAAATAAGCGTTGATTATTTTAATTCATCGCCGACGTTTCGATCCTCGGGTTTGGATCTTCTTCAGGGCCTGTGGTTTATTGGCTGTTTTAATCTTGGTAATTACACATTTCTTACTTCTACTTACACGAAGTTAAACAACTTGTGAAGTGCCGTTTTTACACGGATGTATGTCGGGATTTCCGTAGTACACAAACCAACGATAACAACATCCCCACACAACCAACACTAGTGAACCCAACCACCCAACAACCTCCCATACGTCACAACCCACAGTAATCTCCCTTTCTTCGACGGTGAAACATCCGAAAAAGGTTCATAGCGTAACAAAATTCCGGACGTCGAACAGTGTGTAAAATCCCCATTAATTAACTTTCCCGTTAATCTAGCAGGGGTACAAAAATTGTTAAGTAGGTTTTTTTACCAATTCTTAATTTGTTACATCCCCACAATTTTCTACAATTTTAAAATGTTCATCCTCAGTGAGGCCATTTCACCAAAATCCCGACATACATCCGTGTAAAAACGGCACTTCACAAGTTGTTTAACTTCGATTAAGTAGAAGTAAAAAATGTGTAATTACCAAGATTAAAACAGTCAATAAACCACAGGCCCTGAAGAAGATCCAAACCCGAGGATCGAAACGTCGGCGATGAATTAAAATAATCAACGCTTATTTCTGTGACTGCAAGCCGAAATCATTAGAAGTTCCACTCACCAACTCACTTAATCTTGGAGCACCACACATTCATCCTCTTATTCACCAGCTCACTCACCTAGTTCCTACTTACCCGATTATTAAGAAAGTGTTAAAATGTGATGTCACTCTTATGTTGTCTTTCGGCTCCGTTTTGCCTCTAGACATTTGAGTCTTATAATGTTATAAGAGAAGCTAACACTGTTTGTTACTAAAAAAATATAACAAAAAAGTACAGAACAGACCCCATCGAACGTGAAAAGAGGCGACTCATTATCGTGGGACTGATATGCGTAGAAATTTCGCCAACAGGACCACATTTCTAGGCATAACAGTCAACTAATCATTTTTTATGCTAAAAACACTATATTTTTTTAAATATTTGATTGGAAATACTTCAGGCATGAAAATATAAGCGATTTCTAACGATACTATGAAAATTTAAATCCGATTTGTTGCACCATTTGGCCAAAAAACATGAAAAACCTGTTTGAAACTTCAAACGCGATTTTCTCAGTTTCAAGTTTTTCAACATGGGACAACTATGCGTAGAACGGCAGTGTGTTGCTAGTGCTTCATTTCAAACGAAATCGTTGTTTTTGGTGATTGTTTCTCTTTCTTTATCACTTTGCACGATATTTTATTCGCAGCGAAGCAGTGACGATGTTTCCAGCGCATTTTTTCCATGAATTAAGCAATCAACACAAAAACATTGGACGCCATGTTGAATTGAATGCTGGGTTGATGATGTTGGCCCTTCGTCATCCCCCTGGCTTATTCACCATAAGCCTGGACTTCAAGAAAAAACTACCAGAAATACAGTCTCAATACGGACAAACAGACGTAACACTCTTCAAAACGGCATGGCACATGCATTTAACGATCAATTCAAATGTCATTTGATTTCCGTGATCGTTCCACCAGAGGCGCTTTTGTTTGACGTTTGCCAGTGTAGACGTTGCTGAATGATGCAAATGAAAATTACAGGTCATTTGTATAGAAGTGTGCGTGTTGGAAAACATCAAATCGAAATTAATCATGGCCGACAGTGTCTCGACGCGGTTCAACCAACAGGTGGCAGTGTGCTCATGAAAAAGACACCGGGTAAAAGTTTTTGATGAATTTTCCCTAAGAGTTACGTCTGTTTGTCTGTAGTCTCAATATCGTTTGCAAATGTTCCAGAGATTACAAAATATATGTTTTAAGAGGGCTGGTTGACGAAATTTAAAAAATTTAACCAGAGTTCTGCTGTTAATTTTGCAGGATAAAAAGCAAACACCAAAGGGTCTGAGCCCTTTCTTGTAGATTGGACATATCAAGGGCATCCAACCAGTTGGTACGTTATACCCCATCTTTCTATATTGTTACAAGAATCTGGTGGATTAATTGATGAAGATCCACGTTTCCGTGCTCAAGTTCAACCGGGATTTGTCCTTTGCTGCAGCCTTGCCAGTTTTCAGCTCCTGTAGTATCCACTCTAATTATTCTTTAATGATCACAGCTATGATACAGTTTTGCAATTCTAGTATCGAAACAATGTTAAATGCCCCTAGAGAAATTTCAAGAACAAATTATCGCAGAAACATTTGGCATGGTACACAAATTACGTAACGCTGAAATCAGCGATTTCAGACCCCCCCCCCTCCCCCCATGTAGCGCTTTTTGTATGAAAACCAAAAATATTTTGTATGGCTCGTAACGCTAAGCTAGACTCCCCCCCTCCCCCTATAGCGTTACGTAATTTGTGTACGATGCCTTTGAGAAATTTCCAGTGAAATTTGTATTGCAATCGCTGAGATCATTTTTGTGAAAGCTCCAGAGAAAATGTCTAGCAAAAGCTCTGGCACAGTCTCTGAAAGAGTTGCTTTTCAATTACCAATAGCATGACGCACCTAGACTAAGGTTCGACAAAATTCTGTAATTAACTTCTGGTTAAACCCTTGTAAGATGCTAGGTTTTTCGCACCACGACGACATGGCACGTTCAGTGTGCCTGTCTGGGTTACATTGACCCCAACATCTTACTAGGGTTAACTTCACGGAGCATAGAAATTCTGTTATTCTTTCTTTGGTGGAAATTCTTATACAAACAGATTTTTTTTTGCGAAGGTCTATGATGAGTTGCTGATGAAATTTCAAATTTCGTTTCTATTGAAATTTCCTGTGAAATTTCTTTATTTTATTGAAACAAAAAGAGATTGAAATAGTTTTTGAATTTACTAAAAATTTGCTGGTATCTCATCCACACATTTCTTCTACAATTCCCTGAGTTTGTCATAATTTACACACACAGATAAAAATAATGAGATTTACACGTCATGTAAACTTCATTTTAGTCATGTAAACTTATTGTTATGATGGTTTACATGATATATCATGTAAATTTGTGTTATATGTCATGTAAATACTCAGAGTCATACTGATTTACATGACATATAATGGAAGTTTACATGATATTTTATGACTTTTACATGATATATCATGTAAACTTCTGTGATATCCCACGCTCCAATCATGTGCATCATATGTCACATAATTTTACATTCTTTTTTCGATCTGTGCAGCTAAGCGAAGTAAGACTACAATACTGACAAATAAAACACTTGAAATTCTTATAATATTAAAAAGATTAAAAAGGTCGTAGTTTGCTTAGTAAAATCAAGCCCTAAGATCGAAACGCTATCGAAATTCAAGCAGTTCCTCTCCGTGGAAAATCCGGCCAAATATCTTCAGCAAACACTTTTTCTCTCTTCATTCTGCATTAATATTTCAGTATTTCCTCCAAGAATGATTTCATGAAGAATTCTTGCGAGAGTTTTCCTAGAAGTTATTCCAAAAACTTATGCTGAGTTTTATTGTTAAATATCTTCTTGAAGATGTCAGGAATTCTATCTAGAATCCCCGCAAATTCTCGCAAAGATTTGTTCTGGAGTTTTTCAAGAAATAGTTCGGGAGTTCTTCAAGAGTTCCTCTAAAAAATCTTCAAAGACTCCCTCAAAAATTTGCCTATGAAACCTTTAATCACTTCTCAAGGAGTTCTTCCAAAGGCTTCTGCCCTTTGCAAAAAATCTTCAAAAAGTCTATTTTTCAAAATGGTAGATGTTCCTCCAGGAACTCTTCCAAAAATCACTGCAAGAAATACTCCGGGATTTCTTCATCCGGGAATTGTTACCCTTCAAAAAGTATCGCAACACTCTGTCGAAATGTTTAGCATCACTTCCCGAGCAGAGGAAAAAAGATTAACAATAGCATATCTTGATACGGAGATTAAAAAGAGGTATCTGTTTGTTTGAGATAAGAGGTAAAAATACTGAAAATAATATCTCAAATTTACTCGTGGAACATCATTATCAAAGCACATTGAGCTCTTGGTAAGATCTAACAAACAGCAGTGAGCTATTTGATTTTTCTCTCTTCATTCTGCAGAGTTTGGGCTTTGCTTTAGATTCAGGCGAAAATTTGCTCCAAAACTTCCCGCAATATATCTTGTGTATAGTGGAACAACACTGACTAAGGCTGATGCAAACAATAATTGTTTTTATGTTATCCCTTCATAAACCCCTAAATATTGAAGAGGCGAAAAAAAAAACAAAGCGGCCCATTACTCCATTTTCAATAGAAAAAAATGTTTTCAAGCGACAGTTTTTCAATAGTTGAAAAATATTTTTTGCATGGTGGGTATATTTTTTATTTGTTCAATTTCTTTTTTTCTTTTTTTTTGGTTCCTTATTTATTTTTACACAAAAACTGGAAGACCGTTTCAAGTGTTCCTAAAATTCCTCCCACATTTTACGGTAACGATTCTTTAAGAGTCGATTGTCGATCTAGGGATTCCGTAAGAAATCCCATCAGACATTTCTCCAAAAACATATCCTGAACATCTGCCAAAATGATTGCGGGGGATCAAAAAGTTACCACTTCGGGAGCTCTACCAAGCAATTCTTACACGAACTGTTAAGGCATGTGAACCGAATTTGATTAAAAGTATTTGCATTGAATTACTTGATTTTTGTTTGATAAGATCTTTCAAATGTATTCTGTCAGAAATTCTTATGTTAATTCCAAAATTCGGCAACGAATGCAGTTTGCAATTGAACAAAACATATTTAAATATTTTTTAGGCATCTGTTGTGTTTCCCATTTTGTTTTTTTTAATAGCTTCACTAGAACTTTGTTTTAAATTCCGATAAAAGTTGTTATGGAACCAATTTTGCCAATTCTGTTCAGAAACATCTACATAACTATGGCTAAAAAATACCCATAGAATAGTTCAGAAATTATCACTAATAACAAATATTCTTCAATTAGCTTCTTCTTCTTCTTCTTGGCGTAACGTCCTCACTGGGACAAAGCCTGCTTCTCAGCTTAGTGTTCTATGAGCACTTCCACAGTTATTAACTGAGAGCTTCCTCTGCCAATGACCATTTTGCATGTGTATATCGTGTGGCAGGCACGATGCATTTATGTTAAAATACACATAAATAAAAACAACAAAACTAATACATAATCTGAGAAAGTAATGCTTGTTTAAGATTCTCACTATAATATCATTGGGCAAGCCTATGCCCCATTTCTTATATATCTGCACACTCTTTTCGCCGTAACTTCTTGGCTTTCCAATTTTTTTCGACCAAACTATGACATGAGAAGCGAATATCGGATTGTTGGAATGGTCACATGATTCCATAGTTATTCCGGAATTAAAAAGTGTTATTGGAATTGGTCATCTTTAAAATTGGGAAATTTCGATATGAGAGCTGTTCAGTTTTCAAGCCTATGTGCAATAGGGTGAGAGAAAAATTTGTCTGAAGGTTCATCAAGGCACGTATGAAACCCGTATAACGGATGTACAATACCATTATGCGAAACCTCAAATTTCATGATTTTTCAACAAGATACATAATTCTGAGCTGTTTTTGCACTATGTATCACGAAACACTTTTGCTCATTTTGGAACCGATATACGGGAGTGATCAAAGTGATGGTTCGGCCTCTAAGTTACCGCACATTTGCTGCCTCAGATTTTTGTTCCAAAACTCATCTTCTAGATTCTTATTCATGAGGCGAACCAGCGACCAGGCTGAAAGCCTCTCAAATACAGACACAAAAAAAAATTCTTATTCATATTGATATTGTTAAGTTCAAGTTTGACCGATTTCGTCCATAGAATTTGATGAAGACTTCCATCTCAATTCCTTTTCAATTCAGGCACAATAGCAAACCACCAAAGATAACCATCGATAGAAACTATCAAATGACAAATCGCTCGAATTTACATATTTATCACGTCCCTTTGCATCCATAGCCTTCAATCCCCACCAAGAAGTCAAAACCAAGTTCATTCCGATACAACTCTCCCACGTGCCAAAGAAAATGCTTCCTGAGATGGATAAATTCCAACACCAGCTGCGGTTAGGATCTGCCCCACCCACACGGTGTCAAAATTTCGTTTATTATTGAACTTTCATGTACCTCGGATTTTTCTTCATAGAATGTCTGAACTTTGGCTAAAAAATATTAATGGAAAGTTTGAAAATATTTCATCGGGGAAATTTTGATTTAGATGAGATTTTGGCTTTTTTCCATACTAAAATTCAATAAATACTGTTTTAGCCTTAAATCTGTCCCATACAAAATGTATGGAAATTTTTTCGCCGATAAAATATTTTCTATTCTACCGATTATGAATATATAGCCCAAATATTGATCATTTTTGAAGAAAAATACGAGGTACATGAAAGTTCGATAATAATCGAGATTTTGACACCGTGCCCAGTCTAGTGTCCAGTTCATCGTCCCTACACCCACCCCCAGGTTGAGGTCAAAATCAGGACAAATTTGATACGAGCGGTTTATTTCCGCCACTTGCGCTCCACTCGCCAACGAAGAACGGATGTTGCTCGACGGTCTAGTATCCTTCCTTCTCAGCAGCTTGAGCTGGGTTTGGATTGGGTGTTACTGAACATCGATTGATTGAGTGTGGTTTGGCTGATCCTGGCGACCTGAACCACATCAGTAGTGGGTTTCCCAGTCTGAGATTTCCCTGTTGTTGAGCTTGATGATGATGATGATGCGTATAATATTGGTAAGAATAGACATTAGACAGATGAGATCGACTTAATGAATCAAAGACGAAGCGACAGGAAAATTTGTCTAACATGACATATCACAATGCAGTACAATTGGGCTCATATTTTATTCTGTTTAAATCACTTTTAGTTTTTTGTGTCCAAACCATTATCACTAAACTGTTTGTGTGATGCTGCAGGAATCATCATTTTTTCCTACTTATTTAGAACATTTTCAACAATCTTTAATCATCGTTACTACTATTGCTATTCCATCAATTGATCCCAAGAAAAAAAAAACAAGCATCAACCGTTTGTAACTCCGTCTATTAAAAAAGAACAAACATCTTCTTTTCTCGTGGACTCCTTCAAACGAAAAACTTGACTTCGTTCCCCGTACGTTTCCACAGGACCCACTTTTTGTTTTGCTCCAGTCGCTGTAAACTCGACCGGCTGTCTACTATTTGCACTATCACTCTTTCATGGTCTCAGATGTCGTGTTGGTTTTGGGTGGTGTCTTATTTTGGCTCCCGCTGATACCGCAGCTGCAAGACTTCCGCCATGGCACCACCGTGTGCGAGAAATAAGCCATAAGTCAAGGACCAAACAGCGTTGTCAGCAAGGATGTCAGGGCTGGATCATACTTTTACAAATTATGTTGAATGTATAAAAATAAATGGATAGTTCACCCAAAACCTTTACGCAGTTTTGCACATCATCTATTGTTGCTTTGAGCATTCTGGTCAGCTTTTTATAAAAGCCGTTTTCATCCATTGTTTTCCATAGCTCAGTGTGGTCGATGCTGTCGTATGCCGCCTTGACGTCGATGGACAAGTGATGCGTTGGAACCTTGTATTTGCCGTACGGTGAAGATCTGGTCCTTTGTCGACCGGCCGTCGATGAAGCCGGCTTGATAAGTTCCCAAGAACTCATCCGTTTTATGTGACAGACGGCGGAAGATGATCTGGGATAGCACTTTGTAGGCAGTATTCAAAATAATGATCGCTCTGAAGTTTTCGCATTCCAAATGGTCGCCTATCTTGTGATGGGGCAGATTGCACTTTCCTTCCACTCCTCCAGTAGCTGTTCGGTCTCGAAAATCCTGACCATTGACTGTTGCAGACAGGTAGCCTACTTTTCTGGGCCCATCGTGATGAGTTCAGCTGCGATACTATCCTTACAAACCACTTTGTTGATTTTGAACCCTACTTTCCTGTGTGGAATTGGATCATATCCGTTCTCTGCTGTACTGTCGTTGTCATTTTCTCCGTTGTCTTGATCTCCCGTATCTAGTTCTCTATGCTATTCAGGTGCGCATCGAAGTGCTGCTTCCATCTTTCAACCTTACGCGCGTCCATGAAGAGGCTTCCGTTCTTATCCTTGTAAATTTCGGTTAACCGTACGAAATCGTTGTTAGATGCTTTGAGCTTCTGGTAGAACTTCCGTGTTTCCTAAGGACGACACAGTAGTTCCATTTTCTCGCACTCTGCTTCTTTCTGGTGGTATTCTTTTGTTTCCGCTTCTGTTTGTATCATTTCTCATTCTGTCGGGTTCCATGCTGCAGCATTATCGCCCACACTGCATTATACTCCTCCAAAATTGCTCTGTATTTCTCATCGAACCATTCGTTTCATCGACCCCATGCATTTTATTTGATGTTGCTCTCGGCTGCGCCGTTGATGGCTGCTTTTACTGTACTCCATCTAGAGGCGCGACCACGTTCAACTACGTGGGAAGGACAAATATATTGAATCTCTTGAGCTTCCCTCACGGCTTCCTAAAATTGTAGTTTTTAGGAATAACTAAAACATTTTTTTTTTTTGCAAATGATACAAGCGTCTGTGTTCTAGCCAGGATTTACAAATGTTGGGGCCTGGGGCCACAATGTTATGGGGGCCCTCTTTTTAGAGGATATTTTTTTCATTGTAGAAAAATCCAGAAAATATGAAAAATTCTTCCAAAAATTAGGGTTTTTTTATCTGTTAACGAGATTTTTAGCCCTAGGCTAGTTCATCTCGGGACCCACGCTTTACTTCCCTTCCGAAGGAAGAACTCACATTTTGTGAGTTTGTCGGGAGTGGGATTCGATCCCAGGTCCTCGGCGTGATAGTCAAGTGATCTAACCAGCACACCAGATCCGCTCCACTAAAATTAGGGTTGTTATTGGAGAAATTAAATATACTTGCTTGAGTAGCGTAACTAGAAAAAAGGCAAACTAAGCATAACAGAGATCCAGATATGAAAATCTAATCTGAAGACGATTGTAAAAGAATTTCTATCAAGTAAATAACGCTTTATCCGAGAGTGTTCATAGTATTATATTCCATTGATCAAGTCGAAATTCATGAGAAAGTCCTTTAAGAAATTTAAAAATAGATTTTATAGGAGGCATTTTCGATAAATTTCAAATAAAATTTATAGCGCTATCTTTGGGGCCGTTGTTGCAAAAGCTTTAAATAGAATTTCTTGCGGAATCATTGATGAAATCTATAGAGTTGCTAACCAATTACCAGGTTTCTTTTTTGTGGAATTTGAACATAAACATTTCTAACGCGACTTCGAGAGGAGTTTCTGGTGAACGCGCAAAATATTGTCAAGAACTCTTTATGAAACTTCAAGAGGCAAAAAATCCATAGTGGTATTTTTAGCGGAAATTCAACTAAAAGCTACTGAAGAAATTCCATTGGAAATCCATAATGATGGAATTTCTGTTTTATTTTGAATATAATTATAAGAAAAAAATCGTAATAATCTTTGGCGGATGAATTTTTAGCCAATTTATACAAAAATTGTTTGCAAAACTTTGAATATTTTAGGATCTTACAAGAATTTCTCCACAAATATCTGCTGAAAGTTTCATAAGGAACCTATAGACTTGCTAAGAGTTCGCCTAAAATGTGGGGGCCCGGGGCCATGGCCCCTATTTTTTCATCGCAAAATCCATATGAAGTTCATTCTAGCGTTCTTCTAGAAATTCATCGGGAAATTCTTCAGAAAGTTTTTTTTATTTCTAGGAATCCCTCTGGGAGTTGCTCCGGTTTTGAGGAATTGCTGGAGAATATCCTTCAGAAGTTCCTCTGGAAAATGTTCCGAAGTGTTCATTTAAAAATTTCATAAGCTTATTCAGAATTTCTTCCCGATGTTCGTCCTGCAACTGATATAGTAATTCCCCCAGAAGATCTTCCGGGGCTTCCTCCGGAATTCGTTTAGGAGTTCCTCTAGAAACACTCTGGAGTTCACCAACATTCTCCCAGCCATTTCACCAAGAATTTACGCTGCAGTTTCTCCTGAAATTTATGCATGAGCTTCTCGAGTTATTTTTCCGATTTTTTTTAATTCTTAAAAAAGTTCCTCTAAGAAAATTTAAGAAATTCTCTAGGGACTGCTCCTCCAAGTTAGATGATTGCATTTCCTTTAATCATGCCAGAATATTCTTTACAGATTTCCTTCAGATTTTATTTTTAATTTCACCAAGGATAAATGCCATCAACTCCTTGTAGAATTCCTCCAGCAATTGGCTTCTTTAGTGGTGTTGAGATAATTCCATATTCTGAATCTGCATGCCAAACCGAACCAAAATTCAAATTTACATCAATTTTGGTGCCCGGGAGCCTATTTAAAAATCAATTTGAAATTTGTATGAGAGCGATTTGTCGAATCACCCCTCGTCGCATTTTGTACTGGACGGAGCTGTCAAGCAGTTGCCCATCTGTCAAAAGGTGATTTCAAAAAATCTATTTGAAATTGATTTTAGGTATCAAAATGAATTTCTAAAAATCTGAAAAAATCATAGCGACTCAGAAAAAGGTGCTCTTTCGTTTAAAAATAAAAAATCATTGAATTTTTCTCAATTTAAAATCCCAATTACTTCAAGGAGTTCTTCAGCAAATCCTCTAAGAGTCTCCTTCATGGAGTTTTGCACGAATTTCTTCAGGATTTTATCCAATTTGGATTTAAAGAAATTTTCCAATGATTCTCCCAGGGAATTGTCCGCACTGTCGGGGCCCGTGGCGCAGTGGTCCACACGTTCGCCTCATAAGCGGATGGTCATGGGTTCGAACCCAGCCCCGGCACTTGCAGTTTTTCGTCAGTTGTTCTTCCCCCTGAGAGCAGCTGGCACCAGACCCTCTTCGGAGCATATAGCTCTAACGGACCCGGAATTTTGGATATCGGCGAACCCCAACTCATAATGGACCCCCATCGGACTGGAAAATGAACAGCAGCCACACATCAGCATCATCGTGCTCATCATTCTACCATGGACAGGGTAGAAGAACGAAAGAAGCACAAAAGGCAACCAGTTCAGTACAGTAGAATAGAATAGAATACATTTAGGCGCTGTACAAAGTGAAAGTGCAGCGTCCAATTGGAATCGCTCACGTAGTACCCCTGTGGACAAAACAGCTGTAAATTAGGTTAGGTGATTAAGAATAAAATAATAAAATTGTCCGCAAATTCGTTCAGGAATTTCTTCAAGCAATTTCGATAAAGAAAGTGCCAGTATTTTCCCTAGAATTGGCTTCTTTATTGGTGTTGAGATAATTCCATATTCAGAATCTACATGCAAAACTGAGCCGAAATCCAAATTTTCATAAATTTTGGTGTCCGGGAACCTATTTAAAAATCAGTTTAAACTTTGTATGGGAGCGATTTGTCGAATCACCCCTCGTCGCATTTTGTACTGGGCGGAGCTGTCAAGCAGTTGGCCAGCTGTCAAAAGGTGATTTAAAAATCTTTTCGAAATCGATTTTAAATACCAAAATGAAGTTCCAAAAATCTGAAAAAAGGTGCTCTTTCATATGAAATCAAAAAATCAATACATTTTTCTTAATTCAAAAACCCAATTCTCATATAGAATCTAAATGAAGAAATATATATTATCCAATGATTATTCCACACATTCCTCAAGTTTTTTCTCGGCAAGTTTCTTCAATTCGTGCAAACATTTTTGCAACAGATTCTTCCATAAGGAATTTTCTGAGAAGGCTTCAAACATTTTTGCGGAATCCTAAAGAATCTTTTCCGCATTTTCCCAGTTATCAAAACTTTCCACAAAAATGTCTTCAAACTTTTTTTTCGGAAATTCCTGGTTGGATTCATAAAAGAATTCTTCCAAGGACTTGTCAAATGATCAGGTATGGACTTCCTTCAGAAATCCTTCCTAGGAGTCTTCCAGAAATTTGGTCAGGGATTCTTCGAGGATTTTTTTCAAGGATTTCCTCATAAATTATTCTTAAATTCTATTGGAGGCTCGACTGTATCGTTTCAACTATCATTAAAAACGGCTACGCAGTCTTAAATTAGCAACCGATGTTTATTACTTGCCCAACGTTTCAACATGGCGTTAGTGTCCCCCTGAAGAAGACACTAACCCCGTGTCGAAACGTTGGGCAAGTAAACATTGTTTGAGAATCTGAAGACTGCGTAGCCGTTTTTAATGATAATTATTTTTAAAAGTTATACTTGGATTTATCCTTAAGTAACTCCTAGGATGGGGTCTCCAGTTAGCCTAGTGGTTAAGGATATGGATTGCCAATCTGGAGACGGCGGGTTCGATTCCCGTTCCGGTCGGGAAAATTCTCTCGACTCCCTGGGCATAGTGTATCATTTTACTTGCCTCGCAATATACAAATTCATGCAATGGCAGGCAAAGAAAGCCTTTCAATTAATAACTGTGAAAGTGCTCAAAGATCACTAAGTAAAAGTGGGGACGTAGAGCCACAAAGAAGAAGAAGAAAATTGAAGTCTTCAAGATTTGCGTCTGCTGTGGTGATCTCCGGGTGAAATGCTGAGGAATGCTGTTTTGGAAGAAGGTGATAGGAATAATCATTTTCTTAAAGGCTGTGAAATCGATGAGTTGTAAACTGTTTTCGTTCGTCTGCTGGTAAGTGTTGATCTGTCCAATCGTAGGATTGAATTCCTCCTCCTGGCTTAGCATAAGGTTCAAGACTCCTATCATGATCTTGACGTCGCGTGGCGGCTTGGGCAACGATCGTACTCTCGTTCGATCTGCGAATTGAATGTGTCCTTGTAATTATCAGTACCTCTGGAGTGTGGGCTGTGTCCCTTGATTATATTGACGTTGAAGTAGTGCTGACATGCTAGAATCAGAGGTGGTTATTCAAGGTTTACAAATTTAACCGCCTTTATACTGGTATGCCCCCAAAGAAATGACTTCACTATCTTGCCTAATTAAGAATAATTTCCTGGGAAACTCCTCCATGTTTAATGTACTTACCTTACCGGTCAGGCTAAGGCTGGGGTGGCCTCTGCTGTACATAGTAGCCGCCTCCATTCCACTCGGTCCATGGCTGTTTGTCTCCAGTTCCGCACTCTGGAGGGTCCGCAGATCGTCCTCCACTTGGTCGACCCACCTAGCTCGCTGCGCTCCACGTCTTCTTGTACCGGTCGGATGACTCTCGAGAACCATTTTAGTCGGGTTGCTATCCGACATCCTGATGACGTGACCCGCCCACCGTAGCCTCCCAATTTTCGCGGTATGGCCGATGGTTGGTTCTCCCAGCAGCTGATGCAGCTCGTGGTTCATTCGCCTTCTCCAAGTCCCGTCTTCCATCTGCACTCCGCCGTAGATGGTACGCAACACCTTCCCTTCGAAAACTCCAAGGGTGCGGTGGTCCTCTGCACGTAGGGTCCATGTTTCGTGCCCATAGAGGACGACCGGTCTAATCAACGTTTTGTAGATGGTTAACTTCATGTTAAGCCGGGGCCCGTGGCGTAGTTGGTCACACGTTCGCTTCATATGCGGATGGTCATGGGTTTGATTTCCAGCCCCGGCACTTGCAATTTTTCGTCAGCTGCTTTTCCCCCGAGAGCAACTGACACTGACCCTCTTCTGAGCCCCATGGCTCAAACGGACCCGGATACCTGGACATCGGCGAACTGCTACTCTAAATGGACCCCCCAATCGGACTGGAAAGGAACAACGGCCATCCATCATCATCCTTGGGCTCATCATTCTACTAGGTATAAAGTAGAAAAGTGAAAGCAGCAGAAAGGCAACCAGTTCGATAAAGTAGAATAGAATCTAGGCGCTGTACAAAATGTAAGTGCAGCTGCCAATTGAAATTGCTCACGTAGTGCCCCAGTGGACAATAGAGCTGTAAATTAGGTTAAGTGATTAAGAATAAAAAATAAATAAAAAACTTCATGTTACGGCGAACTTTATTCGATCGTAGAGTTCTGCGGAATCCAAAGTAGGCACGATTTCCTGCCACAATGCGCCTCTGAATTTCTCTGCTGGTGCCGTTGTCGTCGGTCACCAGTGAGCCCAAGTACACGAATTCTTGAGCCGCCTCGATTTCATCACCGTCGATATGAATTCGGGGTGGCGGACGCGGTGATATCTCCCTGGAGCCCTTTGCCATCATGTACTTTGTCTTCGACACATTAATGACTAATCCGATTCGCCTGGCTTCACTCTTTTGTCGGATGTACGTTTCCGCCATCGTCTCAAATTTACGAGCTATAATATCAATATCATCGGCGAAACCAAGCAGCTGAACGGACTTCGTAAAAATCGTCCCACTCGTGTTTATCCCCACTCTTCTTATTACACCCTCCAAAGCAATGTTGAACAGCAAGCACGAAAGACCATCACCTTGCCGTAACCCTCTGCGAGATTCGAAGGAACTCGAGAGTGTCCCTGATACTCGAACTACGCACATCACTCGATCCATCGTCGCCTTGATCAACCGTATCAGTTTATCCGGGAATCCGTATTCGTGCATTGTTGTTCGATAGGTTTACACGACTTTGATGCTGCTCTGTTTTTGAATCGCGATTTAAGTTGTTCGTGGATTGGAGAAAATATATTTGCCTATCATCAACCCCGCAGGCTTAATCGTGCTTGCTTTTATTCATAGTGTACCCTGTATAAACGTCTTACGAGTCTCGGTAAATTGATTTCAATTTTAACGTTGTTTTCGGTTTGCAATGGCGGAGGCCAGAAAGTGTAAGAAATGCTGCCAATCTATTGACAGTTATGCCGATCTGTTCACGGTTTGTGAAGGTGATTGTGCGGGTTTATTTCATGCCAGTTGCGTTGGTCTGAAAGACGAAGACATCGACTTCCTAACACTATCGCAGAATGCCTTGTGGATGTGTGATGCGTGCATGAGTATGTTCCGAAAAACGAGAGAGGGTATCCCAGTCAACACAGCAGACAAAACTGACAGCACGAAATCGATCGAGCAAGAAGTGAAGGATTTGAAAACAGCGGTGAACGGAATTTTGAACACTCTTTCGAAAATTGTTCCTACGACCACGACTTCCCCGAACACACCATCGAATGTACTGCACTCAACGCCGATCGCGATCTCATCACACACGCTTTTCAATGGAACGAATGGATGTGTCGCAAGCGTGAGCAATTGTGATAGCGCAAGCCGGCCCCAAATAGAAGATGAAATCAGAACAAACAACGACTATTTCGCATTGTTTCTCTCGAACATCAATCCATATGTTTCTGAGAGGGATGTACATCAAATGGTATCTCACGCGCTAGGCTTTAGTGAACCCGAGCGTCTGGATGTGACCAAACTGACGAAAAGGTGGAACGATCAAATGATGCCAGATTTCGTTTCTTTTAAAGTAATTGTTAGTAGAAAATGGAGATACCGAGCGCTTGATCCTTCGACGTGGCCTGTTAATGTGAAGTTTAGGGAGTTTGTTTGTAAGCATAACGTCACTTGGCGACCTTGCATATAAACGTGTATTGGGATGTAAAAATAGTTTGTTTTTTGTTTGATTTTTTTGTAAGGATTATTCTATGGATTCGCCTATGAATGTATTTGATGCTGTTCTTTTGATATTGTTTATTGTTATGTGTTCTGTTTGATTGTAAAATTAGTTTTAAGATATTCAATAAGACTTTATTGTCAGTTGGATTAAAGAAATAAATAAATAAATAAATAAATAAATAAATAAATAAATAAATAAATAAATAAATAAATAAATAAATAAATAAATAAATAAATAAAAAAATAAATAAATAAATAAATAAATAAATAAATAAATAAATAAATAAACAAATAAATAAACAAATAAATAAATAATCTGCCATAGCTGTTCTCGTTCGATTGTATCATATGCCGATTTGAAATCGATGAACAAGTGATGTGTGGGCACGTTGTATTCGCGGCATTTCTGCAACACCTGGCGGATGGCGAACATCTGGTCCGTTGTAGCGCGTTCACCCATGAATCCAGCCTGATATTGCCCCACGAACTCTCTTGCAATCGGTGATAGACGGCGGCATAAAATTTGGGAGAGTATCTTGTAGGCAGCGCTCAGTAGTGTGATCGCGCGGTAGTTTCCGCAATCCAACTTCTCGCCCTTTTTGTAGATGGGACACACGATACCTTCCATCCATTCCTCTGGTAATACTTCCTCCTCCCAAATCTTGGTAATGACCCAGTGTATTGCTCTCACCAGTGCTTCTCCACCGTATTTTAGAAGCTCGCTTGGTAGTTGATCTGCTCCAGCGGCTTTGTTGTTTTCAACCGGCCAACCTCCTCCTCAATCTCTTGAAGGTCAGGGGCCGGAAGTCTTTCGTCCTGTGCACATACTCCTAGATCTGTTACCACGCCACCTTCGGTACTTGCAACGTCGCCATTGAAGTGCTCATCGTAATGCTGCCGCCACCTCTCGACCACCTGACGCTCGCTCGTGAGAATATTAATGTTTAATGTATTATAGCCGAAAGGACATTCTTGCTGTAATTTCTTTTATGAGCTTCGCAAAACTCTACTTAATATTTATGAAGAAATCTTCCTACATACCTGGATCTTCCTGGATCAGAAATTTTTTTGGGGATTAGGATTATTAGGATTAATCAAAAATTTTCTGGAATGTTTACAGAAGGAAGATTCTTCACAAAGAATAGATTTTTTACAACGCATTAAGCAAGAATATATCTAAAGATTCCTCTTAGTATTCCTTCAGAATGCATCACTGTTTACGAATTTCTTTGAAAGTTTTTTTGGGCTTTCCAGGCAGATTATTTCAGGAGTTTCTGAAAGAATTTCTCAAAAAAAAAAATATCTTGAAACTGGCCCACGGGTTTCCTCCGAAATTCCTTCCGAAATTCCTCCAGGGATGCCTATAGAAAATTCCTTTAAGAAAACTCCTTATGCTACATAAGTTTATGCTTGTATTCCTTCTTTCCTTCATATAAACAATTTCTCCAGATAAATTGTTTATTTTTTATCAGGAGTTTTTGATAGAAATTCTCTGAAAATTATCCTTTGAATCCCACTAAACGTAAACTAAAGCTTCGGCTCTTTCAAATATTCCTCCTAGGTTCTCTTTATAAAATTCAGATTTTTTTGTTCGGAAACTTTTCAGAACTTATAACTTGAATTTCTCCAGAACCTCCTTCAGAGGTTAATCCATGTATTCAGGTATTTTCTCAGGCATATATTTGGAAATCTGAAGAGGTTCTTCTAGAAATATCACCAATGATGCCTCTAAAAGCTTCTTCAGGTAATCTACCAAGCATTGCTTTAGATATATTCTGTATTATTTTCCAGAATTTTAGTTTTTTAAAGATTTTTCCAACAATCATTGCAAAAATTATTCCAAAACCTGTTAATTCGCATTTAAAAAAAATCTAGTTTTTCCAGGTATTAGTTCAAATATTCCACCAAAAAATCATTTTTTTTTATTTCTTCAGTGGTTCCCTGAAGAATCCCAGCAGAATATCCCTCCAGAAATTGCATGAGCTTTTTTTTTGAGAATTTTTTATTTTCTTGCCAGGATTCCTGCTGAAAATTCTCCAGGAATCCCTCACAAGTATATTTCGGGATTTCTTCAAAAATGCCACCAGTATTTCTGATTGCGATTTCTGCACTTTTTGAGAGATCCCTTAAGAAATTTCTGTACGAAATTTCTAGCAATCCCACCAGAAATTTCTGTAGTATTTTTCCTTGGAATTGGAATTCCTTGGAGTTTCTTCAGAAGGAAGGTGTTTCTTCATGTATTCCCCTAGGCATTTCTGCAGAAATTGATGAAGGGATAACTGTTGGTTAAGGATTTCTTGTTAAGGAATTCCTCTGAAAAAAATTACAAAGTATCCTCCAAAAAATTCAAAAGTATCTCCACGACTTTTTTAAAACGACTTCTTAAAACAATTTTCCAGGGATGCCCAAGAAAATCTTTCCGGAATTTTTCAATGAATTTATCAGTAATGTTTGAGCAGTTTCTGGAAAAACGTCTGAAAACTCCCAGGAAGTATAACTAAACAAACTCTTTAGGAATCTCTAAACGAAATCCCAGGAGATATTTCTAATGGACCTGCAAGAGCAATTTCTACAAAAAAATCTTTGTAAGAAATGCTTGAACAAACTTATAGAGGGATTTTATAAGAATTCCTTAAGGAAATTGCAGGGATATTTCAAAAATAATCCCTGGAAAAATTCCTACAGATATCTTTGTTAGAATTCCTGCAGGATTATGTGGAAGATTTTCTAAATAAATCATTATTGTAAAAAATTCTGGACAAAAATTCTATTTTCTTGATGAACCTTTGAAAGCATTTCTAAAGGAATCCGTGGATAATTTCCGAAAATAATTCTCGTACGGATCCCTGAAAAATATAGAGAGGATTTTTTAAGGAAACCTTCCGTAAGGCTATTATTTTTTTCGAGAAATTTCTGAAGAAAATTCTTGAGAAAAATTCCGAAGGAAACTCTATAGGAAACTCTAAAGCAATCCATGGAAGATGTTCTAAACTTTCAGAAGAAATCCGTGGAATGCTTTTCGAACGGAATTTCTGGAGGATTTACGTGGAGAAATAACGGAAAATTCCAGAGAATATTACAGGGGATGGCCAAAATGTTTGGGATAGGCAACTTTTTTTCTCCCACAAAAAAATTCAACATGCTGTAACTTTTCATAGAGTGCATCAAAAAATCTCAAATTTTGACTGTTTGTCACCCTATTATATGTGCATCATTGGTACAAATTTGGGCTCGATTGATTAATTTTTCGCGAAGTTAGAACCGTTCGGGTAAAACACTATTTTTTAGACAACTAGTTTTTGAACTGTCATATCTCGGAAACCAGTGAACCAAATTGAATGAATTTTTTAACGTTTATCAACAATAATACGACGTTATAAAATGTCATATTTTCTCACGACGAATTTAGTTATACCGGGTTGAAATTTTTACCCATATAGAGGAAAATAAGTCAAATTTACAATACCACACAAAAATTATTAAATGTGTTCTTCCTTCAATCTAAATAGGCTCTAGTATATCTGATTAGAGATAATTTGAGAACAGAAGTGGAAAGTCTTTGGATATCAACACGAAAATTTATTAACATTGATGTAAAAAAATTTCATTTTTTCGAGAAAAATCTAAAAAGTGTCAATCCATGATAACTTTGTTCAGCGTTTAAAAAGTACCTATGTTTTAATAGTTTGTGAAGCATTTACATATTGTTAGTGTACGTTCAAAATTTCATTCAATTCGATTCACTGGTTTCCGAGATATGACAGCTCAAAAATGAGTTGCCTTAAAAATAGTGTTTACCCGAACGGTTCTAACTTTGCGAAATATTAATCAATCGAGCCCAAATTTGTACCAATGGTGCACATATAGTAGGTTGACAAACAGTCAAAATTTGAGATTTTTTGATGTACTCTATGAAAAGTTATAGCATGTTGAACTTTTTTGTGAGAGAAAAAAAAGTTGCCTATCCCAAACATTTTGGCCATCCCCTGTATATGAAAAAGTTTCTAGATTAACTAATGGAGTACTCTTCAAAAAACTTTGGAGAATTCTGAAGGAATCTAAGATTTTCTGAAGGAATTAATGAAAGTAATCTTGAAGAGTAGTCGGGGTAACTCTCCAAAGTTATTCATGGCAGTTTTTTTTTTTTGTAAAAAGCCTTCACAATTTCTGAAGAAATACTTGGAGGTTCTGTGGGTGATTTTCTAAAAATATTCATGAGGAACTTCAGAAATTTCTGGAAAAATTCCGATGAAATCTTCGATAGATTTACTCGTAGAAGAATTTCAGGAGTAATTTGTGTAGTAATCCTCAAATATACTTTTGGTGAAATACCGGAAATCAATAAATTGATCATTGCGTTACGCCAGTATAATGCTAAACTCCGGCAGTGTTCTCATATATTCAACCCTTGATCCAGCCCTTGCATTTCATTACACCTCAATTCACAAAAATAGCTAATAGCTTCTCTCCGAGTAGTGTATGTTGGTACGTCGATTCATCGAGGCACACCTTTTTCCATCTCTCCGTCCTAAGCAATAGACGTACGAGTCAGGCAAAAATGTTCCATTTAGCGCTATTTCATGGCCATTTTCTAGCTTAATTCATGACTTTGTAACTCTGTCGTGTCACCGCTGCTTCTTCGAAGAAAGGTGTTTCCCACCAAAGCAAAGGAAAAAGTTGAAGTGACTTTCGTGTTCTTTGCCAACGTTCACAAGCAAGGTTGCAGCAACAGCAGCACAACAAAGTAAAACCTACACAATGGGAGTTGGCGTGCAGAGAGGTAGAAGAGAACATGACATTGACTGTCTAGCTGGCTCCCACCTGGACGGGAGTGTCTTCGCTGAATGGGGAAAGGTATTACACGAGAAACGAACAAAGACAGAAAGTTTTTAATTACCGACCCAAATTAATTTGCCAACGGAATCCTTTCATTAATTCTAACCAACGAAGAAAGGCGGTATTTAGGGAATGGGAGTCTAATTGCAGAACAAAGTATGGGGCGAGAAGAATACTTTGTGACTTACGAAGTCGCAAACTTAACGATTGATCTGACAGGTAACCGAACAATTTGCTGTCACTTTATTTGCTTTAAAATGGTTCGACTTTTTTTGCAACCGGTCCATCGTTGCTTTAACTGGCACGAGCATCATCTACAGATAGGATAATCTGAAACATCAAAGAGTTCGGCTTATCCTTTCATCGGATCCAAAATCCAAAATGGCACTGAACCGATTCGTTCGATGTACTTCAGCCCCTCAACACAGTAGACCATTGAACCCCCATTCGATGACCCGTCTCGCTCGAATATTGAATTAAATCGGCACTGTGGGGCAGCCCGGTATCGGTTCCATCATCATCATCTTTGGAATGAGCAGTTCGGTAACCCATAGAGGGTACGTGTTTCTATTGGCACAACATCGATGATGCTGCTGTAGCAAGCGCTCTGGAACGAAAAGCGCAAAGTGATGGAAGAATTGTACGAAAGCTTTTCCTCTCTGTGTCTATACTGGCTGTCTGGATCAGTGATGCAACTCCCATGGCGCGCTGGCTGTTTTGTGATGCTACTGGCCTTATTTTTTGTTGCCTCACATCTAACGCCCACACCATTCGAATGAGTTTCGCTCTCAGGGGGATGGGACTTTGCCGAAAAAATACCAGTGGCTTATTGTCAGCATGTGTTTGAGTATGTGGTGAGGATTGGGAACGATGTGAATAACGTTTATGTTTTGCTCCCGCTATTCAGTATTTTTCGGTTATGAGTTCGATGTGGTGGGGTACCAAAGGGAGTTGGAGATAAGCATGTCTAGTTCTTGTTTTCAAATCTCGTTGTTCACCTAATATTAAAGCTTTATTTCAATGATTTTTTCCTTAATCTGTCAGAAACCACTTTTTGTGATACTCTGGAATTCAGGAATATTAATGATTTAGATTACTCAAAAAATCTCAACTTATATATAGACATGATCAGAAGAATGCAGCTGGCGCGGTAATGTTGCGGCGTTGTACCCCGCAGAACGAGAAGCGATACAACCGGCGGAAACAACCGCCTCTATTGGGAGAAAATATACCATCTGAAAGCAGCAGAGTAGAATCCCTGAAGGAACATCTAGGTCGTAGAGGAATCCTGAAGAAATTCCTGGAGGAAACCCTGGAGAAACTCGTGCAGAAATCGCAGGATGAATTCCTGGAGGAATACCTGGAATAATTCCTGGAGGAATTCTAACAAAACTCCCAGAGTAAATCCCGGATGAATTCCTTGAGGAATTCCTGGAGAAATTCCTGAAAAAACTCCTAGAAAAATTTCCGGAGAAATTCCCAGAGGAATTCTTTGAGGAATACCTGGAGGAATTCCTTGAGAAATTCCCGGAGAAATTCTCAGAGGAATTCCCGGCAGAATTCCCTGAATAAATCCCGGAGGAATCCCTGGAGAAGTTCTTGGAAGAATCTCTGGAGGAATTTCTGCAGAAATTCCCGGAAGAATTTTTGAAGGAATTCCTGGAGAAAGTCCCAGATTATTTCCTGGAGAAGTTCTTGGAGAAATTCCCGGAGGAATTCCTAGAGAAATTTGCGCAGGAGTTCCTGGAGAAATTCCTAAATAAATTCCCAAATTCCAAAATAAATTCTCGGAGAAATTCCTAAAGGAATTCCCGGAGAAATTTCTGAAGGAATTCCCGGAGAAGTTCCTGAAGGAATCCCCGGAGAAAAATTCTGGGAGAAATTCCTGGAGGAATTCCCGAAGAAACTTCTGTAGAAATTCCCGGAGAAAATCCTGGAAAAATTCCTGTGATAATTCCTGGAGAAATTCCCGGAATTATTCTTGGAGGAATTCCCGTAGAATTGCTTAAGAATTCTCGGAGGAATTCTTTGAGAAATTCTTGGAGAAATTCCCGGAGGATTTCTTGGAAACATTCCCGGAGGAATTCCTGGAGACATTCATGGAGAAACTATTGGAGACATTCTTGGAAGAATTTTTGGAGATATTCCTGGTGGATTTCCTGGAGAAATTCCCGAAGAAATTATTGGAGGTATTCCCGGAGAAATTCCTGAAGAAATTCTTGGGTGATTCCTGGTGGCACACCTGGAAAAATCCCTTGAGGAAACCTTGGAGAAATTCTTGGAAGAATTTCTGGAGAAATTTGTGGAGAAATTCTTAGTGGAATTTTTGTAGAAATACCTGAAAGAATCCCTGGAGAAATTCCTGGAGATTTTCCTGGAGGATTCCATGAAGAAACCCTTGGAAAAATTCCTGGAGAAATCTCTAGAGTAATTCCTGGATAAGAATCTCTGGAGAAATTCCTGGAGAAATTCCCGGCGGAATTCCTAAAGGAGTGGAATTCCTGGAGAAACTGTCCCAGAAATCAACCTGTGGCTCTCTGAGCCCCTGATCTACCTGAGACCTCTTGATTCCCCTGTAAACGCCAGAAACGTCCACCATTCCTAAGAAATGGCTCCCCAAAACTCTCTTAAACCCCATCGTTCTCTAACGCCTCTAAAGAACCCCTGCTGAAATGCCTTTGAAACATCCTAAAACTCACTGAGTCGCCCCTGAAAACCCTTACAGTCTCGTCAAGACGCCATTGAAACCACTGCAATGCAATGAAGCCCCCAGAAACCCACTGAGGTGCCGCAGAGCACCCTTAAAAGTTCCCTAAAATATCCTGAAACCCTTAAAATCCCCTTGAATTTCTTTTAAAATCGCTCAGAAAGCCCCTGGAACTTTCTTGAAAACACACCCCTTAGGGAAGGTTCATTTATTACGTCCATCGTTTTTCGGGATTTCTAGACCCCCCCTCCCCCCTCTGTCACGCTATTTTCCTATACCTAATACACGTACTGTCACACTTTTCTAGACCCCCCCCCCCCTCCCTTAAATCATGGACGTAATTTTTGAACGTTCCCTTATGCCTCATTCAAACTCAAGAAACGCCGTTTTCAGGGGTGTTTTAAGGGATTTCTGAGAGTTTCGGGAGGCCGTTTCTGATGTTTTAGAGGCGTTCCAAGACTGATCCAAGGAGCCCCATAAGGTTCCAAGGGGTCTCAGGAGTGTTACAGGAGGTTTCAGGGATTTCAGGGGTGCTACGTGAAGTTTCATAAGCGTTCCAGGGGGTTTCAGTACCGTTTCATGGGACCACAGATTCCAAAGGCATTCCATAACGTTTAAGATGTTTCTGGGGTGTTCTAAGGGGATTCCAAAGGTGTCGGAGGCGTTCTGAGGTTGCTTTGGGGGTTTTAGGGGGTTTCAAGGATCTTTCAAGGATGTTTCAGGTGTCTTGCTTAACCCATCAGCACTCGCGCCGTTGTAAAAAAATACAACACCATCAAAAAACCTCGCTCGTCGTATACAGCGCGTGCGCGGTGCAGTTTTAGCTAATTGATGGCGTGCGTCCAGAAAGGTTAATACCCTGAAGGAATTCCGGGGATTCCTTCAAAAAATATTCTAGGGATTCCTTAAGGGATTTTTCTAGGAATCCCCCAGGAATTTCTTCAGGATTTTCTCCGGGATTTCCTCCAGGAATAACTTCGGAAAGTTCTCTAGAAATTTCTCCAGGAACAACCCCGGGAATTTCTCCAGGAATTCCTCGGAGAATTCTTCCAAGAATCTCTTCAGGAATTCCTCCGGGAATTTTTCCAGGAATTCCTCCAGAAATTTCTCTTGGAGTTCCTCTGGGGATTTCTCCAGAAATTGATCCGGGAATTTCTCTAGAAATTGCTCCGGGAATTTCTCCAGAATTATTCCGGGAATTTCTCCAGGAATTCCTCCGGGAATTTCTTAAGGAATACCTCCGGTAATTTCTCCAGGAATTCTTCCGTGAATTTCTCCAGGAATTCCTCCGGGAATTTCTCTAGGAATTCCTCCGGGATTTCTCCAAGAATTCCTCCGGGAATTTCTCCAGGTATTCATCCGGAAATTTCTTCAGGAATTCCTCCGGGAATTTCTTCAGGAATTCCTCCGGAAATTTCTCCAGGAATTAGACGTGAATTTCTCCAGGAATTAGACGTGAATTTCTCCAGGAATTCCTCCGGGAATTTCTCCAGGAATTCCTCCGTGAATTTCTCCAGGAATTCCTCCGTGAATTTCTCCGGGAATTTCTCCAGGAAATCCTCCGGGAATTTCTCCAGGAATTCCTCAGGGAATTTCTCCAGGAATTCCTCCGCGAATTTCTCCAGGAATTCCTCCGCGAATTTCTCCAGGAATTCCTCCGGGAATTTCTCCAGGAATTCCTCCGGGAATTTCTCCAGGAATTCCTCCGGGAATTTCTCCAGGAATTCCTCCGGGAATTTCTCCAGGAATTCCTCCGGGAATTTCTCCAGGAATTCCTCCGGGAATTTCTCCAGGAATTCCTCCGGGAATTTCTCCAGGAATTTTTTCGAGAATTTCTCCAGGAATTCCTCCGGGAATTTCTCCAGGAATTCCTCCAGGAATTTCTCCAGGAATTCCTCCGAGAATTTCTCCAGGAATTCCTCCGAGAATTTGTCCAGGAATTTTTCCGAGAATTTCTCCAGGAATTCCTTCGGGAATTTCTCCAAGAATTCCTCCAGGAATTTCTTCAGGAATTCCTCCGGCAATTTCTTCAGGAATTCCTCCGGCAATTTCTTCAGGAATTCCTCCGGGAATTTTTCCAGGCATTCCTCCGTGTATTTCTCCAGGAATTTCTCTGAGAATTTCTCCAGGAATTCCTCCGTGAATTTATCCAGGAATTCCTCCGGGAATTTCTCCACGAATTCCTCCAGGATGTCTCCAGGAATTTCTCCGAGAATTTCTCCAGGAATTTCTCCGTGAATTTCTCCAGGAATTCCTCCGTGAATTTATCCAGGGATCCTCCAGGAATTTCTTCAGGAATTCCTCCGGAAATTTCTCCAGGAATTCCTCCGATAATTTCTCCAGTAATTCCTCTGGGAATTACTCCAGAAATATCTCCAAGAATTCCTCCAGGATTTTCTCCAAGAGTTCTTCCGGGAATTTCTTCGGGAGTTCCTCCGGGAATCTCTCCAGGAATTCCTCCGGAAATTTCTCCAGGAATTTCTCCGGGAATTTCTCCAGGGATTCCTCCGGGAATTTCCCCAGGAATTTTGCCAGGGATTCCTCCGGGAATTTCGCTAAGAATTCCTCCGGGAATTTCGCTAGGAATTCCTCCGGGAATTTCGTTAGGAATTCCTCCGGGAATTTCGCTAGGAATTCCTCCGCGACTTTCTCCAGGGATTCCTTCGGGGATTTCCCCAGGAATGCCTCCGGGAATTTCTTCAGGAATTCCTCCGGCAATTTCTTCAGGAATTCCTCCGGGAATTTCTTTAGGAATTCCTCCGGGAATTTTTCCAGGCATTCCTCCGTGTATTTCTCCAGGAATTTCTCTGAGAATTTCTCCAGGAATTCCTCCGTGAATTTATCCAGGAATTCCTCCGGGAATTTCTCCACGAATTCCTCCAGGATGTCTCCAGGTATTTCTCCGAGAATTTCTCCAGGAATTCCTCCGTGAATTTATCCAGGGATCCTCCAGGAATTTCTTCAAGAATTCCTCCGGAAATTTCTCCAGGAATTCCTCCGATAATTTCTCCAGTAATTCCTCCGGGAATTTCTCTAGGAATTCCTCCGGGAATTTCTCCAGGAATTCCTCCGGGAATTTCTCCAGGAATTCCTCCGGGAATTTCTCCAGGAATTTCTCCGGGAATTTCTCCAGGAAATCCTCCGAGAATTTATCCAAGAATTCCTCCGGGAATTTCTCCAGGAATTCTTTTGGGAATTTATCCAGGAATTCCTCCGGGAATTTCTCTAGGAATTCCTCCGGGAATTTCTCTAGGAATTCCTCCAGGAATTTCTCCAGGAATTCCTCCGGAAATTTGTCCGGGAATTTCTCCGGATTCTTATCCAGGAATTCCTCCGGGAATTTCTCAAGGAATTTCTTCGGTTATTCTTCCAGGAATTCCTTCGGTAGTTCCTCCAGGAATTCCTTCGGTAATTCCTCCAGGAATTCCTTCGGTAATTCCTCCAGGAATTCCTTCGGTAATTCCTCCAGGAATTCCTCCGGGAATTTCTCCATGAATTCCTCTGGGAATTTCTCCAGGAATTCCTCCGGGAATTTCTCCAGGAATTCCTCCGGGAATTTCTCCAGGAATTCCTCCGGGAATTTCTCCAGGAATTCCTCCGGGAATTTCTCCAGGGATTCCTCCGGGAATTTCTCCAGGAATTCCTCCGGGAATTTCTCCAGGAATTCCTCCGGGAATTTCTCCAGGAATTCCTCCGGGAATTTCTCCAGGAATTCCTCCGGGAATTTCTCTAGTTATTCCTCCGGGAATTTCTATTCTACTCTTCAGGGGATTTCTCAAGGAATTTCTTCGGGAATTTGTCCAGGAACTCGTGCGGGAATATCTCCAGGAATTCCTCCGGGAATTTCTCCAGGGACTCCTCCAGGAATTCCTCCAGGAATACCTTCAAGAACTTCTCCAGTTATTCCTCCGGAAATTCCCTATGAAATTGCTGCGAGAATTCCTCCAGGAATTGCTCCAATAATTCTTCCGGGAATTTTTCCAAGAATTTCTCCAGAAATTGATCCAGGGATTCCTCCAAGAACTCCTCCAGGAATTTCTCCAGGGAATCCTTTAGGAAGTTCTTAAGAGATTATTGCAGAAATATGCCTCCAGGAATTTCTCCAGGGATTCCTGCCAAGAATTATTCCAGGGATTCCTCCATGGATTCATTCATGAACTCCTTCAGGGATTCCTTAGGGGATTTCTCCTCTGGAAATTGCTCCAAGAACTTTTCCGGGGATTCCTCTATTAATTCTTCCGGTTATTTTCCCAAGAATTTCTCCAGAAATTCCTTCAGGGATCCCATCAAGAACTCCTCCAGGAATTTCCCATGAGATTTTTGCAGAAATTTCTCCAGTGATTCTTTCTGGAATTTTTCCACAGATTTCTCCAAGAATTATTCCAGGGATTCCTCTAGAGATTCCGTAATGAATTCCTCCAGGGGTTCTTTAAGGGTTTTCTCCAAGTGTTCCTCCATAAAATTCCCAGAAATTTCTACAGAAATTTCTCTAGGAATTTCTCCAAGAATTCTTCCGGGAATTTTCTCAGGAATTTCTCCAGAAATTCCTCCAGGGATTCCTCCAAGAACTCCTCCAGGAATTTTCCCAGGGATTCCTCCAGGAATTATTCCAGAGATTCCTTAAAGGGTTCCTTCCTGCATGTTTGACCAGGAATTCCTTCAAAAAATTACGCAGTTATGCATGCAGTAGTTCCTCCAGATCTGCTTTCTAGAATTGTCTGATAATTGCATCTGTAAATCCTACAGCCATTTTTACAAACGTTCCTCCCAGTATTCTTCCAATAGTCTTCCAGAATTTTCTCTCTCCTTTGAAGTGAAGTTTAACCTAAGCTAGCTTCTCATCAACCGGGAATTCCTTCAGGAGTTTCTCAGAGAAATATTTAAAGAGTGCCTCCGCAATGTCTTCTAAAAGTTCATTAAGTCTAGAGAAGTATAAGGTAAAAATTCGAGAGGAACCCCAGATTTAACTCGCAAAGGAATAACAGATGAAACTCGTAATAGAATTTCCGCTAGAGATCCCGAGTAAATTCCTGCTGGAGATTGTACTTAGAAGAATTCCTGGAGAAACTCCCAGAAAAGAAAATACAGAGAAAGTCTTGGAAAAGTGCCGGAGAACTCCTGGAAGATTTAATTGAGAAGAATTTCTGTAAAAACTCCTGTCGTAGAGTTATGACTAAAATTCGTCCCGCTGCAACTGTAGGAAACTATTATCTGAGAAAATCTTGAAACAGTGTCCACTAGAACTCCTGTAACCAGGGCTGAAAATCTTCGCCGTCCGAACAAACAAGTCGACGACGAGAACGAAAACTAGGCAGTCGTCGTTGCTTGTTCAACATCGGATGACTCAGTTTAGCCGGCGAATCGTCAGCAACACAAAAAGAAACATATTTTAATAATAAAACAATTGCATCTGGAATCAAACAACGTACCTCTAGATTGCCAATCCAGCACTCTTACCAACTAAACTAATGAGGTTCCAGAAACATAAGCGCTGAAACGGCAATAAAAGCTATTCCCTGTTGGCGTTCGCTTGGCCCGTCTTCGTTCGTTTCCAAGGAACAAAGAGGGCGACGAATAGTTGGTGGTCGACTATTTTATGATTCGTCGAGAAGCCCTTAGTCGGCGACGAAAAGGCCAGTCGTCACCGTTGTTCTTTCCGATGACGATGATTTTATTGTTTTTTTTTTTCACGGAGCGGTGACAAGAAGGAAGATTGTCACTCCTGCCTGTAACTGCTAGATTCCTAGAGGAATCCCCGGAGGAATTGCTGAAACAGTTACCAGCCGCAACTCTGGAAGAATTCCCGGAGGAACCTGGAGAAGTTTGCAAACAAACTTCAAGAAAATCTGAAAAAACCTGGGTACCTGCAGAAACTTTAAAATGGATTTCAAGGTCAGATTTTGCTACAATTTCTAATAGATTTTTTAGAAGACTTACGGGAGAAATTTCCGGTGTTAATGGTGAGCGAACTTTTGATGCATCTTCTAGAACATTTTCGTCGTCTTTTTCTTCTTCTTCTTCTTCTTCTTCTTCTTCTTCTTCTTCTTCTTCTTCTTCTTCTTCTTCTTCTTCTTCTTCTTCTTCTTCTTCTTCTTCATCTTCTTCTTCTTCTTCTTCTTCTTCTTATACTATTTCTTCTTCTCCTCATCCTCCTCCTCCTCCTCCTCCTCATCTTCTTCTTCTTCTTCTTCTTCTTCTTCTTCTTCTTCTTCTTCTTCTTCTTCTTCTTCTTCTTCTTCTTGTTCTTCTTCTTCTTCTTCTTGTTTTTGTTCTTTTTCTTCTTCTACATGATAAATCCTGCACCGCGCTGTACACGACGAGCGTGGTTTTTGGTAGTGTTGTACTTTTTACAACAGCGCGCGTTCTGAAGAGTTAATAACTGTGGGGTTGCTCATAGAACACCAAACTGTGAAACATGCTTTGTCCAAGTTGGGACGTGATGAAAAGAAGATAAGAATGGTGACAATGATCATCACCTGTTCAATCGTCCAGATAAGAGAAGCAGATTCTTCTTCTGCAACCTTTTCCAACACGTGTTCAGGGGGTATGACTTACATCCCACAGTCTGACATAACCACTTCCAATACCCACATAATCTCGTCAGTTCAGCCAAATCAAAGCGACTGAGCACATGGAATCAGAGAGGCAGGCCAGCGACGAATGGAGAGTTCGTCTCGCATGAATTATTCAGACCATAAAATCATCGCCTGCACAATGGATTGAATCCTTCTGCAGTATTTTTTTTTTTTTGTATTCCGTACATCTAAGGACTGTTCAACTTTACAAGGCTATAAAAAGAAGACGCGTAGTTCAAATTTAACCACCCTTGCTTCGTTGTTCAGTACATCATCTGTAATTATAGTGATCATTTTTGAATCGAATAAAAATAGTTTTATTTTATAGAAAATCGGCCAGGTGTTAAATAAAGTGAATTTTTCGATTTCTGAAAATTGAAAACGCATATAAAATTAATGTTCACATATGGTATATCGTTTTTAATACCAGAAAAGTATGTGCCATGCTGCAGCAGCATGAGTAATAAACATTCTGGCAAAATTTAAACACAATCGGAAAATTAAGTGTTGAGATATTAAAGTCTCAAAAGAGATTCGATTTTTTCAATAAAATTCAATTGTAAAGCAAAAAGGGCATGAAAATATAAAATAATCAATTTTTTTATGCTTTCAGTCGAAAGTGGGAACAATGTGGTTTTAAATGCAGAAAACTGCTTCTTAATAGAATTGCTGGTTTGGTTACTGTGCGCTATTGCAGACACAGTAATCAAAACGGTTTCGTTCTTTGAAGGTTCTTACAAATAACAAAGCAACCTAATGCTAATTTTGCATAACAATAATGTTGGAAATGAAAACTTTGCATCCGATTATTATTAAATAAGGTGTACAATAACATAGGACCAACTTTGCCGAAAAAAAAATAATGGCAAGATTCTCTAGAGTCGAAAATCTACATCAATGAAGCAAAAAGTATGAAATTTTTTAATAAGGCCATCTTTATGGATTAAATTTTTGATGAAAAATGCAACTATAAGTAAATTTTTCTTCTGTTTCATTCAGAAAGCAGTATTCTACTACTCTGGACAAATTTTTAGCCGAATCTGATTATATTGCAGCACAGGACTTAAATGAACATTTTTTTCATAATTTCTATGAAAATAAGACAACTCACCATATCAAGCCGGAGACTGCTTGGTGCATTATTACTGACCAACTATTAAGCTTTACCTTTAGTAGAATAGTATAATATTCCAATACATTGAAAACTTTATGAAAATGTGCATATTAAGTATGTGGAAAGTTATGTCGAATTTTGAGAAATGGGTTTTTATTGATGTTTTACGAAAACCGCTTCAGTTACACAATAAAGAACATTTTGCTTAATGTTATATTTTTCCTACATTTGAGAATAGCTATAGAAAGTTATGCAAAAAACTGATAATGATTTAATTGAAAAATAAAAAAGATATCGCACAAGCAAGTTGTCCGTTTTATAAATTGAACAGTCCTTACACATTCCTTCGTCTCTGATGGAGTGGTGATGATAGCTCCACCACATCACTCCAAGAAGCCAGTCACATTAAAGAGGGAAAAAATACGGACGTCCGTTTTGGATTCGGCAGCATCATGATTTTCATCGTCGTCGTCCTTTCAACGGAATCGTCATTACTAACATCGACGCCGGCCATAACCATCACCACCACAACCATCACCGATATTATCATCATCATCCTCATCATCGCCGGCTCAGACATCCCCATAAATGTCGGGTCGTTGGCATAGTGGGGGTGTTATTTTTTTTTTCTGCTCTGCACTCGGAACGAACGGAAGTCCGAGTTGCAATAAAAACTGATACCGAGGAGCAGATGAAGCCACAACATTTAACGACTCACAAAAGATTGTGTAAATAAGCGAATCGTGCTCAGATATGCTATAGGTCGTAATATTAAAGCTCTGCTGTTGTGAAGAATTTGAGTTGCCTAGATAAGTGTAACGAGGGTGTTTACCGTTTAGGCTATGGTGAAAGTAATAGGGTTCGATTCCTGGTAGGTCCAGGAACTTTTCGTAAATGAACTTTTTCTTGAATTCCTTGAGCATAGAGTGCCTTCTTACCTAAGAATGATATTACTCCAGATCCTTACCATTACCATTCTTACAGATCATACCATCCTCACGATTTGAAATATGATATGAAATGATTTGAAATATGACGTGACAAATGATCAAATAATGTATGGGATAAATCAACATTGGACTAAACTTTTTCATAATAAAGAGTCAATAATAATTCAAAGATTATCCAGCATGAACTCTACCATTTATACATTGAAACGCCAACTACCAGCATCTCTGCTCATATCCGTGTATTTATTCGACGGAGAACAAATTTAATAACATAATTAGATTTCCTACCTCTCTGTTAACAGTGTTGAAATCATAAATTTCCTGTTTATCCTGAAACTAAACCATACAAACAACCTAGCGAAAGAAAAACATCAGCCACCTGTACCCAGTACTACCCAACTACACACATCATCCACGGAAGCAACAGAATCGGTTGGAACAGGAATAAACATCATCACGTTGGACAGTTGACCGAGAACACCGTGGAAATAACATCATCATACTCTTTCCGTCAGGATGTAATTCAACAGCATGGGAAAACATTGCTTGCTCATTTCTGACCCGGTCGGTACCTATGGCAAACTGCACCTCAGAGTCCGCCGGGGTACAACGGCGGCGATGATGCCACGCAGCGAAAAACATTATTATGTAGCGAGTAAACTTTCCCAACTATGCAAAGAGCGCTTTTCTCTCTCGGTCGGTCGTCGGTCTCGTCCAGCAAGCTCGTCTAAAACTACTCGTAAACAGGGTTAAATTTAATAATGTTATTATCCTGTTTGTTCCGAAACAAGCGCGCGCACGGATGAGTTTTTCATGGCGGAATAACGTTTTCGAACGAAACATCAACCCGGGAAGTTATGTACAGGATGAAGGAGGGCCGTGTCGTCGTTATCATCCGTTAGTTTGCATGCAGTTTGCAGCAGTCACCGGGCAGGAAGCGATTATTCGAATGGTTGACCGTAACCGTATATCGCTGGTCTGCCGAAAACGGGAACGCGTTTAAGGCCTATTAAATTGAGGGCCACCCAGGAGTGAAAAGGAATTCGTGATGCTTTTAAGGCTATAGGAATAACTTTAAAATGCTATACAAAAGTTATTTATGTTTCAAGTTGCATTGATTTTTTCAGCACGAGCCGTACATTTATGGAGGCTTGCCGAGTTGAATAAATATGAAGAGTGCTGAAAAAATCGAGTTTTGCAACGAGTTCCATACGCAACAAGGTGCAGAATGACGATTTTTACGAGGCTTGCCGAGTTGGATAATTACGACAAGTGCTGCAAAAATCGAGTTCTGCGTCGAGTTGCGTACCGTCGTTGGGGGTGAGAATGGGTCAAAAAAGGATACGCAAAGATTGTTTGTTAAATTACAAATGCAATTGAAGTCGGAATAACTTTTTATTTGGTATGTACACTCTTCTACAGTGTATCAAACAATTGTCCGTACAGCCATTTTTTGACCAAAATAATTTTTCATTCAAATGATCATAACTTTTATATACGTCAATGAAATACGCTGAAATTTTGATCAATCATAAACCATATATTGAAGCTCCATTGGTAAAATTTTGAGCGACATAGAATAAGTTTTCTGAAAGTTATACTGCCGTGAATCGCAAGTCAGTCCCATCTGCATTTTGGGCAAAAATGAGTTAATGACCGTTTTCAAGCTTTCTTCGGATGATCTTTCAGCTGCGTACAAAAAAAATATATAGTTTGTTCAGTAAAATTGAAAAACAACACCAAGTCAGATTGTCCCATAATGAAATGTAATCGCAAGTCAGTCCCATTACGAACTTGTGCGTCCTCCGGTACAAAACCTAACACTATTTTAGCCAGTTTTATATTTTTCACTGTTACGTATTCACGTTTGAAACAATATGTGAAAGTTTCATGATGATCGCAAAAGTTTTCAAGTCATGGCGATTTTTTAGAGTTTCGCATGGAAATCGAATTTGAAAACTTCAGAGGCCATTTTCTCAATGCCTACTTTTTACATATGGGACTGACTTGCGATTCACGGCAGTATAGAACTTTTAGTAAAACTTATAAGATTGTTTAACACATATTTAAAACATTATATCTCAATATGTACTCGATGAAACTTTTTTCCATTTTTTTTGTGATACAGCTTATACCTAAGGCTTTCATATGCAGCTTAGTTTGAGGTTTTATATTCACTACAAAAAATATGAAAAATCTGTATATGTTCAGCGTGTCATTTGGAAATTTATCATATTTTAATCAACAAAATTGCCAAGTGTTTTCAACGTTTTTAAACTCTCTTAATGTAATATTTTTATACAGGACCTACTAAACTACATGTGAAGAGTAGGTCCTATGTATTTTTCGTTCAGTTAATGCACTTTTATTTGTGGAAAACGTTTGGCAGATTATATGTGCAAAATAAGGTAAATTTTTAAACATCGTCAACTACATAAGCACATTTTTCATATTTTTTGTAGTGAATATAAAACCTCAACAGTAGCTGCATATGAAAACCTTAGGTATCAGTTGTGACATACAAAAAATTGAAAAAGTTTTATCGAGTACATACTGAGATATAATGTTTTAAAAATGTGTTCAAAAATCTTATAAGTTTTTCTAAAAGTTCTATAATTTTCAGAAAACTTATTCGATTTCGCTGAAAATTTTACGAATGGATCTTTAATATATGATTCATGATTGGTCAAAATTTCAGCATTTTTGATTGACGAATAAAAAAGTTATGAATATTTGAATGAAAAATTGTTTTGACCAAAAAATTGCTGTACGGACAATTGTTTGATACACTGTATGTGGTAATGATAGTTTAGCAAGAAAGTACCACATTATATGAATTGCTTACTAAACTACAAATGATTGAAAATTGACCCAATCTCACCCTTAGAGGGGGTGAGAATGGGTCAAAGTATTCGAAATCGCCTATCTGAGAATGTAAGTCAATTTTATTGATCATATTTAGTAAACGTACTTAAAATACAATGTAACCATGACGAGTAAATAGCTAGGTAATTTTAAAAAAATGATTAATCCACCTAAAATGGCTAATACAACCGAAAACATGACTGAAAGTTGGTAAAATAACGTTTGTTTGTTGTATCGCCTTTTTTAGATACCACAATCATCCTCATTTAAAGTTTCCTCATTTAAAGTTTCAACTTCCATGGGGGGTGATTACAATGAGGGAGGGGCGCATTGCAAGATTGATTAACATGATATTTTTAGTATATTGCATAAGAAATGTTTAACCAAACCCTCCGTTATAAACTCTTATGTACGTGATCATTGGCCCCTGTATTGCCAAAGCAAATTACTCCATCTCAAGATAGAGGGTCGTCCAAATATAAGACCCTGTCCCGCAATAACATTTCAACGGATTTTTTAATAAATTTTGTATGAGTCCTAATACAACGGTAGAATTATTCTTCTTTCTTTAGTATTTTTATGTATTTTATGAGTGATCTCTATATGGCACTCCCAGTTTCACAGTATTTCCTTAAAATTTCAAAAATAAGTGGAGAAGAAAACGCTATTAAGTATATTTTGTGAGCTTACGATATTGCAGTACACTAAAGATAAGCTGATGATTAGGGGAGCTGTCCAAACGCATGTGTTTATTGTTCTAAATGATTTTAGGCACTACACGTAGGAACACACTCGCTTGATACTTCTTCGACATATTTTCAAAAAAAAAGTGCTTTTTTGAAGATACGGTAAACATGGAACCACTCTTCAACGTCAAATGGGGACTGGATAACTAGTTGAATTTTTAGGTAAGGTTATGTGCACTCAATAACTTGCTTGACCCAATCTCACCCCCATTCTTAATATTTTGACATAGGGTTGAAAATATTGAATTTTTAAATAAAAAGAGCAATGACAGCCCGCTTTTTACATTGCATCAACTAGGTAATACCTACAGCTAACCACTAATAAGAAAATTTATGGTTAGGTACTTGTGTGAAACATTACGAATGAGACATTTTTTCAGAGTGATTTATTAGTAGTTTCATCATATAAGTTTAGCCACAAATTTAATAAAAAACGATTATTTCTAAACATCTTATTCTGCATCATGACGTGTAAAAACATCCCCTCTTTGAAATAATATAAAGTTTTCAATATAAATTAGCGATTGTTGATGAGCTATTTCAAATTTTATGTTTCTCCGTTTTAACCCAATCTCATCCCCCAGAGCCATTGTCACCCCCATCGACGGTACTACATTTTTTGCAAGTTCATAAATTACCGCTTGAGGATAGTTTAAAAAAAAAACTTTTTCATCAAATTGCACACTGATGATCATAGCCATATTTAACAAAATCTGATCATAGCAGTTTATAGTATAGTATAAAGTTTATACTATGCAGTTGTCACAATTTTTCAAAACTGCGTCCAGAAAATATCAAGAAGTTGATCAAAACTGAAAACAGTGCTGTAATGGTTCATTACGCAACGCAAATCAGTGCTGTAATGAACCATTACATCACTGTCAATTCGGTGTGGGAAAGTAGGCCTTTTTCTGTCAGATTTGCGTGAGGTAAAACAGCCTATTACGATGAGAAATTGCAAAAAAAAAAAAATATGCAATGATTTTTTCATTACACAACTCGTTTGAGTTGCATAATATTCATAATGCAACTATTTTCAGTTGCATAATGATCCAGTTCGAAAAAATTACCTATTATGATACCAATATGAGTTACACTACCCGTCATAAGTACGGACTCGCTTGAAAAAGTACTGGAACACTCAGTTGAATATTGCGTCACCTTGAAAATCACCTGAAATCAACTACATACACTCCCGTTCAAAAGTTTGGGGTCACCCCCTCAAAAACCTGTCATTTATTTAGGCCCATATCTCCGCCAATTTGCGTCCGATTTCAAAACCCTAGATTTCATTCAAAAGATAATAAGTCAAAGAAACTTTGAACATGATTTAAAAGAAACTTTTTCAAAAAATTTTGTATGTAAACTTAACCCAAAGTTGACAAATTTTCTAAAAAATGAATATAAACTTACGGCAGTGTCGCTGGAAGTTGGGTCGACCAAATTTTAAGATGAGAGCGGTAATATGACCCATTTTCTATTAGCTTTCAACTGCTTTTTACAGAACTTAGCTAAAAAATCTAGAAAAAAAGTTATTAGGTAAATTAATTCTTGACGTCATCGACCAAAAGTTTGGGGTCACTTTCGTAAAACATGGAAAAGTGATTTGGTGATATCTTCGTCATCTATAGTTCAATTTTAATTATTTTTGGCTCATTTCAAAGATAATTAACTAAATTTACGTTTGATGTCTTCAACTTAACGTGTTTAACGATTTTTGTATATAAAAATGTTATGTAAAGTTAGCACATTTTACCACGCTTCAAAAAATGAGGCAACTTTACGTTAAGTTTTAGTATGTAAATTTCAACAAATATGTGTGGTTCAATGTCTATGGAGTAAGTATCATTCATTTTGTTTCAAATAAGCCAAGAAGAATTAAAATTGAATGTAAGATGACAAAGATATCAACAAATCACTTTTCCATGTTTTACGATAGTGACCCCAAACTTTTGGCCAATACAGCATTTTGAGGGGTGACCCCAAACTTTTGGTCGATGACATCAAGGATTAATTTACTTAATAACTTTTTTTCTAGATTTTTTAGCTAAGTTCTGTAAAAAGCAGTTGAAAGCTAATAGAAAATGGGTCATATTACCGCTCTCATCTTAAAATTTGGTCGACCCAACTTCCAGCGACACTGCCGTAAGTTTATATTCATTTTTTAGAAAATTTGTCAACTTTGGGTTAAGTTTACATACAAATTTTTTTGAAAAAGTTTTTTTTAAATCATGTTCAAAGTTTCTTTGACTTATTATCTTTTGAATGAAACCTAGGGTTTTGAAATCGGACGCAAATTGGCGGAGATATGGCCCTAAAAAAATGACATGTTTTTGAGGGGGTGACCCCAAACTTTTGTACGGGAGTGTATGTGCTGCTATATCTCGAAATCCCGATAATATGCAAAGTTGCTGGGAAGGTCGTTGGCATCTTAAAAACAAGCAGCTTGATTCGTAATTCTGCCGTTAGGTGACGCTAGTGAGCATGAAAAATGAGCATTTTCAGCTAGCTTTATCTCGTGATCCTGATGAGATAGAAAGTTCAACTCTTCGGCAAAGTTTTTCGGGAGGTCATGAACATTATAATGACAAGCAGTTTGATTCGCAATTCTGCCGCTAGGTAACGCTAGTGAGCATGGAAAAATAAGCTAGTTCTATCTCGTGATCCTGATGAGATAGAAAGTTTAAGTCTTCAGCAAAGCTGTGCGGAGGTAATGGAAATCATAATGACAGGCAATTTGGTTCGCAATTTGGTGACGCTAGTGTGCATAGAAAAATGAGCATTTCTTACGAAATAGAACTCGTGATCCTGATGAGATAGAAAGTTCAAGTCTTGAGCAAAGTTGGTCGGAAAGTCATTGACATCATGATGACAAGCAGTTTGGCTCGCCATTCTGCCGCTAGTGAGCATAGGAAAATGAGCATTTTTAACTAGTTCAATCTCGTGATCCTGATGAGATAGAAAGTTTAAGTCTTCAGCAAAGTTGTTCGGAAAGTCGTGGACATCGTAATGACAAGCAGTTTGATTCGCAATTCTGCCGCTAGGTGACGCTAGTGAAAAAATGAGCGTTTCTTACGAGATAGAACTCGTGATCCTGATGAGATAGAAAGTTCAAGTCTTGGGTAAAGTTGTTCGGAAAGTCATGAAAATCATGATGACAAGCAGTTTAACTCGCAATTCTGCCGCTAGGTGACGCTATAGCAAAGGCGGATAACAAAATGATAACTAGTTCTGTTACCTGGTTATCATTCGTTTGATAATTGAGTTTGTTATCATTTAGGTTGAATTAAGAGCCAACATAACAAAAGTGATTACTCAGATTTACTTCTCGAATACCAAAATGATAAGAAGTTATGTTATCAATGTGTTCAAGTTGATAACTAATTGTGTTATATAATATTTTGCTCAACATTATATTTAGTTATCAACACGAAAAAATACAGCGGATTGATAACTGGTTTTGTTATCAATTAGTTATCATTCAGTGCTATTTTACCGACCAAAGTAGTAAAAATCTACTTTACCGACATCGCCACCTATTGAAAAAAGTTTCTGATAATTTACAACCAATGTTTTCAACTATTGCGCCCAGGCGGGTCTCGAACCCTGATCGAGTGATTGTCGGTCGCAGCCGATAGCCCCTATACCAACGGGACTCATTAAGAGTGAGAGGAATAAAAGGCTACGCTTTCGTACTACAGTCGCATTGAAGGGGGAAATCGGAATCTATTTTTAGAATCAAGCTTCATCAGACTCTTAGTTTTGGGAAAGCTTTGAAATGTGTGTTTGGAAACAGATAACATATTTTGTTATCATTTAGTATTTTTAAGTTATCGCTATAGACCAAAATTATCGATAACTAAATTTGTTATCATCTGGTTGTCATCAATTGAAAAAGATGATAACAAAAATAACAAAATGATAAGATCGATAACACAGTTTATTATCAACATGATATCACTTTGTTATCTGCCTTTGTTCGGGTAGTGAGCATAGGAAAATGAGCATTTTTAACTAGTTCTATCTCGTGATCCTGGTGAGACAGAAAGTTCAAGTCTTGGGCAAAGTTTTTCGGAAGGTCATGGACATCATAATGGCAAGCAGTTCATCCACTTCATATTCAATAAGTTTAGGTCTGATTCACCTAATGTTCATGTGATTCAGGTGTATGTCATTTTAATTCGAGTGATTCGGGTCTGATTCACTAGGTATTCAAGAGGTTTAGGTCTGATCCACTTCATGTTCAAGTCACTCAGGGCCCATTCACATCATAATCAATTGATTTAGGTCTGAGTCATTTAAATTTAAGTGGTTCAGGTCTGATTCATTTGATATTGAAGTGATTCAGGACTGATTTATTTCATTTTCAAATGATTCAGGTCTGAGTCATTTTAATCCAAGTGATTTTATGCCACAAAAGCTCAGCTTATTGGACGCAGTGGATTAATTTCCCCAACAGGGGAGGAAAATCCAAGTGATTCCGGTCTGATTCACTTGATATTCATGATATTCAAGTGAGTCACGTCTGATTCACTTAATAACGAAATGATTTTCGCAAGGTTTAACATAAGTTTAAAATCCAACATACATTTCCTCCCTTGAAAATATCTTCAGAGAATCCAAAAGGGAGATTCTTTAAGACATTCTAAGCAAATTACTTCAGCCTATGCATTACAAATTCCTTAAAGGATTCTCCATCAGGGAAAATCCATTAAAAATTCTTAAGGATCTCAGTAATTAATTAAGTTCTAGTTTTAAAGTTAAACTCTTCAATCCAATTCCATTTTCTTCGAAATTTCTTAGTATGTGGTCACTCAGTCTCTGTTGTGAATATCACTACAATTAACTACAGCTTTTTTCCGCATAGATAATCTGTGTATGCATATCTGCCGATCGAAATAGTTATGACTACTAAATGAAGTGTAGTTGTTTTGTTAGAGTAAATAAAATGTTTAGTTCAACCGCGAAACGAAGTGGTTTGATATCCTTTTGGATTTCCTGAACGCTTTGTGTTCAAGTATTTATCGAAAAGTTTCTTTACAACTTTTATCGAAAATTACACCAACGACTCATTATGGAAAAGCTTTTTTCTATCCTTTTCAAAATTCATTCATAAATTCCTCCAAGGCAATATTCCTGCAAGAATTTGCGGTGGCTATTCCTACCGAAACATTCATCACTTAAGCGCCACTATACTACTGAACAATTTTGCAGAAGGAATATCATCATATATGTATATAAAATCCCAGCGTTGTCTGTCTGTCTGTCCGTAACGCTTCGAAATGTTTCACCATAGTTGTATCACTTCAGAAATAATAAGAAGAAGTTTTTGGAATGATCTGGAACATCAATATTCTGAAAATTCCAAGAACTTTCTGGAAGTTATTGTAAGCTCCAGAAGAAAAGAAGAATAAGGTTCTGGAATGTTCCGGAGTATTGAATTTCTTTAATATTCGAGACCTTCTAGAAGTTTCTGGTCGCGCCAGAAAGAAGATGCAATCACAGAGAACAGACGTCCAGGCTAGAACAAAATTCATTCGGAAAGTTGTGTAAGGATTTGAGTCTTCACTTGAGTGAGGTTGCAAACCAATACACGATTACAACACGAACGCCGCCAAACACCATATTGCCACAGTCAGTGGTGAATTGAAACATTTCAAGTGGTGAATGAAATTAGTATGGGAAATTAACCGATTGCAGCGCCACGCTATTGCCACTTGTGTTGCCGATGAAATGTTCCTTACAAAAAAAAATAAGATTGGACTTGGATGTCTGTTCTCTGTGATGCAATATTATGGAGCATCTTCTTCTTCCTTTTGGCATAACGTCCCAATTTGAACAAAACATGCTTCTCAGCTACTGCTAAATACCTGCGAGTTTACTACTCGGTTGTATGCGCTCCGAACATTCATTCACGGTGGCTGAAATGAAACGAAAAATTCGCAGTGCCTGAGAAGCTTCTAGAAATTTCTTACTATTTCAGGGATTAGAACCCTGTGACAGTCAAAGGTGTGTACTTGGAAGTATATTTTCTGGCGTTTTTCGTTTCTGAATACATGATAGTATATCTTGTGGCGCTTCTGATGAGTCCATTGCTGAGTGAAATGTTTCGCATATTTACAATGGCTTTTGATGAAACTTCAGAAAATTGTTATTCCAGAATGCTCAAGGAGCTCCTTAAGGGATTAACATTTTCTAAATCTAAATTAAGGAGATCAAAAACGGCTTATGAATCCAGGTGTTGTTTATCTGTCCTCCCGTCACGCTTAGAAAGGTTTGACTGAAATTGTTCACGTATATTTCGGTGGGGCCAGCATCATACGATCTGAGTGTTCGAGATTGAAATCGAATAGAAGTTGAAGAATTGAATTCGAAGAAACTCTTTTTCTACAAGAACGTCAATGTAATTCGAGAGATTTCTGTTAGAAATATGAAGACATTTTTTCTAACTTTCCTGGGCAAAGAGGAAAAAGCAGAAGAGAAGAACAATATTCTAGAACATTGCGTATGCCCCGGAGAGATGAAAATACAAATGTTCAAGAGTTTTCCAAACATAATGAAAGTTCTCGGCTTGGAATATAAAAAAACTTCACCAAGAAGAAAAAGAAGTTTCTGGAACATCCTACAATATTCTTTGAAGGAGTCAATATGTTTTTTTTTTTTCATTCTTTCGACATATTTCATATTTCAAAGGACATATTTCGAAGGAAGGAAGAGGCGTATTTCAAAACTTTCCAGATTAAATTAAATGTTCGCCAACTTTTTGTTCCGAATCAAAAGAAATTTCTAAAACTTTTCTGGACGAAGAAGCTGGAGAAGAGGAACTAGAAGAAGATAAAGATACGCATGTTTTTGGAATATTCTTGAATATTCTCTGATACCGGATACAGGAAATACTAAAAATATTCCTGAATTTTCGATAAATAATGAAACATTTATTCGAATTCTAACGCAACTAGTGCTTAGTTCCACACTTTCCTCTATTTGAAAGTCATTAGCTATCTGTTCAACTTAGTTAATAACACGAAGATATAATTGCTATCAACTGTATTAAGAACAGTTTCGTGTGACGTCCATTCGCGTAGGTACAGCGATGTGGGCTCGACGTAGTAACGTACATGGTGACGTCATAACTGGGTATAGTGACGTCATACCTTCCCTCTCCGGTATGTTGGATCAGCGAGTCTATTTATAGAGGAGCTACCAATATGAATAACCATTTCAGCATATATCGCTCCTCACTTCAAGTGCTGCGATGGCCTCACTGGTAAAAACGATGAGCTCCTGTTCTAGGTTCCCGACTAGATGGACATTACAAAACTTTAACAAGCTGTGTTAATTTGTTACAAGAATTTTTTATAACAAGGGTTGTTACCGTTAGTCGTTAAAATAACAGAAATTCTAACAAAGTTGCCATATGAAAAGAACAAAAATGTAATAACTTTTGTTATGATCATAAAAAAAATATTGCAAAACTTGTTCCATAAAATATGGTAGAATTTAACAAAATTATAACAAATTGTGTTATAATTCCTCGGCAACCTTTTTGGGTAAAAACTAAATTTTTATACACATTTTTGGGTAAATATTTTTAAGTGTGTTATTCTATTTTTAGAAAAAGTAGGTGACACAAAAAAAGTTTCCAGTACGTTATAAAAATGTCGGATCCAAACGGGATTTGAACCAAGACACCTACCATCGGTAGCAATCTGACGCCTCTGCCAATCGACCATCACCAACACTTGAAGAGGACGGTGATAGAAGCTTTACTGGTTCTACGTATTGTCAGTTTCCTCATTCAAATCAGACGCACACGAGCGGGGCAGTATGACGTCACATTGAACTCGTTGACGTATAATAGACTTGATTTGTCGTTAATGGTTTTGTTTTAATCTATCACAATTATATCATATGCAGATATGCTAACAGCTGTAGATATAATTTAGTTATATTCCACATTTTTTTCTAATTTTAAGCAATGAAATGGAATGTATAAAATTCAACTTCAAAGTATTGGAAAGCATAGAAAACGTAGTTCCATGTAACGGAAACATTGTTCGTCTGGTCGCAAACTGCAGCACATGCAATATCCGTCGTTTAAGAAGACTTTGGGTACTATCGACAGGTTTGTTCTCTTCGTCTTGAGGGTTTATCAGCTAAATTGCCTGAAACATCCCGCCCAAGTAACACACATGTTATATAAAAGTTACGACAGCGCAAGTTTTGGTTGTACAGAAGTTTATTTTACGTTATTTCAACACAATGTCAGAATTACGTAAAATAAACTTCTATACAACCAAAACTTTCGCTGTCGTAACTCAATTATAACATGTGTGTTGCTTGGGCGGTTAAATGAAACAAAAACTGTATGTATATGTACTATTCTACGTTGTTTGACGAAACTGAATAAATAAATAAATAAATAACCAGTGAGAGATTTTCCATATCGATTTTGATCCCGACTAGATGGACATTACAAAATTATAACAAGCTGTGTTATTTTGTTACAATAAATTTTTGTAACAAGAATTGTTATAAAACATGCACCGTTAGTAGTTAAAATAACAGAAATTCTAACAAAGTTGCCATATGAAAAGAACAAAAATGTAATAACTTTTGTTATGATCATAACAAAAATATTACAAAACAAGTTCCATGAAATATGGTAGAATTTAACAAAATTATAACAAATTGTGTTATAATTCCTTGGCAACCTTTTAGGGTAAAAACTAATTTTTATACTCAGTTTTTGGGTAAATATTTTTAAGTGTGTTATTCTATTTTTAGAAAAAGTAGGTGACATATAAAAAAAGTTTCCAGTACGTTATAAAACTTTCGGATCCGAACAGGATTTGAACCAAGACACCTACCATCGGTAGCAATCTGACACCTCTGCCAATGAGGCCATCACTACACTTGAAGAGGGCGGTGATAGAAGCTGTACTGGTTCTACGTATTGCCAGTTTCCTCATTCAAATGCTTGTTTGTCAGACGCACACGAGCGGGGTAGTATGACGTCACATTGAACTCGTTGACGTATAATAGACTTGATTTATCGTGAGTGATTTTGTTTTAATCTATCACAATTATATCATATGCAGATATGATAACAGCTGTAGATATAATTTAGTTATATTCCGCTTTTTTTTAATTTAAATTTAAAGAGGGCGGTGATAGAAGCTGTACTGGTTCTACGTATTGCCAGTTTCCTCATTCAAATGCTTGTTTGTCAGACGCACACGAGCGGGGTAGTATGACGTCACATTGAACTCGTTGACGTATAATAGACTTGATTTATCGTGAGTGATTTTGTTTTAATCTATCACAATTATATCATATGCAGATATGATAACAGCTGTAGATATAATTTAGTTATATTCCGCTTTTTTTTTTAATTTTATGCAATGAAATGGAATCTATAACATAAGGGGTCATCCATTAAGTTTATCGTCACGTTTGAAGGAGGTAGGGAGGGTTGAAAATTTCCAATTTTAGCGTGACGTACTTAATAGATGCTCCCTAAGGTCGAAACAAAATAGTAGAATAAACAAATTCCACATTATAATGATTTAGTTCCAATTTTGCTTTCTCCATGTTCAATAACATTCACTACTTGGTATACTGTTTGGCGAAAATAGAACAGCAGTACTGTTTTGGTATTTATTGTAATTGATCTAATATTTTCGCGTGAAAACATACGTCATTTGTGTAAAATCCAACTCAAAAATATTGGAAGGCATACAAAACGTAGTTCCATGTAATGTAAACATTGTTCGTTCGTTTAAGAAGACTTTTGGGTATTATCGTCAGGTTTGTTCTCTTCGTCTTGAGGGTTTTATCGGCCAAATTTCCTGAAATATCCCGGTCAACCAGTGAGAGATTTTCGATATCGATTTGTATTGAATCGATGGCGATCGCTATCGTCAGATAAAGCACTATGAAGGAAATCCAAGTCTGGTTGATACGGATGCTCACGTAGATATGACGCTTGTTTAAAAAAATAAACAAACTGAGAATTTACTTTTTCCAAAGTTGTATTTCTTTGTTCTTACTTAGAGTTTATCGATTAAAACAACCAATTATCATCATTTCACGTTAGAAACTTCATTTGTTTCTACAAAATGAAGTTCACAATCTTCAAATAACTTTCGAACTGTTCGTCCAATCAAGTGAGTGATTGTTTTTGGGATATGCAAATGTGTTGGAAATAACATAATGTTGTTGATAGAGTATCGAGCATCGAAGACTCATGAAGTTAAATTCCGAATATATCGAAAACGGTTACTTTCAGAACGGTTATTACAGTAGACGTTCGGTCAGTGCAAGTGGTTTATCTGCAAGTCCGGTAAGTGCAACAAATTTACAGTTATCGCACCGCCAAATGTTAAAATGGTACGCCATGTTTGCCCAAATGAACAGACGGCTGAAGTTCACGTTCATTTAACGTCAGTTTATGCTTTGTTGATACTGTCAGGCGTTCCAGTTATCGGATTTTTGTTCGCTAAGTGAAACGTTAACATGTTGCAGTTATCGAACGTCTATTGTATCTTTGACATCCTACAAAAATTTGAAAACGTTCTGATAAAAAGTTTTAAACCGTTTTTCACGTTGTTTACCCGACTATCTATCGCGTAAGAATACAGAGAAGGAAGAAAAGCTAATGGTCTGACGAAGGGGAAGTTTGTCAATGTTTACTTGTTTTGGTTAACACCAGACAAGACATTACAATTGTGCCACAAAACTAACCCAACATCATCTAGATTCTAGAAAATACTGTGCTGTTGCGTCAACAGGTTCTTCGCCACAGCTTCCAGCAGAAAGACTGTTCTTTAAAACGCTACAAAACACTGCAACGAAAGCAGCTGTTTTGTTGGTGAGCATTCTTATTCGATAGGCACATCATCCGAGAACTATTCCGGTTTTGGATAAGAGTCAAATAAGAGTGCAATAAAAGAAACTAAAAAATTAAAAATAATAGCAGTGAAATATATTCCAGCTTACAGTTTGTATTGATAATAATGTTTACATCTGAAAAGCCATGGTGATATCCCAACAGTTTTTTTTATTACACCTACCATCGGTAATGATATCACATAACGATAGTAGCTTCAAAGCACTGCTGGTTTGGGAAGAATTTGGCAGATTATAACTAAATGATAACTCTGATGCATTTTTTTAAAACAAATATGATGCCAACCCCAAATTACGCGTCGCTCATACAAACAAGCGTAACGGAAGGGGAGGGGTTGTTAAAACCAGTGTTGAGAATACTCACTTGCAAGAGTGATACTCACTTGCGTCTATCTCAGTCCAGAAGCATGCTATCAAAAAATGATGTTTGAAGGGCTTTTAGATTGTTGTTTAATCTAAAAGTTTGCCGAATAAAGTAAAGGTCGCAAACGCATACCAAAGTTGTGAGAGTGCTGTGAGTGCGAGGTGAGTAAAATTCGTGTAATTTATACTCACCTTGTGCTCACAGCTCTCTCACAACTTTGGTATGCGTTTGCGACATTTACTTTATTCGACAAACTTTTAGATTAAACAACAATCTAAAAGCCCTTCAAACATCATTTTTCGATAGCATGCTTCTGGACTGAGATAGAAGCAAGTGAGTATAATTTTTCACTAGTGAGTATTCCCAACACTGCTTAAAACATGACGATTTTAGCATTGTGTTCTAAATGAATGCTATAAGTTTTGTTTTATGGCTTTTGACTCGAGTGGTCAATATTACAGAAATGATCAAATTATTTTGGGCCAATACAAAAAACTTAACACATTTTGAAATTATTTTGTTACAAAAAATGTGTTACGAAATTTTGTTATAGGCAATTATTTTAATAAGCATAATGTAACAAATGCTGTTATCTGTTTGAATAAATAATACAAGTTTTGTTATAGTTTTCTGCTATTCTGCTATTCTGCTATTATAAGTTTTGTTATAGTTTTGTTTTAAAAATAATAACAAATCTTGTTACAATTTTGTTAGGGCTATTCACATATACGAATCCATAAAACAAAAATATATCAAATTGTGTTATTTCTAACAAAGGTTGTAATAATTTTGTTATAATCTTGTTAGGAGCTTCTGGTCGGGATTTGTATTAAATCGATGGCGATCCCTATCGTCATGTAAAGCACTATAAAGAAAATCCGAATCTGGTTGATACGGATGCTCACGCAGATATGACGCTTGTTTAAAACAATAAACAAACTGAGAATTTACTTTTTCCAAAGTTGTATTTCTTTGTTCTTACTTAGAGTTTATCGATAAAAACAACCCATTATCATCATTTCAAATTAAAAACTTCATTTGTTTCTACAAAATGAAGTTCACAATCTTCCTATAACTTTCAAACTGTTCGTCCAATCAAGTGAGTGATTGTTTTTGGGATATACAAATGTGTTGGATATATCATAATGTTGTTGATGAAGCATCGAATAACTTATAAAAATAGCGCATTTTCTTACATATTGAGAGACTCATGAAGTTAAATTCCGAATATCCCGGGAACGGTTACTTTCAGAAATGTTATTACAGTAGACGTTCGGTCAGTGCAAGCGGGTTAACTGCAATGCTTTATAACTGCAAGTCCGGTAAGTGCAACAAATTTACAGTTATCGCACCGCCAAATGTCAAAATGGTGCGCCATGTTTGCCCAAATGAACAGACGGATGAAGTTCATGTTCATTTAACGTCAACTGATGGTTTGTCAATCGCGTAAGAATACAAAACAAAGGCTACCAGAGAAGAAAGAAAAGCTAATGATCTGACGAAGAGGACATTTGTCAGGGTGATCTCCCAACAGTTTTTTTATTACACTTCCAGCTGTAAAGATATCGCATATCGATAGCAGCTTCAAATCACTGCCGGTTTGGGAAGAATAAGGCAGATTATAACTAAATGATAACAAGTTGTTCTGTTGCATTTTTTAACAAATATGACGCCGTCCCCAAATACGCGTTGCTCAAGGGAGAGGGGAAAGGACAACCGAGCGTTACGGTCCATACAAAAATTCTAGGACTTTCATACAAAAAAGCGTAATGGAAGAGGAGGGGGGTTTCAACATGACGATTTTGGAATTGCGTTCTGAATCAAAGCTATAAGTTTTGTTTTATGGCTTTTGGCTCGAGTGGTCAATCTTACAAAAATGATCACAAAAAAAAACACCAAATTTTGAAATTATTATGTTGAAAAAAATGTAGTAAATATTACAATAAATTACAATAAATAAATGTGTTACGAAATTTTGTTATAGGCAATGTGTTACGAAATTTTGTTATAGGCAATTATTTTAATATGCATTTGTTACATGCTGCTATACATATATCTGTTTGAATAAATAATACAAGTTTTGTTATAGTATTGTTTTTAAAATAATAACAAATTTTGTTACAATTTTGTTATGGTTATTCACATATACGAATCCCTATAACAAAATTATATCAAATTGTGTTATTTCTAACAACGGTTGAAATAATTTTGTTATAATCTTGTAAGAAGCTTCTGGTCGGGTTCTAGCCGTCCTAGGTTCGAATCCCTGAGTTTTATGTATACAATGTGGAGAAGTTTTTTGATACCAGTAACTTTTTACTAAAAATAAAATGTCACTCTAAAACTTGATTACCCAAAAATGAGTTAATTTTTATTCTACTTAATTTTTACCCAAAATATTTATAACTGCTTTATAGCAACATGTGATGTAATTTGATTTTCCTTTGTTTGATTCTTATATCTCATTTTGTTATAAGCTTGTTATAATTGTATCAAGACCTGTTATAATTATGTTATGGCTAGAGCAATTTTAGTTATAATTTTTGTTATTTTAACACTTAACCGGCGAATTTTATAACTCATTCTGTTATGAAAAATCTTTGAAATAAATAACTTAATCGATTATAATTTTGTTATGCCTTTCTGATCGGATATACTACCAGCACAGGGAAAAGACATCCAAGATCATTTTCAAAACTGTGTAAGAAATTAAACTGTCATATGTTCTGTGAACTTGCTGATTGAACTCCTGCATGTTTTTTTTTTCTTCTGAGTTTTTAGAGTGTTGTTGTATGTCTTTGTAGGTGGAAACTTCAAAGTAATTTCTTGCAATTAACCCAAAAGAGCTCCGGGAAAAAGCTAGAAATATTCCTTAACCGATTTTTGTATTATATTCAAAATAGTTTTGTTAAAATAAATTAATAGAAATCTGTGAATTGGGGGGGGGGGGGGTTGGTGCAATTCTGCTAATAAAACAAAGAAATGAGCCATTCGTCGGATCTCTAATTGGTAATAATTGAATAGTTTTTTTACGAGCATCCTATCGTTTTGGCGTATTCGAGAGAATTATTCGAGGATCAATTTTATTCAAGAGAGATTGATCGATTAGAATTAAGGAGACAAGGGGCAACCTCTAGGATTTTTTCTTTGTATGTGTAACATGTTCCATAGTAAACCCTATGCAAACTTTGAACCTCTTGTGCTAAATTATAGTTTTACTGATTGCTCTGAAATTTTGCACAGTTTATATGGGACCTAAATGCAATCCAAAAAGTCGACTGGAGCAAGGATTCGCTTTTGGTCCCTACTAATGGACCACTCGTGAAGAATCTGCAAGCATTCAGAATTCTTCGCCGATGGTGTGTTGCGGACAAGGATAAACCACGAGCTTGCTGCACTATACGGCGAACCCAGCTTCCAGAAGATGGTCAAAGAAGGCAGGATACGGTCGGTACCTAGGGCATGTTTCAAGAATGATGGTCAAAAACACAGTAAAGTTGGTGTATGGTACTGATCCGGTTGGCACAAGTACGCACGGCGCGATGATATTGAGCTAAACCAATGAATAAATTGATAAGGCTTATGATTGTTTTGGATATCCAGCTAACCAAATTTTTGTGCCAGGTGATGTTTGGTTTTTCAATATGATCTGTTAGTGTATTTTCGATATCTATAAACACCAGAAACCCGTCTATAAAAAGTTTGGTTGGTTCGAAGGATTATTAAAGTCTTTTTTTTTTCAAGCTTCTGTTTCCGGCAAATACCAAAAATTTAAGCTCCTCCAAAAAGTCCGCTAGGAATCGACGAAAAGATTCTTCCTTTCAATAACATCAGCTCTTTATTGCGCCCCGTTTCTACTCACGTTCAGTCAACCAGTCAGACAAACCAGTCAATTGGAAGATGCCATAAGCGCCCGCAGCACGGGGTTAGTTTACCTCGCGTGGCTTAACTTTTTCTTTGTCGTCGATTTTTTTCACCTTCTGAGAGATCCAAGCTAGCGGCTGACTTGCCGATACCCGGACGAAACATCAACTCCCACAAAGGTCACATTTCCCCTTGGCGAGGTGGAACTGGGACGGTTGGGTGCCGCAGATGAGATGAGACCCCATCAAGGATCCACCACCACCGCACCATTTCGCCGAAAATGAAAAAGAAACAACTTTTGTGATGGCAGCTCGGCAGCGGGATGGGCGAAATTGTTGAGCTGTAAGCTGTTTAGAATCGTCCGCTCGTTTATTTTGCTCAGGGGACTTTTTTCTTCGTTTTTTCTTGACTCGCTCGAGGGGACATGTTTTTCTCTTGTAGTTGGGAAAGGTATAGAATCGATTCCGTTTTGTTGATGGCAAGAAACTGGAACAAGCTGGAAAAGCGATTTTCTGCCGCTGCCGGCGTAATGTTTGAGTTTTGTCAAGTGGTTCCAAAGTTGTTGTGACCCAACCAGATGCTGACCGAAGCGCTTGTGTAGTTGGACTGAAACTTGGAAAAGATCTCGAGGAGGATGCTTCTCTGGAATGTAATGATGCAGGTTAAAAGTAACACAGGTTTATAAAGTTGGGTTATACTCTCAAAACTCAAGGAAAAAGTCATTTTCAAGAAGTAATTCATTGAGAAATTTTAATTGAAATCTCTGGAAAAGCACCAGAAGAAAAATCCAAAATGTACCCCTGGGAAGTTCTAGTAACTTCTAAAAAGAATTCATGCACGAACTCCAGGAGGAATACTTGAAAGAATACTACTGGTTAAACTCGAGGATCCAGGAGGAAACTGTTAAAGACGCTTACACGAATCATTGGAGCAGCCCTACCGGAAATCTCTATATAATCCTTGAATGACATCATGATAAACTTTGCCCGTTAAATATTTTCAAAGAAATTGGGAATCAAACTTTTTGCCTTTCTCGTACACCAAAGTGTACTGAAAGGCTATATGTTCACTCAAAAAACGAATTTTCGATAGAAGGCTCGGAGGGTCAAGTCACATATACCAATCAACTCAGTTCGACGAATTGAGATGATGTCTGTATGTGTGTATGTGTGTATGTGTGTATGTGTGTATGTATGTCTGTGTACAAAAAAGGTCACTCACTTTTAAGGCACTTCCCATTGGCCGATTTTTCGGATTATAGCTCGAATCGAACCGGAATTTTACCGCATTGTTTGCTATTGAAAATGGTTCGGTTTGGTCAAGGCGTTCCGGAGTTAGGGCCAATTTAGTGATCCGGACCACCATTTTTCACCCGAGCGAACAGGTGTAATTTGGTTAATCAGTAGGCCGTCCCTTATTTTGCAAAATTTAGAAATGTTATAAGTTCGTTAGTGGAAAATGATCGTTTTAGCTAAAAAATGATCGTGTCAAAATTTGAAGTCCGTATCTCAAGGCTAAGTGGTCCCTCAAGGGGTCTAAAGTTGTCAAAAATTGTATGGGACCAAAAAAACATGAAATTTTTTTCGACAAAAAAAATACGCTATTCCACTGAAACCGGTGTTTTTGAGACCCTAAAGGGCCAAAAATGTGCTTAGATTTGCGATATCTCTACTCGTTTCCAAGATATTGACAAAAAACAACTGAAAAATCAGCATTTTTGACCATTTTTTTAGATTCCGAAGGAAACTTACCTTATTTTGTTCAATAACTCCAAAACGAGTAGAGATATCGCAAATCTAAGCACATTTTTGGCCCTTTAGGGTCTTAAAATCACCGGTTTTAGTAGAATAGCGTATTTTTTTTGTCGAAAAAAAAATCATGTTTTTTTGGTCCCATACCATTTTTGACAACTTTAGGCCTCTTGAGGGACCACTTAGCCTTGAGATACGGACTTCAAATTTTGACACGATCATTTTTTAGCTAAAACGATCATTTTCCACTAACGAACTCATAACATTTCTAAATTTTGCAAAATAAGGGACGGCCTATTAATCAGCCACTTGGTGGGTGACAACCGCGACGACGCGACGGCCGCCACAGCACACCACGAGAACGAGAGTAAGAGAGAATGTGAGAGAGAACGACGACGACGAAAGAGCGGCACTAACGTGCTACAGCCTACAGAGGCAGAGGCGGTTCGGTGGTTCATCAATTATGGTTGCGTGATACCCTGGGCGGCGGTCGTCAAAACTGTTCTCGAACACGCGTAGGTATGCGAGTAATTGGGTATTTATTTACGCGCTTTATTAGATTCTCATCTGACTACTGTGGAAACGGGTAGCTTCAGATTCCGCCAGAACGCAACCGTAAGATCTACGCAAACTGATTTAGAGAATCACAAAAAGGCTAACCTTATGAAGCAGCAAAAGACATAATCATTGAATGAAATTTTCATACAGTTCCCATGCAGTTCATAATGGTTTTCAAAATATTACCTCATAATCCTGGTCTAAGCTTTTTTATTAATAACGAGCTCGACATTCATAATGAACTACATGAGCAGTTCCTCCACGTCGGAAGTTTAGCCACATGCCTGCAACAGCTTGTATAAATCAGTTCGGAAAACCTAATACCTAGATACCTAATCCGTATGCACCTAGGTGCGTTTTTACGTGTCAAACTATCCCAAACCCCCCTCCCTCACCAAACGTTACGTTTTGCCTTTCTCGTACACTAAGTGTACTGGAAAGGCTATATGTTCACTCCAAAAATGACTTTTTAGTAGAAGGCCCGGAGGGTCGAGTCACATATACCAATCAACTCAGCTCGACGAATTGAGGTGATGTCTGTGTGTGTGTATGTATGTGTGTGTGTATGTGTGTGTACAAAAAAACTCACATCACTTTTTGGCAGTAAACCTCAACCGATTTTAATGACCAATGGTTCATTCGACGCGGAATCTGGTCCCATTGTTTCCTATTGAAAATGGTTCGGATCGGTCCAGCCGTTCCGGAGTTATGGCCATTTAGGTGTTCCGGATCGGTACCCCAGGAAGGGGCTAGATATGAAAACGCTACAAACCCATTCATGCGACACATCAAACCACAGCACTTTCGAAAACATGATGAACGGTAAACAGGAAAATAGTCTCGGGCCATATCTGAACCGGTAGTGTTCCGGAACCGGTTCCGAGTGACCCGCCGGAAGTGGCCAAGTATGAAAGTGAACCAAACCCTTCATGCGACACATCAAACAGCGGATTTTTCGATAACCTGATAAACAGTAGGCAGGAAAACATTCTCAGACCATATCTGAACCGGTAGTATTCCGGAACCGGATCTGGGTGTTCCGCCGGAAGTGGCTAAATATGAAAGTGAACCAAACCCATGCATGCGATACATCAAACAGCGGCTTTTTCGATAGCCTGATGAACAGTAGGCAGGAAAATATTCTCGGTCCATATCTGAACCGGTAGTGTTCCGGAACCGGTTCCGGGTGATCCGCCGGATGTGGCCAAATATGAATGTGAACCAAAGCCATGCATGCGACACATCAAACAGCGGGTTTTTTGATAACCTGATAAACAGTAGGCAGGAAAACATTCTCAGACCATATCTGAACCGGTAGTATTCCGGAACCGGTTCTGGGTGTTCCGCCGGAACTGGCTAAATATGAAAGTGAACCAAACCCATGCATGCGATACAACAAACAGCGGCTTTTTCGATAGCCTGATGAACAATGGGCAGGGAAACATTCTCAGACCATATCGGAACCGGTAGTGTTACTGAACCGGTTCCAGATGTCACGCCGGAAATAGCCAAGTATAAAAGTTAACCAACCCCTTACATGCGACGCATCAAATCGCAAGCTCTTCAGACAACCTGATAAATGATTAATAAAAGAGAATAGTTTCAGATCATATTTGGATCAACCGATAGAGTTCCGGAACCGGTTCCGGGTGTCCCGCTGGAAATGGTCAAATATAGTAGATATCAAAACCCATGCCTGTGGCACATTAAACAGCGACTTTTTAAATAACGTGATGAACGATTTGTCAGAAAATAGGCTCAGACCACAACGAAGATCTTTATAAAGGCTACCGATAGTGTTCCAGGACCGATCTAGGGTGTCCAGCCGGAAGTGGCCAAATGCCAAAAAGAACCAAACCTATGCATGCGACATATCGAACCGCGGTCTTTTTTTAAACCATGAGGAACGATTAGCAAGAAAATAGGCTCAGACCACATATCGATAGCCTCGATAGTGATGCAAAACCAGCATTGGGTGCTTCCTAGGATGCTTCCCAGGAACTTCAAAAATGAACAAAGTCAATGCAAGCGATAAATATGTGTAAGAAAACAAAATCTTGACTGAACTAAGGCCACATACATACAGACGTCTTACTCTACTCACTCTCCATCGTCCTTGTTTTCAACGGTTGAAACAAATATTAATCGTTGTTTCTCGTTTGACGTCTACTCACTACCAACATCAAGCCGCAGTGAAACGCAAACTGGGGCCTGTAGCATAATGAAAATTTTACTAATAATATTAGTCTTGTAGCTTGTAGTTTGTGATTTCCTGTTGCATAAACATCCTACAAGTACAAGTTACAAGTCTAATACTACAAGTCGGTTGGACTAATATTATTAGTAGAATTTACCAGTGTCTGTTGCATAAACAAACTACAAGTATAAAATACTAGATATGACTTGTACTTTTGATTACAAGTCTCAAAGGTCTTGTAAACAATTTTACAAGTTAATTTAAATTATTGCAGAAGTCATATTTCGTTTGAAATATATTGATTTACCATTTTGAAACTCATTAAGAGATAATTGCGTTGATGTACACGTCATTTTGTATACAAAATATCATTTCTGCTAAGTTTCTCAAGTTCTCCAAAGTATCTACAATACCCATCTTTGATTTATGTATTATCACAGACAATGTTATGGTTACTGCGTCACTGCATCAAATCGAAAGTGCAACTTGAAGCACACGTGAAGTTGCATATGCGAAATACATTTGAATCAATTGTTTTTATTGTGCATAATTGAGCTAATTAAAAGCTACAATATGCACTGATCCGAATCGAGTGGATACATATAAAAGTAGGTAAAAGCCTAGGGGCAAGACACTGCAAACGAGAGTAACTCTGAGAAATTGTGAATAACTCTTTGTACCTGTGATCGACGAATTTTGTTGAAAAACATCCCTAAAACTGCAAGCAAAGCGAGATATCGGGCAATATTGTTTTGATTTTGTGATAAGTCAGGCAACACCCATATAAAAACGGGAGCAATCCGGAGGAATTCTGAACAACTCTGTGACGGAAAATGTACCCTCCAGCTCTTGCCTCAAGGTAAAAGCTCAATTATCGCATTCTAGGTTACTTCGGATTTAAACAAGAGTATGATACCTGTTGCTAAATCTTTATCCATTGTTTTTCAATTGAATCTTTATGACATTTTATTAAAAATCTCGATACTTTGTTCAGCATATTCGCTAATGCTGTTCCATGTTTTGTGTATGTATATTTGTCATTTATATGTTTATTGTTTTTGTAATGCGTCGTTTATTTGTCTATGAAAATGCCATAATAAAACAACTTGTAATAATCAATAATAGTAAAATTAAAAAAAAAAAATGTGTTACTTTATTTTGGTAATTGAAATACCATACCTAATAAAAAATATTTCGTTAGAGCGGCCGAAAATGATCCAAATAGCACATGCTTTTCTTCATGTATCGTATACTGCCTATGATCGCATAACTGTCCCATATGAATAGGAAACCCAGCAAATATGGGACTGATATGCGATCATAGGCAATTTAGAGATTGCAAAACTTCCGAATCTATGAAATTATTTTTAACGAACATTCTGTTAACTTTTTTTCATTTTTCTTCCGGATGCTTTTCGAAAAAATGCTGGAAATAAACAAACAACAACTGCTATTTCAAATTAATAATGAACTGTCGGATGAATTTTGACAGGTAAATGAACCCAAACAACTTGTACTTTCATGGTCACTAATATTACAAGTGCTAATAATATTAGTGGAAAATCGAGCCTTTATGCAACACAAATTAGAACTTGTAATATTAGTACTTGTAACTTGTAGCTTGTAGCTAATATTATTAGCCCGATTATGCTACAGGGCCCTGATTAGCATTCGGCGATTATTTTTTCGTAACGATGAATATAATAGCAATATGTTACAAATGATATGTCTGTTTATCTGTACTAAAGCAATCTCATCAAATCACTGAGGTGTAAAAATATACAGTAGGATAGGTCAACGTTATATGAGAAAATTATCGCATCATCCCCGGAGAAAGTTTTTTCAATCCTCTTTTCCGTCTAAAACTACTGGGAATTTTCTTATGGGATTTAGTATGGGCAATTCCACTTGCTTGCATTTTTTGTCAAATTTTACACGAATTTTGTAACCTATGATAATAAAATATAGCCTAAAATGTGAAGAAAAAACTATGTCGAAGACCGTAAAGCAGGGCTGTACAACATAGGGCCCGCGGAATCGATGAATGAGACTTGGCCCAAGGATTGAAATATTTGAAGATATTTCATATTTAAATAAAATTTAATATTAAAAATAAACTCGAAATAGGTGGAGTGTTTTGTTAAAAATTTTCAAAGATTAAAAAATTTAAATACATAAATTTAAAAATTTTAAACTTGAAAGTAAAATTTGAAGCAGAATTTCAGCAAAATTTACTGAATTTCAGAAAAACGTTGCTGCTGAACAGCAGAGTTTACTGAACGAATCAGGGAAGTTTGCTGAATTTCAACAAATTGTTCGATTTCAGAAAAAAAGTATTCAGGGTGATTTTAGCAAAAAATCAAGAATTCTTACTCACATTTTTATGACCCAAATGATGTCAGTGTTGTGATTTGCCGTGAGAACGGGTAATCGGATGTACAAAATTTCACTGTTGCATTCATGCTTTCGAAATTTGATGCCGAAATTTAATGTCTGGCCCATCGACTGGTATGGAGCATCACTTGTGGCCCGCGGCCACGAAAGGTTGAGCAGGTCGAAGTCATCTGTGATTGTGAAAGACGTTATATCCTAGCTTGTAATTATCGTCTTGATGTTGATCGGTCTTCAGTGATAGTGAAGGTGCTCAAGCAGTCAATTGAAAATTCTGATATTTTTCAGCCCAGTCTATACGTTTAACGTAACGTCGGAATATGTTCAACTAATAAATTTCCCAATTTTATAAAAATTATTGCTTTTCTATATAAGGTATTCTCAGGATTCAGGAACAGTTCGCATTACGTCGACGGAAAGATCATGCTTCGGAATGATGGCCCTAGCTCAGAATCTAGCTAAACAAACAATAGTAGAAGATTCCAAAAACAGGGATCGAATTCTAAACCGCCCTATAGGTAGGAGATTGTCCACATCACGACGGTTTCAAACCGAACGGACTCAATAAATACCAAAACTTTCGTATGACATTTTTAAGTTAGGCAAGGCCATCATGACTAGGAAACCTTGACCGATTGAACCCTTGACAAAACCTCATACAGATCGAAACGTCGGAAAAAATCATAAACTAGTGTTTTCGATTCCTCCAAAAGGCTGAAGCCAACATTCCGAAGCAAAATAATCCCAGTCGTATCCCAACCAAGGAAAGATCATGGGTACATGTTTGACGAGAAAGGCACTATCACCACTAGGTAGATTAATCTGGGTTTTTTTATGGGTATTTTTCTTATAAGAGAAATAAATGTTCTTATTGGCCATTGGCTTTAAGAGGTTTTAAGAGAAAACATTCTACTCAGTTGCTGAGATGCACTTATTCCAAGTTTTTATTTTTCCTGCTCAGTTTCAGTTAGAAGTGAGGCAACTCATTGAGTTGTCTCCGTTTTAACTTGACGGAAATTAAGTAAGAAAACAAAAGTCTTCTATTTCTGAGTAGGACCAACTCAGTGACTGAGTAGAAATTTACCTCGGTGTAGGGTAAAAGGGTATAATGCGCCCCACCGGGGCAAAACGCCCCCCTTCATTTTCTAGCTATTCAAGCGCTTTTCGCATGCGTGATCGATTAGAAATCTTAGATATTGAAGAATAATTGTCATCAAGCTGGTCCGTTAGTTGGTTGGTACAGAAAAACTATAAAAATATCAAAAAGTCTGAAATCGAGGCTTCTGGTGTAATATTTTACCTCTTGCAAGCTGACTTCATTGCAAACGAAGCTAGTTCTGTTCGCTTGTGTTATTTTGCAACTTTTATGCAGTTAAACACTTATTGAAAGACCCTCCTAGGATAAGCATGTGGTGGAATAATCCCCTGGGACAGTTTTATCACGGGGCTGGACGTTTTTTCTTTTGATGGGGCGTATTGCCCCGATTGTTTTGAAAAGACAAATTTTGGAACGTTTTCGAAAAACGTTTCAAAGCTTTCATAGCCGCCCATCCAAAGGCAAAGTTTGCATGCAACACTTCACTGACCTTAGGAAAAACGATTTGCAGTGGACAATAGATGGAATAAGGCGCCAGTTTTAGATATATTGCCATTTCTGCTTAAGGGGGGCATATTATACCTGTTTACCCTATGAATGTAGTAAGGCAATGGCACGTCAAGTAACGGTAAGTAATAACGCTAAGTTGCATACATCTGGGCGTTAAATTGGATATTAAGTAAGACCAACTCATTGGCCAAGTGGAAATATTTCTGCATGAGTGCACGTTTTCATTTTCAAAACCAAAGACACAAGCCCTCTCTACTGGTGGAATTTTTTTGCACAAATCATGAATTTTGCGAGTGAACAAAGAGATTTTCACATCAAGTTTTGCAACTTTGTTACATTTTGACCTCCAAATCTGCGAAAAAAGTTTTCGCATTCTTACATCAGAAATGGCTGAAATCGTTTATCAATTTTAATATTTTATTAGTTAGTAAAATTCCAAGTTTAATTGATTGAGAAAACAGAAAATTTAAAATGCTATGAATTTATGTAAAAAGTTTTGCGGGTTTTTTCGTCTTTTTTCGACTTTTTTGGGGGGTTTTCAGCTTGGTAAAACTAATGTCGCTCCCCCTCACAACAAAAAAATTCTTGTGATATCACACCATTTTCGCTGCACATCAGTCGCGTCGTAGAAATGATGTACAAATTACATCCTTTTCACGCAACAAACAAGCCACCGCAGCTTGACAGAGGGTCTAGCAATCGCTAAAACCGGAACGATGGATGACTCATATAAAAGTAAAATATTTTTCACTGATTCGTACACGGATCCGTTGATTGTGAGGCATATCCCTTACCTCTCGGATATTTCACCGAGTTAGAAGGTAGATGATAAATATGATACTGTTTCTTCTAGGTATCTGCTGGAATGGGTTTGTTGACACTGTCCGGTGCCAACCAGGGTGTACATAGTGAGTGTGATAATTGTTGGAAAATGATGTATCCGAATGAAATTACGTTCGAAAATGGATACATCGCCAGAAATTACGTGCCTGGATATTACAAAATTATTTGCTGTGTGGGTAAACCAGTATTTTTTTTACTGTATAGGGTGTTGGTTCCCTTATTAAGCATGTGGCTCCCATTTTGAATTTACAAAAAAAGGATTGAAGCGATGTTTGTTTTGTTTCATATTTTTGTATTTTTTGTTAGAAATGAGCACGCATAAAAACAAAAAGAACGGAATCAATCGGTTACGTAATCGCTTGTTTTCGAAAAAGATGAATATGGAAGCGTGAGATTACTGATGGCACACATACCCTATATTTTGCATGGGAATTATGTCAAGATTAAAAAAATAATGATGACTAAAATATCTATATGATGCCTCAATATTTAATACGGCGATTATTTTCTTGAGTTTATTCTCTGAAACCAAGAAAAATGGTTCTCCTTGGTTAGTTGAGGAAGATATCCGGAATCATTAAAAATCCACAATGATCGAAATTTCAAATCATGCTCATATAAAATATAACTATATTAAGTGGACTTAATTTGCCACTTATGTTTTGTTGAAAGAATATTGTATGGCACGAGAAAGGCGCCATCACCGCTAGGTGGATTAATAAGGGTTTTTTATTTACAAGAATAACTATATACATTCTTCGGAAAAGTTGTAGATCTATCAATTTTGAGCAAGTTTGCTGAAGACACTTTTTATGTAGCTTCAAAATTGACCGATCTAGAGATATTTTTCTGAATAAGCTTAGGAAGGTTCAAGAAAACCGGTTTTCTGGCTTTAACTTTTTCAGTTTCGATTTTTCATCAAAGTCGCCCAAGAATAGAGCATTTGAAGACGCATCGTTTCGTGCGCTGAAATGGTCGTTATCTCTTTTGGTTCAAAAGTTACAGGCGTCTTTCTTAAAAAATCATAGTTTTTTTTTAAAAAGGTGTTATGACAGGTTGGTGCAAACATAAACAATATCTTTTGCCCGCATTCGAAAGAAGAAATGTTGTTATAAAACATATCGGCACCTACATTTCAAAAGGGCATAACTGCATTTGGAAGTAATACCTTCTTTCAAAGCTGTAGGTCGTACTGCCTCCCTTACACTCAAACCACCGTGGTTGTCGGAAAGAGGAGAGTTTTTCCCATCTGGTACTTGTTGTGAAAAACATGGATATCATAACACATGATCCACAGCTTTAAAAGAAGGTGATGATTCCAAAAGCAGTTACGCCCTTTTGAAATGTTGGTGTCGATATAAAAAAATTAGAGGGGTGTTATTTTTGTAACTCAAGTAAAATATACTTGAAAAGTGCCTTTTTATTTTAGAAAATCATCAATATCTTTAAAACGGAATGACGAAGCAACATTCTCAGCGCACGAAAATGTGCGTTTTTGGAAGCTCTAATAATGGTGCTTTGACAACTTTGACGAGAAATTTGAAACAAAAAAGATAAAGCGTTTAAACTGTTTTGACCAAATTTGGAGCATTGTCCCATAGTTTTCATAGTGTGACGCTAGAACAAATCGTTTTATTTCTTTTCTTTTTTGTTTCAAATTTCTCGTCAAAGTCACCTAAGAATCACTTTTAGTTCTTCCAAATACGCGCATTTTCGTGCGCTGAAAATGTTGCTTCGTCATTCCGTTCAAAAGATATTGATGATTTTCTAGAATAAATAGGCACTTTTCAAGTATTTTTCACTTGAGTTACAAAAATAACACCCCTCTAATTTTTTGATATGTTTTATAACAACATTTCTTCTGTCGAATGCGGGCAAAAGATATTTTTTATGTTTGCCCCAACCTGTCATATCACCTTTTTAATAAACCATGATTTTTTTAAGAAAAACGCCTGTAACTTTTGAACCAAAAGAGATAACGACCATTTCAGCGCACGAAACGACGCATCCTCAAATGCTCTACAAGTGTTTCTTGGCGACTTTTATGAAAAATCGACACTGAAAAAGTTTAAGCCAGAAAACCGGTTTTTCTTGAACCACCCTAAGCTTATTCTGTAAAATACCTGTACATCGGTCAATTTTAAAGCTACATAAAAAGTGTCTTCAGCAAACTTGCTCAAAATTGATAGATCTACATTGTTATTCTTGCAAATAAAAAAGTTTGGTTCCCAATTTCTTTGAAAATATGGACCACCCTAATTTTCATGTATATTAAAAAGAGGGCCTTATTTTTAGGAACAACTTTGTAGAAGACCATATTTGTCTAAAAACTCATTTGAAGGCGTTGAATGCATCTTTCCTCGTAAATCTGGACCACTGTGCATTAGCGTGGCTCAAAATACCACATGTCAAAAAGTTCGATGGGCCCCCTTCTCATTTCGTTCTATATGACGCCACGATGCTCTGGTCAAATTTTCAGCTGAATCCGTTAACATTTGGGCGGTGCTAAACTCATTTGAATTTTGTATGGAAGTTTATATGGGAAAACATCGTTTTTAACATTTTTCTCATGAGGGGCACTATTTTTACTCAAAACACATAACCGATTGTATTGAACTATAGTCTCACATGTGCTGAAAAACTTTGTCGAAGACCGCAAAGTCATCCGAAGCTTGTAGGAAGAGATATTACACGCAGACCATCTGGTAGTGCTTAACATTTAACATGTAAAGGAATAACAATAGCAATAAAATCTCATTGAATGGGCCCGTCTTGTCTAGGCTATAGCTTTTATCGCAAGTGTCCGATCACGTTGCGGTGTTCGACAAAGTTTTTTGGCCTATCTCAGGCTATATTTCTCTAGGTTCGATTACGTGTTTTAAGGGAAATTGGAACCCCTTAGAGGAAAACTGCAAAAAAAACGATGTTTTCCCATATAAACGCCCATACAAACTTCAAACAAGTTAAGCACCGCCCTAATGTTAACGGATTTAGCTGAAAATTTGACCAGAGCATCGTGGCGTCATATAGAACGAAATGAGAAAGGGGCCCATCGAACTTTTTGACAAGTGGTTTTGTCATACAAGCTTGAGCCACCCTACTGTGCATTGATGGCTGACTTCTAAACAAGCCCGAATAGCCAGCAAGCCAACATTATAACAACACACTGTTTCGCCTTTTCTATCATTTCATTAAGCATTGTATGTGCACTTGGAGCCGCGTTGCATTGAATAACTGCATTATTTGCATGTAATAATTTTGGCTTACGCTGCTTGGTTACATGGCATGGTGGCTCCAGAGAGGAACGACTTTGAGATTAACTCCGTCCAGCTATTATTTTACAAGGTGGTTCACAGAGTGTAGACTAGCGGGATCATTATTATTATAAACTTGATATTTTGAAAGAGGGAAACCCCTTTGAGTGGTTTCTTGTTGAAATATTTTTCAAAAAGGCACAACACCTCAATATTTTTTTCAAATCTTATAAGTATAACTTCAAACTAAAGGATTACATAGAAGTGATCCATACCAAAGTACCCACTAGTGTGAAAGTGGCGCGAAACAGACTGCACCTCTTTTCTGCGAGCCGGATCGATTTCCCAAAAATCAGTCCATAATGCAGCACAGACTGAACACATTACTTACACTAGACAACGGACAAGCGGGGCAGGTGGAGACCCTGCCGTCAGCAACCTACGGATGCATCTGATAGGGCCTGAAGGGTAGTGATACCCTTCCTTTGCGGGCAGGTCAGATCGGGTTGCATGTGGGCATCAGTTCTTGATGTCCGCTCAGCAGTAGGGCGCGGGCGGGGTTGACTCTGCCCGCCTTCCGAGGACAAAGGGAGTGGCGAGGACCACTCGGGAAACTGGCTAAGCGCCAGCATGCTACCGTGATGGACTCTCCAAAGCGAGTCATCGATGTTCGTTGCTGCAGGCTACGCAGCTAACCTTGTGGGTGCGATGTGCACTAGCCCCTCTCTGAAGCAATACCTTCTTGGTGGTTCCGGAGAGACGTAGGGTTTGGCGACCATAGGAATGGTTTAGTGGGTACGAGGAGAGAGTAGTCCTGGATTTTACTTTTGTTGTAGAAGACGGCCTGTCAGACCTACACTACCCTAACCTTCTGTTAGGGTGTCTGTTGAGCAGATTATCCCCCTATGGTTTAGAAGAAAAAAAAAAAAAAAAAAAAAAAGACAACGGACAAGACACAGAACACCCTGTGGCCCAGTGATGATTTTTCGTATGACGAAAAGTTTCCACCGAATGGAGCGTGAATCGAACCCACGCTTCGAGGCTTACGATACGCCTGGACGACTGCCACCACTAACCGCACGGCCACGAAGCCCACTTCTCTAAATTACTCTACGGATTGTTCTGACAATTTATCTAGTTATTTCGATGGGAATTGCTCACGGGAATTTCCTCAAGGTTTGTCCTGGGATTCTTTTTCAATGATGTATTCGAGAATTTTATTAGCGAATTTCGTTCCACAGATTCCTACTGGAATATCTTCAGATATTTATTCAAGCATTTCTTCAGTGTTTCCTTCTGAAATTTCCTCACCTCCTCATTATTTCTCCAAGAATTTCTCCGGATGTTCTTCATAGGATTCCTCCAGGAATTGCTCAAAATATTGTTCAAGAAATTCCTCCTCCAAGGATTCCTGTGAATATTCATTCGTGGAATTCCCAAAGGAATTTATGCAGTCGTTATTACTAAAATTCCTCACGGACACTCTTCAGGGATCCCTCCAGAGGTTTGAGTTGCTTCTAGAATTTTTGGAAATATATTCTTCCAGGAATTCTTCAAGAAATAGTAAAATAATTCATACAAAGATTTTCCAGATATTCGAAAGATTCATCAAAATTTCACCAAGAATTCTATTTTAGAGATTGCTTCGGAAATGCCTCCAAAGATTCATTCGAATATCCATTATCCTGCGATTTCTTTGCCAAATTCTTCCAGGGATTCTATCGAGAATTCCTCTAGTGATTTTTTTTGGAAATTCCTTTAGCGGTTCTTTTTGGACTATTTCTAAGATTTCTTTCGGGAAATCATCCGGGTGATTCCATTTGGGATCCTTGAGTATTGTTTCGCAAATCTTCCCAGGGATTCAAGAGATTTTCCAGGGATATCTTCAAAAATTCACCCAGGCATACTTTTAATATTTTCTACAAGAACAGGGATTCTAGAGTTCCTCTAGATGCCCCTTTGTATTTTCCTTCATGAACCAATCCTCTAACGCTTTCTTTTCCCTAGGATTTATTCAGAAATTCCTCCGGAGCTTGAAAACTTCAGCGATATAATTGCAAATCACTTCAGAGCTTCTTTCTGCGAATTATTTACGTTTAATTTTAGTGATTGATTCAGAGATTCATTATGAAACTCTTCAATTGATTATCAAGGAAAGTTTTTTGATGATGCTTTCGGAATATGTTTTGCAGGGTTTGCTACGTAAATTTGTCCTAGAGCTCGTTCGCGAAGTCCTCGAAAGAATTCTTCAGAAATTTATGCAGTAATTTATTCTGAAATTCTTCTCCAGAGTGCCGGAGTCCGTGGCGCAGTTGTTTGAGTGTTCCCTTTATTTGCGAATGGTCATGGGTTTGATATATTACATATTCTGGATAATAAATATGAAGTTGGAGCCAGAAATTTCTTTGCTAAAACTTGTGTGAAACATCATTATGAGAATGTCTTTCTGAAGTTCTGAAGGTTTTCACGAAAACAAAAATTTGACATGAGATCAAATCTTGTACCGACTTAGAATACCCTCTTGAGGAATTCCACGGAGTCATGTCAGTCGATCCTGAGCGACCATTTCAAAAATATCTGAAACTTTGCACAGTTTTTCAATTTCATATAAATCGCCATTTTTTGATATTAAACCTTCATATTCACTCACGACTAACTTTTCAAAAGGGTGTATGCGAAAATAGTTCTAAAATATTCTAAAAGCTGTACAGCAAAAACGGATTGTTCGATTGTTATAAATTTTTCAGCAAAGTTAGATAACTAAATGATGATTCCTTAGAAAATATACACTGTAAAAAATTTCTTTTTCTACTTTGAAAAAATATGATATTTGTCACAAAAACTCAAATATCTCAAAACCCTATCTTTTTACCAACTTCAATTTTTTAGGGGAAATGGCCCATCATATCAGCTATCTACCATAAAATTTTGGTGATGGTAAACTGATAAACAAAAAAGTTATGACATTTCAAACATTTCACAATTTTTACATTTAGTAACAAAAAAAAATTTTTTCTGTGTAAATTATTTCGAGAATTATATTTTGATGCTGATTTGATTGTAAAGGCTACCGCCTGAATTAAACAAGTTGTTTTCATGATACTTTAGTTTGATTATTCGTAATTACTATAGTATCTATTTGAAACTTAGACGCGATCCAGTGTTGTGATCAAAAATATTGAGATTGTCATACTTTTTATTGTACGTGACTGGTGAAAAAATCCCTTGATAGTGTTGAAAAGCTGTTGATTATAAGAAAAATGGAATTGAATTAATTTTTAAGACAAAAGCTGTATAATAAAAGTTTTTTTATACGCGTATACGTCTAGTTTATCCGCAAAAAAAATCCCTCTTAGAGAACAGACTTTATGATCGGAAGAATGCGAGTAACTTCAACAACAACAAATGCATAAGAGGTACATACCACAGACAAACAGACGAAACGCCTAGAACAATTTTAGTGAAAATTCATCGCCCAGTTCACACTATCACCACCTGGTGGAAATGTTTCACGAAACACTGCGTTGTGCAATATCGTCATCAGAAGGCGCTAGTGTGAAACGTCAAACGCAAAGAAAAACGATGGGCGCTCTTCTTGTTATGAAAGCCACAACCAAGATTCAAAATGATCGTTGAAGGCGTGGTCAATGAAAATTTCGCCAGTGTTACGTTTGTTTGTCTGTATACATACCTGACAATGCTCACGAAAAAAACAAAAAAATACTACCGCTATGAATATTAAAAATTGTATAGTATTTTTTTTCTTCAGCCACCAACACCAAACAAGTAAGTTAAAATTAATAAGTGATTTTGTTTATTATAATCTAACGAACAAGATGAACAGTCGCTTTCTCAAAGGTCTTCAACTCAACGCTCTCTTGTAGACCGTTTGATGAAAAAAAATGTTCAAAAGAGTTACGAAATCTCACCGAAAGCACCATAGATAAACTGAAAGAGACTGGTTATGCCCAAATGTCCACATTGTGTACAAAATTACGCATTTGCACGTCCTGCCGTCTAGAATTTGACAAACGAGCCATCTGTATATCATCGGTAAAGCAGGGCGCAGGAAGTTCGAAAACGACAACAACTGAGAAATTGCCATCAGCGACATCTGTTTAAACAATTTAATTACGCCCCTTTTCAAAAATGCCCTGTAATATTCTTCAACATCTATACCCATTTCAATATTTTTAACGTTGCAAAACACGCTTTCAACATTCATCTTGAAGAAGAGGGAAAACACTTGTCCTCAAATGTAACAGCAGATTAATGAATAAACGACTAATGCACGGAGGGCGTGATAAAATCGGAACATTACGGTACATAGTATATTATATTATATGTATATATAATATATAATAAAAACAACTTGTTTTACTCACGCAAGGCCATTAACAATAAAATCAGCATCAAACTTCAATTTCCGGCCGAAATAATTTACACTAAAAAAAATTATTACTAAATGTGAAAATTGTGAAATGTTTGAATTGTCATAACTTTTTTGTTTATTTTCATGGTAGATTGCTAATACAATTGACCGTTTTCTCTAAAAAATTACGTTGGTAAAAAGATAGGGTTTTGAGATACTTGAGTTTTTGTGACAAAAATGATATTTTTTAATGTTAAAAAAGATTTTTTTCACAGTGTATATTTTCTTAGGAATCGCCATTTAGTTATCTAACTTTGCTGAACAATAAAATCAGCATCAAATCGCGATTCCCGGCCGAAATAATTTACACAGAAAAATTTTTTTTACTAAATGTAAAAATTGTGAAATTTTTAAAATGTTATAACTTTTTTGTTTATTAGTTTACCATCACCAAATTTTTATGGTAGATTGCTAATACAATGGACCGTTTTCCCTAAAAAATTCAAGTTGGTTGGTTGGTGGTTGGTTTTTGTGACAAAAATGATGTTTTTCAATAATAAAATAGATTTTTTTTTCACAGTGTATATTTTCTTAGAAATCACCATTTAGCTATCTAACTTTGCTGAAAAATTCATAACAATCGAACAATCCGTTTTTGCTGTGCATATTTTTGAATATTTTTGAACCATTTTCACATACACCCTTTTGAAAAGTTAGTCGTGGCTCTAAATAAAAATTTGATATCGAAAAATGGCGATTTAGATGGAACTGAAAAACTGTGCAAAGTTTCAGTTCAATAGAAAATCATGAATTAAAAATTTTCCTTAATTTTGATGCTGTTGCTTGGAATCGCTCTCTTCGAATGAGTGTAATCAGTTTTGTACCTTTCAATTCCGTCCTAATAATATGTCAAAGGATAAGCAATTTGGGTGGAATATAAAAAGGTACGAAACTGATTACACTCATTCGAAAAATGAGATCAAAACTTTTGCAATAATTATGCTGAAACCTTTTTTCTACTTGAACCGAATCTCTTAGGGAAACCCTTTGGACATTCGCGGAAAGTATTTCTGTAGATATTCTTGGGGAACACTCTCCAAATGTTCCTGAAATGATCCTTGACCTTGAATGTGGGAGCAAGACTCGTACCTTTCTATCTGGCTTCAATCTTCTGATATATCTCACTAAAGACGTGTCGAAAATCACTATGTACATTAGCGTCAGGTGGTGGTGGAATTCGGAACTATGCTCTTCATGACCTGGAAGTACTCGTAGTCCTGAACAACTTTGCCGAAGATCGCATCTTCCTATCTGGCTTCAATTTCGTGCTATATCCCACCAAAGTCATACCGGAAGTCACTATGTACACTAGCGCCACGTGGTGGGGAAATTCGGAACTATTAAATCCATCACCAGGAAGTGGTTGTTGTTCTGAACAACTTTGCCGAAGACAGATTTTTGTTATCTTGTCGAGGTTCCGAAAGAACTCGTTACAAAGACATGATACTCATAACCAATCTGGGAACAAAACGGAACCGGAAGAAGTTAAAAATGTGGAACTAATATTTTCGCCTGGTTCTCATCGGAAGCTGCATGAAATGCCAATAGGCTTTCACTACACCTCTCTAGGATAGTGTAGGATTCCGTTAACGCAAAAAGATTGAAATTTTGTTCCCTAACTGCTAAGACATGAATGTGCAAAAAAAAAATTCCACTTTTTGCCTTTCTCGTACACTAAGTGTACTGGAAAGGCTATATGTTCACTCCAAAAATGACTTTTTGATAGAAGGCCCGGAGGGTCGAGTCACATATACCAATCAACTCAGCTCGACGAATTGATGTGATGTCTTTGTGTATGTAAGTGAGTGTGTGTGTGTGTGTGTGTGTGTGTGTGTGTGTGTGTGTGTATGTATGTGTGTATGTGTGTGTGTATGTGTGTGTACAAAAAACTCACATTACTTTTTGGCAGTAAACCTCAACCGATTTTAATGACCGACGGTTCATAGGACGCGGAATCTGGCCCCATTGTTTCCTATTGAAAATGGTTCGGATCGGTCAAGCCGTTCCGGAGTTATGGCCATTTACATGTTCCGGACCAGTACCCTTGGAAGGAGCCATACATAAAAATGTAACAAACACATACATGCGACACATCAAACTGCGGCAATTTCGATAACCTGATGGACAGTTAGCAGTCTCAGACCATATCTGAACCGGTTGTGTTCCGGAACCAATTCCGGATGTCCCGCCGGAAGTGGCCAAATATAAAAGTGAACCAAATCCATGCGTGCGATATATCAAAGCGCGACTTTTTTTATAACCCAATGAAAGGTTGGCATAAAACAAAGACTCAGACCATATCTGAACCGGTAGTGTATCGGAACCGGTTCCGGATGTCCCGCTGGAAGTGGTCAAATATAAAAGTGATCCAAACCAATGCATGCGACACATCAAACTGCGGCATTTTCGATAACCTGATTAGCAGTTAGCAAGAAAACAGTCTCAGACCATATCTGAACCGGTAGTGTTTCAGAGCCGGTTCCGGAACACCCGGAAGCGGCCGTATATAAAAGTTGACAAAACTTTTACATGCGGCACATCAAATCACGGCTTTTTCGACAACTTGATGACCGGGTATTGAGGAAGTAGGCTAAGACCACATTATGGACTGTCAGTAGTGCCGAAACTAGTTCCGGGTTTCCCTCCGAAAGTTGTTAAATATAAAATTGAACCAAACCCATGGCTTTTTTATAACCTAATAAGCTTTAGCAAGCAAATAGGCTCAGACTATTTAAGAGACTATAGGTAGTGTTCCGCAACCGGTTCCGGGCCGGAAGTGACACCAAACCCATGCATGCGATACCTCAAATCACGGATTTTTAGGTAACATGATGAACAGTTGCAAGAAAATAGACGCAAGCCATATCAGTGTGTTACGGAACCGATTACGGGTGTCCCGCCAGAAATGGTCAAATCTAAAAGAGAACCAATACATGCGACATATCAATGACTTATTCAGTAACAAGATAAACGGTTAACCAACCGTTTCACACCATATTTGGGAGAACCGGTAGTGTTCCAGAACTGGTGACAAGACGAGTAACGCGTCGGAAGTGGTAAAATATTTTTTGATAATCTGATGAACGGACAACAAGAAAATAGTCTCAGGCCACATCTAGAACTTGTAATAATATTTCGGAATCGGTTGCGGGTGTTCCATCGGAAGTGATTTGATAGAAGTGAACCAAAATCATGCATGCGATACATAAAATCGCAGCTTTTTCAAAAATTTGCCGAACCATTAGCAAGAAAGAAGCCTCAGATCACATTAATTTTCGGCTGTCTAGGTAACCCGATGAACAGTTGACAAAAACATAGTCTAAGACCATATTTGAGACAACCGGAATCGGTTCTAGGAGTCCCACAGGAATTTAACAAAACCCATGCAAGCTGCACATCAAATAGCGGAATTATAAAAGTGAACAAAATAAATGTCAAAGCGATAAATCAAATTGTAGCTTTTTTGATAGCATGTAAACGTTGGGTAAGATTATAAGTGAAGAAATGGTCAAAGTCTTCATATATGCAAGAGAACAAAATCGTGACCAAAGCGATCTCTTCAAATCACACTATTTCAGATTCCTGCGGTGTAAATGTATACTGCCGTGAATCGCATATCAGTCCCATCTTTGCTGGATTTTCTATGCAAATGGGACAGATATGCAATTCACGGCAGTATAGTAGGATGGATCAACGTTTTATGGAAAAAATATAATTTAATCACATCAACACCTTATACAGTTTTTCAATCTTCAATCTCCTTATGCTTCTAAAACTACTGCTCACAATTTGGGTGGCACTGGTTGAGCCCTCACTCTTCTCATTGCGATTGAAATTTGAATGGAAAATTTACATGAATCGTGTTACCAATGATAATGAATTATAGCCTAAAGTGTGCTGAAGATCATAAAGTGATCTGTGATTGTGAATAAAGTTAACCTTCTTTATGCATTAGTTGACGCTCACTCCGCTGCCGTAGTGGATGGAATGGGGTCATAATGATGCCAATACACGACTAGAGTTAAGGTGGTCAAGCAGTCAACTGAGAGGCCTGATATTTTTCTGCTCTGTTTTGATGTTGAACTTAACATCGGAATATGTATCATCAATAAGTTTCGAAAGTCGATGATGGCTTTGTTAAAATTGTTGCTTTTCAATGTAAAGTGTTTTCAGGATTCAGGAACATTTTGACTATCGTCGACGAAAAGTTCATGAGTACATATTCGACGAGAAAGGCAATATCACCACTAGGTGGATTAATCTGGGGTTTTTTTTGCCTGTCGGTACTTTACATTACAAAAACCCTGTTCGAATAAGCAGTGTTAAATATGCTCACCAAGTTTAATGTTAAAATTTCACCAACAGCAGAAACCAAGCCCTTCTGAGAAAGCACTTCGACATACTCAACATCCTGATTTGGGATTGACGACTACGACAGATCCTTGATATGTTTGCATCAAAGTTATTCCTCAATGTCCAACAGAACAAAGCTTTGAACAATCCTCTATCAAAATTAACTAATAGCATTTAAAGAATAGTCCAAAAAGGCTTGCAGTTACGCTAGTCAATACCGATTTGTTTTCACAATTAAGGCGTACCTAGCCCGGTTATACAACATGGTGGCTCCAGAGAGGAACGACCTCACGACCTTTGGTTGCACCAGTGATTGCCAAATCACTATTTTTCAAATAATCACACAAAGTATGACTGTCGGAATATAACTGCAAATTATAAATTTTTATAAGGAGTTTGAACAAACAGAGTGGGCGCTTATGGAAGGTATTTTCTAACTTGAAAGGTCTGTCACTGAAAGTGGTCATAAAATGTTGATAAGTAGTTATTCGAGCATAGACGAAACCCTCGGAGCTTCAAACTTCGATTACGACAAATCCCAATTTAGTAAAAACAATTCAATTTCATTCAAGAGCAGATCCCAACAAAGTCGGATAATCCCATAATAGCTTCATTATGCGAAACGACTGCGGTTTCCACTTCCTGGAAGGTTTCCTTTCATCCTTTCTCCTTTTATTGCGACATATTGTAGCCACGGCATATTGTTTCTTTCCTCAAGCAAAAAAAAACACCCGTTTTCCTTCAGGTCGCTCAAACGGCCTGCAGCCGCAACCACCCAATTTCTAGGCAACTCTCACCCAACAAACTGCCACACGTTAGCCTGTCGACCTTCCCAAATGAAGAGCCACAACTTGGCAGCTTATACCGAGTTCTCCCCACAATCGCCGCCGGAGGTTCGTTAGCGTTTAACAAAACCACTCAATTAATCCCTTTTCGGTCGTGTTTCCTCATTTTTGTTAGGTTACCTGCTTGAAGGCCGGGTTCGGTCGGCCCCGGGTTCCCTGTAATGTAATACGAAACCGGCAAACTTACAATAAGTCAAAAGTTTCTCGCCACAACAATAACACCTCTACTTGGTGTATAATAAAAGTTCCTGTTCGTTTCCGGGGCGCATGGTTGGAGCTGAATGTGTGCTCCACCAACAACATACCGAAGGCCAGATGGGTATTGCAACGGAAGTGAAAGAAAAAGGGCACAAGTTAATCGTATCCCGTCCCGTACATTGCCTATACATACACCGCCGATGAACCGAATGGTCTAACACGAGAATTGGATTTTTAGCGAACCTAAAAATACGGCATAGCACCGGGGGACGGAAATTGGCTCGTTCAACACCTGGGTAAAATGTGATTAAGGTAGGTTCGACCTTTTTCGTGTACAACGTTTGACTTGGTCAATTATGTGGATTCGGGATAAATAAGCGTATCCGGGAGAAGATTAAACGTTGGTGACTTGTTTTATGTGGTGGCTTTTGCGGGATTAGTTTTTCTTGAATTTGAAGCTTATGAAATAGCAAAAGCGTGTAGCTCTTAGAGAAAATAAAGAATATACAGAAGATTAGTACACTAACAGCGTAGAGAAACAAAACAAGATAGAATGGTTTTAGAAGATGCAGAAGTAAATGAAGATCGAGGAAACAGAGAACTTGAGGAAAATAATTAAGATAGACGAAAAATTTGAAAACAGAGAAGATACAACTGGTCGTAAATATTTAGAAATGAAAATATATGAAAAATAGACAAAACAGAGGAAGTGATGATATACTAAACGATTACAGTAGAAAACTCTGTTAGTGCAAGGATGCTGAATTTTTCTGCATTAAAATCGATCTTTAATCCGGAAATTACCACTCTTCTGCTTCTCGCATCGAAACCTGCATCATCATCTGGCCATGACACACTGGAAAACCGATGTCAACCTACGTGATATAATCGTGTTTTCAGGTAATAATCTATCGAGTAGCTACCGCATGAGTCTACGCGTTTTGTGTCATGTCACTGGGCACTGTCACATATACACCAATTCCCCGAACATGGAGAAGAAAAAAAACGAGGCCACAAGAGACAGTCAACTACAGTAGTCTCGTGTCGTGGCGACGACTGACGACGGCTCGTTCATTTTAAGCAGACTATGCAGAATTGCGGCAGGACGTGACCTGGTCCAGCTGAGTATGACGACGCGACGGCTACAACGATGATGATGATAATGATCCCTACCGCGTTGGCGACACCGGATGCATGCCGAATAAGCGACATGAATCGATTTTCAATATAGTGCCTTTGAATACTACTACTTCTCGGAATATATCAGAGGGCATCGACAGTATTTCACTGTGGTAGCACGTAGAAATCTGCTCTGCATGAATGGGGAGCTTCCACTATCCGACAAAGTTTACCAAAAAATTCGAACTCGTTGAGTTATTTTTAGTCGTTTCTTCTGCCCGGAAGTACGTTCAGAAACTCAAAAGAAAAATCTTGATTTATTTCCAGTTGTTAAATTACAGTGACCGACACAAAAGAGATCCATCATATAGTGGTTACAGTTTCTATAAGGATAAGTGACATTTCAACACACGAACACTAGCGCGAACTTTCCATACACAAAAATGCACGCCAATTCAAAGGCTATTCAGATAGCATATGCAAATATTACCCAATTGATTTGGGTAAAACGGAGAAATAATGATAAAACTAACAACCGCGGTAAGAGTGCACATATTTTCCCCCAAGTTTCAAAACTACATCTACAAAAGAGACACGCATACATTTGAACGTGATTACCACTATTAAAAACGGCATGCAAACTTGACAAAATTGAATTGTGATCTAGATTGTGATAATCTCTGTATGTGTGTATGTATGTGTGTATGTATGTATGTCTGTGCGCAAAAAAAGTTCGCTCATTTTTAAGGCACTTCCTATTGGATTATAGCTATCGGATTATAGCTCGAATCGAACCGAAATTTTACCGCATTGTTTACTATTAAAAATGGTTCGGATCGGTCGAGGAGTTCCGAAGTTATGGCCATTTCAGTGATCCGAACCAGCATCGGTGGAAATGGCCGTATATAAAACTGAACCAAGTCCCATCATACGACACATCTAACTGCGGCGATTTTTGTAATCTAGCATGCCCAAGCAGCACCTGCAACATCATCCAGAATGTGGCTTTTTATGCTTTGGTCTAAATGAGTTGCACTAGAAGCACACGAAACTTCCATCTTGTCAGTTGAGTTGCATTTAAACCATGAAATTCGTAAAGTTGCGGCTTTGTTTCACAGAAATCACAAATTACCACGTGTTTGACATCGATTCGTGGAGGCGGAGCTTACATATTGCTCGCAAGTGATAATACAATCAGCTTACATTAAATGTGTCATGAAACATCTAACTCTGGTTTGTTTGTTCAGATTAGGTTGCAAATGCGTTGCAGTAAACTTGAGCGTCTTTTAATTTTGACGGTTCTCTAACTTGTGGCAAAGAAGGTGCAATAAAGTAACAAGTAACTTCAGTAGCTTTTATGGTTCGTTGAACATCGATTCTCTCACAGAGCTCTTGGTGTAGTATGTAAGGTGAATAGATAATACTCCTGGTGTCCATGGTTCGAGTCTGGACACAATCTTTTTTAATATTTTTTTTATCATTCTCGCTCGTTTATGTTGCATAAGAATTCAGAATCTGCGCTTTTCGGGTTTCAAAGAAGAAGCAATTCTGTTCTGTCTTCCGTAATACGTACAGTGAATAAATTGCACTGAGGTTGCTGTTACTGGCTCAGCAACAAGTCGTGTTGCTTGGGTGGTTGACGAATTTTATGTAAAAATGAACACTGGAGACGAGAAATTCCACGATATCGGCCCAAAATTCAAGATGGCGGCTCTAAATTCAAGATGGCGACTGTTTAATGGAGGTTTAGGACCTGAAACCATGCAATACGGGTATATTTGATATGGGGAAGAAATCTGGACTCCAAAATTGACAACCAGAATATCCAATTGACAACCAGAATATGGTGGTCAAAAATCCAAGATGGCAGCTCAGAATCCAAAATGGCTTCTGCTTAATGGAGTTTTAGGCTCTAAAACCATGCAATGTTGATTATAACAGCTATTGGGAAGAAGTCTGGAGTCCAAAAATGACGGTTAAAATATCCAAGATGGCGGAGGCGCAGGTTGAGGCTCTAAAACCGTACAATACGGGTATATTTGGTATGGGGAAGACAACCGGAGTTCAAAAATAGCGACCAGAATATCCAAGATAGCGGCTCAAAATTCAAAATGGTGGCTGTTTAATGAAGTTATGGGCTCTAAAACCATTCAATATGAGTGTATCTGGTATGGGGAAGAAGTCTGGAGTCCAAAAAAGGGCGACCAGAATTTCCAAGCTGCCAGGCTTATCATAAGTTACCTACTGAGAAGCTTGGAATCAAGTGTGACAGAAATGGAAGCTGTCCACAAGATGGGAGATGACAGATGTCTGCGGATCAAGTTCAAGTACACAGCAACAATTGAGAAGGCCCTGCAGAAAAACGATAGAGTGTTAAAATTTAAGTATGCTAACGGCAAATCTCTCGATTACCGGCTGCCCGCTAGAATCAATATTCAGTATATGAGGATTTTCGATATCCCACCGGAGGAGACTGATGATGACATGTTGGCGGTCATAAGTAAATTCGGAAAGGTCCGGGAAAAAATCCGTCGAATCTAGGTTTTGAACCATTTCTTTACTGGCGTACGAGCATTGTTTATGGAGGTCATCAACACTGGTCGTGCTCAACTGGAAAGTCAAAGTTTTTGTTATGAGGAGCTCAGAAACAAGTGCTTTTTGTGTCATTCGGAGTTATCGGAAGAATACCTGCCCACAACGAGAGCACTCAAAAAGAAAAAAAAGGAGGAAAACGGTATCGGAACGAGTGGCATGCACCTACGCCCAGGTTGTGTCTGATGCTGGTGCAGGAGATCTCAGGTGGCTTCATGGGATCTCAGGGGTTTCAATAGGTCTCAGAGGCGTATTAGGGGGCCTCAGTGTCATTTCAGGGGTTCTAAGCGCAAGTTCGAGCGCAAGCGAAAGTGAAGTTCGAGGGGGGTCTCAGGAGTGTTTAAGGTGAACTAAGGAGCGGGCTTACAACAGGGGCTCCAGGGGTCTCAAAGGCGTTTTAGGGGTTTCTCCGAAGTTTCTAGGGTTCTCAGGGGATTCCAGAGGAATTATCAGAGGGGTCCAGGGAAAGGTCCAGGAGGTCCCAGAAGGATTCCGAAGACTCAGAGGCTGGCTTACCAAAAATGCCACTGGGCGTTGCATGCTAGTCCGTTGTCTAGTGGCGTGCTTCCTTCAAATAGCATTATAGCTCACTGGAAGCATTGAACGTGTCCGTGTCTTTTGAAGTACCACATCATGACAGCAATTCGATGGCTGTCGCACTCTTATTACCATGACAGCCTTGCGCTAGAGTGGGTCATCGTTTATACGGAAAAATGGAAAAATCAATGGTATCCCATCAGATCAAAGCTTTCTTGATCCCATTTCAGGATTGATATAAGTGTGCAAAATTTGGGAAGGATCGGTTATGTCTACGTTTTGCGCATCGCGTTTGAAGTTTGAATGAAGTTTTACATGGAAAAACTCATTTTTTTTGCATTTATCTCATAACAAGCTCGAAATTTTCTAAAACCATGTAACCGATAAAGTGAAAACATAGCCTAGGGTGTCCTGAGAAACTTTGTCGAAGACCGCGAAGTGATCTGATGCTTATGAAAAAAGTTATAGCGTTGGCATTGCTTGGCGAAACAGCATGATTTTGTTGCTATTGTTATTACTTTTCATGTTAAAACATAAACACATACATGCGATTCATTGGTTATAACTATTTTCACAAGCATCGGATCGCTTTGCGGTCTTCAACAAAGTTTTTCAGAAAATCCTAGGCTATCATTTTACAGTATCGGTTAAAAAGTTTCAGACAAACTTTTTCAACTTATGACAAAAATGCAAAAAATGTATGTTTTCCCATACAAAATCCCATACAAATTTCAATTGCAATGCGCTAAGTTTAGACGCAACCGATCGTGCTCAAATTTTGCACAGATACTCAGGACCCGAAACGGAACCAAAAAAGCTTTGATCTGAGAAAACGGTTCCGATGACCCACGCTATTGCGCATGCATGGGTCGTGACAGCCCACAGAATATGGCTCATGCGACAAACAACTTCTACGAGAAAAAGCATTTTTCATAGTATTTTTTATTGTCATGTAAAATGATATGCCGCAATCTTCGATATAAAAGGGAATCGAATCTAACTTCGACTGTGTATTTTTGCCAGATTGAAATTTCGACAAACGCTCGCCTTAACCCCTCCCTACCCTTATAATATCATGTTTGTAAGTAAATATGTAGTGTAGCGCATAGGGTAATTCATGTATTTTAGACAGGGTGAAGACAACGTTGCAAACATTGTCCCTTAAATTCCTTAGAAACCAATTGAATATTTTGCAAAGTTACTAATACGCTTATAATATGACTGTACTTTGCGTTCCTGGTGACAAAAACCTTAACGAAAGCGTGTTAAGCTGAGAAAATCACAATTTCCAATCGCCTGTTAGAATTGCATTTTGGACACTGAATATATGTTTTGGACACCCACATGTATATATAATTTGGACAGGGAAATTATCTTAATGTTTAGCTATGAATACTGCTAGATCATGGAAGTAGCATTAATTAACAAATATTTTCTTGCAAATAATCACATTTCTTCGCTTAACAGGAATCTATTTTGATAACTATTACAGTTTTTGTTAAAATCGAGGAAATATCGCCAGACTCACATAATACTCCTCTAAGTATGCAATCGCACAGCATCCCCATGTAGCTCGTCAGATGACCAAAATGTATTTACAGTAGAAAACTTGTAATGTATTTTGGACATCATCTATTTAAGGTGTTCTAGATGAATGTTAAGAGCTTGGCTGCCTAATACTTCCTTATTGAACATTTTTCATTGCACTAAGGCTTTTAAATTTCTTATACCTAATTATTAATTCAACGATTTTAAGGTGAATATTGTATGTGACTGTGAAGTGTATGTCGTCTTGCATACCTTTGCATTTGAGGGGTTTTAGTGGAATAATTTACATTTTCGATAATGTTGAAGTGAATTCTTAATTGTTAAGCGTATTTTCTACGTAAGTCATCAGAATAGGGTCTGTTTGATCTAATAATCGATAATGAAAAGTATCTACTTTAATTAGCTCCCCGGAACAAGACATACATCGCCGTGCATGTCTAAATTACATACATGTCCAAATTATATTTTTTACCCTATATTGTGAACATTGTTTTAGCGTTAAGCCATGTGCCCCCCGTGACAATTCATGACAGCCTTCTTGCGAAAGCTGACTTGGTTACTTGGTCAGATGAAGATTGTGGTCGCCCAGCGGATGAGAGTACTTCGACGTCACGCATTCGGCTCGCAATGATTCGAGTATGCAACTGTCAGAGAAGCAGCCGCTATTTCCATACATATTTCACTCATACATGTGCGTGCTGTCGGCAATACATTTCTTACTGATTGTGTTGCGCATGGTAAAGGTGCCATTAGACTGTTTGTCGTAATGCAAAATATTTGTCATTGTAGTCCGACATTCATCCAAGGTTGTGTTGGCCTTTTGTCTGGATCATTTGGCCAAATATTTGTCATGTCTAATGGAACCTTAACGGGAGATGGTATGCACACATGAAAGAGTGTCGATTCAGCCTCGCGCGGGCTGTTGCGAGAAGGCTTTACATTTGTAAAGACTGCTCAGAGGTGTTGCAGACGTTCTCAGGAGGTTCCAGGGGGTCCCAGAGTCATTGCAGGAAGTTACAGGAGATCTCAGGGGCGTTTCGGGGGTTCTGATGGGTTTTATGAACAGACCCATACTAGATTACTATACCATAGACCATTACCTCAGCTTGGGAACCACACGTCCCTTTGCAACGCCACTTTACTGTGATGAATGCTTCTTGAGGTGCAGAATCTGAAAACCTTTTTCACTTTCTAATCGCATTTTCGGTAGAAATTAGCATATCCCGTGGCCATGCTCGGGAACCAGTGATCTGTTCAACAGCACTTTATTGTAATACATGTAATCCAAAAAAAAATCTCACCTTCTCTCCACACTTTCGGAAGTTCACCTGGCCTCAAGATTGGGAATCATTGAATTTTGCAACACTGCTGGTTGTAGTATTCCTTGAGATGGACAATTTGAGAAACAGCTTCAAATTTTCATTATACATATGTATCACCTGTCATACCTAGATCCCCAATTTACGCCCAAGAAGCGGAAATTAGAGGAGCGCTATTTTGGAATTAGTGCGAAAATGGGAGGCGTAAACTGAGTTTAGCATAAATAAAGTGAACGTAAATTGGGGTTTTAGTGTAGTGGAGAGCATGGGTACCTTTTTCGCGCTGTGGCTTCACCGTAGGTAAACTAGCATTGGGCAAATCTGGCTGAGACATCGATTTTTGTGAATCGATTTGAATCCGATCTGCAGAATCGATTCACCGATTTAATCGAATGCTTTGAATCGATGCTTTCACATCGATTCAGTATAATAAAATATTACAAAACTATTAAATGATTCGTTTGCTGCATGTAGTTCAATTTCATGGTATGTTTTATTTGTCAAAATTTGTGATTGCACATCGAACATTTCGAGTCTCTGATTCGAAAATAAATATAACGTCAACACAGTGCATTTAAAAAAATGAAATTTGATATTTTTGAATCGATGGAAAAATTCTGAGATCCTGATATTCCCCAGAACTCTGAGAAGTTTTCCCATATAGTGCTGAGATAAATCCTCACAGACTGCTGAGCAAAAATCCCCCAGAATCTTTAATGAGACTTCTCCAGAGTTCTGTAAGGAGCTCCTCTAGAATTATGAGAGAGATTTCTTCAGTATAATGAAAATGATTGCACCAGAATCCTGAGCGACATTATCTAGAAAAGAAAGCAAGACTCTTCTGGTATCTTGGTACGAATTCTTTCTGAATTCTTTTAAGGATTTCCCTAGAATCCTTAGAGAGAATACTCCATATCTATGAGACGGATTGTCTCAAAGTCCCGAGAGGGATTCTCCCAGAATCATGTGATACATTGTCTCAGAATTCTAATAGAAGCTTCCTTTTGGGATTCTTCCAAAAGTTTCCAGAATCCTAAGATGAATTCTCCTGAGAGAAATTCCAAGAGCGGTTCTTCCACATTTTTAAGATAAATTCATCTAGAATACTGAGAGATTCTCACAAAAAAAAAGGTATTCGGAATTCTAAGATGAATTCCCCAAGAAACTTAAAAGAAATGACCAAGAATCCTCAAAAGGGTAGCTTAGAACCCTAAGAAGAATTATTCCAGAATCCTGAGAAAGGTTCCGTTAAAATACCAGACGGGATTGCCAAAGAAACCTGAGATATACTCTCACAGAATACTGGGAGATAGGATTTCCCCAGAATCCTGAGAAGAATTCCTCCAGAATCCATTTATTCCCCACAATTCTACGAGCGAGTCTCCTAGAAACCTAAAAGGGATCATATGAGGGGTTCTTCCAGATTCTTAAGGGGAATATTTCTTGAAACCTAAGAAGGATTTTTCCGAAAATCTGATAAGGATTTTTGCTAGAAGAGATTACGAAAACTTCTAAAATGGACTTCCCAATATCTTGAGAAGGATTTTCTAGAATTCTAAGAGGAATTCCCACATAAAATATATAAAAACTACCGCAGAATCCTGAAGTCCTGAATTCCCCCAGAATCTTCGGAAGGACTCCCTTAAACTCCTGAAAGGGGTTGTCCCAGAACTCTGAGAGTGATTCCTCTTGAATACTTTGAATTATTACACCAGAATCTTGAGAGAATCTTCTCATAATCTTGTCAGGGATTTTCCCTGATTACTGAGAAGGACTCTCTCAGAATCCTGAAAGAGATTTCTGGGAGCAACTGCTCCACAATATAGAAAACAGAATGCTGAGAAGGATTTCTTCCGAATCCAAAGGAAATCATAAAATCTATGCGAGGGATTTTCCTAAAATCAAATTTCTCTAGAGAACTCTGCCCAAAACATCATGAGAGATTATTCAATAAATAATAATTCTGAAAGAAAGTGATCTAGAATCTCAGAATCATGAGACAAATTCCCCATAATCTTGAGAGAAATTTCCCCAGAGTCCTAATGGGGTTTACCGCAGAAAGTCGAATTTTCAGAGAATCTTGGGAAGAGTACCCGCAGAATTCTTAGTGATACTCCCGCAGAATCTTAAAAGGATCTAACGCAGAATCCTGAGAAGCATACCACTAGAATCCTGTGTGAAATCCCCAGAACCCTAAGAAATATTCCCCCAAAATTCTGAGAGAAATTTCGCCACAATTCTGAGAATGCTGAGTATGATTCTCCAAGAAGTCTGAGAGGAGTTCCTGAGAATGCTGAGAAAGATTTCCTCGGAATTCTGAGTGAATTATTAGAGGAATCAGCCCAGAATCCTGAAACGGATTTCACCCTTGGTAGGGAACCCTGGTAGGAAATAAAATTAACATGGTCTCACTGTTGTTCGTAGCTCAGAGAGTGTTGGAGGTGGACATCTAAGGACCGAAGGAGATGGTGAATTGCGGGGAAAGAACGTGGGGTGAGGTGGGCATTGGATTCAGGTTGGCTTTCTACTTCACATAATTGTTACTTGTTCTGTGGCGGAGTTGGTTAACGCGCCCTGACTAGCGAACTTGGGGAGACGTGGGTTCAAACCCCACCAGAACTACGTGGATTTTTTCGCAATTTTTCTTCTAAATTTGTCCATTTTCCAACATGAATATATTGTGTCTATGAACTTCAGGCATTAAGTATGTCTAACATACCATTTCGGTTGGTTATCCGAAAAACAACAACACCCAGAGAAATACTCCAAAATCCAGAAATGAACTCCCTTAGAATCCAGAGATTCCCTAGAATTCTGATCGGTATTCCCATATAATACTTCTGAGAAAAAATCCTCCAGAATTTTTAAAGGGACTCTTCCATAACTGCGAGGATCCCTCTAAATTCAGCGAGAGATTCCTTCAAAATGCTGAAAATTATCACACCAGCATCCTGAGAGACCTAATTCTGGAAAAGAGAGAAAGACTCTTCCAAAAGTAATCCTCCCTGAATTCTATTAGGCATTTCCCTAGAATCCTGGGAGAAATAACTCCAGTTTTCTGAGATGGATTCTCTTAAAATCTTTTATAGGAATTCTTCCAGAATCTTGAGGTATTTGCTCAGATCCCCGAGCTGGATTCTCCCTGAATCCAGTGTCAGATTATCTCAAAATCCTGAAAGAAATTTTCATCGGGATTCTCCCAGGGGGCTAAGACGAATATTCCCAGGCGGATTCTTTCAAAATCCTTAGAGGGATTCTCCTGGAGTCCTGAGAGAAGTTCTCCTGCAGTATTGAAAAACATTCCATTAGAATCCTGGCAGAGATTGCTCCAGAACCCTGAGAGGGATCCCCCAAGCAACACGCATGTTATAATAGAGTTACGACAGCGCAAGTTTTGGTTCTATAGAAGTTCATTTTACGTAATTCTAACATTGTGTTGAAATAACGTTGAATAAACTTCTATACAACCAAAACTTGCGCTGTCGTAACTTTTATATAACATGTGTGTTACTTGGGCCTCCACAATATTAACACTTAAACTACTGAGGGGGTGAAAACTCCCGCGAACTACCAAGGATCCAAAAAAAGTCGGAAGTCCAACTTTGACAAGGCATTTCTCGGCCGTTTTTCAACCGATTTCAAAACTTTTTTTTGCGATGGAACCGGACAGGTTTCAAGAACATCGTCCATTTAAAAAAATGTAAAATAGATGCGTCTACCCAAAGTTATTAAGGAAAAGGCACTTCCTAGTTTTTTTGAAAACGCATTTTTTGCACACTTTGATCAAAAAAATAAAATTTAAAGCGATGACATATGATTTTTTCGACCCTTAATCATGCGTACAGCCAGAGTGAACATGTTTATGCAAAATAAGTGATTTTTCAGTACACTGATATTTTAAAATACTGAAAAAACTGATAAAATACCCTATTTTTCACATAGAATAAGCAATAAATCAAAATTCAAAGCGATGACATATAGTTTTTTTGGTCTTAAAATGTTCTTAGGATTGTACTGGACATGTTTGATAAAAAATAAAAATGTTTTAATTACACTTTTATTTTGTTTTACCCGAAGAACCATGAAAATTCCATATTTCTTACACAAAGTAGTCAACAAAACTAAAATTTAAACGATAACTTGTAGCTTTTTAGCCTTGAATTGCTCTTAGTAGTTTGGGGGACATACTTGAAGAATAATAGTGATGTTTTTGTTACACTCACATTTTGATTTATTCAAAAATTATCGAAAGTACCACATTTCTCACACAAAGTGGTTAACAGATAAAAATGGCTCACAATGCATTGCAGTTTTTTGCCTTGAAATTATCCGTGAAAGAGTTCAGGACATATTTGATGAACAATAGTCACGTTTTATGACACTCTTAATTTATTTTACTCAAAAAGTTACAGAAATACCATAATTTTCATGCAAAATAGTAAATAAACCAAAATTTAAAGCCATAACCTGTAGTTTTTTGGCCTTAAATTTCCATTAGAATGTACTGGACATGATTTTGATAAGATATGAAGTCAACAATACACTAATATTTTGTTTTAACAAAAAATGTATAAGAACATCACATTTTTACACAAAAAATCCAATAATCCAAATTTTAAATCAATGACATGTAGTTTTAATACTTTGAATTTATCGAAGTAGTTGAGTGGGTTTATTTGAACAATACTAGTGATGTTATATTACATTCATAATTTATTTCGCTCGAAATACTAGAAAAATACCACATTTTCCACACAAAGTAGTCACCAAATAAAAATTGAATTCAATGCATGTGTTTTTTTTTTGCTATTAAATTATTCGTGAAAGAATACTGGACGTATTTGATAAACAATAGTGAAGTTTTCATGAAACTCTTAATATATTTTACAAAAAATTAAAGCAATAATATATAGTTGATTGGCTTTGAATTTTCCGTGAGAATGTACCACGCATGCGTTTGATAAAATTTTGATGTTAACATATGTAACATGTGTAATATTACACTCACATTTTGTTCAACTAAAAAAATCACGAATGTGCCCAAAAAAATGATCACACAAAATAGCCAATAATCCAAAATTCAAAGCGAAAAGATGCAGAATTGTATTCTTGATTTTTTTTTTGTGCCAGTTCCAGGCTATATATTACCTGGAAAAAATACAAAGGAAACCGAAAATCCTATGGGAATATTATTTAACAGTGAAATCTTTTTTAATTTGTTTTAATTTGAGAATTTTGACAATGCTAACTCTTCGCTGTTATGAGATTTGCTTTCTTCCCGTCCGTTACCAAAGCACAGATATTTGGGGCTAATCACTGACTATATTTCAAGATTGACGTAGTTTCTCTCAGGCCTAGGGGTCACGGGTGTTAATGGAAGTTTCAAAGAATATGATTGGTCAAAGTTTAGGCACAATTAAGAATATACAGAAATAGGCTCACCAAATTATACGAGTTCCAGTAAGGGAGACTGGGGTGACCTGATCCCTTTTTTCCTAATTTGCCTGTAACATTAAGAAAAAACACAAAGGATCTGTTCAACCGTGCTAGAGGAATAAGAAGAGGGCTCCTATATCTAGCACTCTAGCAGCTATTTCCGGTATGCTGTCGATTTTGATACGATATTGCAAACTCCATGTACATACAAGGATGATTCCAGAATGCAAAATATGTTTTTCCATTTTAAACTGTTTCGTTAAGTGTGAGTATGACGACAATATCACTATTATTTATTAAATATATGAAGTGCACTCTTACGAACATTTCAAGACATAAAAACTATATACTATCGCATTAAATATTGATTTATATTTTTATAGATATTTGGTATTTCTGTATTTTTTAGTGACATATAATACGAGTAGCATTGAAAGATCACTGTTGTTTATCAAACAAGTCTATTACTTTATTACGAATAATTTCGTGACATTGATTGCCTCCAATTTTTATTTGTTGACAACTTTGTGTGAAAAATGTGGTATTTTCCTATTTCGAGTGAAATAAGATATGAGTGTTATAAAAATATCACTAGTATTGTTCAAATAAATCCACTAAACTACTGCGATAAATTCAAAGTATTAAAAAATAAATGTCATTGATTTAAAATTTGGATTATTGGGTTTTTTGTGTAAAAATGTGATGTTCTTGTACATTTTTGTTAAAACAGAATATTAGTGTAATGTTGACTTCATATCTTATCAAAATCATGTCCAGTACATTCTAATGTAAATTTAATGCCAAAAAACTACAGGTTATGGCTTTAAATTTTGGTTTATTGGCTATTTTTCATGAAAATTATGGTATTTTTGTAACTTTTTGAGTAAAATAAATTAAGAGTGTCATAAAACGTGACTATTGTTCATCAAATATGTCCTGACCTCTTTCACGGATAATTTCAAGGCAAAAAACTTCAATGCATTGTGAGCCATTGTTATTTGTTAACCACTTTGTGTGAGAAATGTGGTACTTTCGATAATTTTTGAGTAAATCAAAATATGAGTGTCATAAAAACATCACTATTATTCTTCAAGTATGTCCCCCAAACTACTAAGAGCAATTCAAGGCTAAAAAACTACAAGTTATCGTTTAAATTTTAGTTTTGTTGACTACTTTGCGTAAGAAATATGGAATTTTCATGGTTCTTCGGGTAAAACAAAATAAAAGTGTAATTAAAACATTTTTAATTTTTATCAAACATGTCCAGTACAATCCTAAGAACATTTTAAGACCAAAAAAACTATATGTCATCGCTTTGAATTTTGATTTATTGCTTATTCTATGTGAAAAATAGGGTATTTTATCAGTTTTTTCAGTATTTTAAAATATCAGTGTACTGAAAAATCACTTATTTTGCATAAACATGTTCACTCTGGCTGTACGCATGATTTAGGGTCGAAAAAATCATATGTCATCGCTTTAAATTTTATTTTATTGATCAAAGTGTGCAAAAAATGCGTTTTCAAAAAAACTAGGAAGTGCCTTTTGCTTAATAACTTTGGGTAGACGCATCTATTTTACTTTTTTTTAAATGGACGATGTTCTTGAAACCTGTCCGGTTCCATCGCAAAAAAAGTTTTGAAATCGGTTGAAAAACGGCCGAGAAATGCCTTGTCAAAGTTGGACTTCCGACTTTTTTTGGACCCTTGGTAGATTAGGAGTTAAGAGAAATTCATCTAGAATCCTGAGAGAAACTCACAATATGAGCACCGTCCGAGTCTTCAACTCTTCTGCAGAATCCAGGAACATCCGTACTCTTCAGCTGCAGTTATGGAATCTTGCTCCACCATCGAATTGTGATATTCAATGTGCCAATTCTCGCGTATGGGAGCCCATAACCTTTCAAGGGACGACTCGAGTAACGAATAACGACGAGGTTAACAAACGATCTCCATTCCACGGTCTCCAGAGTGTCCTCCATTAAATGAGCAAATCCGTTGTAACGTGCCCGGCCGGAAGCGCCGAGTATCAGTCACTTAGAACAAGTTGTTATGGTTTTCAAGTGCCATTTAATTAATTTTGCCACTTTTTATTCTGCCTCATCGAGCCTTCCTTTTCATGGTGACGCGACGCGATAGTTAGCATAACGGCAGCTGCACTCCCTAACGTCACCGTGGAGGATACAGTTTGCTGCAACAACGATGCGGCTGTGATGATAGGACGCCAGCTATCTTCCAGTCGTTCGTTCGGTTGGTTGGTTGGTCCTTGCTCTGAACATCGTCATCGTCGTCGTGGCGCTGCCACTGGGCGGGTTATTTAGCTCAACGGGACACTTATGGTCGCGCTGGAGTGCTACTGCCACTGCACTACTGGCGGACTGCTGCAGTCATGTCGCCTTCTTGCCGCCCACCGAATAATAATAGCAAGAGGACTGGAAAACCACCACTTCGAGGGGTGTCTGAGTGGAACGTGATTTTTCCATAATTTCGATGGTCACTGACTGACGATGATGGCGGTTTGGTAGGTGTGGATGAGAATCACCATGTTGCCTGAGCAGTGTCGCGTCATTCACCAAAGGCTTATGACGGCATTAACCACACATGCACAAACGCACGTGCCTTTTCGGCCGTTGTCTCGTTGGCTGGTTGAATGACCGATGTCGATGAAAACGTGGAATTGTTGATGATACTCGATAATTGGTGGATTAATTTTTATCATTATATGTACGCATTTCAACATTAAATCTCATTTATTCAACATTCAACATCATTTTATTTATGAAATCATCCCGCTGCAATTAACAGAAAACGTTTTTTGGTGTATCGTCTAGAACTTCCAATTTTGACTAACTTGTCCATCATTCAATAAATATCCTTCAGATTTCCACTTCTGCCAATCCTACAAAACGGTACGCCAGCAATCACGTTCAGATCCAATGAGAGTTGTTTTCCGGTGGTTTTGATTGTACACGTTCGCACCCGAGAGTGCTAATTTGAAATTCAAAAGTTGAATTCTTCCAACACCAAGTCCCGGGGGAATACGGTCCAATCAACGAACGCGAAAACAACAGAGCACAGCAAGATAGCTCTTTCCCAAAGTTAATACGCCCTTGCCGGCGGCACCACGGAAAGCTACTTACAATTTCGAAAAGTAATATTTTAGCCTAATTAATTTAATGTATCGAAATTAATTTCATTTGGCGATTTTGGCTTCGCCTCGGCTTTGCTGTTAATGGAAATGCCGACGGCAAAATGTGAAATAATAATATTTTTCATCCCTTTCCAATTGGTTGCCATTTGCCATTGTGAAGCCACCACGTTTGATGATAGCAATGGGCAGTGGTGCCAGATTGCTGTGGCACTCTTGGTAGATATACATCCTCATTCTTGTTTACGGACGTATCGACTTTCGAACGTTTTTGGTTCGATCGAATCAGTAGGCCATTTGATTTTGCTGGCGTAAACGGGAATGCGAACGATTTTCGTTCGAAAGTGGATTCGATCGAAAACAAGAATGAGGGTGATAACTTATGTAGGGTCTGGGACCATTTGGGCAGGAGCACCTAATTTGGACACTTGCTGCTATAACTCCTAGTATAACTCAGTCAATTTCAAACCGATTAACTTAAATTTTTGAGCATGGCTAGATACTGTGCGTATCTGATCCTATCTCAAAAATCAATCGTGAATATTCATTTCATTCATTTATTTACTTAAGCTGTTAGTTCACAGGGTCAAATATTTGTCCAAAAAGAAACCAATGCTCAAACATCTTGTTTGACTCGATCGAATTTTCATTACTGTCAAACTGATGTTGTTTCTTGAGTTCTTTTCTTGTCAAATATTTGACCCTGTGTACTACTGGCCTTAGTACTAGCTCTCCCGGCAAACGTTCTTCTGCCTGCCTACTATGTTTTTAAACATACAGCTCAGCAGAAAAATCTTCCGCAAAATAGAATTTCAAACTTTCTCGTTTTAGATGTTGTTCCTTTTTGGACCACCCTAATGAGAAAAGCGAATTCTCAAAGCAGGCAAGTAACTTTTGCAACAGGCAGAGGCCAATCAATCTTCCGACATTCCTAAATGCGTTCAATCGTTCGCTCGATGGGTAGCCCTGTCGAGGGCTGTAGAATCCGCGCTTTCCGGGCGAGTAGAACAGCGGAGCATCCAATTGACAATCTTCCAGGATCAACAGATGTCCTCCTCTCCTCTTCTTGGCGTAACGTTCTATGAGCACTTCCACAGTTTTTAACTGAGAGCTTCCTCTGCCAATGACCATTTTGCATGTGTATATCGTGTGGCAGGCACGAAGATACTCTATGCCCAAGGAAGTCAAGGAAATTTCCTTTACGAAAAGATCCTGGACCGACCGGGAATCGAACCCGTCACCCTCAGCATGGTCATGCTGAATACCCGTACGTTTACCGCCTCGGCTATATGGGCCTGGTAGATATTTCCAATAATTTTTCGTACGAACACGTCATCGGAGCCCTGCACGAATAAAACACTGAAAGAATGGTGTAGATCCTTTGGACCGTTCCCTAGCCTATTCGTGACATACAAACACCATTCCATTTTCATTTGTAGATACCATCAAATTTAAGATAAAACTGATTCAACAATATTTCTCCATAATATACGGCTCATAGCTGCCGGTCACGCCCAATCCGCCCAATGCTCGCCAAGTCATGCTACATCTGGTCCGCCCATCGTGCTCTCTGCGCTCCACGCCTTCTTGTGCCAACCGGATCAGTCGCGAACATCAAATTTACAGGGTTGTTATCAGGCATTCTTATAACATGTCCTGCCCACCGTATTCCTTCGGCTCTAGCTACTTTCTGGATGCTGGGTTCGCCGTATAGTACAGCGAGCTCGTGGTTCATCCTTCTCCGCCGCACACCGTTCTCCTGCACACCGCCGATGCACGTGTCGCTCGAAAACTTCGAGTGCATGCAGGTCCTCCTCGAGCATGGTCCAGCAGCTTCTTCTGGAGCCCGTAGTAGCCCTGACTTCCCGTCTTTCGTATCATTAGTACCCAGATCCGGTCATGTTCGGTTCCGCCTGCCAGCATTCATCAACAGTCCCTCCTTTGCTGCTTCGCGTTTCAGGCGGGTGTACATTTCTGTCACCTTTCCGAATGTTCTGGCGATAATGTCCATGTCGTTCGCAAAGCACACAATTTGACCGGATTTTGTGAAAATCGTACCCCAATTGTTGAGCCCGGCTCGTCGCATCACTCCTTCTAGAGCGATGTTGAAGAGTAGGCATGAGAGTCAGTCGCAGTCTCCGGCGAGATTCGAATGAACTGAATAGTTCCCCAGAAACTCTTACGCAGTTTTGCACAGTCATAGCTTTAATCAGTCTAGTCAGCTTCTCAGAAAAGCCGTTATTGTCTTTTTTTTCCTTCTAAACCATAGCGAGATAAATCTGCTCAACAGACACCCTAACATGAAGGTTAGGGTAGTGTAGGGTTAAGGTCGTCTTCTACAACACTAGTAAAAGCCAGGACTACTCCCTCCTCGACCAACTAAAACACATTCCTGTGGTCGCCAAACCCTACGTCTCTCCGGAACCACCAAGAAGGTATTGCTTCAGAGAGGGGCTAGTGCATATCGCACCCTCAAGGTTAGCTGCCGTAGCCTAGCAGCAACGAACATCGATGACTCGTTCTGGAGAGTCCATCACGGTAGCATGCTGGCCCTTAGCCAGTTTCCCGAGTGGTCCTCGCCACTCCCTTTGTCCTCGGAAGGGGGGCAGGGTCAACCCCGCCCGCGCCCAACTGTTTAGCAGACATCAAGAACTGATGCCCACGTGCAACCCGATCTGACCTGCCCGCAAAGGAAGGGTATCACTACCCTTCAGGCCCTATCAGATGCACCCGAAGGTTGCAGACAGCAGGGTCTCACCTACCCCGACCCTTGCCGGGGACCCCTTTCCAACCGCGGGCTCGGATCCAACCCAGTAGACCGACGTCACGACAGCACCGCTACCGGGACTTCCTCTCTGCGGCCACTTAATCGCTGTAAGGGTCGATCTCGACCGCAGGGCACCGGTATGACCTACGAAGCCGACCTGGAACCCGTGGACCACCTCTTGTACTGCATCTGGACTAGCCATTCTCCGAGTCCACGCGCCACCTCCTCTGTAGCTCCCAGACGATATGGGTGATAGCCGTTGAAACGGCATTCCAGCTAACCTCATCCCTACACATCCTCTGGACCGAGTTGTCCGGAGTTGTGTCCTCCCCGCATGTGGCAAGCATGCGGTCATGCATTGTGCGAAAACGCGGGCACACGAACAAAACGTGTTCCGCTCTTTTTTCTAAACTATTGCACACTGGGCATTCGAGAGAATCCGCTGGTGGAACTGTCCCACGCGCGCTGCCATTTGACCATGGAGGCCATCCTGGCAGTCCTGCGCATGCCTCTTGTGCCGCGCATTTCGAAGCACTCCATGTCCTCACTGATAAGAATGCTGATAGGCACCATACTAGTAATGACGCAGAGAGCGTCGTGTGACACGGTACGGTACGCGCTCGCAACCCGCAGGCACATTAGCCTGTAAGTACTTTTCAGCTTCCGTCGGAAGCATTCAGTACTTAGCGCGGTACCCCACGCCGGGCCGCCATACCTAAGTATGGACGTAGCAACACTAGCCAGAAGCTTGCGCTTACTGGCGTACACCGCTGAGCTATTGGACATCATCCGGGACAGTGCCGCAATAGCTGTGCAGGCTCTTTTACAGGCATAATTGACGTGGCTACCGAAGGTAAGCTTATCGTCGATCATCACGCCCAAGTGTTTGAACCAACCGCTTTGACAGGATAGTGCACTCTCCTACACTGATCTCCGTCTTCTGCTCCGACTTCCGGTTGTTAACAACCGTCACCTCTGTCTTGTGGTGAGCCAGCTCCAGTTTCCTGGACAGCATCCACGCCTCCACAACCTTTATCGAGTGGTCGGTAGTCAACTTCACCTCCTCGATCGTTTCACCGTAGACTTCGAGCGTAATGTCGTCGGCAAATCCGACAATCTCCACTCCCACTGGGTACTCTAACCTCAACACCTCGTCGTACATGACATTCCATAACACCGGACCCAGGAAGGAACCTTGCGGGATTCCTGAGGCTATGTGAAAGCACTTCCGACCCACCTCCGTGTCGTAAACTAGTACGCGATTCTGAAAGTAGCTTTCGGGAATCTTGTACAAGTACTCCGGTATCCCCAGACGCAAGAGCGCATCGGTAATAGCAGACCAGCTGGCGCTATTAAACGCATTCCTTACATCCAGAGTCACTACCGCGAAGAAGCGGATTCCCCTCCTCTTAGTCTCAAGTGCTTTCTCGGAGGTTTTTGTAACCGGCAAGATAGCGTCTACGGTGGATCTCCCCTTCCGGATGCCGCACTGGTTGCTCGAAAGACCATTTTCGCCCTCAGTGAACCTCAACATTCTATTAAGGATGATCTTTTCGAGCACCTTCCCCGCCGTGTCAATCAAGCATATTGGTATATATGCCGACGGGTCTCCGGGTGGTTTCCCCGCCTTTGGCAATAGTACCAGGCTCTGCCTCTTCCAAGCTTCTGGGAAAACTCCCTCGTCCAAGCATTTCTGCATAGCAGAAATCCCGTGAACATCTCGGGAGCCTCTGCAATAGCTACTTTTAAGGCCAGGTTCAGAACTCCGTCCGGACATGGGGCCTTACCTACGCTAAGGGACTTAGCTATCCCCACAAGTTCCACATCGGTGACCCTCTCCTCATCGCCAGCCCCAGTCCCTGGCTGTCCTACGGAAGGAGGCCAAGGACTAGGATCAAGGCGCGGAAAAAGTCCTCCAATGATCCCCTCCAACATCTCTGGAGATTGCTTTATAGGAGCCATCACACCTCTCGTCTTGGCCATAACGATCCTGTAGGCGTCACCCCACGGGTTCGTATTGGCACTCTGACAGAGACCCTCAAAGCAGGCCTCCTTGCTTGCTCTTATCTCGGTCTTGAGCGCGGCTTTTGCAGCGGCGAACACCACCCGTCCTTCGTTTCGCTCTTCCTCTGATCGTGCTCGCTGCATCCGCCGCCTAGCCCGTAGGCAGGCGCGGCGCAGGTCCGCAATCGCTTCGGTCTGCTGTTGTTGTAGTCGATACTGTAGCGAACCGCCAGGTGGTCGCTGTGAGTGTAGCCATCATCTACTCTCCAGTTTGAACTACTTGTTAGGCCAGGACTACAAAAGGTCAAATCTATAATTGACTCCGCTCCGTTTCGACTATAGGTACTCTTGGTACCGACGTTAGCCAAGTCGACATCTAAGATGGCCAGTGTTTTTAGCAGGATCTGACCCCGCTTGTTCGTGAAACGGCTTCCCCATTCCACAGCCCAGGCATTAAAGTCACCCGCTATTACCACCGGCCTTCGCCCTGTTAGCACGGTCATTAAGCGGTTCAGCATTTGCATGAACCGCTCGATCGGCCACCGCGGTGGCGCATAACAGCTACAGAAGAAGATCCCGTTTACTTTGGCGACCACGAAGCCCTCATATGTAGTAGACACCAACTCCTGCACGGGGTATTTACCCGTCGTCCATATCGCCGCCGTTATACAGGTCCCATCCGAGACCCAGTTGCCGTTGCCGGCGGGTACTCGGTATGGGTCCGATATGATGGCGATATCCGTCTCCTACTCAGAAACCGCCTGACAAAGCAGTTGCTGAGCCGCATCACAGTGGTTCAGGTTCAGCTGCGTTACCTGCACTGTGATTTGTTGTTCACTGCGGCTTTCTTGAAGGCCGGGCACCCTGGACCACCCATCGGATGTCTGTTGTTCGAGGATTTCCCGGTACAGATCATGCAGATGGGCGAACTCGTGCGGCTTTGGGCCTTATGACCTTCTGCGCCGCATCGCCTACACAGTTTGCGCCTGTCGGGGCCTTTGCAGTCCCACGACTTGTGTCCTGACTCCAGACACCTGAAGCAAACCTCTGGTGGCTCGTGGAATGTCATGTGACATACACACCAGCCCACCTTTATACTTCCTACTTTAACGGACTTTTTAACGTCCGCCACAGGTAGCTGAACCAAAGCTATCTGTGTCCCTGCTTGCCCTCTCCGTAGCTTAACGGCTGCGGCGGCCACCTGCACATCGCACTGTTGCCACAGTGCCGTGACGAGCTCTTCCACTTCGGTGATCTCGTCAATGTCTTTGACCTTCAGAGTCGCCTCATGTGTCAGAGCCCTCACCTGCACACTCTCACCAAGGACCTCTTCTGCCAGCCTCTTGTAGGCGGCCCTTGTGTTCCTTCTGGCGCTTCAGGTCCAGGATCATCTCACCCGTACGAGTACGTCTAATACTGCGTACGTCGGCCCCAAGACCCTCAAGCTTGGCGTCGCTTCGCATCGTCTTCAAGACGTCCGAGTATTTGGACTGTTCCGTCTTGATGACGATAACGTCGCCTTTCTCACCCCTGGCACCTGCCCTCCTACGCCTTGGCTTGGCGTCCTGCACTACTACCTGCGGATTCGCCTTCTTCTTCCTCTTCCGCTCTACCTTCGTCCAAGGGGAGTCCTCCCCTTGGATCGCCCTGCTCTGTGGCTGTTGAGAGCCCACTAGCGGTCGCAACCCCTTGTTCCCATCGTTCCGGGACGGGCCAGCCTTTTCAGGCCCACCCTTCCCAGCTTTCCGGGAACCCTGGCTGGGGTCCGACCTTCCGGCATTATTACCGACTTTCGGGGTAATGATTCGCCTGGCCTTGTCAGACAGCTCCTCGCCTGACGGCTGCCTCGCCCGCTTCTGCGATAGCTTGCTCAGTTTGTCGCGAGCAGTCGCTTCCACATTGTTCGGACTTCCTGCGAAGGAGAAGGCCTCCGTTTGGGTAAACTTCGGCACTTTCTCAATTGCAGGCTCCGCTGAGCAGTCAGCAACGCGAGTGCCGCGTGCTCCTGCTTGGCATCGTCGATCGACACCCTAAGTCGAAGCAAGGCCGTTTTCAGGTCCTTGCGTATGTTCGACTTAGTGGACGCAAAGTCGATGATTTTGCCAAGCTGCTGCTCAGCCACCTCTATTGCGGACCGTCCATTGGATTGTTGATTGACGGCCCTCAACAACCACGCTCCGTCCATAACTTCCACCGGCTGGCTTGCCGGGAAGTGGACTGGAGCACCCACGCTTGAGCTGCGTACGCAACTTCCAGCGCCTATCTCCTCACTTCTCCTTGTCGGAGATCTCATCAACCCGCTTCTTGCGAAGGGGTTGATCGCACCGCTACTTCCACCTAAATTTTGAATTTTTGAATTTTTGCTCATTTTTTCATCCCACGAGTTGCACGGGAAAGAATGTCCACCACAGAGCCCTGCACCCAAGTAACAATTATACTTTTGTGGCAATCCTGAAGTAATTTCTAAGATAGAATCATAAAACTTAGCAATAAACGGATACGGGGATTCTCTCGGCTTTTGCAGTCGGTGACAGCAGCGAAAACAAGTTTGCCTCAACTTCCGACGGTTAAACCGAAACCGTCGGAAGTTGAGGCAAACTTGTTTTCGCTGCTGTCACCGACTGCAAAAGCCGAGAGAATCCCCGTATCCGTTCAAGCCTACAGCCGATAAGCAATCAGATTAAACTTAGCAATAAAGCTCTTTGTTCTGCAAATCCGAGATAAAATAGGTATAAAACATCCAAAAGACTAATCTGGCCCACTCTTCAGGAGATCTTCAAAGCTGCTTTTGAAGACTGCTTTGAAACTAGTTGTATTTATGTACATGCGCTAATGATTGATTATAAGAACTTCATGAAACTTTAACAAGAATATCTTGAGGCATGTTGATCTTTTAGCTGTCTTTCTCAAAAGTGTCAACAGTGTATAATAAATGAAATCTTTTACCTAAGCATTATGCAGATGCAAACAAGTTTTGTTTCATGGATGAAATATTAATTGAACTGCGAATTAATTTTCATCAAATTGAAATGGCTAAAACATTTAAATTGCCTGACAGATCATTGATGACAGGGGATCGAAATTTTCCGTGCCATACCCACTTTTTCGTTGATATGCCACCCAAAACATACGAAAATTACAAAGCGCCTCAAAAATAATATCAATCATTAATATACGAAGACATAAATTTCCTTTAAAAACAAAAGCCTACGCCACTTTTTCAATTCTTTCTAAGCATGGCTGCCGTTCCAAGCGAACAAAACTCATGCAGCCGCCATCAATTATTATTACCTTTAATCCAAACCCCCTCAAAACAATGATGGAACCAAGTCACCTTGCATGAACGCTGCAGCCTTTATTGAAGATTGTTTTTACTAGTTATGATCTTAAGGCAGATTTGTTCGTCTTAAATGAAACTTATTCATTTTATACAAGAGTAACAGCCTTTGACAATTGTTTGTTTACGTTTTCGATGCTAGAAAGTTGTCTCTGTACATTTCGCGGTGTTTCGCGTCAAGATGTGCCAATTCTATTTTGTTTCCCTGTATTTTTGCTATTAATAATGAAGTGCAACCTTGAGTGCAACCTACCAAATTACACTATTTGGCATGAGCTTGAGCAGAGTCACAGTAAGTACCCATTTCATTTTCGATTCGCTATGGCCTGTGTGAGAAACTGATTGAAGGCAGGACGACAGCAGCCAGCTACTCGCATTTTTGATTGGCCGTAAAATCATTATTTCGTTGACATGATTACACAAGTTTACAAAATAAAACGAAAGTCGTGAACTTCTGTCAACGACCAAAATTTTTGAAGCACAATTTAGTGCTGATTTCGAAACCGACCTTCAAAAAATTTAAAGTAGGACAGTTTTTGAGATTTAGCTCAATATCGAGTTTTGCAACTTTTCAAAATATGTAATTTACTAAAATTCAAATATATTGCGTTTTGTTCAACCAATTTTAAATCTTTTTCCATAAATTAAAAGCTGAATACAATACCATTCGATCATCTGAATACAGGTTTTGCGTCAGATTGATGAAATTCAAGATATTGGCGAGTTTTAGGGACGATCTTCTTAAATTTTAGCAAAATTCCCTAATTTTTTTGAAGAAATGTATTTTTTTCAATAAGAAAATACCAACTTAAAAATTTTTTCTCGACGTTTATTTGACATATCATATGTAGGCGAGTTACAGTAAAAAATTCAGCTCAATCGGAGCATTGATTGAGGAGAATGAGGTGTGTGAAGTGAGCGACGTTGCTTAAAAATAGAACAAAAATCGATTTCAAATCATCAACCTTGTATGGAAAGTCGAAAAATGTTCCGCTCTACTGTATTTTTTTTCCTTCACGTTTTCGAACTCAGGGCATGATTCTACACCAAAAATGATCATCAGCTTACCGAGTTCAAAAATGCTGTAAACTAGTGTTACTTTTTAGCACAAGAATGGCTAAATTATCAGTGAGCAAACATGCTTATGTGTTTATATTTGCATGAGAACGCGGTTTTTCAACCAATTAGTTACATTCATTATTTGGATTGGTAAATAGTTCGTTGTCTCATGATTATTTCGCATAGTTCTTGTTCCAGAGTAATGGCTCTAGCTCAAGAATAGAAGGCTTCAAGAAGTTTTTAAAGGAGGATTAGCCAGATGAAATGCACTTGAATAAACGAAGCATAAACTTTTAATAAAATATGTTGATGTTATGTGTTGAAAATAACTTCTAATACGCCTTAAAACTTATTATAAGATTTAATGCTCTTGTAATTCAGTTGTTTTATGCGCGAATTTCAAAATTAACTTGAAGACAACTTAAAAACCGCAAACGAGCGAAGATTGTTTTCTCTTGATAAAAACAGCTATAAATGTTCCATGAATTGGTGATGCTGTGATAAAGCTTCCATAAAAATAATCAAATCTAAAAGGAATTGAAATTGTTACTTGGGCATTAACGCGATAAGGAACAACTTACTGTGGAGGGTGCCCAGGTAACCCACCGGTTCCATTAAAGATCGAGCATCTTTTTCACCCCCTCGATCACTCATTCCTCAGCACGGGTCGCTTGACACCTTGAAATGGGGTTAGTAGTCCTATTCTTAGCCGGCGACTACGCGGCTGACTCGCAAACGGGGGGGTGTGTCAGGCCCAAGGACTTCCGTCCCTGCTGCCCCACCCAAGTAACACGCTTGTCACCGAAGAGTCACGGCCGCGCAGGTTTTTGTTGCGCAGTTGGAAAAAGGTGCTACGAATGCTCATAGTTTTAGAGGGGGAGAAATTGATGTGTCGTAGTCCGTTATCGTTCGTCATCTGGTGGGCGCAGAACTTGCCAATCGCCGATATGAACTGTTCTTCCTGGCTTAACTGAGCGTTTAGGTCTTCTATGAAGATCTAGACGTCGTCGCTTGGGTACCGATCGTACTAGCGTTCGAGCTGCGCGTAGGTGGTGTTGTTGTCATCATCAGTGCGACCGGAGTGAGGGCTATGCAGTGTTTTATAGAGGGAGCAAAGGGGCGTTTCAGGTTACTATAAGAGGCTTCTAGAGACGTTCCATGGGTTCTCGGGGACATTTCAGGGGGTTCAAGGGAGTTTTAGTGGCGTTTCATGGAGGTATCAGAGAGGTTTTAGGGGGCGTCAAGGGGTTACCGGGAGCCTCAGGAGCTTTTCAGGGGGTCTCAGCTGGTTTGGGAGGTCTCAGGGTTGTTTCAAGGGGCTCCCAAGAGTTCTAAGGATCGTTTCAGGGATGTTTCAGAGAGGGTCCAAGAGTTCAGGAGTTCTCAGAGGCGTATGAGGGGTTTTCAGGAGCGTTTTAGATAAATCCAGGGGAGTTTCAGGGGGTCTCAGAGGGTTACAGGAATCTACATGGGGTCTTAAGGTCGTTTCAGAATCTTAGAGATTCTTCGAATGAGTGTAATCTGTTTCGTACCTTTTAATTCCGCCCCAATTGCTTATCCTTTGACAGATACGCGTATTTCGACTACCACTTGTAATCTACATCAGTGTCAGTTATACAGTGAGGAAGATCCAGTGGATAACTGACACTGAGGAAGATTACAACTGGTATCTGTCAAAGGATAAGCAATTAGGGCGGAATTAAAAGGTACAAAACTGATTACACTCATTCGAAGAGGGTATTCTGCTGGGTTCGAAAAGTCGGTTTCGCTTGTACTAAAGTTTGTTTAACGTTTGTTTGTTTACACATTTTTCGCCAATCCAGTTCCAACCCAGATTCAAAAAGATAAACGGCATAAGAGGCAACGTAAACAAAAGTTTGTTTGCAAAAATACACGTATAAATAAGTATTGGCTAAATTATTGAAACAGTTTTTATCACATATGACAACGTCTGAACAGATGAAAAAATACGCAAAACTGTTATCGCTCAACAGCACAATTGTGCTGGTTTGTCACGAAAGGGATATATAAATTGGTCTGCTAGTTCTATACTATTATTTTATTGTAAAAGTTTCCAAGAACGTTATTCTCTCATATCACAAAATGTTAGGATAGTATGTCTTACTACAAAACGTTTTGATAACTATCTCGGTAAAATTAACAAATATACATCGTACAGTTCGATACTGCAAGTTTAGGCGTGAAATCCTAGAATCCAGTTTAGAAAAAATATACATTTTCTACTGATAAGAGTGTAATAACTGTAAGTAATTAAGCTGAAATCTGGCAGCACTGCAGGCGCGTCCCGGGCAAGGTGGGGGTGAAGAAAACCTGCGAAATCGTAAGCGCGCGTCGCCAGGCGCTTATGAATGGAAATGAGAAAATAATGTAATTAACCCATACTAATTAGGCTTTATGTCTTTTGTGTGCGCCTTTTGTCGCCGACGCGTTGACTGTTCGGTGTGGAGGTCTCTGTCTACCGGCAGCGTGGGAGATAGGAGAACGTTTTTTTTTTCGGCCAAATTCGATGTGCGACACTTGAAAACAGCTTTTTCCGAGCAGCAGCAGCATCAGTTGCCGGGGAACCTGGGCAAGGAGAGCGCATTTCCGTGAACGCGCGGGGTCACATTTAACGACGACATTACCGGCCGTTAACTTTTATACTCTCTGTGAAAGCTGCACTTTTATGGGTTGACTTTTCAACGCCTTTTTTGCTGTATGCAGAGCACGGAGCGGGTCAGTCCCCGGTTCAAACTTAGTTCCGGTTAGTTGCCTTCCAATTAGGATTTATGTCTGTTTTAAGTACTGTGCTCATTATTCTTGTTCTCGATTTAACTAGCTTTCAGGGGTTCGAACTTTTTTGCATTACGAATTGAAACATACCTTCTAAATAACTTGAATAGAATCGCTTCAATCCTGTGTATCCAATTTTCAATGAAATCCCCTTTTCTTCGTTTGCATTCACAATTGAGTTACCTTTTCAATGAGCTCCGTTCCCAAACGATAAAAACACCGCACAAGCACACCTGTGCGAGCTTTGTGGGGAAAACGAAAACATTCGTAAATCTCACGCAAACGATTTAGCTTTGGAGCCAAGCAATCTACCTTACCTCCACATCCGCCCTTTGTCGTCGCTAAAATCTTCTCCCCTCCCCCACACTAACTGGTGGAAAACAAAATCATGGCACAACATTTCATTCAATTCCGGGGTGAACTTTTCAAATTTAACTTTTTCTCCGCACATTGTGACAGTTTTGCTTTCGTTGTTATTCGTTTTCCCGAAGTTCAATTTCTGCTGGTGTCATTTCCGAGGGCCACGACGGCGAACACAGTGGCTTCCGGAATTTGGAAGGAATATCCAGAGAAACAACAACAACAAATATATTATGTCTAAGGAATAATGTCAGAACATGGTTTCCAGATGAAACTGTTTCAGCCTAATGAATTAATTTCAGAGCGATTTTAAGGCATTGGATTTTAAAACAATGGAAAAGGACATTGCGTCGTTTGTTCGAACTACTTGACCTCACGGGTCAAGTGGCCACAATAACCGATTTCTCTTCCTAGTTCATAGTTTCCTTTCGTTTTGCGACCCCTTAATGATTGCTGGCACGCTTCGATTGTTCTACGAAAAGTAGGGTGACAACAGACTGGAAGGTCGCGAGAGCCAATGTTGGGAACCGGTGGTGTTCTAGTTGTTCATAAATAATTTGCGGTACAGTTGATGTGTTTCGGTACAATTTGTGTCCAGAATCCAATGCAATTTTCAATGTTCTATCTGTTCTATAGCAGTGGCCGCAATAAGTGTATTTTGGCAGATTTCAAGGAGTTTCAGGGCATTTTACGGAGGATTTCAGAAAAATTCAAGGAGTATTGGGGTTTTAGGGGCTACAGAGAGGTTTATGGGGACATCTAGGAAGCTTCAAGGCGTTTCAGGGCGTTTTCGTAGGCTTCGAAGGGATCGGAGGGCTTCCGGGGAAAGCTAAAGACTAGACTGTTATAGACTCGTTTTAGAACATTTTTGGGTATTTAAGGGGATTCTAGATCATTTCAGAGGGTTTTAGGATATCTGATAGGGGTTCTCCAAGTTTTTAGGAGGCTTTACAGGCTTTGAAAGCAATCCATAGGGGCATCAAGAGTTTCCGTAGGTTTCAGTGAGTTCAGGTGCTTTCAGGTGAGCTTCGAAAGATACCCAGGCATGTTTTAGAGCGGTTCAAAGAACGAAATTGTATAAGCGTTGCACCTAATAGAGCATAGTTGCTTGAGGTTGCTTAAACATGATCTTCATTCATAATGCTCGAATAGATCACTGATTACGCTTGTAAATTCGATGTGTTCTCGGATACTCTTAGGCAGGGATGCGATTCATTTGCAAAAAGTTACATTCACTTGATACTATCTCAGTTCATAAGCATTATTTCAAAAAACTATGTATGGATGAATTGAACCTTGTTGTTTTATCTGAAAGTTCGCCGAATAGCATAAGGGTCGCACACGCATACCAAATTTGTGAACGAGCTGTGAAGGCAACTCTCCACGCGATGAATGTAAATTACATTCAAGCCGTGGAGAGTTGCGTTTGATGCCTTCTGTTGACTTTATTATTGACGCTACGCTAGTACATTGTTCTACAAAACTTCATGTAAAACAAAAATGAAAAATTGCTCCTTACAATAGTTTTTGTTACAAAGTTTCTGAAGCGAGTAATTCACAAGTGAATGTAAATGATTGCAAACGAATGATCACATCCTTGCTCTTAGGTAGGCTATTTGGTATGAACTCTAATCATGAAGCTCATAGAAACAACTGGTTACGGTTCTTTATTCGATAACATGCATGTATACTCATCGAAGTTCTCTGGACCTGTAAACAGACATTGTACTCTCCACTTCACAGAGCATAGTTGCATGAGGCTTTGTAGACATGAAGTCCATTCATAACGTTCGGTTTGATTACTGGTCTTGCTTGTAGATTTGATTACCTTTACTCTAGGGAGTGCTTGGAGGCCCTTGAACAGTCATTGAACTGATTGCATGAGGTGGTGTGAGTATGAACCTTAATCTTCAAGCTCTTAGTGACAACTAGCTACATTCGTAGATGATTGTACAAATTCTCTAAATGGAGGAAAACGTGCCTCTGAAGCCGGGCCTGTTGATACATTCGTAGATTCTATTACTTTTTCTCAAGGGAGTTCACACACACGATAAACTCCATGTAGTCTTTTTTTTAACTGGATAGATAAATCATCAATACATGAGCCAATGTGAATTTAAACGTAAAGCAAAATACAGCGAGATGTCATAAGTTATTAATTCTGATAACTTATACTCAAGAAATTTTTTGAAGACCTTTAAATATTGCAAAGGGGCTTTCATCTCTTATAAATAAAATAAACACGTCCTACAGCTCCTCTCACTGCGTCTTTCCTACAGACCAACCTTATCCAAAATCTAAAGTACAGCAACTGCTTTCAACACAATTAAATTCCATTTGGCTAATACTTCCGGTTTAAAGACAAAATGTTGAAGCATTAAGGACAGACTTGTTTGAATCCCAACATGGCCGCCACAATGACCGACTTTGGCACCTACTCACGATTTTGAGGGCACAAATCTCTTCGTAAAGAAAACCAGCGCACCTGATTTGCTTATTTTAAGTTTGTTACGAGTGAGCAAGAACAGAATAATGAAATGCACTGTTGTGTGAAGCTTGCTTCTTGAGATTTGTGCGTTTGAAGTTCTGATGCACTGTTGAAGCAGAATTTCAAGACGTTTGTCCTTAAAGCTTGAAGGACAAAAGGTCAAATGAACAAAAGATCGAATGAATAGAAAATTGTAGTGCACTATGTTGACATGGGGTGTGCCTATTTTATGTTATGTAGTGATTGTGTAGTGACCAGGTGGCATTACTTCGCTTCGGATTTTTGTTCTTGAGTTCTTGAATTATTGAGCAACACATTACTTCTCTGGCAGTTTTGTGACTATAAAATGGCATTTGGGACACCTATAAACTAAAACTTATTGTGCATTTGAAATGCTACATAACAGCTAAAGCTGTCAAACTGCTATGCTAGGGCAGCAAGCAGATTGAATGCAAATATAAGACTAATGTACTGTTTATTCGAATGTTTATTGATTACCTTGGTATTTAAAGCTGTTGTAGAAGTTTTTCTTCTTATATTCATTGGCTGTTCTTTGAAGTTATATTTAATTGGTATTTATTGGCATTTTAGAAAAAAAAATCCTGATCTTTCAAAAATTGTTGCTTACATCATTATTAATACTTTAGATACTAATGATTCAATAGGAAGCAATCGATGAAGTACTAGATTGATTATATTTTTTTTCCTTTATTTTTGAGACTTTCAGCCCTGAGCTGGTTCGTCTCTTAGATTGATAATATTGAGCTAGATGTTTGTATGGTGAGATGATGGATTCTCTGTTATTGCAATGGAATTGTGCTAACAATGTGGGTATTATGTTTTCTTGCCTGATTTGATGCTGTTCGAGCAAAAGTTTGAGTAACTGTGTTGTTGTATTATTTATTTCTTGCAACTTCAACAATACAGCGACCCAAAACTTTTGTTCAAACAGCATCAAAATAGGCATGAAATCATAATACCCACGCTGTTAAAATCATTTCATTGCAGAAATGAAGAATTGATCATCTCAACATACAAAAATCCAACTCACTACTTTCAATCTAGTATTGCACTGATTGCGTCCTATTCTCCTAAAGATTTTACCGGCAATTTTTCCAGGGTTATCTGCAAAACTTACTGGAACAATTCTTGGTATCCTTGGATAATTTTATGGAAAGCTTCGAAAGCATTCCCGTAGAGATTCTTGAGTAACTTCTGGAAGATTCCCTGGATATATTTGTAAAGAAATACTTGGAAGAACACTTGGAGGAAGCATTGGAAGAATTGGATAAACTTCTGAAGGAATCCTTGGAAAAAAAAATGTGAAAAATTCCTTGTTATAGTTCGTGGAGAAATTTATAAATGAATTTTTGGGAGAATTTCAAACGGAATACTGTAAGAATTCCCGGATGAAGAAATTCTTGGAGTAATTTTTGGAAGAGTTCATGGAGGGACATCTTCCATATTGAAGAACTTTGAATTCATGGAGTAACTGTTAAAGAATTTCTAAAGGATTCTTAACGAAATACTTGGAGGAATTCTTTGAAGAATTAATTGAAGATTTTCTGGAAGATTTTAAAAAGGAAACCTAGAAAAATACCTGGTTAAACCATTTGGCATTTTTGGAGCTTGGTTGTTTCGCCCATTGCTGCAGTACTTGCCTCCAACACGTTTGTTATGTTGACTACCCGATCATTATGTAAACAACAATTCGTGAGGTTATCGTGAACTGTTGTAAATTCTCTTTTACCCTCTCTCTCTTCTTGGCGTAACGTCCTCATTGTGACAAAGCCTGCATCTCAGTTTAGTGATCTATGAGCACTTCCACAGTTATTAACTGACGGCTTCCTCTGCCAATGACCATTTTGCATGCGTATATCGTGCGGCAGGCACGAAGATACTTTATGCCCAAGGAAGTCAAGGAAATTTCCTTTACGAAAAGATCCTGGACCTATCGGGAATCAAACCCGTCACCCTCAGCATGGTCATGTTGAATACCCGTGCGTTTACCGCCTCGGCTATATGGGCCTTTATAGAATCTCTTTTTACCCGTTCTTGCCAATTACTAAGCCCAGTGAAGAGTATAGTATATATAGTATAGAGCTTTATCAAAACATTTGTAACGCTCAAATGCATCTAAGCATAGAGGAAGCTTTTCTGTTGCGCGGGATTTTCGAGTACTACAGAACCTACCACAATCGCCATTCCATCTACGTTTGCTGTTTGATTTCATTGCTATCCACGGTGCTCCACAATGCGGAATGAAATCCTTCTTACGGTTGTCAGACATAGTAAAATATGCATAAGGTCTGCAGAATTAACCACAATTGACATTCAACCCACATTTGTGGTTGAGAGAAGCACCATTAATGACAAAGACGATAAGCCTCAATCGTAGATTCAATAGCGATTGAAGTATATTGTTTAGAACTTGAAAAGAACTCCAGAACATTAAGTAAACCTCTTAATATCTGCCGATCATAAAAATAACTGCTTATGATTGCAGAATACCGAGTAAGCCGCAAGCGAAGAGTAGTTTTCGATTGTGATACAAATCGTAACATGATACTTGCTCAACAACGACTCAAAACAGCAAGCATAGATTGAATGGTGATTATGATAGGTTTGTAAGCCTTGAAACCTCTGAGCTTCAGGATGTTTTGCGAACCTTACAATGTCTGACAACCGTTGAAGGACTTCTCATTAGATTATAGTGCACCATGGATATCGTTGAACAATTTCTTCAAACGTAGATTCAACGGCGATTGAGGTGGTTCTGTAGAACTTGTCCAATACTACGGATAACAATGATCGTAAACCTGAAGCGTAGAACGGCATTGCGGTTCTTGCTTGAAAGTTCTAAACTCTAGCACTTTTTGCATTTTTGCTTTGTGGAGCACCATAGATAACAATAAAGGTAAGCAGCAAGCATAGATTTAATGGAGGTAGATTTTGTAAACCATAAGGTCTACCACTAGGATATTTTGCAAACCTTACAATGCCTGAAAACCGTGAAAAACAGACTTGTTCTTGCATTGCCGAGCACCCTGAATAACAGTTGAGGTATGCAGAAAGCTTTTGTAGACTTGAAAGACCTGAACTCTAAAACATTTTGCATACCATTACGATGTCGTACAACCTCAAAAATATTTTCTCGTAGCATTAGGAAGTACCATAGATAACAATGACCGTAAACGCATAAATTAAAAAGAGGGGATCTTGTGTCTAAATCAAGTCAGGGGTATAATGAAAAAGATAAAAAGACAATTCACACCGTCTTCAGCCAGAGGCTGCACAGACTGAACACAATATTTACACTACATAGACAACGGACAACACACAGAACACCCAGTGGCCCAGTGATGAATTTTTCGTTTGACGAAAAATTTCCACCGACTGGAGCGGGAATGGAACCCACACTCCGAGGCTTACGATACGCCTAGACGACTGCCGCCGCTAACCGCACGGTCACGAAGCCCACGAAGACCAATGAGGAAACTTAGTTCGTGAGAACAGGTCTTGCTCATGGGCATTTGGGATGGGGCCAAGGTGGTTTTCAGGAAGTTCCAAAGGGGCCCAAAAAGGGGCTTCAGGCGTTTCAGGATATTTCAGGAGCCTTTTAAGGGTGTTCCGATAAGTTTCGTTGGTAATTCAACGTGATTATGGGGATTGCAGGGGTGTCTAGGGGAATTTCAAGAAATTTCAGAGGCATTTAGAGCTTCAGGGGGTCTCAGGAACGTTTAAACGGCATTCCGTGTTGAGGTTTTTGATAGCATTTCAGAGGAGTTTGATGGGGTTTTTAAGTGCGTTTCGGGAATTATCCGGAGCCCTTTGAAGGCATTCCAAAGGGTTTCAGGGGCCTTTCGAATTGATCACAGTCATTTCAAAGGCGTTTCAAGGGGATTGTGTTGGTTTCAGGGGTGTTTTGAGGCATTTCAGGAACCTTTTAAGGGTGTTCCAAGGGGTTTCGGGAGCATTTCAAATGGAATACGGAGCCCCTGAAGCATTCCTGATACCTCGGGGTATCCCCCTTAAACCCATTTGGACCTCTTGAAACGCTTCTAAAAACCCCTAAAAGGACCCTGAAGCCTCTGGAACGCTCCTAAGGCCTCCTAAAGCGTCTCTGGAAGTCCCATAGGACCCCCAAACATGCCCCTGAAACCCTGAGATCATCTGGAATCCTCCTGATACACCCTGAAATCTTCTGAACGCCCTTGAAACCTCACGATACTCCTCTGAAATCTTCTCGGAATCCCTGAAACGCATTTGAAGCCACCTAAAACGCCGCTGAGACTTCATAGAATATCTTTAGATACCCTTCTGAAATGCCCCTGAGATCCCTTGGAACGGTTCAGAGCGAAGACTGAATAGTAATTTTGATGTTTTTTTTAAGAACAGGCAAGTCCTGTATTTCAGAACATTTTGCAATCTTTACAATATCCGACATCCGTAAAGAGAACTTCTTTTTGAATTACAAAGCAACTCGGATAATAACGGTAAAAGTCGTAATGTTATATTGAATAGCAGCTGCGGTAGATGCTGTTGACCATGCAAGTCTTAACTCCAGGATAGTTTGGATATCCTAGAACATCCGTACAAAACCGAAAACAGCTGCCCACTTATTTTTTTAATTCTTAATCACTTAACCTAATTTACAGCTCTTTTGTCCACTAGGGTACTACGCGAGCGATTCCAATTGGACGCTGCACTTCCATTCTGTACAGCGCCTAAATGTTTTCTATTCTATTCTATTTTATTGAACTGGTTGCCATAGGTTGCCATTGTGCTTTTTTCACTCTTCTACCCTGTCCATAGAATGATGAGCACACGATGATGCTGATGTGTGGCTGCTGTTCCTTTTCCAGTCCGATTTGGGGTCCATTATGAGTTGCGGTTCGCCGATATCCAAATTCCGGGTCCGTTAGAGCTACATGCTCCGAAGAGGGTCAGGTGGTGCCAGCTGCTCTCGGGGGGAATAGCAACTGACGATTACAAGTACCGGGGCTGGGTTCGAACCCATGACCATCCGCTTATGAAGCGAACATATTGGAGACCTTAAGGAGATCTAGGTTTATTGGACGTGTTCACCGAAGAAAATCGGACAACAAGGAACAAGCCAGCTATTTCGGCACATCACCAAAAGTGGGGAGGGTTCAAGGGCGATGCACATTAGTACATAAAATTTCAGTTTAAAAGCTCTGGATCGTCCTGCCATTGAAAGGCAAAAGATTGGCGTCCATTGACTCTTGAAAGAAGTGACACTCCATGGATAACTGACACTGAAGAAGATTACAAGTGGTAGTCGAAATACGCGTATCTGTCAGAGGATAAGCAAAATAGGGCGGAATTAAAAGGTACAAAACTGATTACACTTTTTTCAAGTGTTGGCCACGCAACCGACATCTCGGCACGATTCGCATTATCCATGTGAATACCGAAACTCTTCCATTGCAGGTGATAGAAACGATGGGCTTGGCGGCAATGAAAGGTTAACCTTAAGGTTTGGTGAGGAAAGAAGTTCCTGCTGTTTTTTGGGAGTTTGAAAAAATGTTGGTATGAAAGAACAGTTAGATGAAACATGTGTTGCTGTACCCAAGTGAAATTTGGTGTGCATCAGTAGACACAAGGGCTGCAGGTCTTGATTAACAGATGCCTTCTAGAAATATGTCGTGCATGATAGTCTCATAACTGGATCTACAAGGCGGAGCTCCATCGTCGATTGAAATTCGCAAACCCCAACGAGAGCGTAAAAATCGAGAAAGCACTGTAAGAAAAAATGCACGAAAAAGAACCCCCAAGACCGGAGAATGTCTTTGAAATGAGGTCACTTTGTCGGTGAAACATAGATAAATGTACTTTTTTGATTGTTGGTTCCTTTCGAGGAGTCCGGAACGACGATAACGGCGGTAAAGGCAAGAAAAGTCATGAGCAGGCAGACATAAATAATAACACTGTCCACCTTCTGCGTCCTCGCTGTAGCTCGGAGAAAGTCCCCTTCTCCAAGAAACGGGAAAAGAAAATAAACCGAAAGCTTGCGTGAGTTGTGATGAGGTAGAAAGAAAAAAAAAATACAAACTCAGAAACTGCGAAGGTGGGGGACGCCCATTTCTTATTCAAGTCATGTGTCGTGTAGCGAGAAAAAGATAAACGCGAGGATAATGATCATGATTTGACACCAACTGTGTGGTTGGGCTGTTCGGCCGAGGCTGCCATGAGACTACACTACCTAGGTTTAAGGCGTAATGAAGGAATATCTGACCGGAAAAGGCGAAGACCATCTGGAGAAAATTTATGACACAGTCGTGATTTTGACACCAGCTCAGGGTGGACGAGTTAACACCGATCACTTTCAGGTCTGACTTCCTCGTTGATTACTGATTTCAGACCGTTGAAAACGCTATTGCGGGAACATGTTTAAACCCAGCCAATTTTGCATGGTTAATCAAACATTACCCTGGTCCTCACAAGTGCTTCCCTGGATCATCTGATGATAAAGACCGTCAGTTAAGGGTTGTGATTAGCTCCTTCGTCGATAAGCTTAAGAATCGTTTGTGAACATTTTGGATGGTGGCTCTATAGAGGAGCAACGTACCGTCGTCAAAAACAGCTTCACCGATAGGAAAAAATCTGTGAAAGCAACATAACCAGAAAACTATGATGCACAAATAACACCTAAAGTAAAATAGAGAAGCGAAGAAATTACAAAGCGGGATTAAGTGAGCGAAAACACTAGAAGCCAAACTAACAGCCTGAAAATAAGCGTAAATGAACCTGTGTCGAAATCGAAGCCATATCATTCAATGCAAAGAGAGCCCCATGGGTTGACCGCATATCATCCGAGATGCTCATAGCTGACCCCGCGGTACAGTCACTACATCAAAAGTAATATATCTCTCATCATCTTGATATGACTTTGATCACCGAGAAACACCAATCAAAAGCGAACAATATCTCTCACCATGCACCTTGGAAGTTGACGGATGCCACGAAACACAAAATTATGTCACAGTTCCTATATTTATTTGTTTCATCTGCAATGAAACAATATAAAACTAGTATTATCCCGACAAAAACTTTCACCTTTCTCCGAAAGTCTTCTGCAACAATAAAATCGATTTCCATCACGAGCGTCCGGAAGTTTCCAAGACTCTTTGCCATCCGCAGCAATAATCGTTACTCCCCCGGCAGATGTCAGAAGAATCAAACTTCAGTCGTCTTCCTGCTTCCCTGAGTTCACTCTTTGTCATCCGGTGAATATCGCCCCACCACAATACGCAGTATGAATGTGGTCTTACTGCGCGCGCGATTGACAAGGGGGATGCGGCAGCGGTGGTGTCGTATCATCCAAAGTTTGACAACCCGCAGTAATAAATTTATAATTTAGCCATTCCTCAAGTTTTCCCAGGGAAGAGATGGGGTGTGCCAACATCCTGCCTCACCAGCAGAAAGCCTCGTCGCCTGTTGCCTCGCTCGTCACGTTCATGACGGCAGTAACTGTGTGAGAGAAAAGTTATTCCCATCGTTGAGTCGTCGTTTGCTCCTCGGAGACGCATCACCACCGCAGCACCGCACCGCACACTGACTGACAATAAGCGAGGCATTGCTTACTTTAAGGCTTGTCTTGTCTGTCACACAAAATGGGGATCATCATGATGGTGATGACGACTACAACACGGTATAGTGATATAACACAGGATTGAGGTGTACGCAATAAGTTATTTTATTTGTGTTGTACACGGGAAGGATACTTTACACTGTTTTACAAGTTCGGAATAAAACACTACTTTGACAGCAGTAAAAATGATAAGATCTGAATTCTTGTGTTCGTTGTCCAGTATTTTCTATCAAGTGTCGATGGTATGAAACGTCCTACAATAATATGTATTGTGTAAAGATAACACTAGTTTACAGCATTTTTGAACTCGGTAAGCTGATGATCATTTTTGGTGTAGAATCATGCCCTGAGTTCGAAAACGCGAAAGAAAAAAATTACAGTAGAGCGGAATTTTTTCGACTTTCCATACAAGGTTGATGATTTAGAATCGATTTTTGTTCTATTTTTAAGCAAAGTCGCTCACTTCAAACATCTCATTCTCCGTAATCAATGCTCCGATTGAGCTGAAATTTTTACTGTAACTCGCCTACATATGATATGTCAACTAAACGTCGGGAAAGAATTTTTAAGTTGGTTTTTTCTTATTGAGAAAAATACAATTCTTCAAAAAATTTTGGGAATTTGGCTAAAATTTAAGAAGATCGTCCCTAAAGCACGCCAATATCTAGAATTTCATCAATCTGACGCAAAACCTGTATTCAGATAATTGAATGGTATTGTATTCAGCTTTCAATTGATGAAAAAAGATTTAAAATTGGTTGAACAAAACGCAATATATTTGAATTTTAGTAAATTACATATTTTGAAAAGTTGTGAGACTCAATATTGAGCTAAAACTCAAAAACTGTTCTACTTAAAATTTTTTGAAGGTCGGTTTCGAAATCAGCACTAAATTGTGCTTCAAAAATTTTGGTCTTTGACAGAAGTTCACGACGTTCATTTTATTTTGTAAACTTGTGTAATTTATGGAGCTATTGCAGATACTATTGTTGATAGCTCTCAGTGTAGTAGAGAGGATTTTTCGGTCGCAGATGTAGATTTCTGATCAGATGCCATGGATGCCACACAGAATGACGATGTGGAAGATTTTCGGGGGTCTGAAGGGGTTTTCGAAAGCATTGCAGAGAATTTCAGAGGATTTTCGACGGGCTTTAGAAGCGTTACGTGTACGTTTTCGGGAATTTCCGAGAGTTTCACGTGCGTTACAAGGGGTCCGAGTGGGTCTTAACCCGGGAGCGGGTTAAGACCCACTTCGTGTACTGAGTACAGTATGCGGCAGGAAAAAATGCGAAAGTGTTTTTCAACGTCAAACCTTGTTTTCGTCCATTTGACGTTAACCAATCTATGTTTCAACGTTCCATGATCTCTAATAGGCTAGTTTTCGGAAAAGTTAATTAAAAATTTTCCCATTTTGGTTACTAACCTTTACAAGGTGGCGCCTGAAGCTGAAGACAATCAGAATTTTCAAACCGCAGAAAAGTACACAGGTCGCTGAATTTCGTATCTGATAAAACAAATTTTTTAATTTTTCTCTACAATATCATCAAATATATGTACTTATTTCATCTAGTATATAAAATACGTGGCTCTGGATCAGTGTGGTCTGGTTGTTCATCGAATTTAAGCTATTTTTTACTGTTATAGTCATTTTGTTTAGTGACCATTGGGCGCGCAGTGTATTGATACCCGCTTATTATGCTTACATTATCACATGTTAAACATCAAATATGTTTATTTTTATTTTGCAGTGCTAGAATATAGACATTGACTGATACACTGTCATGAAAAAATAGTCATATATATTCCATATTTAACGTGTAATAGTTCCTCGAACTTTTCGCATTTTTTCCTGCCGCACCCTGTACACGCACCATGAAAAATGCACGCTTGTGGTACACAACGTGAGCGATGCGTCGCTGCAGGTAGTCGAAGACGCGACTGCTCGAGGGTTAAGGGAGTTTCGGATGCATTTCAGGAAGTCTCAGAGCATTACAAGCTGTTTTCAGAAGCGTTGCGTAACTTGGGGCTTCAGAAAAAAATTGGAGGCATTTCAGGGAGTCTCAGAGGATTTTCTGACACCCCATCACGATATCTTTTGAAACGCCCCTGAGATGCCATTTGATTTAGGGGGTGTTCTTGAAACCCCCTGAGACGCATATTCAATTTGAAAAGTCCCTTAATCCTTTTTGGACGCTGTTAATAGGTTCCAGTAGCCCATTAAAAAGCCCCTGACATGTTATCAAACGCCCCTAAAAGTTTTAGGATCGCCCTTAAATTGTTCCTGAAACCTCCTGAAATTGTCTAAAATGACTCAGAAATGCCTTGAAACGCCTCTCAAACCCCTTGTAACATCCTTAACCCGTAGGCAATGGGGCTTACAACAAAATTTCAAACCGCTTGCAAAAACGCAAATATTTTTCAATGAAATTTTGAAGTTCACTTCATTATTAGTTGTAGTTTAAATTATGCTGGGAGCCTCAAAACTTGGAGCCAAGAGGACAGTTTTATTCCGGTGGACGTCTGGGTCAGGAGGGGTAAAAATTTCATAACCTTCGTTTTAGCAAGGCCCCATTAGTTGGAATTCAAATAAAAAGTGGTTAGTTCTATGTATTATTGTATAATACGTCAGGCCGACGTTTTTCAGGTAAGGATCGTATCATAGGACGCTTAAATCAAAGAGGTTTTTAGGGGCCTTTCAACAACGAGGGATTCAAGGGCATTTCAATGGGGTTATGGATGTTCCAGAGGTGTTTCAAGGCATTTCAGAGGCGTTTCGAAAGATTTCAAGGGCTTTAATGAAGGTGTCCCTAAAACCAACGGAAACATCTTCAAAAGCTTCCAAAATCCCCCTAAAACCCCCTCAGACACCATGTAACACACCTGAGACTCTCCAAAACCCCTGAAAACGCCTCTCAAATCTGCTGAAACTTTCTGAAATGCTTCCCCCTCGAACCCCATGTACAAACCAGAGACCCTCCGAAACCCCTAAAAACGTCTTCGTAGCGCAACCATAACGCCTCCGTAACACCTCTGAAAAACTCTGAAATCACCTGAAACTCCCTAAAACTCCCTCGGGATTGTCAAAAATCAAAAATCCTCTGATACTCTTCAAAGCCCCCGTCAGACCAGCGAAAACGCCCCGGGAATCTACTCCGAAAATCAATGTTCCCATAATCTCGCGCAATCTCAACCCATGAGACCCCCTGAATTGCCATTGAGATTTCCTGGAGCTCTTTGATCGGACTCTTTAAACACCATTGAAATGCTTATGAGACCCGAGCAGAAGGGAATAGCAACAGCATAATAAAATGTGTTATTTTGGAAAAATAACTGAGTAGCGGAAAGAGTTATTTTCATGTTATTTACATAACATATCCTGTTATAATCTTGCCTGTCATAAGCGGCAAAATAACTAATATTATAACAAAAAAAATGTTCCTGGAAGACCTGTTTTATAACATGTTTTGTTAGTTTCAATAACAACTTAATAACAGCGAATTTTGAAAATATTTCAATAACAAATTTTTATATGAATACGTTATTGATAACAATCTGAAAACAAAATTTGCTTTTTTTCTGTTGCGGATAGGAACTCCTCCAAAGTCCCATATGCATTCAATGGGATACGCAACAATAGGATCTATTGTTAAATGCTTCATTCATAATTGGAACGCTATTGTTGTCGCAAGCGATTTCTTATCGAAAACAGAGACAAACAATAGTTCTCGTTTATTTTCCAAACAACTAACGATGAAAAACTACCGTTTTGAAACCCTTTATTAAGTGGTTCATTGTTTGTAAGATTAATTTAGATTATTACCTCATTGATTGACACATTTATCCTAGTTAATCTAAGTGGGCTCGATGCAGTGAAATCAATAAAAATAAAATGTCTAAAAATAATCAATGGAGTTCTTGATGACTTATTTTTTTACATTTTTGTCGAAAATGTGTTGTTCGTCGTTGAATTCCACCAGTTGAGCAAAATATTTCATAAAATGGCTAACACTCTATTACACTCTCTATTTTCGTATTCATCTAACTGAAACTGGGTCAAAAAAAAACAGGTATACTTTTCAAAGTGCTTATAAAACAAAAGGCTGATAAGTTGGCACTGTAACGTAATGTCAGAGGAACTGATGACAAAATAATATTTTCTCTTAGATTTCCTCACGGAATGCTGTGAACAACGAAAATCTCGAATGGTGTAGTTTTGATTGCAAAGCTAGTTATGTTGTAATATTAATGATCAAATATTTGTACTAGTCTCAATGACACAATAATAACTGAACTTGTGCTACAACTAAACATGTTATTGAAATGTAATTTAAAGAAAATATACCAAGAGCACGATCATAACAAAATAAGATTGCCCGACAGAACATTTTATGGAACGGTGATGACTTAATAAGTTAATAATAACAAACCGAGATATAAAAACAGGTTTTGTGATTCCGTTGTTATTATTTTGATATTTTCCTCTGCTCGGGGATCTCTTTGTAATGCTCTGAAATATCCTGAAACGACCCTGCAACCTCCTTTTGCTTTCCCCCATGAACGTCCTCTGGCCGTCGTTGCCATAGTGACCGTCATTATTACATTTTCAAAATATTGGTGCCTAGTAGCTCTCCCTCTTTTTATGCAGGGCTTAGAAAAGGTGCATAATTAAAAGTTCATCAAAATAACATGCAGAAAAAGAGTTTTTAATGTATTACGTACAACTGATAGTTCTTAGCCGCAATTACCTTTTCCTCTCGAGTCTTCGGAACAGCCTCGCGTTGTCGATGAACTCGAACTCCAATAGTAGGGACTGCGTCCCATTCAACTTCCAGGCTACAATCACCTCATAGATGTAATTGATTTCACAGTTCAGTTGGTAATCTTTGTGTGGCTTCGTGGTCGTGCGGCTAAGGTCACCAAGCCTTTAGTCGCATCGTGCTAAGGAGCGCGGGTTCGATTCCCACCGCAGCTGTCAGGAAAAGTTTTCGGCTGTGCCACTGGGCGTTGCATGCTAGTCCGTTGTCTGCTTCCTTCAAAGAGCAAATAGCTCACTGGAAGCATTAAACGTGTCTGTGTCTTTTTGTCTTTAATCTTTCTACATCAGATGCAAAGTTCCATAACCGTAACCAGCATTTGCAACAGTGGCGTCATCTAAATTACTACAAGTTAATCGAAAAGTAACCAGTTCTTGACATAAAAAAATGTATCTTCCAGAATGAGCGCACTTGCAAATAACGCACGAAAAAACAAACTCTGGGAAATTGTTTTTTTTTTATTATTCGTTTATTTGGAAGGCTCGGGCGGGGCATAACTGAGCCGAAATCTTTTGTTTTTACATTGAGTTTACATTTAACAATTTATTACTGCCTTAATACTATGTTAGTTTGGGAAGCCGAAGTACTCGCGGCTGTTTCGAGGTTAAGAATTGAGAAAGAAAAGAAAAAAATATTAATAATAAAAATTAAAAATAAAATAAAAATTGGAAGTGGAAAAACAAATAGTGAGTCATTCAGAAATTCATGCGGGGATTTCATCAAAAAATTATTCAAGGATTATCCCACAATTCCTCTACCGGCTCATCATATAAATCTTCCAAAGATTCATTTGAAAATTTTCTATAGAGTTTTCTTCAGTTTCTTAAAATGATCAGTTCAAATATTTCTCCGAAATTTCCAAGAAGGTTATTTTGGCAGACCTTTCATGGAACGTTTCATAAATTCCTCCGTGATTTTCTTGAGATATCTTTTAGTGATTTCTTCATTCTTGGAGAATTTTTCAAGAAGTGCGTTGGAGGATTTGTTTTTTGTTTGGATGATTTACCATTGATGCCTTCAGAACTTCCTCCAAGCATACCCGACTAGAAAAATATATCAAGTTTATAACACATTATGTTATGATGTTTTTTTTTATTCTTCAATCACTTAACCTAATTTACAGCTCTATTGTTCACTCGGGCACTGCGTGAGCGATTCCAATTGGAAGCTGTATTTACAATTTGAACAGCGCCTAAATGTATTTCTATTCTAATTGTACGATATCCAACTGGTTGCCGTTGCGTTGCTTTCACTTTCTACCCTATCATGGTAGAATGATGAGCACGAGGAAGCTGATGTTTTGCTGTTCGTTGTTCTTGTTCCCAGTCCGATTGGGGGTCCATTATGAGTTGCCGTTCGCCTATTTTTAAGTATCCGGGTCCATTTGAGCCATTGCACAATGGGAAAAAAATAGGTATAAAACGCGAATAAATTCAATGTCTCTGCTCGGAGTGGATAGATTTAAATGAATTTTTGACACAAACTGTAAAAATCTCTACAGTTTCAGATAAGGAGGGTGTCATTCGCCGCACGATGCTGGAAATCAGTTAACTGGCCCGTTTTACCGCATTATTTTTTGCTTTTTTACCTTTTTGGAAAAATCCTGAAGTGCAAAATAAATGATTTATTTAATTCGTATTGGTTTAAAAACTTGCGTAGTATCGAATGGAACTGGTTTGAATCACCGCACGACCCTAAAATTTGAAATATCTTCAAATAACCCCGATATCCCTTATTTCTTTAAACTTTTACATGCGTCTCTGCCCGGAGTGGAACGCAATCGATAAGAGCAGGACCAACCTTATGTCAAATTACCGATACTATGGAAGTTTTTACGAAAATACGAGTTAAATAAGTCGTTCATTTTGCACGCCAGTCGGGAATAGATGATGATTTTCTCAAAAAGGTGAGGAAAAGAGAGAGCGGGGTAAAACGAGCTTATAACACTGATTTCCAACATCGTGCGGTGAATGACGTCCTTCTTATCTGAAACTATAGAGATTTATGCAGTTTGTGTCAAACATTTATTCGAATCCATCCGTTCTGAACAGAGATATTGAATTTATTCCCGTTTTACACCTATTTTTTCCCACTGTGCATTGGCTCAGAAGAGGGTCAGTGTCAGCTGCTCTCAGAGGGAAAGAGCAACTGACGAAAGTGCCGGGGCTGGGATCGAACCCATGACCATCTGCTTATGAAGCAAACGTGTAGCCACTACGCCACGGGCCTCGGCTATGTTATGAGGTTATATTTTTTTATATAACTTATTACGTTATAAACTAGATGCAGGATGATGTTAAAATTACCTAAATTGGTACAAAAAGTACGCCGGTCTTATCAAAATTATATCCTATTTTGTTATAATAAGATCCAAATTATAACACAGTATGATATAAATTTTAGCTTCAAGAAAACTAGTTTCTATCATATTTTGATACAATTGTTTAAAATGATATTCTAAATGTCAAACAATCAAAAGTAAATTATTCCACCATGAGTTATTGAACAACATTTTTAACATAATATGATACAATTGAGTTATAATATTTTAAACCTTCACGTATCCACCCCCCGACAACTCATTTTCATAATGCTGGCGTTTTGTCAATTTTCATCCGATATTATTGATGTCGCCCTCAATCGATCATAAAATTGGTGCTAGTTTATTATACTCAAGTTGCCATGTAATATCCAGAACCATTCCGGAGATATTCCGGATTGTACAGGGGTCAGGAGGTGGGGAAGGAATCTGTTTTGCCAAATGGCTAAAAGTGATTATTTTATGTGTTATTGTGTTTGAGAGGACCCCGCGGAACCTGTTCCATGTGTTCCAGAGCGGCCACATCAGATGATACATACTTCAGTCATTTTTTTTCTGCCCCATTCTCTCGAAATCATGAAGATTGATGCGTTTCACGGCATGTTTTGGTTGCAATTCAGAAATGTCCCCGATGACACCCCCGTGGAACCTGTGCTAAATGTTCCGGGGTGACCATATTAGTTGATACAGACTCCAGTCTATCGTTTCTGACTCAGTCATTTGAAATCATGAAGATTAATATGTCGCACGGCATGTTTAGGTTGAAAATAAGAAGTGTCCCCAATGAGGCCCCGCGGAATCTGTCACAGTGATCCGGATGGGTCAACTTATTCTAATCTGGTTATCGCTGAAAATCGATGGTTCTAACAAAATAACTCACTAAATAATTAGTTTTTACCCATTTTGGCTTTCCTACCCCAACTTCCTGACCCCAGCACAATCCGGAATATCCCCGGAATGGTTCCGGATATTGCATGGCCAGTATAAAATACTAGCAACAATTTATGATCGATTGAGGGCAATTTCAAAAAAATCGGATGAAAATTCACGAAATGTCAGCCTTTTGAAAATGAGTTGTCGGGGTCGGGTACGTGAAGGTTAAACACCAAATATATATTAATATTAATATTTATTAAAGACACTTTACCACTTATGTTGCATTCGTGTGACACCAAATATGCCCCAGTCCTTACCATGCCCATCCTAAAAGCATATGTGACCCACTAATCTCGAGCTGCCACGAGTATCCTGGCTCCGTCCCGTACTAACTATGTTGTATAAGAATGATATTTGTACATAAAATACAAAAAATGAGTTTTGGCTCCGTAAAGCGTTAAACGCGATTGAGCCCCAAATAAATGAACTGGTTAAAAAAAAGACACCAAATATGTTAAACATGATTATATTACAATGAGTTATAAATATCATGGTTTGTTATAATTATGTTATATTTTTGTTAGAATCTTCTAGTCGGGTATCTAGCGTTTTCTTTAGAAAATCTTCGGAGGAATGTTTTAAAAAACAACCTCCCAAAATACCTCAGAAGATTTCTTAATGGATTTATTTAGAAACTTCATAATTTCTTTAGGTTTTTTTCTCCCTAGTTTTCTAACGAATAGGCCAAAAATTGATGTTTGAACTTCGTTAGTAGGATTTACCTTGATTTTTTTCCAAAACTACTTCTTGTATTCCTTTATAAAATCATACTTACATTTCACATTTTTTGGGGTTTCTTCTGAAAGTTCTTTCAGAACATCGTTAATGGAATGCCTCAGTTCCTGTACTTTCAAAACAACTCCACAAATTCCTTTAGAAAATTCTCCATACATTTCACAAGGTTTTCTTCGGATTTCTTTTGCAAACTCTTTTATAACAACTTACATGGATTCCTCAGTTATTTTTCAAGAATTTCCTTCAGGACTTCCCCTAGAGGATCATTCATAAATTTCCTCAAAAATTCCTCTAGAAGAGCTTTTATAATTTTCTTAGAAATTCCTTCAGAGAATTTACTGATATCCGCACTAGAATTTTTATAGGCAGTTATTCACGGAATCCTTAAGAAATGCTTTCAGAGATTCCTTCAAAAAATAAAAACAGAATTCATTACAAAATTTCACCAAGAATTTCTTTAAAATAATTCCAATTGACTCCATCAAATTTTTTAAAATCTTCTTCAGAAATTCTTCCAGAAGTTGCTTTAGAAAATTCTCAGGTTCAACAAATCTTTTTGACATAAGTTCATTAATTTGCCCAAGGTTTCTTTTAAGAAATCTTCTATTTTGTTCTGTCAAAATTGCTCCATTGCACCCTCAAAAATTACTCCAGGAATTCGGTCTTAAAAATCTACCGAAGTTTTTTTTACAGAAATTTACCAGGGATTCCTTACGAAGTTTATCCTGAACTCTCTTGAAATGTACACTTAAGAATTTCTCCAGAAATTCCTCGAAGAATTCTTTTAGGTTGGGCAGCCCGGGATCCCTATCCCGGTGTCGTAAGCCCCACTTGTAACTTCGCAGATTACTCCCTCTTTTATTCTCTTTCACGTCGGGGCATCCTGGCCTACAAAGGGTGGCGGATTGCCACCTAGAGGTGGTCAGGCAATACCTCTTTCAAGCACTCTTCCCCTCGCGAAACCCTTGGAAACTTTGTTTTTACAGCTAATCCGCCTCACACAAAAATCAAGCAAGTTTCTAGATCGGACAGTTAAAACACATTGACAGTATATTTTTTGTAGAAATAATTAGATTTATGGCAACCACTCTGCTAAAACTCTGTAATCTGCTGATACCCTTAAGGCATCTTCAGATCACTTCCTTTATTTTTTGGAGATGAACCAGCCGCGGGCTAAAAATCTCCTTAATAAATCCAATAATAATAATAATTCTTTTAGGTAGATTTCTATGTGTTCTTTCTGAAAATGTGTAAGGGTTATTCTTAAATTAAATTCTTTTGGGGAGGGTTTCTCGTTCTAGCATGCCAAGGACTGATAAGCCGAACTTCCTAACCTAGAACATAGATCTAGCAGTCAAACTTTCGCTCATCCCATTTATAAGAAGTTTTTCAAAGGATTCCTTCAGTATTTTCTACAGAGATCTTCTAAAAATTCGTTCAAAGATTCTTTCATAAATTCTTATAGTATTTTTATTTCAGAAGATCTTTCAGAGATTTTTCAGGAAAATTGTACAGATATTGCTTCAAGAAATCTACCAAAGAGTCAACCAAAAATTACTTTAGGGAAATCATTAAACATTCAAGCAGAAATGTGTCCAGAGATTTTTTCAGAGATCCGTCCAGAAATTTCAGCAGGAATTCCTTCAGAGATGCTTACATTATTGCTTTCGTGGATTCAGCCAGGAATTCCACCAAAGATTTCAGCAGTAGTTGATACAAAGATTTTTTCAGCATTTCCTTCATGTTTTACGTTAGAAATCTTTGGAATTATTTCTTGGGATCTATACAGTTTTGAATGATTTTCCAATATTTTTTCTTGAATTATTCAATAAACGTTTCCATGAATTCCATCAAGCATTTTTCGAGGAGTTTCTCCTGGTGTTTTTCCAGGAAATAATTAAGAAATACCTTTTTTCAGATTTTCCTCAATCAAGAGTATCTTCTGAGATTTCTCCAGTGATTCTAATGAAGATTTCTTCAGAAATTTCTTCACTTCTTCATAATTTCAGAGTTCTTAAGGATTTTTTTTTTCGGAAAATTTCTTCATAAGTGCTACAAAACCCTTTCGAAAATCCTTCGAGATTTCTTTAAGAGTTTTTTTTTTCAAGGATTCCGGTATAAACTCCGACAATGATTTATTTTAGGAAATTGCTGCTACTGGTCCGTCAGGATTTTTTTTTCTTGGGATTTTTTACAGAATCCTGTAGGAATTATTTCTGAGAATCTTCCAGGGAATTTTGCAGGAGTACTTGAAGAATTTTTTCAAAGAATCCCTAAAGGATTTTCTTAAGAAATACATGAACGATTGTTTAAAGGAATCCACGGAAAACTTCTGGTGATACCTAAGGATATTCCTGAAAAAAAAAATTCTTGAAAATTTTCTGGAGTGATTCCTAGACATAAATTTTTGAAGCATTTTTAAAATTATCTCAGGAAGAATTTTTGCATGATTGCCGAGCAGAGTACCTTTAATTTCTTTACAAAGAAACTTTTTGATAAATTTCTTAATTCCTAGAGAAAAAAACCTGAAACACTTCTTGAGGAACTCTGGCTTGATTTTTATCCAAAATTTTGTCAAGAGTTCCTTCTGGGATTCATCCAAGTGTTCCTTCCTGTAATTTTTCAGGATTTTTTTCTGGAATTCCTCCAGAACATCTTAACTGGGTCCATCCAGAATTTTACCAGGAGTTTCTTCTAAAATTCTTACAGGAGTTCCTCCCGGGATTCCTCCAGCAGTTCCTTGTAGGATTCCTCTAGGAGTTTCTACCAGGAGTTCCTTCTGAAATTCTTCCAGGAGCTTATTTCGAGATTTATCTAAGAGTTCCTTCCAGGACTCCTCTAGAAGCTTTGTCTGCGATTCCTCCAGGAGTTCATTCTGGAATTGTTCTAGAATTCAACCAGGAGACCATTCCGAGATTCCTCCAGGAGTTCCTTCCGAAATTTCTCTAAGATTTCCTTGTTGGATTCCTTCAGGAGTTCCTTATGGTATCCCCCCAAGAGCTTTTTTTTTGTGAGATTCCTCCAGGAGATCCTTCTGGTACTCCTCGAAGTGTTCCTTCCTAGATTCCTTCATGAGATCCTTCCAGCATTCCTTCCGGGATTCCTCTAGGATTCGTCCATGATTTCCTTTCAGGAGTCTTCAAGGAACTGCTGAATGAATCCTGGAAGTAACTCTTGGAGCTCTATAAGTATGCATTTTGCAGAATCAGCTGAGTATTGGTCCTTTGGGGGAACAATATTTATTCCCTTTATTATGGTAATTGCGTGCACCAAGCCAATCTTATTCTAAGCTTAGTGTTCTATGAGCATAAGCAGTTTTTGACTTCTTTGCCAATGTGCATTTTTGCAATCGCATATCGTGAAGCTGTCACGAATATTCTATGTCCAAATATAAAGACGCGATTTCCATTAAGATATAATGCTGAACTATTCCATCTGAATAGCCACGTGTATATTAAATACTACTTCTATTATACATATGATCCCTTGACCTCGATAGAATCCTAATAAGTCGCCCTTTTCTCTCCCTCATTTGCAGACAATCAACCCAGGGTCGAATGATCGTCGTAGGTGATGGCGCGCTGCTGATAGTTGGCACGTTCAAGAGACGAGTTCCGGATCCTGATTTCAAGGTGAGATTGTGAGAAACAACTGCTGTGCAGCAGTGCATCCATAAACAACCATTCCGTACCAGCTACACAGTAAAGTACCAGTTCGTTACTGCAGCAGCAGCATCCAATCCGAGCGCATTCCACCATCTGCCATCTAAATTGCTCACCGCAACAGAGCATAAACTGAAATTCAATTTACCTGTCAACCACCCGCCGGATTATTTTTAACAAAATTTCACAAGAAAATTCCTTCCGCAGATGGACTCGTCGTCGTTCGTCGGTCGTCGGTCTTCGGTCCCCGGGGTCCGTTTCCTGGTTGCATGCCTCCTCGTCGTCGCTTCTCGCCAAGCAGCCATTCCGGTGAAGGTGGTTTTCAATTCAGAGCGCATAACAGGAAACAAAATTGAATTTTTCCACTACTGTTGATGGTCTCTTTTGCAGTTCTGTCACAGACATGTACCCTACTGCTACTCACCTACCTACTGCACAGTGCACTGCACATCTTTCTGCATTGCAAAAGATTGGTGTTTCTTTCGTCGTCCTCTTGTCCTCCGAAGCGGTGTGGTGGTCCGATTTGTCGTTGCTCTTGACCCACCACCACCACTGATGATCCTCTGCGAGCTTGAGACCAGGGTTGAATCAAGGAGATTTCGGCCACTTTTTTCCAAAAATTTTTGGAAATTCATAAAATGAGTTCTGAAAGACACCATCTGAAGCATTCACGGTGAGACTAATCCCTGAAGTAATCCTGGAAGGAATCCCTGATTAATACTCGAGAAGAAATCCTACAGGAGCTCCGGGAGAAAACTATTAAAGAAACTCAGTTGAATCTCGTAAAGAATCTAGGAGGAAATCACTGAATCATAGAAGAAATCTCTAGAGGAATCCCAGAAGAAATGATTGGAGGAATCCCAAGAGAAGGGATCCCTGAAGAAATCCCTATAGTGGACTCTCGGCAGGTATCTTAGGAATAAATTAAGGAGGAATCCTGGAAAGAATCCTTGGAGAAATACTCAGAGAAATCCCTGGAAGAATTTCTAGAGAAAATCCTTGTGAAATATCGGGAGGAATTCCCGAAGGAATGACAGAAGAAATCCTGGGAAGAATTTTGGTAGTAGTCCTAGGACGGCACCCGGGAAGGAACCCTGGAGGAGTCCCGGACAAGGTCGTAGCCAGGGAAGGGGGGGGGCAGGGGAGGGGGCGTGCCCCCCCCCCCCCTGACCAAGCAACTTTATTCTAACTTAACTGAAAAACTTAGATGATCAGAGCTGTTTTTGACTAGTAAAAACAAAATTCTCCTGCATCCTCGTATTTTTTTTTTAATGTATGCAGGAATTCCTTCGGAAATTCTTGGAGGAATACCTTCGAAAATTCCTGAGAGTATTCCTTCGGAAATACCTGGAGGAATTCCATCCAAAATTTCTGCCGGAATCCCTTCGCAAAATCCTGGAAGAATTCCATCGGAAATTTCTGAAGGAATTCCTTTGGAAATTCCTGAAGAAATTCCTTCGGAAATTCCTGAAGGATTCCTTCGGAAATTCCTGGAGCAATTCCTTCGGAAATTCCTGGAGGAATTCCTTCCGAAATTCCTTGAGCAGTTCCTTGGGAAAATCTTGGATGAATACCTTCGGAGATTCCTAGAGGAATTCTTTCATAAATCCATAGAGAAATTCGTGAGGAAATCCTTAGGTGAATTCCTTACGAAATTCCTGGACAAAATATTTCCAAACTTCCTGGAGGAATGCTTTTGGAAATTCCTGGAGAAATTTTTTCGGAAATTGCTGGACGAATGTCATTGAAAATTCCTGGAGGAATTCCTTCGGAAAGTCGTGGAGGATTTTTTTCGGAAATACTTTTTGGATTTTTTTTGGAAATTCTTGCAGGAATTCCTTCGGAAATTCCTAGCGGAATTCCTGGAGGAATTCCTTCGGAAATTCCTGAAGGAATTCCTTCGGAAATTCCTGGAGGAATTGCTTCGAAAGTTCCTGGAGGAATTCTTTCAGAAATTTCGGGAGTAATACCTTTGGAATTCCAGGAGGTATTCCTTTAGGAATTCCTGGAGGAATTCTTTCGGATATTCCGGGAGGAATTCCTTCGGAAATTGCTGGACGAATTCTTTTGGAAATTCCTGGAGGAATTCCTTCGGAAATTCCTGGAGGAATTCCTTCAGAAATTCCTGGAGGATTTTTTTCGGAAATTCTTTTTAGATGATTTTTGAAATTCCTGGAGGAATACCGTCGGAAATTCCTAGCAGATTTCCTTCGGAAAATCCTGAAGGAATTCTTTCGGAAATTCCGGGAGGAATTCCTTCGGAAATTCCATTAGGAATTCCTTCAAAAAATTCCTGGAGGAATTCTTCCAGAAATTTCGGGAGGAATTCCTTCGGAAATTGCTGGACGAATTCCTTTGGAGATACGCAGAGGAATTCATTCGGAAATTCCAGGAGAAATTTCTTTAGGAATTCCTGGAGGAATTCTTTCGGAAATCGCTGGACGAATTCCATTGGAAATTCCTGGAGGAATTCCTTCCAAAATTCTTGGAGGAATCCCTTCGCAAAATCCTGGAAGAATTCCTTCGGAAATTCCTGAAGGACTTCGTTCGGTAATTACTGGAGGAATTCCATCAAAAATTCCTTGGCGAGGTCTTTCGAAAAATCTTGGATGAATACTTTCGGAAATTTCTAGAGGAATTCTTTCAGAAATTCCGGGAGGAATTCCTTCGGAAATTGCTGAACGTATTCGTTTGAAGATTCATGGAGGAATTCCTTTAGAAATTCCTGCAGGAATTCTTTCGGAAATTCTTAGGGGAATTTTTTCAGAAATTCCTGGAAAAATCCCTCCGGATTCTCTTGGATACATTCTTTCTGAAATTCGTGGAGCAATTATTTCGGAAATTCCTGGAGGAATTCCTTCGGAAATTCTTGGAGGAATTTCTTTAAAAATTCCCGGGAAATTCCATTGGAAATTCCTTCGGAAATTCCTGGAGAAACTTTTTTGGAAATTCCTGAAGGATTTTTTTTTTTGAAATTCCAGGAAGAATTTCTTCCGAAATTCCAGGAGAAATTCTGTCGGAAATTCCTGGAGAAATTCCTTTGGAAATTTCCAAAGGAATTTCTCCATGACTTTCCGATGTAATTCCACCAGGAATTTTGCGAAGGAATCCCTTCAGGATTTTCCGAATGAATTCCTCCATGTATTTCCGAGAGAATTCCTCCAGGAATTTCCGTGGCAATTCCTCCAAGAATTTCCGAGGGAAATCCTCCAGGAACTTCTGGAGAAATTCCTCCAGGAAATTTCGGAAAAATTCCTCCACAAATTTCTGGGGGAATTACTCTAGGAATTTGCGGAGGAATTCCTCCAGGAATTTCCGAAGGAATTCTTCCAGGAATTTTGAAGGGAATTTCTCTAGGAATTTTCAAAGGATTTCCTACTGGAATTTCCGAAGGAATTCCTTCAAGAATGTTCGAAGAAATCCCTCCATAAATTTTTGAAGAAATTCCTCCATGAATTGCCGAACAAATTTCTCCAGGAATTTTGCCAAGAAATTTCTAAAGGATTTTCCGACGGAATCCCTCCACGAATTTCCGAAGAAATTCCTCGAGGAATTTCCGGAGAAATTCCTCCAGGAAATACCAAAGGAATTCCTCCAGGAATTTTGCGAAGGTAATCCTAAAGCATTTTCCGAAGGAGTTCCTCCATGAATTCCCAAAGGAATTGCTGCAGAAATTTTCCGAAAGAATTCTTTTATGAATTTCTGAAGAAATTCCTCCACGAATTTTCAAAGGAATTCCTCGGAAATCCTCCAGGAATTTCCGAAGGAGATTCTCCAGGAATTTTCAAAGAAATTTCTTCTGCAATTTTCGAAGGAATTCCTCCTGAAATTTCCGAAGGAATTCCTTCAAAAATTTCCGAAGGAATTCCTTCAGGAATTTCCGAAGGAAATCTTCCAGCAACTTCCGAAGGAATTTCTCCTGGAATTTCCGAGGGAATTCCTGCAGTAATTTCCGGTGGAATTCCTCCAGGGATTTTCAAAGGAATTTCACCTGGAATTTTCAAAGGATTTCCTGCCTGAATTTCCGAAGGAATTCTTTCATGAATGTCCGAAGGAATTCCACCAGGAATTTTCGAAAGAATTTCTCCAAGAATTCCTTCACGAATTTCCAAAGGAATTCCTCCATAAATTTCAGAAGGAATTCCTCCAGGACTTTTGCGAAGGAATCGCTCAAGGATTTTCTGAAGGAAAACCTACATGAATTTCCGAAGGAATTCCTCCAGAAATTTCAGGAAGGAATTTCTCCAGGCATTTCCGAAGGAATTACTTCAGGAATTTCCGAAGAAATTCCCCCAGGAATTCCCGAAGAAAATCCTCCACGAATTCTCGTAGGAATTCCTCCAAGAATTTCCGAGGGAATTCCTCCAGGATTTTCCCAAAGAATTCCTCCATGAGTTTCCGGAGGAGTTTGTCCAGGACTTTCCGTAGGAATTCCTCCAGGAATTTTCAAAGGAATTTCTCCTGGAATTTTCAAAGGATTTTCTCCTGAATTTCCGAAGGAATTCCTCTACGAATTTCCAAAGAAATCCCTCCCGGAATTTCCAAAGAAATTTCTTATGGATTTGTCTTGAAATACCTCCAAAAATTTCCGATTGAATTCCTCCAAAAATTTTTGACGGTTGTCCTCAAAAAATTTCCTTAGGGTTTTCTCACATAATCCCCAAACGTGTTTCTGAAGGATTGTTTGAAGAAGTTTCTAAGTTTTCGTAGGAGTTCAGCAATACATTTTTGAAGGAATTTCTTGAGGAATTTCCGAAGAAACTTCTCAAGGATCTTTCGTTGGAATTCCTTGAGGAATTTCGTAAAGATTTATAAAAAAACCGAAAAAAATCCTCAACGAACTTATCAAACTATTTCTCTCGAAATTTCCGAAGGTATTCCATAAGGAATTTCAGACATATGTCAAAAAAATTTCCACACGAACTCCTTTAACAATTTCCGAATTTTCCTTATCAAGGCATTTTTAAAGGAATCCTTCAATGAATTTCCGAATGAGTTCCTCTAGGATATAAAAAATCACAAAAAGCATTTCTTCAGGAATTTCCGAAATATTTTTTCAAGGAAGTTTTGAAAGATTTTTAAAGAAATTCCTTATGGAATTTCAGAAGGGATACCTCATGAGACTTTTAGTGGATTTTTTTCAATATTTTCGAAAGAATTGCTTCAGGAATTTGAGAAGGAATTCTCACAGAAATTTCCATGTGAATTCCTCCAAGAATTTTTGAAGGTATTCCTCAAGGAATTTTCGGAAGAATTCCTCACGAAAACTCCGGAGGAGTTTCTCAAGGAATATTCTAAATCTATTTCAAAGAAATTCATCAAGGAATTCCCGAAGAATCTTCTAAAGGAAATCGTAGAAGTACTCTCGAAGGAATGTCTTATGGAATTTCTCAAGGAGCTTTAGAAATGAAGGAATTCCTCAAGAAATTTCTGAAGAATTTGTCAAGGAATTTTCGGTGGAATTTGTCAAGGATTTTCGAAATAAATTCCTGAAATTATTGTTTAATTGATTCCTTTAGAAATTTCCGAATGCATTCCTCTAATAACTTTCAAAGATATTCCACCAGGAATTTCCAAAGGAATTCCTTTAGAAATTTTCAAAGATTTTTTTCCGGTAATTCCGAAGGAATTCAATGGATTTTTCGAAGAAATTTCTCCAAAAATTTCTTAGGGAATTCCTCAAGGAAAGGAACCTTAGGGGGCATCCACAAAGTACGTCACGCTCAGAGGGAGGAGGGGGGATTCTGAAAAGTGTGACAAGCAATGTGTTAAGTATAGGAAAACCCCGTACAAAGGGGGAGGGGGGGTTAAAAATTCCTATTTTTAGCGTGACGTACTAAATGGATGCCCCCTTAGTTTGATGAGAAATTCTTAAAGTATTTTCTGGAGCTTCTCAAACGGGGAAATTCTCGAAAGAATGCATGGTGAAATTCGTAATAAAACTTCTGGAGGAATTATTGAAGAAATTTCTGAAGGTATTCCCAACGGAATTACTGCAAGTTTTCCGAAGGTAATTTCTGCTGGAATATCTACATTAAAATAACCTGGAAAAATATTAAAGAAATTTCTGGAGAAACTGCTGGATAAATTCAAATTCATGATGGCATTTGTTAAGAAATTCCTGAAGCAATATCTTGGAAATTCCTCAGGATTATAATCATATATGATTCTTCAAAGTGGTTTTCAGTGTAAGGGTGCTCGAATCCCCCCCCCCCCCTAGCCGAAAAGCTGGCTACGCCCTTGGTCCCGGAGCGAATCTCTGCAATGACTCATAAAAGAACCCCCGGCGAAATACTGGAGGGAAGTCTGAAAAGAATTTCTAGAAGAATGCCGGCAGGAATCTTTATGGAGCAGTCATTGATTGGCCTTCTGATACCTGAAATCTGTCTCCATCTTCAGCGGGAGCACCCGCATACTCTGCAAGATCAAAGTCGAAGCAGAGAACGTACGGAAATTCAGCAACACCATGTTGAGGGGCCTAGGTTCGATACTCGGTTGGCCTAGGAACTTTACGTAATGAAAATATTCTTGACTTTCTTGGACATAATAACTACCACGCGACGTAAAAATGCAAAAAAGAATTGTTTAAGAGATTTATTAATTCATATCTAAGGAGTGCAACCAACCCTGGTCGATAGTTAGTGCTCTTAAAATAAACAGCAAACCAGATCCGAACAGCAACGTCAAAGCAAGAATGCAACAGTTTTGTGGTGCACCATTGCCGCTCCGATGCAACAACAAACATGCCAATGCCACCAGAGTTTATGTGGCATGTTTTCTGCGGTACCACTAGCTCCTTCTGGTTGCCCTCGTCCCACACATAGCCTGTTCGGTACACCTCCCTCAATATTGGCAGCCAGCTGACATCCCGTTTCTCTGCCGGAATCGACAGTCAATTTTGTACGCGCGAGGAACTTCAACATCCACCATCAGAGAGTGGCAGAAAGAACAACACCGGCGACGACGTCGACGACTGTGTGGCTGGCTTGTGCAGCGCAGCAGCCGACAAGATGAAAGGAAGTTGGACTTCCTCGGAAAAGGATATTGAAAGCATTTCATTTCCGCCCGTCCCACATCGGATCAAGGAGGGGTGACGATGACGATGTTTTGCGGGTGGACGGACCGTGGTGGGTTGAATGACGATGTCGTGTTGCCTTTTGGCTTTGGAGCACTCTGGAACAAGCTGCAGATGGCATTTACACGTAACAGAAGGGGTAAATTGAGCGTGGATTGGATTGTCACTCAAGGATTTTGTTGGGCTAATCCGTTGGCAGTGACCTCTAATTGTGTTAAAAAATAATAAAACCCAAAAGCGGTTAAACGTCAAATTCGTTTGTAAAGCGAATGAATGAAAACTGTGTCTCATTAGGTCGTCTCTATTTTAGCAAAAAATCAATTTGTTAAAAGTTCATACACAACGATCGTTTTAGTTAACATAGCAATTCCATCTCGGAATTCCTCCAGGAATTCCTCATGGGATTTCCTCCAATAAGTGCTTCTGGGGATTCTTTCAAGAATTCCAGCTGTAGATTACACCACTAATCAGAGTACTCTTCTAGAAATCATTCTGGCGATTCCTTCAGGAATGTCATCTGTTGATTACCATAAAAATGCCAACTCCGATCCTTTCAACTGGGAACTCCTCCAGGATTTCCTTCTGAGACTTCTGTGCATTGGCGTAGCTAGGGGGGGGGGGGGGTTCCAGGGGTGCCTGGCACCCCCTAGTACAAATTTGGCACCCCCTAGAATTTTTCCTTGACAGTCACCTAAAATTTAAAACTTCACATAATAATCCCAATATTTATTAATGGCACATTTAAACAAAACTTAAGCACACCCGGAATTATTTTTATAACTATTGTACGTTTTGGCGTTTTGGATATTAGTAAGAACAATCAACATACTTCTCCATAGATTCCTCCAAAAATACTTGTATCTATTCATACAATCATAGGCGCCAACTTAGGGGGGGCAAGCATTGTTTTGCCCCCCTCCCCCAATATTTGACGATTTTTTGATTTTCCCATACAAAAAATCAGAAAAACCAGGCTTTGCCCCCCCCCCCAATAATATGGCCAAGTTGGCGCGTCTGCATACAATGATTTCTCTAGGCTCTCTTTATGGATTCCTCTCGATATTTCTTCAATAATCTTCCCTTAGGATACTCCAGGCAGTACTGATGGGGTTGTACATGCTAGAAATTTCCGCATAGATTGATCCAGCAAATTCTGCTAGGGTTTCTTTGGAAATTCTCACTATGATTCTTCTCGGAATTCTTCCAGGGCTTCCTCTAAAAAAATTTACTGGGATTTCTTCAAGAATTTGTGGTGGAATTGATTAGGCAGTCTTCCTGGGATCCTTTCAGAAGTTCCTCCGGTGATTCTTCCAGGAATTCTTGCAGAGATTTCATTCAGAGATTCTTCCAGAAAATTGTCATGAAATTCCTCTAGGCGCTTATATTGGCCTTCCTCCGGGAATTGTGGCTAGCATTTCTCAAGCAACTCCTGCTGCGATTCTTCAAGCAATATCTCTGTTCCTCTAAAAATTCTCACTGTGGTACCTTCTGGAATTCTACTAGGAAAGTTCTTCCGGAAATTCTCCCGGAAGATCTCCCTGAGATTTTTCTATAGAATCCCTTCATTGATTCTTCCATACATTTCTTCAAGGATATATCCAATTTTCTACAGAGGTTCTTCCATAAATTCCACAGGGGATTTCCCCAAGCATTTCTATTGACCTTCCTCCATGAATTTCAGCTGAAGTTCTTCAAGTAATTCCCATTAGGACTCCTTCAGAAATACTTCTTAGGGTTTCTCCTGGCATACTTACTTGCTGCAATACTTTCGGGAAACTTTCCTGAGATTCATTCAGAAATTCCTCCTGCGATTCCATCAGGGATTCTTCCAGTATACTTCTACCGATTCTTTCAAGAAGAACTGTAGGCATTCCTCCAGGCATTTGTTAGAGAAACTTCTCTTAAGATACCCCTGGCATTGCTGATTCTAGGATTTCTCTAGAAATTACTTCTATGATAGCTCCCGGAATTCTAAGAATTTCTCCAGATATTCCAGCTGGAACTGCTCAAGCAATTCATGCGGTTCTTCCAAATATTCTTCTTCCAGAAATTCTGAATGTGGTACTTCCGAAATTATGCTACGGATTCTCCTAGAGCTTTATCCTGGTTTTTTTTGCTAAAACCTTTCCAGGCAATCTTCCTGGAATTCTCACAGACATTTTTTTGGTCGCTCCACCAGGGATTTCTACAAGGACTCATCCAGGAATTCCTCCAGAGATTTTATCCAAAGATTTCTCCTGAAAATGCTCATGGAATTGCTGCAGAAACTCTTTTTGGCCTTCTTCCAAGAAACCTCAAACAACTCCTCCTATGATTCTGCCATCAATTCCTTCAGAAATTCTTCGTAGTAATTCCTATACGATTTTATCCTAGCATTATGACTGGAATTCTTCCTGAGATTCTTTCAGAAAATCCTCCTGCGATTCTTTCAGGGCCTTCTCTATGTATTCTTCCAGAATACCTCTACCGGTTCTTGCAGGGACTTCTCTAGATATTCCAAGGATTTCTTTTGAATTCCCCCGGCATATCTGATGGGGTTTCTCCAGCAATTCCTTCTAGGATTTTTACTGGGGTTTCTACAGTGATACATCCCAGAATCCTTCTAAGAATTTTATCCAAGATATTTTGTCCATGGATTCTCTCATAAATTTCCCATGGGATTCCTACAGGAACTCCTCTTGGCCTTCATCCAGGAATTTCAGCTGGATTTCTCAAGCTATTCCTGCTGTGGTTGTTCCAGCAATTCCTCCTAGGACTCCTCCAGACATTCTTACCGCAATACCTCCCGTAGAATTCTTCTACGGATTCTGCTAAGAATTTCTCCAGAGATTCCTTCAAAACTTGCTGGGATTATTCAAGACAATCTTCCTAGAAGTCTTGCAGAAGTACCTTCGGTGTGTCCTCCTGGAAATCCTAAAAAAATCTAGGATTTCTCCAAATATATCTTGTAGGACTTCTCCAAGAGCTCCACTTGACTTTCATCCAGGAACTCCTCCTAGGATTCCATAAGCGATTCGTGCTACTTCTAATGTTTCAGGAATGCCTCCTAGGTCTCCTCCAGAAATTCTTACTGTGATACCTGCAGGAATCCCTCTAGAGATTTCTTCTGAAATTCTTGCCGGGATTCTTCTAGCCAGTTTTCCTAGGATACTTCTAGAAATGCCTTTGATTTTTCCAGGGATTTCTCAAAAGACTCATCCAGGAATTCATGGATTACTCTAGAAATTAATCATGGTATTACACCTGGAACTCCTCTTGGCCTTCTTCAAGGAATTCTAGCTGAAGGAATCCCAATAGAAATCCCTAAACGTATTTCGCGAATAGTTGGAATTTCCAGAGAAATCCTAGGGGGTTACTAGATGAATCTCTAGTGAAATCCTATAGAAATGTACGGGAAAAACTAGGAATTAATTGGAAGGCACAGCATGTTGCTAATTGACAAAATGAGAGATGAATGTGTGGGATTCAAGAACACACGGCTCCGTATTTGCTAAACCTATGGCCATTTCTTTGAGGGTTTTTTTCGGCACGGTCGTTTTTTTTTTTTAATTTCTACGGTAGTTTCATTCAACCAAACAAATATTTTAGCTTTAAAGGAGAGGAACAAACCACTCTTAAGCAAACTTTAGTTTAAGAAACTGATATTCAGCTAGTTACGTTTCTTGGGAATGCAATCAACAATTTCTTTGGATTTTTTTCTAAATTTCAATGGCAATTCCTCCGTAATTGTCTAAGCAATTTCTTTTTCAGTTATTTTACAAATTTCTCAGGCAATTTTATCGTGATTACTTTTGTAATTAATTGCTTCCGAAAATTGCTGAACTGGAAAATCAGAAATTCTGGACTGGACTTGCTTAAAGAAAATCCTATGAAATTCACGAAAAATTTTCTGACAAATTCCCAAAGAAATTTCCGGAAAAAATTTATTAAAATTACCTTAGAGCTTTCAAAGTAGTTGTCAAAAGAATTCATATAAGAACCACCAGAAAATTTCCACAAACATTTACAAAAAAAATTCGAAGAGATTTCCGAAATTATCAAAGAAATTTCTGAAGAAAATTTTGAAAGAATTCCAAAAGTGATTGCAGTGACATAATTTTTAAAGAACCACCGGAGAATTTTTTTTTTCCAAAGAAATTCCCGAAGGAAATCTCTAAGAAAATTGCCGTATCAATTTCCAAAGGAAGAAGTTCCTAAAGTAATAATAGAAGTTTCCAGGATTTTCAAAGTATTCGCTTATAAAATTCCCAAATAAATGTTCAATGCAAGTAACATTGAAAATCCCGCAGGTGTTCCAAAATCATCTGCTGCAGCAATTCCTTACATAATTACTAAAGAAATCTAGAAGAAATTGTCTAAAGAATTTTTATTTAAAATATATAAGCGATTTATAAAAGAACTTCCGAAGGAGTTTTCGAAGGAATTGGTGAATAGCATAGATAATGCAAGTCCAAAAAATCTACGAAAATCCAAAAAAAAAGTAGAATGGCTTGCCGAAGACATTTCCAAAAAACCCAGATTAATCCACCTAGTGGTGGTAGTGCCTTTCTCGTCGAATATGTACTCATGATCTGTCAGTCGACGTTTGCCGATCCTGAGAATACTTATGCGCTTAATACGATTAATGTAAAATTTGACCTTATAAAAAAAAATGCAGAAAAGGGAAATTTTCCATTCAATATTAAATCGCAATGAGAAGAGCGAGGGCTCAACCAGCCGCACCCAAGTTGTGCACAGTAATTTTAGACGCAAAAGGAGATTGGGAAAATTTGATTCAGTGTTGATGCGACAAATTATAATTTTCCCATAATAAGTTGATCTATCCTACTTTATATTAACACCGCACAGAGGTCCAGTTTTGGGAAAAAATGACAGAAACTCAATTTTTGAACATGTATCTAATGGGTTACAGTGTATCGAGCACTCATCTATAATGTCATGATCATTGAATAGCTTTTCTGCAATCTGGCACTATAATACTGCATTTTATACTTAACGTTTTAATGTCACTACAGCCTACCTTTCCTCAGTATAAAAAGTAGTTGCATTATGATTCATAATTCAACTCATTTGGTTTGCATTATGAATCATAATGCAATTGTTTGGGCCACAATCTGTGTTTTCAAGTCAAGAGCTTGAAAAACTGTGACGGTTATAGCACGATGCTTGATTTAAGTTTTGCGCCTAGCTTGATGGAATACATGGGTGATTCCATTCAACCACCAGGAAGCATGATGAAACTGATGGAAATGATCTTATTACAATTATTATTTTTTCTCATTGTAAAAAATGTTGTATGCATCTCGTTGCAAAACTCGATTTTTACAGCACTCGTCATATTTACCCAACTCGGCAAGCCTCTTTGGATAAATGCACGACTCGTGCTGTAAAAATCATAATTTTGCAACTCGTTGCATAAATAATTATTGAAGAATTTGAAAATATTGATTTTGTATTTTGTTACGATACTGAGTAGCTGCTGATGGAAAAATATTGCATTTTTGATAATGAACATAAACGAGTACGAAGAGCTGCCAAAACATTAGCACCATGGTGATTTGTACATAGTCAAATTGTATGAAAAACAGTTATTTTGTTCGGACTTCGTTCAAAGAAATCGAAAAATAATGAAAGTCAAACAAAATAGTTTGTTCAATGTGAGAAAATATCGCTCGCAATACAAAACTATTGAATATATAAATGCTTGCGCACAACCTATTAGTGTCTAGTCACTATAAAGTAATATCACAGACAAATAAACGTGAAAGTTTGACCACATCCACTGTAAACGATCAATGATCCATTTCAATACATCCGCTATACCTTAGATATAACTCCAACAAGCATTCTCAAAACACGAAAGCAATATATCCTTATCGTCTACCTAGAAACGATTTTGTACAGTACCAAATACTATCCACTTTTTGATAATCACTTTAATAAATGTTAGTCTTTTGAGCGAATGTCACCCCGACTGGCGGTACCCAACATTTACCAGGTTATCGAAAAAGCCACGATTTGATTTATCGCTCAGGTTGGTTTTGTTCACTTTCATAATTCCACTATTTGATGTGCCGCATGGGTTTGGTTCAATTTTACGTTTGACCACTCTGGCGGACACCTGGAACCGATTCCATGACACTACTGGTTGTCTCAGATATTGCCTATGGCTATTTTTTTGTCAACTGTTCATCAGGCTGCCTAAAAAGCCACGAATTGATGTGTTGCATGGGGAGTATCCATTAAGTATGTCATTCTGAAATTGGGAATTTTGGACCCCCTTCGTACGGGTTTTTCCTATAATTAATACATTGCTTGTCACCATTTAAAATCCCCTCCCCCTACCCCCTAGAATTGTGACGTACTTAATGGATGGCCCCATGCATGATTTTGGTTCACTTCTATATTTTACCATTTCCGGCGAGGCACTTGTTACCTGTTCTTCAACACTACTGGTTCTCCCAAATATGCCAAATATGACAAACTGTTAATTCGGCACCAACATTTCAAAAGGGCGTAACTGCTTTTGCAACCAATGCCTTTTCACAGAGCTGTGGGTCGTATTTCATTCATCTCACGCAATTCACATCCATTAATCTAAAGAGGAGGATTTTATCTTTCTATTTGTGCTAGTGGATTGCTCAAGAGGGATGGGATACGCTCCACAGCTTTGTGAGAAGGCATTGGTTGTAAATGCAGTTACGCCCTTTTGAAATGTTGGTGCCGAATTAGGTTATTGAAAAAACCGCGAATTTGGTGTGTCGCATGCATAGGTTCCGGTCACTTTAAGACGAGACACCCAAAATCGGTTCCTGGGCAGGACCTGTTGTCCCAAATTTGGTCTGAGACAATGTTCTTGCTAACCGTTCATCATTCAAATGATGCCGTTTGATGTATTGCATCCATGCGTTTGATTCACTCTTATATTTGGCCACTTCCGGTGGGACATCCGGACCGGTTCCGGAACATTACCGGTTCAGCTATGGTCAAATACTAGTTTCTTGCTAACCTTTCGTTATGTTATCAAAAAAGCCGCACTCTGATTGGCTCACTTTTATGTTTGGCCACTTCCGTCAGGACATCCGGAAACAGTTCCGGATTACTACCGGTTCAGATATGGTCTAAAACTGTTTTCCTGCTAACCGTTCATCAGGTTAACGAAAATGCCGCTTGCCGCTGTTTGATATGTCGCATGCATCAGTTTGATTCACTATAATATTTGGCCACTTCCGGCAGGACATCCGGAACCGGTTCCGGAACACTACCGGTTCAGATATTGTCTGATACTATTTTCCTGCTAATCGTTCATCAGGTTACCGAAAATGCCGCTGTTTGATGTGTCGCATGAATGGGTTGTGTTCACTTCTATATTTGGCCACTTCCGGCGGGACTTCCGGAACCGGTTCTGATACACTACTGGTTCAGATATGATTTTAGACTATTTTTCTGCTTACCGTTCATCAGATAATCGAAAACGCCGTGGTTTGATGGGTCGCATGCATGGGTTTGTTGCATTTTCATGTCTGGCCCCTTCCAGGGGTACCGGTCCGGAACACCTAAAGGGCCATAACTCCGGAATGGCTGGACCGATCCAAACCATTTTCAATAGGAAACAATGGGACCAGGTTCCGCGTCGAATGAACCGTCGGTCATTAAAATCGGTTGAGGTTTACTGCCAAAAAGTGATGTGAGTTTTTTTGTCCACACACATACACACATACACACACACACACACATACACACATACATACACATAGACATCAGCTCAATTCGTCGAGCTGAGTCGATTGGTATATATGACTCGACCCTTCCAGCCTTCTATCGAAAAGTCATTTTTGGAGTGAACATATAGCCTTTCCAGTACACTTAGTGTACGAGAAAGGCAAAAAGAGAGTGTTAAGTCACTACAAAGGTTCGGATTAAAAAAACTGTTTTTTTGTAATACAGCGCGTTTAAATTTTCGGGCTAATTTGTCCCGCGACTCAGTATATCATTGTACTGAGAAATCCTGAGAAAAATACTGAGGGTGGATCGGTATTTCTTTTTACAAAAAAAAAAGAAAAAAACAACCTGTAAGCCTCTGAAACTGGCACCCCCAGGCACCCCCTAGGAAAAAATCCTAGATACGCCAATGCTTCTGTGGATTACTCCAGACGCCTAGAGGTCCTTTAGGAATTCCTGCATAAGTTTAAGCTGAGTTCCAGGAATACGATCAAGGTTTTCCTTCAAGAACTCCTGAAGAATTCCTGTGGCTATATGGCTATTTTTTTACGCGAGATTATAACTTCAAGTCGTCTTAAGTTTTGATACGCTAGAAAGTGTGGGTTTTGTCGTAAAAAAAATCAAGCAAAGATGTAAGCTTCGTCCCAGTTAAGATTTAACCCTAGAAACAAGCAGATTGTTTATCCATATCTTAAAAATAAAACGTATGCAAAAAAAACCCGGATTGATTCACCTAGTGGTGATAGTGCCTTTCTCGTCGAATATGTAGTCATGACGTTTCCGTTGACGTGAGCTGATATGTTCCTGCTTGACAAAAACATGCAAGCAACTGAAATTTTTCATACTGAATCCCATTCAACTTTCAACCACATTAAAGTGCGTGAGGGAGCAACCAGTCGCACAAAAATTTTACGCAGTCATTTTAGACGCGAAAGAGAATTGAAAAAGTTTGTTCGGAGTTATTACGATTAAGTTATAATTTTCCCATACAACGTCGACCCATCCTTCTGCATTATTACACCTCAGGAATCTGAAATGGTGTGATTGGATGAGATCGTCTTAGTTTTGTCAAGATATCTATCGCTTGCTTGAATTTTTCTCACTTTTGAATTCCGATGAAGCACCCAACGCTAGTTTTGGAATACTACCGGTAGTTTCTTATGTGGTCTGAGACTATTTTCTTGCTTACCGTTCATCATGTTATCGGAAAATCCGTGATTTGACGTGTCGCATGCATGGGTTTGGTTCGCTTTTATATTTGGCCACTTCCAGCGGAACACTCGGAACCGGTTTCGGAACACCATCAGTTGTCCCAATTATGGTCTGAAACTATTTTCTTGCTAACCGTTCATCAGGTTACCTAAGGAGCCGCGATTTGATGTGTCGCATGCATGTGTTTGGTTCACTTAAATATTTGGCGGTGGAGCAGGCCTGGTTTGATGGTTAGAACACAAGACTATCATGCCAAGGGCCTGGGATCGAATCCCACTCCCGACATATTCACAAAACGTAGGTTCTTCCTTCGGAAGGAAAGGGTCCCGAGATGAACTAGCTTCGAGTTAAAAATCTCGTTAATAAAGACAAAACAATAGTATTTGGACACTTCCGGAGGGAACCTGGAACCGGTTCCGGAACACCACCGATTGTCTCAAATATGGTCTAAAACAACTGTTAGGACAACCCAACATCGAGCAACCGTCCGCACGGCGCAGATGAAGGTGACAGCTGGGCAGCGGTATGGTGTGCGTGATAGGTAGGCGAATTGAGGTCGTCGAATTCCGACAGGCAGAAAATGTAAACACAGAGAGAGAGAGTAGTAGATGATTTGTACATTTAGTAGGATTGTGGCCATTGCAAATTTGGTGAAATAGAAAAGTGAATTCTAGTGCAAAGTTTTAGTTTGCTATTTGTTAAAGATTTTGTTTGAGTGAAAGCGGACGATATTGAGAACGAGCTGGAGATCCGGGAAGCTAGATAGGGTATTTCGGATACAGCTGTAAGTAAGATTGCAAATGAGATATTATCAAACATTTATTATTGTCACGAATTGTAGATCATCAAGCGAGTCCCGAGCAGTCGAAGATAACCTGAAAGGGGTAAAAAGGGATTAAAGAAACTATAAAATGTAAGTTGATAAAAGTAGTTTTAAGAATGTTTGAAGATTGCTAATATGAATAAATTTAGTTTCAAGCTGCTGTACAATAAACACTGCTGTGGAAATTACGTTTCGCAAATTACTCCGAAACTTTTGACGCGAACATTCTTGAAAATTTTATAATGTCGCGATCAATTCAAGACCCGGAAAAGACGGGATTTAACTGCGCGGGATGTCGTCGTCCGGATGATGACGAAAGTGAGATGGTGTTTTGTGATCATTGCCAGCGGTGGTACCATTTCGGGTGCGCCGGTGTTTCGGCTGAAGTGAGGGATGTTTCGTGGTCCTGTGAAGAGTGTCTGCGGCGTTCGGCGGACAAAGAGGGGCCTCCCGGCCTGGAAGAGGAGTGCGAGAAACTCGAGAAGGAGATGGAGAAGGAGAGACAGGCCATGGAACTGCAAACGATCCTACACAGGAAGCGGCTGGAACACCAAAAGAAGCTGTTTCTGCTGCGGCAGGAAGCGGAAAGAGAAAGGCGCGAAATGGAGTTGGCGTACGAGAAGGAGCAAATGGAGCTACAAGCGGCCGAAGAAGAAGCGCACCGGAAGAAGCGCGACGAAGTGCTGAAGCAGGTGCAGAAAAGGCTGGAGAAAGTGAAGCTCGATTCGGCGAGGGAAGAGGTAGCGGAACTGGAGGAAGATGGAGCATCCGGAGGCGAAAAAGGAGGAGCCAAGGAAGGTAGGAAGTCCAAGCAAGCGAAGCCGGGGATGAAACAGCCGGAAGAAGAGGAGCCTGAGAAGCGAAAGTCGGGCAAATCGGACCGGAAACTAGCTAAACCGGCCAAAGCAGACCGCGAGGATTACCGTGGAGCCTTCAGCAAGTTCTCCACACCGAAGGCATCTGGAATTGCACCACCCGTCCTGCAGGACATAACCTCGCTCCCAGCGGTGAGCCACAAGAAAACTCCGCTCGGCCATCCGGAGCCAAGTCAGCGAACCAAGTGAAGAGGAGTCCGAAGAATCGGATTCAGAGTCGGAAGAAGAGAGTTCGTCGCAGGAAGAAGACTTCGGAATGCAATCCGAGGTAATGGTGCGTGGTCCAACGAAGGCCCAACTCTCCGCTCGGCAGTTTCTGTCAAAGAAGCTTCCGACATTCACGGGGCGGCTCGAGGAATGGCCGATGTTTATCAGCGCCTACGAGACGTCCACAACGGCGTGCGGGTTTTCGAACGTCGAGAATCTGGCGCGACTTCAAGAGTGTTTGAAGGGTCAAGCACTAGAAGCGGTAAGAAGCAGGCTCCTACTTCCGAGTGCAGTACCGCAAATCATCAAAACCTTGCGGATGCTGTACGGCAGGCCTGAGCAGTTGCTGAACATGCTGCTGTCGAACGTGCGGAAGGCACCGTCTCCAAGAGCGGACAAGTTGGCGTCGTTCATCCAGTTCGGTGTCGTCGTGCAGCAGTTAACCGATCATTTGGAGGCGACAGGTCTGACAGCGCATCTCATCAACCCGATGCTCATCCAGGAGTTGACGGAGAAGTTGCCGGCCAGTACGCAGCTGGAATGGGTGCGGTATCGGAGGAAGGCCCAACTCGTGACGCTCCGGACATTATCCAACTTTCTCTCGAGGATTGTCAAGGATGCTAGCGAGATCACTCCGTATTGCGAGTCGGCGTCCGTCGCATCGGACCAAGCGTTCCGGAAGAAGAACGGAAGGAAGGAGAAGGAAGGTTTCCTGCACACGCACAGTGTCGAAGCCAGTGCAGCCAATCAAGTCCCGAGTCGGGAGAAGAAGCCGTGCAGGATCTGCGGTCGCTACGATCATCGGATCCGGAACTGTGAGAGCTTCAAAAGGCTGCGAATGCCTGAAAGATGGGAGGCGGTCCGGAAGTGGAAGCTGTGTTACCTGTGCCTCAACGAACACGGAAGCGCCCGATGCAAGCTCAACCTGCGATGCAACGTGAACCAGTGCACCGAGCGACATAATCCGCTGCTTCACATCGACCAATCCGTTGGCGCGAACTGCAACGTGCATCTCCATCGACAGTCGGTGATTTTCCGGATGATACCGATCACGTTGTACAACGGGAAGAATGCTATCGATACCATCGCTTTCCTTGACGAGGGGTCGTCGTATACGCTACTGGAGAAGTCGCTGGCGATTGCGTTACAAGTCCAAGGAGTGACGCAGCCGCTTAGAGTGACATGGACAGCGGGAGTATCCAGAGTGGAGAAACATTCCCAGAAGGTGGAGCTATTCATCTCGGCCAGAGGAGCGACGCAGCGTTTCCGCATCAAGGCAGCTCATACGGTGGAGAGTTTGAAGTTGCCACAGCAAAACGTGGCTATGTCGGAGATCATCAGTGGGCATTCTCACCTGCGTGGACTTCCAGCGACCGAATTTCCGAGTGGAGCTCCACAAATCCTCATCGGTCTCAAGGATATCCATCTCTACGCCCCGCTGGAATCAAGGATTGGTAAGCCTGACGAACCGATCGCCGTCCGATCGAAGCTAGGCTGGACGATCTACGGGCCGACGTGTGCAAGCCGGAACGAGCCCGGCATTGTTGGTCACCATGATTGCGAAACGGTGACGAATCAAGAGTTGCACGACATGTTGCGAAGCCACTACACCCTGGAAGAGTCGGTGATTTCCGTAGCGCTACTGCCGGAATCCGAAGAAGACAAGCGAGCGAAGGCGATCCTCAACAGTACGACCGTACGAGTTGGCGACCGTTTTGAGACGGGGCTATTGTGGAAGGAGGACAAGGTGCGGTTTCCCGACAGCTATTCGATGGCGGCGAAACGATTCCGCTGTCTGGAGAGGCGGCTAGCGAAAGACGACCAGCTGCGCAAGAAGGTGAGCGAGCTGATCAACGATTATGCAGCGAAAGGCTACATTCACGTAGCGACAGAGGCCGAACTGAGGCGGTTCGAGCCGAACGAAGTGTGGTACCTGCCGATCAGCGTGGTGGTGCATCCAAAGAAGCCGGGAAAAGTGCGTCTGGTGTGGGACGCAGCAGCGGCGGTCAACGGAGTATCGCTGAACTCACAACTGCTGAAGGGACCGGACATGTTAACTCCACTCCCCAACGTCCTAGCGAAATTCCGTGAGCGAGTAGTAGGCTTCGGCGGCGACATCAAGGAAATGTACCTCCAAGTTCGAGTGCGAGACGCAGACAAGAGAGCGCGGTTTGTATTCCGTGGAAGTGAGTCAGAGAAGATGGAGGTCTACATCATAGACGTGACGATGTTCGGCGCGACAAGCTCTCCGTGTACGGCGCAATACATCAAGAACCGGAACGCAGAAGAGTATGCCGGACAGTTTCCGGAAGCGGCCGAAGCGATTGTGGAAAACCATTACGTGGACGACTATTTCGATAGCACGGACACGGTCGAAGAAGCGGTGAAGCGGGCCCAAGAGGTGAAGTTCGTCCATTCCAAAGGCGGATTCGAGATCCGGAACTGGGTGTCCAATTCGGGCGCATTTCTGGAAGGCATCGGCGAGCGTGCACCTGATCAAAGCGTTCAGTTTCTTCAGAACAAGGAGTCAAATCTAGAGCGAGTCCTGGGAATAGTGTGGAATCCAGTCAGCGACGAATTCACGTTCCTGGCCAAGTTCCGGGAAGATCTGGCGCCGTATTTCTCCGGCGAACGTCGACCGACAAAAAGAGTGGTGATGAGCAGCGTTATGAGCCTGTTCGATCCGCTAGGAATGCTGGCTACCTTCGTTATCCACGGGAAAATGATGATCCAAGATCTGTGGCGTAGTGGCAGCGACTGGGACCAACCAATCGACGACGAAAGCTGCGAAAAGTGGAATCGGTGGATTGCTCGGCTCCCGGAGATCGAGAACGTGAAAATTCCCCGTTTCTACTTCCAAGGTTCGAGATCAGTGGATTACAACACTGTACAGCTTCACGTGCTGGTAGACGCCAGCCAAGATGCGTATGGAGCAGCAGCATACTTCCGTGTGCTCACGGGAAACGGGCCACTTTGCGCGCTGGTGATGGCGAGGTCGAAGGTAGCTCCATTAAAGATGATGTCCATCCCGAGGCTGGAGCTGCAGGCGGCGGTGATCGGAGCAAGGTTGCTGCAAACCGTCGTGGAAGCGCACTCGCTGGAAATCAAGCAGCGGTTCATCTGGTCAGATTCCAGAACAGTCGTATCATGGATCCATTCGGAGCAGCGTAGGTACAAACCGTTCGTGGCTTTCCGGATCGGCGAGATTCTCAGCCTGACGAAGCACAGCGAGTGGCGGTGGATTTCCACGAAGAACAATATCGCCGACGATTTGACGAAGTGGAAGAGCGGCAGCAGTTTGGATTCGAACGGACCGTGGTTTCGAGGTCCGAGATTCCTTTATCAGCCGGAACAGCGATGGATGAAGCAGGAAGTGGTAGAGCCGAACACGCCAGAAGAGGTTCGGGCATGCCATCTGTTCCACGACCTTTCAGCAGAAGAGCCGATGGTCGACGTGTCCCGCATTTCCCGTTGGAAAGTGCTGGTCCGGACGGTAGCATGCGTGTACCGTTTCAAATCTAACTGCGACAGGAAGCGGAAAGGGCTGGCGATCGAGGCTGTTCCGGCACCACCAAGAGTGCGAAGCGCAGCGAAGAAGGCAATACCAGCGATAACAGTCCCACTGAAGCGAGAGGAGTATCAGCGAGCGGAAACGTACCTGTGGCGGTCGGCGCAGGCCGATGTCTACGGAGAAGAAATCAAGACGTTGGCGAAGAACCGTGAAGTTCCACGCGGCGAGTGGCAGCCGATAGAAAAGTGTAGCAGCCTGTACAACGATAGCCCGTTTTTGGACGCGGATGGTGTGCTCCGGATGGAAGGCAGAGCGGCTCAGGGTTCATTTCTCCCTTTTGAATTGCGGTTTCCGGTGATTCTTCCGAAGCGGCATCCCACCACTCGGAAGTTGCTTGAGTTCTATCACCAGCAGGCGGCTCACGCAAACGCGGAGACAGTGATCAACGATGTCCGGCAACGTTTCCGGATCCCGAATCTACGAGCGGAGTTGAAGGCGGTGGCGAAGGCTTGCGTGTGGTGCAGAACAAAGAAGTGCGCGCCGAAGATTCCCAGGATGGCTCCCCTTCCGTTGGCGCGGATCACTCCTGGCTGGCGGCCGTTCAGCTTCACAGGGGTGGACTATTGCGGTCCGGTCACAGTTACTGTTGGGCGTAGGTCGGAAAAGCGATGGATCTGCCTCTTCACGTGCATGACGACGAGAGCGATTCATCTGGAAGTGGCCCACAGTTTGACGGCGCAGGCGTGTTTGATGGCGATCCGGCGTTTTGTGTGTCGGCGGGGCAAACCGGTGGAATTCTACTCCGACAACGGAACGAATTTCCAGGGAGCGAGCAAAGAGATTATGTGGAAGATAGAGGGGGACTGTGAAGAAGCGATGACGGATGCGAGGACCAGGTGGAATTTTAATCCACCGAGCGCGCCCCACATGGGCGGAGTTTGGGAGCGGCTAGTTCGTTCCGTGAAAGCAGCACTGGCGGTGCTAAATGACGGAAGACGATTGACGGACGAAGTGCTGTTGACTACGTTGGCAGAAGCAGAGGATCTGGTGAATTCGCGTCCGTTGACGTACTCTGGACTTGGTCCGGAAGCAAGCGAAGCGTTGACACCGAACCACTTCGTGAAAGGTCCAGAGGTGGCGGTAGAGCGGGTTCGGAAGACAGACGAGGGTGAAGCGTTGCGGGACCTCTACAAGCGATCGCAGGCACTGGCAGACCGCCTGTGGAAGCGATGGGTAGCGGAGTACGTGCCAGCAATCAACCAGCGTACCAGGTGGCACGCAGAGGTACAACCGATCAGCCAGGGCGACCTGGTGTATATAGCGGACGAAGGAGCGAGGAAGAGTTGGACGCGAGGCGTGGTCAGCAAGGTGTACCCAGGCCCTGATGGACGAGTACGGCAAGCACTGGTCAAGACGGCGAAAGGGGAGTTCAGGCGTCCGGTGGCGAAGTTGGCTGTGCTGGAAATTCAAGCGCGTAACTCTGGCGGCGATGGAAGATCCCCCCCGGAATTACGGGGAGGGGGTATGTTAGGACAACCCAACATCGAGCAACCGTCCGCACGGCGCAGATGAAGGTGACAGCTGGGCAGCGGTATGGTGTGCGTGATAGGTAGGCGAATTGAGGTCGTCGAATTCCGACAGGCAGAAAATGTAAACACAGAGAGAGAGAGTAGTAGATGATTTGTACATTTAGTAGGATTGTGGCCATTGCAAATTTGGTGAAATAGAAAAGTGAATTCTAGTGCAAAGTTTTAGTTTGCTATTTGTTAAAGATTTTGTTTGAGTGAAAGCGGACGATATTGAGAACGAGCTGGAGATCCGGGAAGCTAGATAGGGTATTTCGGATACAGCTGTAAGTAAGATTGCAAATGAGATATTATCAAACATTTATTATTGTCACGAATTGTAGATCATCAAGCGAGTCCCGAGCAGTCGAAGATAACCTGAAAGGGGTAAAAAGGGATTAAAGAAACTATAAAATGTAAGTTGATAAAAGTAGTTTTAAGAATGTTTGAAGATTGCTAATATGAATAAATTTAGTTTCAAGCTGCTGTACAATAAACACTGCTGTGGAAATTACGTTTCGCAAATTACTCCGAAACTTTTGACGCGAACATTCTTGAAAATTTTATAATGTCGCGATCAATTCAAGACCCGGAAAAGACGGGATTTAACTGCGCGGGATGTCGTCGTCCGGATGATGACGAAAGTGAGATGGTGTTTTGTGATCATTGCCAGCGGTGGTACCATTTCGGGTGCGCCGGTGTTTCGGCTGAAGTGAGGGATGTTTCGTGGTCCTGTGAAGAGTGTCTGCGGCGTTCGGCGGACAAAGAGGGGCCTCCCGGCCTGGAAGAGGAGTGCGAGAAACTCGAGAAGGAGATGGAGAAGGAGAGACAGGCCATGGAACTGCAAACGATCCTACACAGGAAGCGGCTGGAACACCAAAAGAAGCTGTTTCTGCTGCGGCAGGAAGCGGAAAGAGAAAGGCGCGAAATGGAGTTGGCGTACGAGAAGGAGCAAATGGAGCTACAAGCGGCCGAAGAAGAAGCGCACCGGAAGAAGCGCGACGAAGTGCTGAAGCAGGTGCAGAAAAGGCTGGAGAAAGTGAAGCTCGATTCGGCGAGGGAAGAGGTAGCGGAACTGGAGGAAGATGGAGCATCCGGAGGCGAAAAAGGAGGAGCCAAGGAAGGTAGGAAGTCCAAGCAAGCGAAGCCGGGGATGAAACAGCCGGAAGAAGAGGAGCCTGAGAAGCGAAAGTCGGGCAAATCGGACCGGAAACTAGCTAAACCGGCCAAAGCAGACCGCGAGGATTACCGTGGAGCCTTCAGCAAGTTCTCCACACCGAAGGCATCAGGAATTGCACCACCCGTCCTGCAGGACATAACCTCGCTCCCAGCGGTGAGCCACAAGAAAACTCCGCTCGGCCATCCGGAGGTGCAGAAGAAGAAGAAGAGGCCACAGTTCGAAGAAGACGTCGCTCTACGCTCGTACCAAGTCAGCGAACCAAGTGAAGAGGAGTCCGAAGAATCGGATTCAGAGTCGGAAGAAGAGAGTTCGTCGCAGGAAGAAGACTTCGGAATGCAATCCGAGGTAATGGTGCGTGGTCCAACGAAGGCCCAACTCTCCGCTCGGCAGTTTCTGTCAAAGAAGCTTCCGACATTCACGGGGCGGCTCGAGGAATGGCCGATGTTTATCAGCGCCTACGAGACGTCCACAACGGCGTGCGGGTTTTCGAACGTCGAGAATCTGGCGCGACTTCAAGAGTGTTTGAAGGGTCAAGCACTAGAAGCGGTAAGAAGCAGGCTCCTACTTCCGAGTGCAGTACCGCAAATCATCAAAACCTTGCGGATGCTGTACGGCAGGCCTGAGCAGTTGCTGAACATGCTGCTGTCGAACGTGCGGAAGGCACCGTCTCCAAGAGCGGACAAGTTGGCGTCGTTCATCCAGTTCGGTGTCGTCGTGCAGCAGTTAACCGATCATTTGGAGGCGACAGGTCTGACAGCGCATCTCATCAACCCGATGCTCATCCAGGAGTTGACGGAGAAGTTGCCGGCCAGTACGCAGCTGGAATGGGTGCGGTATCGGAGGAAGGCCCAACTCGTGACGCTCCGGACATTATCCAACTTTCTCTCGAGGATTGTCAAGGATGCTAGCGAGATCACTCCGTATTGCGAGTCGGCGTCCGTCGCATCGGACCAAGCGTTCCGGAAGAAGAACGGAAGGAAGGAGAAGGAAGGTTTCCTGCACACGCACAGTGTCGAAGCCAGTGCAGCCAATCAAGTCCCGAGTCGGGAGAAGAAGCCGTGCAGGATCTGCGGTCGCTACGATCATCGGATCCGGAACTGTGAGAGCTTCAAAAGGCTGCGAATGCCTGAAAGATGGGAGGCGGTCCGGAAGTGGAAGCTGTGTTACCTGTGCCTCAACGAACACGGAAGCGCCCGATGCAAGCTCAACCTGCGATGCAACGTGAACCAGTGCACCGAGCGACATAATCCGCTGCTTCACATCGACCAATCCGTTGGCGCGAACTGCAACGTGCATCTCCATCGACAGTCGGTGATTTTCCGGATGATACCGATCACGTTGTACAACGGGAAGAATGCTATCGATACCATCGCTTTCCTTGACGAGGGGTCGTCGTATACGCTACTGGAGAAGTCGCTGGCGATTGCGTTACAAGTCCAAGGAGTGACGCAGCCGCTTAGAGTGACATGGACAGCGGGAGTATCCAGAGTGGAGAAACATTCCCAGAAGGTGGAGCTATTCATCTCGGCCAGAGGAGCGACGCAGCGTTTCCGCATCAAGGCAGCTCATACGGTGGAGAGTTTGAAGTTGCCACAGCAAAACGTGGCTATGTCGGAGATCATCAGTGGGCATTCTCACCTGCGTGGACTTCCAGCGACCGAATTTCCGAGTGGAGCTCCACAAATCCTCATCGGTCTCAAGGATATCCATCTCTACGCCCCGCTGGAATCAAGGATTGGTAAGCCTGACGAACCGATCGCCGTCCGATCGAAGCTAGGCTGGACGATCTACGGGCCGACGTGTGCAAGCCGGAACGAGCCCGGCATTGTTGGTCACCATGATTGCGAAACGGTGACGAATCAAGAGTTGCACGACATGTTGCGAAGCCACTACACCCTGGAAGAGTCGGTGATTTCCGTAGCGCTACTGCCGGAATCCGAAGAAGACAAGCGAGCGAAGGCGATCCTCAACAGTACGACCGTACGAGTTGGCGACCGTTTTGAGACGGGGCTATTGTGGAAGGAGGACAAGGTGCGGTTTCCCGACAGCTATTCGATGGCGGCGAAACGATTCCGCTGTCTGGAGAGGCGGCTAGCGAAAGACGACCAGCTGCGCAAGAAGGTGAGCGAGCTGATCAACGATTATGCAGCGAAAGGCTACATTCACGTAGCGACAGAGGCCGAACTGAGGCGGTTCGAGCCGAACGAAGTGTGGTACCTGCCGATCAGCGTGGTGGTGCATCCAAAGAAGCCGGGAAAAGTGCGTCTGGTGTGGGACGCAGCAGCGGCGGTCAACGGAGTATCGCTGAACTCACAACTGCTGAAGGGACCGGACATGTTAACTCCACTCCCCAACGTCCTAGCGAAATTCCGTGAGCGAGTAGTAGGCTTCGGCGGCGACATCAAGGAAATGTACCTCCAAGTTCGAGTGCGAGACGCAGACAAGAGAGCGCGGTTTGTATTCCGTGGAAGTGAGTCAGAGAAGATGGAGGTCTACATCATAGACGTGACGATGTTCGGCGCGACAAGCTCTCCGTGTACGGCGCAATACATCAAGAACCGGAACGCAGAAGAGTATGCCGGACAGTTTCCGGAAGCGGCCGAAGCGATTGTGGAAAACCATTACGTGGACGACTATTTCGATAGCACGGACACGGTCGAAGAAGCGGTGAAGCGGGCCCAAGAGGTGAAGTTCGTCCATTCCAAAGGCGGATTCGAGATCCGGAACTGGGTGTCCAATTCGGGCGCATTTCTGGAAGGCATCGGCGAGCGTGCACCTGATCAAAGCGTTCAGTTTCTTCAGAACAAGGAGTCAAATCTAGAGCGAGTCCTGGGAATAGTGTGGAATCCAGTCAGCGACGAATTCACGTTCCTGGCCAAGTTCCAGGAAGATCTGGCGCCGTATTTCTCCGGCGAACGTCGACCGACAAAAAGAGTGGTGATGAGCAGCGTTATGAGCCTGTTCGATCCGCTAGGAATGCTGGCTACCTTCGTTATCCACGGGAAAATGATGATCCAAGATCTGTGGCGTAGTGGCAGCGACTGGGACCAACCAATCGACGACGAAAGCTGCGAAAAGTGGAATCGGTGGATTGCTCGGCTCCCGGAGATCGAGAACGTGAAAATTCCCCGTTTCTACTTCCAAGGTTCGAGATCAGTGGATTACAACACTGTACAGCTTCACGTGCTGGTAGACGCCAGCCAAGATGCGTATGGAGCAGCAGCATACTTCCGTGTGCTCACGGGAAACGGGCCACTTTGCGCGCTGGTGATGGCGAGGTCGAAGGTAGCTCCATTAAAGATGATGTCCATCCCGAGGCTGGAGCTGCAGGCGGCGGTGATCGGAGCAAGGTTGCTGCAAACCGTCGTGGAAGCGCACTCGCTGGAAATCAAGCAGCGGTTCATCTGGTCAGATTCCAGAACAGTCGTATCATGGATCCATTCGGAGCAGCGTAGGTACAAACCGTTCGTGGCTTTCCGGATCGGCGAGATTCTCAGCCTGACGAAGCACAGCGAGTGGCGGTGGATTTCCACGAAGAACAATATCGCCGACGATTTGACGAAGTGGAAGAGCGGCAGCAGTTTGGATTCGAACGGACCGTGGTTTCGAGGTCCGAGATTCCTTTATCAGCCGGAACAGCGATGGATGAAGCAGGAAGTGGTAGAGCCGAACACGCCAGAAGAGGTTCGGGCATGCCATCTGTTCCACGACCTTTCAGCAGAAGAGCCGATGGTCGACGTGTCCCGCATTTCCCGTTGGAAAGTGCTGGTCCGGACGGTAGCATGCGTGTACCGTTTCAAATCTAACTGCGACAGGAAGCGGAAAGGGCTGGCGATCGAGGCTGTTCCGGCACCACCAAGAGTGCGAAGCGCAGCGAAGAAGGCAATACCAGCGATAACAGTCCCACTGAAGCGAGAGGAGTATCAGCGAGCGGAAACGTACCTGTGGCGGTCGGCGCAGGCCGATGTCTACGGAGAAGAAATCAAGACGTTGGCGAAGAACCGTGAAGTTCCACGCGGCGAGTGGCAGCCGATAGAAAAGTGTAGCAGCCTGTACAACGATAGCCCGTTTTTGGACGCGGATGGTGTGCTCCGGATGGAAGGCAGAGCGGCTCAGGGTTCATTTCTCCCTTTTGAATTGCGGTTTCCGGTGATTCTTCCGAAGCGGCATCCCACCACTCGGAAGTTGCTTGAGTTCTATCACCAGCAGGCGGCTCACGCAAACGCGGAGACAGTGATCAACGATGTCCGGCAACGTTTCCGGATCCCGAATCTACGAGCGGAGTTGAAGGCGGTGGCGAAGGCTTGCGTGTGGTGCAGAACAAAGAAGTGCGCGCCGAAGATTCCCAGGATGGCTCCCCTTCCGTTGGCGCGGATCACTCCTGGCTGGCGGCCGTTCAGCTTCACAGGGGTGGACTATTGCGGTCCGGTCACAGTTACTGTTGGGCGTAGGTCGGAAAAGCGATGGATCTGCCTCTTCACGTGCATGACGACGAGAGCGATTCATCTGGAAGTGGCCCACAGTTTGACGGCGCAGGCGTGTTTGATGGCGATCCGGCGTTTTGTGTGTCGGCGGGGCAAACCGGTGGAATTCTACTCCGACAACGGAACGAATTTCCAGGGAGCGAGCAAAGAGATTATGTGGAAGATAGAGGGGGACTGTGAAGAAGCGATGACGGATGCGAGGACCAGGTGGAATTTTAATCCACCGAGCGCGCCCCACATGGGCGGAGTTTGGGAGCGGCTAGTTCGTTCCGTGAAAGCAGCACTGGCGGTGCTAAATGACGGAAGACGATTGACGGACGAAGTGCTGTTGACTACGTTGGCAGAAGCAGAGGATCTGGTGAATTCGCGTCCGTTGACGTACTCTGGACTTGGTCCGGAAGCAAGCGAAGCGTTGACACCGAACCACTTCGTGAAAGGTCCAGAGGTGGCGGTAGAGCGGGTTCGGAAGACAGACGAGGGTGAAGCGTTGCGGGACCTCTACAAGCGATCGCAGGCACTGGCAGACCGCCTGTGGAAGCGATGGGTAGCGGAGTACGTGCCAGCAATCAACCAGCGTACCAGGTGGCACGCAGAGGTACAACCGATCAGCCAGGGCGACCTGGTGTATATAGCGGACGAAGGAGCGAGGAAGAGTTGGACGCGAGGCGTGGTCAGCAAGGTGTACCCAGGCCCTGATGGACGAGTACGGCAAGCACTGGTCAAGACGGCGAAAGGGGAGTTCAGGCGTCCGGTGGCGAAGTTGGCTGTGCTGGAAATTCAAGCGCGTAACTCTGGCGGCGATGGAAGATCCCCCCCGGAATTACGGGGAGGGGGTATGTTAGGACAACCCAACATCGAGCAACCGTCCGCACGGCGCAGATGAAGGTGACAGCTGGGCAGCGGTATGGTGTGCGTGATAGGTAGGCGAATTGAGGTCGTCGAATTCCGACAGGCAGAAAATGTAAACACAGAGAGAGAGAGTAGTAGATGATTTGTACATTTAGTAGGATTGTGGCCATTGCAAATTTGGTGAAATAGAAAAGTGAATTCTAGTGCAAAGTTTTAGTTTGCTATTTGTTGTTAAAGATTTTGTTTGAGTGAAAGCGGACGATATTGAGAACGAGCTGGAGATCCGGGAAGCTAGATAGGGTATTTCGGATACAGCTGTAAGTAAGATTGCAAATGAGATATTATCAAACATTTATTATTGTCACGAATTGTAGATCATCAAGCGAGTCCCGAGCAGTCGAAGATAACCTGAAAGGGGTAAAAAGGGATTAAAGAAACTATAAAATGTAAGTTGATAAAAGTAGTTTTAAGAATGTTTGAAGATTGCTAATATGAATAAATTTAGTTTCAAGCTGCTGTACAATAAACACTGCTGTGGAAATTACGTTTCGCAAATTACTCCGAAACTTTTGACGCGAACATTCTTGAAAATTTTATAATGTCGCGATCAATTCAAGACCCGGAAAAGACGGGATTTAACTGCGCGGGATGTCGTCGTCCGGATGATGACGAAAGTGAGATGGTGTTTTGTGATCATTGCCAGCGGTGGTACCATTTCGGGTGCGCCGGTGTTTCGGCTGAAGTGAGGGATGTTTCGTGGTCCTGTGAAGAGTGTCTGCGGCGTTCGGCGGACAAAGAGGGGCCTCCCGGCCTGGAAGAGGAGTGCGAGAAACTCGAGAAGGAGATGGAGAAGGAGAGACAGGCCATGGAACTGCAAACGATCCTACACAGGAAGCGGCTGGAACACCAAAAGAAGCTGTTTCTGCTGCGGCAGGAAGCGGAAAGAGAAAGGCGCGAAATGGAGTTGGCGTACGAGAAGGAGCAAATGGAGCTACAAGCGGCCGAAGAAGAAGCGCACCGGAAGAAGCGCGACGAAGTGCTGAAGCAGGTGCAGAAAAGGCTGGAGAAAGTGAAGCTCGATTCGGCGAGGGAAGAGGTAGCGGAACTGGAGGAAGATGGAGCATCCGGAGGCGAAAAAGGAGGAGCCAAGGAAGGTAGGAAGTCCAAGCAAGCGAAGCCGGGGATGAAACAGCCGGAAGAAGAGGAGCCTGAGAAGCGAAAGTCGGGCAAATCGGACCGGAAACTAGCTAAACCGGCCAAAGCAGACCGCGAGGATTACCGTGGAGCCTTCAGCAAGTTCTCCACACCGAAGGCATCTGGAATTGCACCACCCGTCCTGCAGGACATAACCTCGCTCCCAGCGGTGAGCCACAAGAAAACTCCGCTCGGCCATCCGGAGGTGCAGAAGAAGAAGAAGAGGCCACAGTTCGAAGAAGACGTCGCTCTACGCTCGTACCAAGTCAGCGAACCAAGTGAAGAGGAGTCCGAAGAATCGGATTCAGAGTCGGAAGAAGAGAGTTCGTCGCAGGAAGAAGACTTCGGAATGCAATCCGAGGTAATGGTGCGTGGTCCAACGAAGGCCCAACTCTCCGCTCGGCAGTTTCTGTCAAAGAAGCTTCCGACATTCACGGGGCGGCTCGAGGAATGGCCGATGTTTATCAGCGTCTACGAGACGTCCACAACGGCGTGCGGGTTTTCGAACGTCGAGAATCTGGCGCGACTTCAAGAGTGTTTGAAGGGTCAAGCACTAGAAGCGGTAAGAAGCAGGCTCCTACTTCCGAGTGCAGTACCGCAAATCATCAAAACCTTGCGGATGCTGTACGGCAGGCCTGAGCAGTTGCTGAACATGCTGCTGTCGAACGTGCGGAAGGCACCGTCTCCAAGAGCGGACAAGTTGGCGTCGTTCATCCAGTTCGGTGTCGTCGTGCAGCAGTTAACCGATCATTTGGAGGCGACAGGTCTGACAGCGCATCTCATCAACCCGATGCTCATCCAGGAGTTGACGGAGAAGTTGCCGGCCAGTACGCAGCTGGAATGGGTGCGGTATCGGAGGAAGGCCCAACTCGTGACGCTCCGGACATTATCCAACTTTCTCTCGAGGATTGTCAAGGATGCTAGCGAGATCACTCCGTATTGCGAGTCGGCGTCCGTCGCATCGGACCAAGCGTTCCGGAAGAAGAACGGAAGGAAGGAGAAGGAAGGTTTCCTGCACACGCACAGTGTCGAAGCCAGTGCAGCCAATCAAGTCCCGAGTCGGGAGAAGAAGCCGTGCAGGATCTGCGGTCGCTACGATCATCGGATCCGGAACTGTGAGAGCTTCAAAAGGCTGCGAATGCCTGAAAGATGGGAGGCGGTCCGGAAGTGGAAGCTGTGTTACCTGTGCCTCAACGAACACGGAAGCGCCCGATGCAAGCTCAACCTGCGATGCAACGTGAACCAGTGCACCGAGCGACATAATCCGCTGCTTCACATCGACCAATCCGTTGGCGCGAACTGCAACGTGCATCTCCATCGACAGTCGGTGATTTTCCGGATGATACCGATCACGTTGTACAACGGGAAGAATGCTATCGATACCATCGCTTTCCTTGACGAGGGGTCGTCGTATACGCTACTGGAGAAGTCGCTGGCGATTGCGTTACAAGTCCAAGGAGTGACGCAGCCGCTTAGAGTGACATGGACAGCGGGAGTATCCAGAGTGGAGAAACATTCCCAGAAGGTGGAGCTATTCATCTCGGCCAGAGGAGCGACGCAGCGTTTCCGCATCAAGGCAGCTCATACGGTGGAGAGTTTGAAGTTGCCACAGCAAAACGTGGCTATGTCGGAGATCATCAGTGGGCATTCTCACCTGCGTGGACTTCCAGCGACCGAATTTCCGAGTGGAGCTCCACAAATCCTCATCGGTCTCAAGGATATCCATCTCTACGCCCCGCTGGAATCAAGGATTGGTAAGCCTGACGAACCGATCGCCGTCCGATCGAAGCTAGGCTGGACGATCTACGGGCCGACGTGTGCAAGCCGGAACGAGCCCGGCATTGTTGGTCACCATGATTGCGAAACGGTGACGAATCAAGAGTTGCACGACATGTTGCGAAGCCACTACACCCTGGAAGAGTCGGTGATTTCCGTAGCGCTACTGCCGGAATCCGAAGAAGACAAGCGAGCGAAGGCGATCCTCAACAGTACGACCGTACGAGTTGGCGACCGTTTTGAGACGGGGCTATTGTGGAAGGAGGACAAGGTGCGGTTTCCCGACAGCTATTCGATGGCGGCGAAACGATTCCGCTGTCTGGAGAGGCGGCTAGCGAAAGACGACCAGCTGCGCAAGAAGGTGAGCGAGCTGATCAACGATTATGCAGCGAAAGGCTACATTCACGTAGCGACAGAGGCCGAACTGAGGCGGTTCGAGCCGAACGAAGTGTGGTACCTGCCGATCAGCGTGGTGGTGCATCCAAAGAAGCCGGGAAAAGTGCGTCTGGTGTGGGACGCAGCAGCGGCGGTCAACGGAGTATCGCTGAACTCACAACTGCTGAAGGGACCGGACATGTTAACTCCACTCCCCAACGTCCTAGCGAAATTCCGTGAGCGAGTAGTAGGCTTCGGCGGCGACATCAAGGAAATGTACCTCCAAGTTCGAGTGCGAGACGCAGACAAGAGAGCGCGGTTTGTATTCCGTGGAAGTGAGTCAGAGAAGATGGAGGTCTACATCATAGACGTGACGATGTTCGGCGCGACAAGCTCTCCGTGTACGGCGCAATACATCAAGAACCGGAACGCAGAAGAGTATGCCGGACAGTTTCCGGAAGCGGCCGAAGCGATTGTGGAAAACCATTACGTGGACGACTATTTCGATAGCACGGACACGGTCGAAGAAGCGGTGAAGCGGGCCCAAGAGGTGAAGTTCGTCCATTCCAAAGGCGGATTCGAGATCCGGAACTGGGTGTCCAATTCGGGCGCATTTCTGGAAGGCATCGGCGAGCGTGCACCTGATCAAAGCGTTCAGTTTCTTCAGAACAAGGAGTCAAATCTAGAGCGAGTCCTGGGAATAGTGTGGAATCCAGTCAGCGACGAATTCACGTTCCTGGCCAAGTTCCGGGAAGATCTGGCGCCGTATTTCTCCGGCGAACGTCGACCGACAAAAAGAGTGGTGATGAGCAGCGTTATGAGCCTGTTCGATCCGCTAGGAATGCTGGCTACCTTCGTTATCCACGGGAAAATGATGATCCAAGATCTGTGGCGTAGTGGCAGCGACTGGGACCAACCAATCGACGACGAAAGCTGCGAAAAGTGGAATCGGTGGATTGCTCGGCTCCCGGAGATCGAGAACGTGAAAATTCCCCGTTTCTACTTCCAAGGTTCGAGATCAGTGGATTACAACACTGTACAGCTTCACGTGCTGGTAGACGCCAGCCAAGATGCGTATGGAGCAGCAGCATACTTCCGTGTGCTCACGGGAAACGGGCCACTTTGCGCGCTGGTGATGGCGAGGTCGAAGGTAGCTCCATTAAAGATGATGTCCATCCCGAGGCTGGAGCTGCAGGCGGCGGTGATCGGAGCAAGGTTGCTGCAAACCGTCGTGGAAGCGCACTCGCTGGAAATCAAGCAGCGGTTCATCTGGTCAGATTCCAGAACAGTCGTATCATGGATCCATTCGGAGCAGCGTAGGTACAAACCGTTCGTGGCTTTCCGGATCGGCGAGATTCTCAGCCTGACGAAGCACAGCGAGTGGCGGTGGATTTCCACGAAGAACAATATCGCCGACGATTTGACGAAGTGGAAGAGCGGCAGCAGTTTGGATTCGAACGGACCGTGGTTTCGAGGTCCGAGATTCCTTTATCAGCCGGAACAGCGATGGATGAAGCAGGAAGTGGTAGAGCCGAACACGCCAGAAGAGGTTCGGGCATGCCATCTGTTCCACGACCTTTCAGCAGAAGAGCCGATGGTCGACGTGTCCCGCATTTCCCGTTGGAAAGTGCTGGTCCGGACGGTAGCATGCGTGTACCGTTTCAAATCTAACTGCGACAGGAAGCGGAAAGGGCTGGCGATCGAGGCTGTTCCGGCACCACCAAGAGTGCGAAGCGCAGCGAAGAAGGCAATACCAGCGATAACAGTCCCACTGAAGCGAGAGGAGTATCAGCGAGCGGAAACGTACCTGTGGCGGTCGGCGCAGGCCGATGTCTACGGAGAAGAAATCAAGACGTTGGCGAAGAACCGTGAAGTTCCACGCGGCGAGTGGCAGCCGATAGAAAAGTGTAGCAGCCTGTACAACGATAGCCCGTTTTTGGACGCGGATGGTGTGCTCCGGATGGAAGGCAGAGCGGCTCAGGGTTCATTTCTCCCTTTTGAATTGCGGTTTCCGGTGATTCTTCCGAAGCGGCATCCCACCACTCGGAAGTTGCTTGAGTTCTATCACCAGCAGGCGGCTCACGCAAACGCGGAGACAGTGATCAACGATGTCCGGCAACGTTTCCGGATCCCGAATCTACGAGCGGAGTTGAAGGCGGTGGCGAAGGCTTGCGTGTGGTGCAGAACAAAGAAGTGCGCGCCGAAGATTCCCAGGATGGCTCCCCTTCCGTTGGCGCGGATCACTCCTGGCTGGCGGCCGTTCAGCTTCACAGGGGTGGACTATTGCGGTCCGGTCACAGTTACTGTTGGGCGTAGGTCGGAAAAGCGATGGATCTGCCTCTTCACGTGCATGACGACGAGAGCGATTCATCTGGAAGTGGCCCACAGTTTGACGGCGCAGGCGTGTTTGATGGCGATCCGGCGTTTTGTGTGTCGGCGGGGCAAACCGGTGGAATTCTACTCCGACAACGGAACGAATTTCCAGGGAGCGAGCAAAGAGATTATGTGGAAGATAGAGGGGGACTGTGAAGAAGCGATGACGGATGCGAGGACCAGGTGGAATTTTAATCCACCGAGCGCGCCCCACATGGGCGGAGTTTGGGAGCGGCTAGTTCGTTCCGTGAAAGCAGCACTGGCGGTGCTAAATGACGGAAGACGATTGACGGACGAAGTGCTGTTGACTACGTTGGCAGAAGCAGAGGATCTGGTGAATTCGCGTCCGTTGACGTACTCTGGACTTGGTCCGGAAGCAAGCGAAGCGTTGACACCGAACCACTTCGTGAAAGGTCCAGAGGTGGCGGTAGAGCGGGTTCGGAAGACAGACGAGGGTGAAGCGTTGCGGGACCTCTACAAGCGATCGCAGGCACTGGCAGACCGCCTGTGGAAGCGATGGGTAGCGGAGTACGTGCCAGCAATCAACCAGCGTACCAGGTGGCACGCAGAGGTACAACCGATCAGCCAGGGCGACCTGGTGTATATAGCGGACGAAGGAGCGAGGAAGAGTTGGACGCGAGGCGTGGTCAGCAAGGTGTACCCAGGCCCTGATGGACGAGTACGGCAAGCACTGGTCAAGACGGCGAAAGGGGAGTTCAGGCGTCCGGTGGCGAAGTTGGCTGTGCTGGAAATTCAAGCGCGTAACTCTGGCGGCGATGGAAGATCCCCCCCGGAATTACGGGGAGGGGGTATGTTAGGACAACCCAACATCGAGCAACCGTCCGCACGGCGCAGATGAAGGTGACAGCTGGGCAGCGGTATGGTGTGCGTGATAGGTAGGCGAATTGAGGTCGTCGAATTCCGACAGGCAGAAAATGTAAACACAGAGAGAGAGAGTAGTAGATGATTTGTACATTTAGTAGGATTGTGGCCATTGCAAATTTGGTGAAATAGAAAAGTGAATTCTAGTGCAAAGTTTTAGTTTGCTATTTGTTAAAGATTTTGTTTGAGTGAAAGCGGACGATATTGAGAACGAGCTGGAGATCCGGGAAGCTAGATAGGGTATTTCGGATACAGCTGTAAGTAAGATTGCAAATGAGATATTATCAAACATTTATTATTGTCACGAATTGTAGATCATCAAGCGAGTCCCGAGCAGTCGAAGATAACCTGAAAGGGGTAAAAAGGGATTAAAGAAACTATAAAATGTAAGTTGATAAAAGTAGTTTTAAGAATGTTTGAAGATTGCTAATATGAATAAATTTAGTTTCAAGCTGCTGTACAATAAACACTGCTGTGGAAATTACGTTTCGCAAATTACTCCGAAACTTTTGACGCGAACATTCTTGAAAATTTTATAATGTCGCGATCAATTCAAGACCCGGAAAAGACGGGATTTAACTGCGCGGGATGTCGTCGTCCGGATGATGACGAAAGTGAGATGGTGTTTTGTGATCATTGCCAGCGGTGGTACCATTTCGGGTGCGCCGGTGTTTCGGCTGAAGTGAGGGATGTTTCGTGGTCCTGTGAAGAGTGTCTGCGGCGTTCGGCGGACAAAGAGGGGCCTCCCGGCCTGGAAGAGGAGTGCGAGAAACTCGAGAAGGAGATGGAGAAGGAGAGACAGGCCATGGAACTGCAAACGATCCTACACAGGAAGCGGCTGGAACACCAAAAGAAGCTGTTTCTGCTGCGGCAGGAAGCGGAAAGAGAAAGGCGCGAAATGGAGTTGGCGTACGAGAAGGAGCAAATGGAGCTACAAGCGGCCGAAGAAGAAGCGCACCGGAAGAAGCGCGACGAAGTGCTGAAGCAGGTGCAGAAAAGGCTGGAGAAAGTGAAGCTCGATTCGGCGAGGGAAGAGGTAGCGGAACTGGAGGAAGATGGAGCATCCGGAGGCGAAAAAGGAGGAGCCAAGGAAGGTAGGAAGTCCAAGCAAGCGAAGCCGGGGATGAAACAGCCGGAAGAAGAGGAGCCTGAGAAGCGAAAGTCGGGCAAATCGGACCGGAAACTAGCTAAACCGGCCAAAGCAGACCGCGAGGATTACCGTGGAGCCTTCAGCAAGTTCTCCACACCGAAGGCATCTGGAATTGCACCACCCGTCCTGCAGGACATAACCTCGCTCCCAGCGGTGAGCCACAAGAAAACTCCGCTCGGCCATCCGGAGGTGCAGAAGAAGAAGAAGAGGCCACAGTTCGAAGAAGACGTCGCTCTACGCTCGTACCAAGTCAGCGAACCAAGTGAAGAGGAGTCCGAAGAATCGGATTCAGAGTCGGAAGAAGAGAGTTCGTCGCAGGAAGAAGACTTCGGAATGCAATCCGAGGTAATGGTGCGTGGTCCAACGAAGGCCCAACTCTCCGCTCGGCAGTTTCTGTCAAAGAAGCTTCCGACATTCACGGGGCGGCTCGAGGAATGGCCGATGTTTATCAGCGCCTACGAGACGTCCACAACGGCGTGCGGGTTTTCGAACGTCGAGAATCTGGCGCGACTTCAAGAGTGTTTGAAGGGTCAAGCACTAGAAGCGGTAAGAAGCAGGCTCCTACTTCCGAGTGCAGTACCGCAAATCATCAAAACCTTGCGGATGCTGTACGGCAGGCCTGAGCAGTTGCTGAACATGCTGCTGTCGAACGTGCGGAAGGCACCGTCTCCAAGAGCGGACAAGTTGGCGTCGTTCATCCAGTTCGGTGTCGTCGTGCAGCAGTTAACCGATCATTTGGAGGCGACAGGTCTGACAGCGCATCTCATCAACCCGATGCTCATCCAGGAGTTGACGGAGAAGTTGCCGGCCAGTACGCAGCTGGAATGGGTGCGGTATCGGAGGAAGGCCCAACTCGTGACGCTCCGGACATTATCCAACTTTCTCTCGAGGATTGTCAAGGATGCTAGCGAGATCACTCCGTATTGCGAGTCGGCGTCCGTCGCATCGGACCAAGCGTTCCGGAAGAAGAACGGAAGGAAGGAGAAGGAAGGTTTCCTGCACACGCACAGTGTCGAAGCCAGTGCAGCCAATCAAGTCCCGAGTCGGGAGAAGAAGCCGTGCAGGATCTGCGGTCGCTACGATCATCGGATCCGGAACTGTGAGAGCTTCAAAAGGCTGCGAATGCCTGAAAGATGGGAGGCGGTCCGGAAGTGGAAGCTGTGTTACCTGTGCCTCAACGAACACGGAAGCGCCCGATGCAAGCTCAACCTGCGATGCAACGTGAACCAGTGCACCGAGCGACATAATCCGCTGCTTCACATCGACCAATCCGTTGGCGCGAACTGCAACGTGCATCTCCATCGACAGTCGGTGATTTTCCGGATGATACCGATCACGTTGTACAACGGGAAGAATGCTATCGATACCATCGCTTTCCTTGACGAGGGGTCGTCGTATACGCTACTGGAGAAGTCGCTGGCGATTGCGTTACAAGTCCAAGGAGTGACGCAGCCGCTTAGAGTGACATGGACAGCGGGAGTATCCAGAGTGGAGAAACATTCCCAGAAGGTGGAGCTATTCATCTCGGCCAGAGGAGCGACGCAGCGTTTCCGCATCAAGGCAGCTCATACGGTGGAGAGTTTGAAGTTGCCACAGCAAAACGTGGCTATGTCGGAGATCATCAGTGGGCATTCTCACCTGCGTGGACTTCCAGCGACCGAATTTCCGAGTGGAGCTCCACAAATCCTCATCGGTCTCAAGGATATCCATCTCTACGCCCCGCTGGAATCAAGGATTGGTAAGCCTGACGAACCGATCGCCGTCCGATCGAAGCTAGGCTGGACGATCTACGGGCCGACGTGTGCAAGCCGGAACGAGCCCGGCATTGTTGGTCACCATGATTGCGAAACGGTGACGAATCAAGAGTTGCACGACATGTTGCGAAGCCACTACACCCTGGAAGAGTCGGTGATTTCCGTAGCGCTACTGCCGGAATCCGAAGAAGACAAGCGAGCGAAGGCGATCCTCAACAGTACGACCGTACGAGTTGGCGACCGTTTTGAGACGGGGCTATTGTGGAAGGAGGACAAGGTGCGGTTTCCCGACAGCTATTCGATGGCGGCGAAACGATTCCGCTGTCTGGAGAGGCGGCTAGCGAAAGACGACCAGCTGCGCAAGAAGGTGAGCGAGCTGATCAACGATTATGCAGCGAAAGGCTACATTCACGTAGCGACAGAGGCCGAACTGAGGCGGTTCGAGCCGAACGAAGTGTGGTACCTGCCGATCAGCGTGGTGGTGCATCCAAAGAAGCCGGGAAAAGTGCGTCTGGTGTGGGACGCAGCAGCGGCGGTCAACGGAGTATCGCTGAACTCACAACTGCTGAAGGGACCGGACATGTTAACTCCACTCCCCAACGTCCTAGCGAAATTCCGTGAGCGAGTAGTAGGCTTCGGCGGCGACATCAAGGAAATGTACCTCCAAGTTCGAGTGCGAGACGCAGACAAGAGAGCGCGGTTTGTATTCCGTGGAAGTGAGTCAGAGAAGATGGAGGTCTACATCATAGACGTGACGATGTTCGGCGCGACAAGCTCTCCGTGTACGGCGCAATACATCAAGAACCGGAACGCAGAAGAGTATGCCGGACAGTTTCCGGAAGCGGCCGAAGCGATTGTGGAAAACCATTACGTGGACGACTATTTCGATAGCACGGACACGGTCGAAGAAGCGGTGAAGCGGGCCCAAGAGGTGAAGTTCGTCCATTCCAAAGGCGGATTCGAGATCCGGAACTGGGTGTCCAATTCGGGCGCATTTCTGGAAGGCATCGGCGAGCGTGCACCTGATCAAAGCGTTCAGTTTCTTCAGAACAAGGAGTCAAATCTAGAGCGAGTCCTGGGAATAGTGTGGAATCCAGTCAGCGACGAATTCACGTTCCTGGCCAAGTTCCGGGAAGATCTGGCGCCGTATTTCTCCGGCGAACGTCGACCGACAAAAAGAGTGGTGATGAGCAGCGTTATGAGCCTGTTCGATCCGCTAGGAATGCTGGCTACCTTCGTTATCCACGGGAAAATGATGATCCAAGATCTGTGGCGTAGTGGCAGCGACTGGGACCAACCAATCGACGACGAAAGCTGCGAAAAGTGGAATCGGTGGATTGCTCGGCTCCCGGAGATCGAGAACGTGAAAATTCCCCGTTTCTACTTCCAAGGTTCGAGATCAGTGGATTACAACACTGTACAGCTTCACGTGCTGGTAGACGCCAGCCAAGATGCGTATGGAGCAGCAGCATACTTCCGTGTGCTCACGGGAAACGGGCCACTTTGCGCGCTGGTGATGGCGAGGTCGAAGGTAGCTCCATTAAAGATGATGTCCATCCCGAGGCTGGAGCTGCAGGCGGCGGTGATCGGAGCAAGGTTGCTGCAAACCGTCGTGGAAGCGCACTCGCTGGAAATCAAGCAGCGGTTCATCTGGTCAGATTCCAGAACAGTCGTATCATGGATCCATTCGGAGCAGCGTAGGTACAAACCGTTCGTGGCTTTCCGGATCGGCGAGATTCTCAGCCTGACGAAGCACAGCGAGTGGCGGTGGATTTCCACGAAGAACAATATCGCCGACGATTTGACGAAGTGGAAGAGCGGCAGCAGTTTGGATTCGAACGGACCGTGGTTTCGAGGTCCGAGATTCCTTTATCAGCCGGAACAGCGATGGATGAAGCAGGAAGTGGTAGAGCCGAACACGCCAGAAGAGGTTCGGGCATGCCATCTGTTCCACGACCTTTCAGCAGAAGAGCCGATGGTCGACGTGTCCCGCATTTCCCGTTGGAAAGTGCTGGTCCGGACGGTAGCATGCGTGTACCGTTTCAAATCTAACTGCGACAGGAAGCGGAAAGGGCTGGCGATCGAGGCTGTTCCGGCACCACCAAGAGTGCGAAGCGCAGCGAAGAAGGCAATACCAGCGATAACAGTCCCACTGAAGCGAGAGGAGTATCAGCGAGCGGAAACGTACCTGTGGCGGTCGGCGCAGGCCGATGTCTACGGAGAAGAAATCAAGACGTTGGCGAAGAACCGTGAAGTTCCACGCGGCGAGTGGCAGCCGATAGAAAAGTGTAGCAGCCTGTACAACGATAGCCCGTTTTTGGACGCGGATGGTGTGCTCCGGATGGAAGGCAGAGCGGCTCAGGGTTCATTTCTCCCTTTTGAATTGCGGTTTCCGGTGATTCTTCCGAAGCGGCATCCCACCACTCGGAAGTTGCTTGAGTTCTATCACCAGCAGGCGGCTCACGCAAACGCGGAGACAGTGATCAACGATGTCCGGCAACGTTTCCGGATCCCGAATCTACGAGCGGAGTTGAAGGCGGTGGCGAAGGCTTGCGTGTGGTGCAGAACAAAGAAGTGCGCGCCGAAGATTCCCAGGATGGCTCCCCTTCCGTTGGCGCGGATCACTCCTGGCTGGCGGCCGTTCAGCTTCACAGGGGTGGACTATTGCGGTCCGGTCACAGTTACTGTTGGGCGTAGGTCGGAAAAGCGATGGATCTGCCTCTTCACGTGCATGACGACGAGAGCGATTCATCTGGAAGTGGCCCACAGTTTGACGGCGCAGGCGTGTTTGATGGCGATCCGGCGTTTTGTGTGTCGGCGGGGCAAACCGGTGGAATTCTACTCCGACAACGGAACGAATTTCCAGGGAGCGAGCAAAGAGATTATGTGGAAGATAGAGGGGGACTGTGAAGAAGCGATGACGGATGCGAGGACCAGGTGGAATTTTAATCCACCGAGCGCGCCCCACATGGGCGGAGTTTGGGAGCGGCTAGTTCGTTCCGTGAAAGCAGCACTGGCGGTGCTAAATGACGGAAGACGATTGACGGACGAAGTGCTGTTGACTACGTTGGCAGAAGCAGAGGATCTGGTGAATTCGCGTCCGTTGACGTACTCTGGACTTGGTCCGGAAGCAAGCGAAGCGTTGACACCGAACCACTTCGTGAAAGGTCCAGAGGTGGCGGTAGAGCGGGTTCGGAAGACAGACGAGGGTGAAGCGTTGCGGGACCTCTACAAGCGATCGCAGGCACTGGCAGACCGCCTGTGGAAGCGATGGGTAGCGGAGTACGTGCCAGCAATCAACCAGCGTACCAGGTGGCACGCAGAGGTACAACCGATCAGCCAGGGCGACCTGGTGTATATAGCGGACGAAGGAGCGAGGAAGAGTTGGACGCGAGGCGTGGTCAGCAAGGTGTACCCAGGCCCTGATGGACGAGTACGGCAAGCACTGGTCAAGACGGCGAAAGGGGAGTTCAGGCGTCCGGTGGCGAAGTTGGCTGTGCTGGAAATTCAAGCGCGTAACTCTGGCGGCGATGGAAGATCCCCCCCGGAATTACGGGGAGGGGGTATGTTAGGACAACCCAACATCGAGCAACCGTCCGCACGGCGCAGATGAAGGTGACAGCTGGGCAGCGGTATGGTGTGCGTGATAGGTAGGCGAATTGAGGTCGTCGAATTCCGACAGGCAGAAAATGTAAACACAGAGAGAGAGAGTAGTAGATGATTTGTACATTTAGTAGGATTGTGGCCATTGCAAATTTGGTGAAATAGAAAAGTGAATTCTAGTGCAAAGTTTTAGTTTGCTATTTGTTAAAGATTTTGTTTGAGTGAAAGCGGACGATATTGAGAACGAGCTGGAGATCCGGGAAGCTAGATAGGGTATTTCGGATACAGCTGTAAGTAAGATTGCAAATGAGATATTATCAAACATTTATTATTGTCACGAATTGTAGATCATCAAGCGAGTCCCGAGCAGTCGAAGATAACCTGAAAGGGGTAAAAAGGGATTAAAGAAACTATAAAATGTAAGTTGATAAAAGTAGTTTTAAGAATGTTTGAAGATTGCTAATATGAATAAATTTAGTTTCAAGCTGCTGTACAATAAACACTGCTGTGGAAATTACGTTTCGCAAATTACTCCGAAACTTTTGACGCGAACAACAACTTTTTACCAACCATTCATCAGGTCGCCTAAGGAGCCGCGATTTGAAGTGTCGCATGCATGGGTTCGGTTCACTTTTATATATTTACATCTGGCAGGACATACGGAACCGGTTCCGGAACACTACCGGTAGAATCTTTGTCTGAGACTATTTTCTTGCTTATCATTCATCAAGTTATTGAAAAAGCCGCGACTTGATATGTCGCATGCCTGGGTTTGCTCCACTGTTATATTTGGCCACTTCCGGCGGGACCTCTGGAACCGGTTTTGGAACACCGGTATTTTCGTATGTGATCTGAGACCATTTTCTTGCTAACCGTTCATCAGGTTATCGCAAAGGGCGCGATTTGACGTGTCGCTTGCATGGGTTTGTTTCATTTTTATATTTGTCGAATTCCGGCGGAACGCCCGGAACCGGTTCAGGAACACTACCGGTTCAGATATGATCTGAGACTATTTTCCTGTTAACCGTTCATCAGGTTATTGAAAAAGCTGCGATTTGATGAGTCGCATGTATGGGTTTGGTTCACTTTTATATTTGGCCACTTCTGGTGGGACCTTCGGAACCGGTTCCGGAACATCACCGGTTCAGATATGGTCTGAGACTATTTTCTTGCTTACCGTTCATCATATTATCGAAAATGCCGTGGTTTGATGTGTCGCATGCGTGGGTTTGTAGCATTTTCATATCTAGCCCCTTCCTGGGGTACCGATCCGGAACGCCTAAATGGCCATAATTCCGGAACGGCTGGACCGATCCAAACCATTTTCAATAGCAAACAATGGGACCAGATTCCGCGTCGAATGAACCGTCGGTCATTAAAATCGGTTGAGATTTACTGCCGAAAAGTGACGTGAGTTCGTTTGTACACATACACACACACATACACACACAGACATCACCTCAATTCGTCGAGCTGAGTTGATTGGTATATGTGACTTGAATCTCCGGGCCTCCTATCAAAAAGTCATTTTTGGAGTGAACATATAGCCTTTCCAGTACACTTAGTGTACGAGAAAGGCAAAAAGAATCAATACGAATACTCCGCAAGGAGGAAATAATACTGTTTCTTACAGCGCGTTCAGCACATCTATTGAAATACGAGCCAAGTACCTTGTATTATATTACTCAACGCATAAGAGGATATTTTCTGAAAGAAAGACTGTATCTCCCATCTGCGCTGGGAATCATGTTCTCAATCCCTCTGTGGATAGGCATCTTCCGAACAAAGATGATATGTATTAGAGATTTTATTAAAAAGCGCTTACTTCACTGCCTCGGGAGCTGGGATGGATTGGATTGTTAAGCTTTCTTCTACCTTCCGTAAGCTGGACTGGTAAAAGTCTGATCACAAGAGCCGCTTACATCACTACTGCCTGACTGGCTGACTGATATATCAAAGCAAATCAGAACCCGCTCGCTTTGGGTGTTGCGGTTCAATTCACATTTACCCAGTCTGCCTGTGCCCATTTCAATGGGGCGGCTGCTGCAAATTCAATGCGGAAAAATCGCTGACTTTTTGATCACTACTGGGTAGCTAGCTACCCTTTTGATTGAAGTGATGGGTTCAATGGTAGCTCTGCGTGACGGATCGAAACCCGAACATCAAACGAATCTCATCGGCAAATGATTGCTTTTTTATGATTTTTAATAGCATTTCATACACGCAGTACATCAAACAATGGTCCGTACAGCCAATTTTTCGCCAAAATCGTTTTCCATTCAAATGCTAGCAGTCTATACTTGAATAAAATGCGCTAAACTTATGAATGATGACACTAGTTTGCCACATTCTTTAAAAAGTGTAATCAGTTTTGTAATTTTTAATTCCGCCCTGTTTTGCTTATCTTTTGGCGGATACGCTATTTCGATTACCACTTGTAATTTTCCCCAGTGTCAGTTATCCACTGGATCCATAGGTTGCTTCACAATACCTCTACGAATTTCTTCTGTTATTACTTTAGAAATTCTTGGAGAGATCCTTCCACAAATTTAGTGAGATTTCTCTGAGAAATCTTTCAGGAATACCTCAAGTTGCTATTATAATTTCTCCAAAAGTGTTCGATATCAGCCCAAAACTTCCATAAAAAACCTTTCCTTCCGACATTGCTTCATGGATTAATTTAGAAAATCCTCCACGATTTCCTTGTAAAAGTTCTTCAAGAACATCTTCCAGGGGTTGCACACCTTCAATACTCGCCAATGTTTGCACACTCCACGCTTTTGTTACGGGGTGCGCATCATTTGGCGACTTACCCTATTTCTTTAAGAGCACAACTTCAATCTTATCATAGAGCTTTACCAAATCTCCGTGAATTTCCTAAAGATTTCATTATTGAACTGCTTCCTAGATTCCTCATGGGTTTTCCTCTAAGAAATTCTTCAGAAATTCACACGGGAATTCCTTCTGTGGTTGTTTCAGGAATAACCACAGGTTTTATTTAAAAAAATCCCCCAACGATGCCTGCAGGAACTCTTCCTGGGACTCCTTTAGGAATTACTTCAGGAATTCTTTCAGGGACTCCTCCCGGAATAGTTTAGGGATTTCTTTAGAAATTCCTCTTATGATTGCTTCCGGGATTCCTCCTGGTGTTTCTTCTAAAACTGCCACAAAGACTCCCACATGAACTCTTCTTAGGATTTCTGCTGGATTTCTCCAAGAATTCTTTCTGCGATTTCTTCAGTAATTTCTGGGATTACTACCGTAATTTCAGAAATTTCTTCAGAAAGTTATCCAAGGATTCCCTCAGGAATTCCTCCAGGAATTACTTTAGAAATTTCTATAACAATTTCTCCGGCAATTTCTTCAGAAATTCTTTCAGGGATTCCTTCAGAAATTCTTCCACAAAATTTTCCAGGATTTCCTCCAGGAATTTCTCCAGGGATCCCTCCAGGAATTTATTCTCAAGAAATGAAATTCCTCCTGGCATTCTTCCAGGAATTTCTCCATTCTGCCTGAAATTCCTCCAGAAATTACTCCATGAATTGCCTTGAGAACTCCTCCAGGAAATCTTCCAGGAGTTTCTCCAAGAGCTCCTTCTAGAGATTCCTTAAGAGATTCTTCCAGGAATGAAGATTTCATTAAAGGACTCCTCCAGGGATTTCGCCTAAGATTCCTTCAGGGACTCCTCAAGAGATTCCCACAGGAATTACCCCATGCATTCTTTCAGCAATTCTTCCAGACATTCTCCCACGATTTCCTCAGGCTTTTTCTCTAAGAATTCATACAGAATTTTTTCCAGAGATTCCTTCAGAAATTGCTTCAGGGATTCCTCTAGGAATTCCTCCTGGAATTTCCATAGGAATTTTCACAAGCATTCTACCAACATTGCCCCGGGAATTCCTTTAGGGATTTTTCCGCGAATTTCTCTAGGGATTCCTCCAGAACTGCTCAAGATTTTTTTTTCTGAAATTTATCCAGGAATTCCTCTGGGGGTTCCTCCAGAAATTTTTCCAGAAATTCATCCAGGTGTTCCTTTAGGCACTCTTCCAGATATTCATTCAGAAATTCCTCCATGAGTTCCTCCAAGAATTCCATCAGAGATATCTGTAGGAATTCCTCCTAGGAATGCGCCAGTAATTTGTCCAGAAGTTCCTTCAGGCATTCCTCCAGGATATCCTCCAGCAATTTCTCCAGGGATTCCTTCAGAAAATCTTTCAGAAATTTCTCTAGGGGTTCCTTCCGAAATCCCTCTAGGAATTCCTCCAGGAATTCCTCAAAAGATTTCTCCAGAAATATATCCAGAAACTCTTCTAGGAAGGGATTTCTTCAGGAATTTCACCGGGAACTCAGAGATTCATCAAGAAATTACTCCAGGAATTCCTCCAAGAATGCCTCTAGGGATTTATGCAGGGATTCTTCCAGGGTTTGCTACAGGAATTCCTCCAGGGATTTCTCCAGGAATTTGTCCACAAATTCCCCCAAGAGAAGCTCTCTTGAAATTTCTCCATACATAGTTTCAGGGATTCCTCCAGAATATCCTCCAGTGATTCTTCCAGAAATTTCTCCAAGAATTCTTCCAGAACTTTTACCAGGGATTCCATCACAAAATTCCTCTTGAACTTCCTCCAGAAATTTCTCAAAATATGTCTTCAGGATTTTTTTTTTTTTTTTGAAGAACTGATCCAGGAATTCTTTCAGAGATTCCTGCAGGAATTCAGGCAGGTATTGTTCCAGGAATTTCTCCAGGGATTCCTCCAAATATACTTTTTTAGAAATTCTTCCAAGGTTTTCTCCAGGTAATTATTCAATAATTTTGACAAGGTTTCCTCCATGGAGTTCTCCCGGAATTCTTCCAGGAAATTTTCTTGTCTGTATTAACGAGACGTGTAGCCCTAGGCTAGTTCATCTCGGGACCCACGCTTTACTTCCCTTCCGAAGTAAAAACTCACATTTTGCGAGTTTGTCGGGAGTGGGATTCGATCCCAGGTCCTCAGCGTGATAGTTACGTGCTTTAACCATCACACCAGGTCCGCTCCACCTCCAGGAATGGCTTCAGAAATTCCTCCCGGGATTTTGTAAACAAAATATTCAGGGGTTCTTTTAGAAAGTTCATAAATTCTTCTTTTCCAGTAGGGCATCCAAATAATTTCTCCATGATTACATAAACATTTTTTGATTACCCCAAAGATTTCAAAAGTAATTTCTACAGAGATTTGTATTAGAATTTTCAAGATAATTTAGGAGTGAGTGTTTTAAGTTTTTCTACAGAAAGCCCTTCAGAAAATATTTCAAAAAAAAAAAAATAAAGAGATTGTTTCAGAAATTCCCCCGGGATGCCTCAAGGGTTTTCTTCAACGATTGTTTTAGGACTCATCCTAGGATTCCTTCAGGAATTGCACCAGGGATATCCTTTCGATTTTTGTGTTGTGATTCCTCCAGAAGTTTCTCTTAGTATGTTTTCAAGAATTTGCCTAAAAATTTTCCAAAATTCCTTCAGGAATTCCTCTAGCGGTTACTTCAGAATTTACTCAGGTATTCCATCAGGAATTTTTACAATAGTCCTCCATCGATTCTTCCCAGCCACACGCGTGTCACAGAAGAGTTAAGGCAGCGCAGATTTTTTGTTGCGAAGAAGTCACTGTGACTTACTTTAACCCTTTGGGGACGAGAAAATCGACCATTTCAATCGTGTTTTTAGACCAGCGAGGTTGCATCCAGAAAGGTGAAAATTCCGTCTCCGAAGGGCTAAAGGAATAGGTGCTTACATGCACCATGAATTCCTCTAGAAATACCTCCTTAAATTCCTTCAGACCTTTCTTTCACATTCCAGAAATTTGTCCAGGGATTCAGATTCCCCAATCCACCCCTCCCTGACCGAAAAGCTGGCTACGCCCTTGGAAGAAGCAATTTTTAAAAAGAACCCTTGTAAGAGTTGAAGGAAATTCTGAAGGAACCTCCCAAGATATTCTTGGAGGATACCTTGAAAGACTTTCCAAAAGAATCTGTGTAGGATTTTTCAAGAAATTTATAGATGAATACCTGAAAATCTCCATGGAAGAACTTTTGAAAAGAATCACTTGCTAAAATTACTGAAGAAATCCCTGACATTCTTAAAAAGTATCTGGAGATATTTTTGAAAAAAAAAAAACAGAAGAAATCAGAGCAGAGGTTTCTAAAAGAATCCCTGAAGGAATATCTCAGTAGGAGTTTATGAACAACTTCCTGGAGAAATATTTGGCGAAACTCTTCGAGAAACCCTTGGTGGAAATCCTAGAGAAGTTTATTGCGGATTTTTTTTTTTTTTTTTAATATTTCTGGACTAATTCCTGAAGACACGCCTACATAAGCTTCTTTGTAGATCTCCAGTAAAAAAACTTCTTTAGGAATAATTGTAGAAATGCCTACGAAATATTTCCGAAATAATTCCTTGAAGAACCTGTATAGAGTAATCCTTTAAGGAACCACCGGAGAAATTTCCGGGAAAACATGGAGAAAATCTCTGTATAAACTTCTGCATGAATCTCTAGAGGAATTTCTGTCTGAATCACAAGAAAAGTAATAATGTGAGAATCTCTGGAGTAATTCCTGCAGGATATTCTAAGTGAATCTCCGAAGAAATCCTGGTCATATTCCTGCTGAAATTTTCAATGATATTCATAGAGGAATTCCTGAACAAACTGCTGGCGGACTTTAGTAAGACATACCTGCACGCATTTTTGAAGGAATCTCTGGAAGAATAAATACAATAAATACTGGAAGAATTCTAAAAAAGCATTCCTTGAGGAGTTTTTCAAAAAAATCTCTGGTGGATTGTGTAAAGAAATCTCTTAAGAAATTCCTGGTGTTGCTCTGGATATTCTTAAAACAAATTCTTAAAAAAATTCCTGGAGTGATTCCCGAACAAAAATTCTTCAAGCAATTAATGACATTATATCTGGAGGAATTCCTGAATGAATTCCTAGGAGAATACCTGAAAACAATTCTTAGGATGCCTCTTTAATTCCAAGAAAAACAAAACATGAGAAGCTTCTAGAAGCTCTGGAAGTAAGTCCAAGGAAACATTTCTAGAAGGATTCCTGGAGATATGTGTTGAGAATGTTTTAAAGGAGTCTCTTGAAAAATGCCTGCACAAATCCAAGCTAAAATTATAGGTAAAAATACTTTTGAAATTCTTGATGAAATGCCTCAAAAAATTTCTGAAGGATTACTGAAGTAATTTCCGCAGGAATGCCTGGAAGACCTCCTGGAGATACCACTGGAGGAATACTTGTAATAATTCATTACAAAATTTCTTAAGGGATTAGTTCACAAAAAATCCCTGGAAACATTTCCGAAGGAATTTTTTAGAAAATCACTGGGGAAACTTCAAGAACAAAGTGTTTTTGATGGAATCATTGCAAGAATGTCTGGTAGAACTGGTAAGTTCTCTGCAGCTATTCATAGAAGAATGTTTTGAAAACATCATTTAAAAATGCCATGCAATAGATGGTGGAATAATTTCTGCAGAAGTGCTGAGATAATCTTTGGAGAAATTCCTGCAGCTTTGCCGGAAAAGTTACTGAAATAATTCCTGAAGAAAGGTCTGAATGTTTTCTAAGCAATCCCTCGAGAAATGGCTGGAGGAACTTCTGGATAAACCCCTGGAGGAACTTCCAGAAGAATCTATTCAGATTTTGCCAGATTGAATCCCTGAATATATGGGGTATGACATTCAGAAACCTCTGAAGAAATTTCAACAATAATTTCTGAAAAAAATTGTAAAAAAATTCCAAAGTTTTTTAAGGAAAACCCTAAAGAAACATCTGAAAAAATCTCTAAAACCATCCCCGAATCTCAAAAAAAAAACTTCTGGAATTACATTTTTAGAAGATATCTATGGAGGAATTCCTGGAGAACCCCCTGTACTGGAGAATTGGCTAGAATAATTTCTTGAAAAATTTCTGGGAGAATTTCTGGAGAAATGCGGAAGGACTGTTTCAGAAATGTTTGAAAAAACATGAGAGAATACATGCATGAACTTCTGTAACATTCCTTGAAGGAATTTCGTAAAAAATCCCTGAAGGAATCCCAGGAGGAATTTCTGAATAAACCCGTGAACTAATTTTAAAGAATTTAAAAAGTATTACTTGTGAGAGTCTCTGGAGGACACTCAAACAAGAGCATGGACAGGAATGTATTCCAAAGGGATACTTGGAAGCATGGGCGTAGCCAGAGGGGGACAGTGGGGGCCGTGCCCCCCTCCCTGGCCGCCAGTTTTTTTTTTAATTCGAACCAACTAAAAGCAATCACCAAAGCGACAAATGCTCTATGGATAAGTAAAAGAACTTTTGGTAGGCAATGGGGACTAAAGCCAAAAATGATCCATTGGATCTATACGGCAATTGTGAGACCCAGGGTAACCTACGCTTCATTGGTATGGTGGAGAAAAACTGAAGAAAAAGGGGCTCAAAAAAAGCTAGAAAAGCTTCAGAGATTAGGCAACTTTTTCAATAACTGGTGCAATGAGGAGTACACCAACCAAAGCATTGGATGCCTTGCTTTGCTTGCTACCATTGCATCAACTTCTGCAACTAGAAGCTGAAAAGAGTGCGCTAAGGCCGTTCGCAATGCTGTTTTATTTTGTATGGCGAGTTTTAAAAATTTTAAAACTCGCCATACAAAATAAAACAGCATTGCGAACGGTCTAAGGATCAAGAGATCTGTGAACCTCTTGGAAGGTGACCTTATTGGGCATCTCAGTATTCTTAAACAATTTAACGTTAATCCCTTGATTTTGAATAATGGAGATTGGATGGAGAAAAAATACAATTTCAATTGTTCATATCGAGTGATTGACACATCCCGTGAAATGTGGGAGTTAGGTGGTCCAGATCTTCGTCCAGGATCAATTGTATTTTATACAGATGGTTCAAGACTGAATGATCAAGTAGGAGCAGGAGTGACTGGTCCTGGGATAAACCTATCGATTTCTATGGGCAAGTGGCCCACTGTATTTCAAGCTGAAATTCAAGCAATTTTAGAATGTACTGTAATATGCTTACGCAGAAATTACAGGCATTCAAATATCTGCATCATGTCTGACAGTCAAGCAGCGCTGAATGCTTTGAGGTCGGCGACATGCACATCTAAACATGTGTGGGATTGTATTCAATCACTTCAAAAACTGTCTTGTCGTAATCAAGTCAATTTATATTGGGTTCCTGGCCATTGTGGAATTGATGGTAACGAAAAAGTCGATATGCTAGCAAGACTTGGATCGGCCCGTCAATTCATAGGGCCAGAACCCTATTGTGGGCTTTCTGCTGCATCTCTTAGAATGGAGCTGAAAGCTTGGGAAACTTTGAAAGTGGATGCCAATTGGAAAAACACTTCTATAGCGAGGCAGGCAAAACGTTTTATTACTCCGAATGACTCGCAAAATACTAGAGCTTTCCAAGAAAGATCTCAGTATATATGTTGGTCTAGTTACAGGCCATTGTCCGAGCCGATATCACTTGAAGCTGATTGGAAAACTTCAAGATGATTTTTGTCGCTTCTGTGAAGCAGAGAAAGAATTACTACTAGAATCAATACTAGAATTAGGTTCTTCGACAAAGGGCTGTTAGAACCCTTTGAAATATGGAGAACAAATCCCAGTACGGTAGTGCACTACATTCAGTACGCAATACCGTGCTGGAGTAATGCTGTAAGTCCAACATTGACAATCACTTCCAATAGTGCTATGTCATATGGACAAAGCTAAAAACAAAATGGGGAATATATCACAATAGATCAAAACAATGGTCGCAGTGATGGAAATACCCGACACGGAATAAAAAAAAAACTAAAAGATCATCAACAATTCAGAGTTCCAGAAAAATTATCTTAGGAAATAAACTATTCTAACAATTAAGGTTTTTATTCATAATTATCAAAACTTTTTTATTCGAAAACCACAAGAAATTTCGCCAAGTATTACTCCAAGAGAACCATTTCAATCTTAACATAGAATTTTACCAAATAACAAGCTTGGTTAAATGTCTAAAGGTGAAATTAGACTGTTTGCTGTGATGACAAATATTTGGCCTAACAAGCCCAATTCCTCCAAAGCTTGTTCCCGGAACTTTTTTTTTAGAATTCATTCAGGTGTTCCTCTTGGAATTGTTTCAGTAACTCCTTTATGGGTAGTACGCAGATCGTAAGAAATTGCTTGGCCTATCTCGATGCGTGGGAAATTCAGGCAAGGAATCGCTCAAGAAATGAGCAAGCGTCGCTTTATTCCGGATTCTAGTACGGAGCTGAAACGAAACGTCAAATCAAATGGGGCTTGCTGTGTTAAATTCCTGGACTATTCCGGTCACGGAAAAATAATGCACTGAACGAAAATTACTTGAGCGATTCCGTTTGAAGTGCATACCTCGCATAAGGAATTAATCCTGTACTTCTTCCAGGAAATGTTTAGGGATTCCCTTAGGAATTCCTCTTGGTATTGCATCCAGGATTCCTTTTGGGGTTTCTTCAGGAATTCCTTCAGGAACTACTACATGGATTCCTCTAGGAGTCCCTCCACGAACTCCTTTTAGGATTCCTTCAAGATTTTCCCAATAATTTCATCTGTGATTTCTTCAGGAACAACTCCATGGAAACTCCTTCAAGGATTCCCCCAAGAACTCTTTTTTTAGAATTCCTTCAGGAGTTCCTCTTGGAATTGCTTCCAGTATTCCTCATGGGGTTTCTTCAGGAATTCATGCAAGGGTTCCTTCAGGAACCGCAACAGAGATTCTTCAAGGAATTCCTCCACGAACTCTTCTATGGATTCCTTCTGGATTTCTCCAAGAATTCCATGTGCGATTTATTCAGGAATTCTTCCTGGGATTCATCCAGGAATTCCTTGAGGGATTCCTCCACGAATTTTTAGAGGGATTCCTCCACGAATTATTACAGGGATTCCTCTGAAAATTTCTGCAGGGATTCTTCTTAAAATTCCTCCAGGGATTTCTACAGAAATGTCTCAAGAGATTCCTCTAGGAATTTCTCCAGAAATTGCTTCAGGGACTCCTCCAAGAATTCCTATAGAAATAACCCCAGGAATTTTCTCAGGGATACCTCCAAGAATTTCACCAGGAATTAATCTGGGAGTTTCTTTATAAGTTCTGTCAGCAGTTCATCCAGGAATTTCCTCAGAAAATTCTACACGGATTCCTTCAGAAACTCGCCCAGGATTTTCTCTAGGAATACCTTCTGAAATTTTTCCAGAGATTCCTCCAGGAGTTCCACCAGGAATTCCGCTAAGAATTCCTCCAGAAGCTTCTTCAGGGATTTTTCCAGGGATTTCTCCACGAATATTTCCAGAGATTCTTTCAGTAATTCCTTCGAGAATTTTTCCAGAAATTCCTCTAGAAATTCTTCCAGGAATTCTCAAGAAATTGCATCATAAATTTCTCCCAGAGGTACTCTGAAGAATTCTTGAAATTCATCCAGTAATTGTTTCAAGAATTCCTCTAGATATTCCTCTAAGATATTTCTTATAAGATTCTTCCAGCAATTCCCACATGAATACTTCCAGGCATTCCTCCAGGAATTTCTCCAGGAACTCCTCCATGATTTTTTCCGGGATCCAGGAATTACTCCTGGACAACCCTCAGAATTTTTGTCATTAACTTCTCATGGAATTTCTTCATTAATTAATTCTTCCAGGAAACTTTTCGGAAATACCTTCAGGAATTTTTCAGGGATTTCTCCAAGAAATTTTTCAGAGATTCCTTCAGGGATTGCTTCAGGGATTCTTCCAGGGATTTTCCCAGGGATTCCTCTAGGAAATCCTTCGAAGTTCCCTTCTTTAAATCCTCCAGAAATATCTCCTGGAAATCTTCCAAAAATTCATCAAAGGTTTCTTCCATGAAATCCTCTAGGGATTTCTGCAGAAATTGTTCCTGGAAATTCTCCAAGAATATCTTCAGGATTTTTATTAAATCCTCCAGGTATTCTTCCAAAGATTTTTCCTGGAATTGCTACAGTAATTTCTCCACTATTTTTTCCATGGAATCCCCCAGGGTTTCTTTCAGGAATTCCTTCGAAGATTTCTCCAGAAATATGGAATAATTGGAAATATAAATAGAAATCTTCCAGAATTCTTCTACAGGTTTCTCTAAAAAATCATCCAGTAATTCTTTCAAGAATTTCCCTAGAGATTCATCCAAAAATGCCTTCAGAAATTCCTTCAGCAATTCCCACAGAAATACCTCTAGGAATTCCTGCAGGCATTCCTCCAGGATTTTTTTCAGTAATTTATCTAGGAACTCCTCCAGGAATTACCCCGGGGATTTCTTCAAGAATTCCTCCACGAATTTTCCAGGAATTGCTTCTGATAATTTTCAGAAATTATGTCAACAATTTCTCCAAGAATTTTTCCAGAATCCTCTGGGGATTTTCTGAGAGATTTTCTCAGGGATTTCTCCTTGGATTCCTCCAGATATTCCTCCAGGGATTGCTTCAGGGATTCCTCCAAAGATATCTCCACGAATTTCTCCAGGGATTTTACCAGAGATTCCTCCAGGAAATCATTCGAAAATTCCTCCAGGAAATCCTACAGAAATTCCTCCAAGGATTTTTCCAGAAAATCCACCTGGAACTATTCACTACTCAAGAGATTTTTTCAGAATTTTCTCCTGGAATTCCTCTGGAGATATCTCCAGGAGTTATTCCAGGGATTGCTCCATGAATTTATCCAAGAAATTCTCCAGGAAATTCTCCAGGAATTGCTGCTGGGGGCAATCCAGGAATTTCTCTCGAGATTTCACCAGAAATTTGTTCAGAAGTTCTTCCAGGCATTTCTTCAGGATTCTCTCTAGAGACTTTTCCAGGAATTCTTTCAGGAATTTCCCTAAGAATTCCTTCGAGGAGTTCTTCAGAAATTTCTTCTAGATTTCCTCTAGAAACTCCCCAAGAGATTTTTTTTGAATTTTTTCTAGGGATTCCTTCTTGATTTTTTTTTCAGAAATTTCTTCTTGAATTCCTCGCGGAATTCCTCTGGAGATTTCTCCAGGAATTGTTTCAGGGATTGCTCCAAGAATTTATCCAAGAAATTTTCCAGGAATTCCTGCTGGTTCTCATCCAAGAATTAGTGCAGGAATTCCTCCAGGGATATACTTACAGAGATTCCTCCAGGGATTGCTCCCAGAATACCTGAAGTGATTTATTCCGAAATTCCTCTCAGTTTCTCTTCAAAAATTCATTACGGAGTACCTTCAAAAATTTCAGAAATCCTTCAATCATCTTTTTCAGGGATGTACCCAAGAATGTTTCCAGGATTACGTGTTGATTTTTTTTTAATTACTTCAAAAATTTCTGGAGGAATTTCTCCAGCGACTAGTATTGGATGATAATATAAAAAGGATGCATCCAGAAACCAGGAAATTAGCCAGGGATTCTTTCAAGAATCCCTCCAGCAGTTTTTTCAGAAGTTTACTCAGGGATTCCATTAGAAATTATTACAAAAGCGAGATAAGTCCTTCAGTGATTATTCCAAGCAACATACATGCCACAAAAAAGTCACTCACGGCACCACAGGTTCTGGTTGCGTAGAAGTCATTGTGGCTTACTTTGAACACAAAAGAACTTACATGCTAAAAGTGCTTTCAGAAATTTTTTCAGGGAATCCTTCAGGAATTCACCCAGGTAAGAATCTTTCGGAATTCTGCCAGTCATTTCTCCCGGAATTTCTCTAGGAAATGCACCAAGAATTTTTCTAGGGATTCCTTCTTAAATTCCTCCAGACTTTTTTTAATGTATTCCATATTCCATACTCTTATAAAAAATTCCATTATTTGAAAGTTCTCCGAAAATACATTCTCTAGGCATTTCTTTCAGGAATTCTCACAGGAATAACTCGAGGGTTTCCTCTAGTGATAATTTCAAGGCTTTTATTAGAATACTTTCAAAAATTCTTCCAAGGATCCTCCCGGGAAAACGTCAATTGACTTGTCTGTAGGATTATGCTCTTAGATGAGTATATGCAGTATATGAGTAAATAAAGCATTCTTTAGGGAGATTTCAGCAAGGATGTACTCGGAACAATTCTTCTTAGAGGAATAGAGGTCCAGGGCATTCCAATAAGCATAAAAAACTGGATAATCAATTACAGAAAAAAAACTCCAGTTAGTAATCGAAGACACTATGCAGACATTTTGAAAAAAAAAATCATCGGCCGAGTTTCTATTATGTTCTATTGGAAAATATTGTTTAAAGAAATCATAAAGAAAACTCTGGGTTAGTCTTCAAAAGATTTGGAAATTCCCAAAATAGTTCAGCAATAATTTCTTATGATTGTTTTGAAGATATCATAAAAACCTGATCTCCAGCCCGAGTAGGTGGAAAAATCTGATGAATAGCATATTCAGTTATTACTGAGTGAATTACTGAAGAAAAACAACTTTTTTCACACAATTTTCCTTAGTTGAGAAAATTCGTAAAGAAAAGCCGGAAAAACAATGCCCGAGCTCGCGGGAAATTTTCAAAAAAAAATTGTTTTGAGAAGGTAGTTTCATAAGTTTCGATGATTGAAATTTTTGGAATGCACTTGTTTTTCGTTCTTGAGTTATGTATGTTACAGTTTGAATTCTAAAAATAGAAGATAATCAAACACTCATACACTGAAGATGCCTGCTAGTCCCCGGCAGATATCTCATTGATTCCTTGTGTGAGTGTATTTAGATGGTCTGGAGATACTGGAGTAGCATCCACGGGCGGTCAATCAAGCTCAAGCTCAAAGCTGCTCTCTTCATACATCTGATTCTCCGTAACCAGTACTGTTCAATAAAAGTTATGAATATCTATAGGCGTGGAATCACTATGTAATGCTATATTCTAGCAAGACCTGGCCTGAACGTTTACTAAACAATATACAATTAGTTCTATCTTGTGGTCTCGAAATAATATAGTTTCGGTTTCTTCTCCTAATTAATCTTACACTTCAGTGTCCTCCAGTATCTCTAATCAACTTCACATCTCCCCCATCTTCTTCCAGCTGTACCTGTCCTCCAACATCACCCTGGCCGACTACAACATGGGCTACTGCCTGACGGGGACGCTGGAGCGGGGAGACCAGCGCTCGAATCAATTCCAAACCACACACTTTGCGGTGATCCGACGGTGTTGGCCCGCGAACGAGCCGGACTCCGCCGGCGGTGGCCACAAAACCCAACACACGTACATCGATTTCCTCTTCAACCGATGATAGATGATGGAGAGTGAGGAATTGTTGCCAGGTCGGTCCATGTCAGCCAGTGCCAACCAACAGTAGTGTCAGTGGCAGGGACGAGACTCTCAAACAAGATGAATATAGGGTATGTGTGCCATCAGTAATCTCACGCTCCCATATTCATCCTATTCGAAAACAAGCGATTACGGCACCGATTGATTCCGTTCTTTTTGTTTTCATGGGTGCTCACTTCTAACAAAAAATACAAAAATAAGAAACAAAACAAACAGCGCTTCAATCCTTTGTTTTTCGTAGGATGAAAATGGGAGCCACATACTTAATAAGGGAACTAATACCCTAGGTAGGAATCACGTGCTGCGCGGCGATGACGACAAGGATGAGGACATGATTGGGGGGATTGTTTGTGGAGACAGTTATGTTCAGAAGACATTTGACACATTGGTTGTTGGTCAAATTTGCATTCCGCTACAGGTTGTCGAATTTTATTCTCATTATCACAACTTTTTGTAGATTTTTTATTCGTTTACTAAAATTTACAGTGTTTTTGTTCACGTGAAAATTAATGGTTCTACTCATACAGGGTCACGGCCTCGTTTTTGAATAAAACCTTTAGGAAGATTATAAACCCCAACCAAAAAAAATTAATAAAAATGTCAGATGTCTTCTGAGCGTTACTGTATTGATGCAGGGTAATTTAAACCTCGTGAAATGATGACACAATTATTTATGCACGAATGATTAACCAGCTGAACGCTTCGCATCGGTATCGGTTATTCGGATGCAAAAACTCTCGATTAAAATGTGAAAATCAAACTAACAAGGTATATATGAACGTTGATGTATAGTAGATGCTAACGAAACAAACAAACAAAAAATGACTTTTATATATATATGATGGAGAAAATTCGCGTAAAAATCAAAATAACATTAAACAGGAAACACAAACTCAAAACCCAACCACATACAAAGAAAAAACCGAAATCAAAATTGACGATGCGAGAGGAAATATTTTTGTAACAATCGTTTTGTAAATATAGTCACATGATATCCATATTGCATTGTCACGACAAACAAAATAGCGAAATAAACCCCCGGAAAAAAATGCCGAAAAGAATTAAAATGGTTATTAAACAGCGCGAAAAATATAAAAAATAAACAAAAACGAGGTGCAGCTGTTAAATTTATACCGAAGGCTTTCCCACTTCGGGATTTAATAACGTGCGCGTTCGGAAAGGCATTAAAACATCATCTCGCTCGCAGCACACACACACCACCACATACACGTGAGCTTGTTGCCGCTGAAAAACAATAGGAAGCACGGAGTACACACATACCCATTATATGTTGCAGAAAGGGTGTCAGAAAGGGTGGTGCGAAACATGAACAACCAGAAAAAAATCTGATTTCGATGGAGATAATTTTATCGGTCATTGTTACTGTCAGCTTCAGTGGACGTTACATTCATTGGATTACAATTTGTTTAATTTTTGACATTGCATTGCGTTCATTGTGGCGCTGGCTGGTAGACTGGAAAGCCACGAACAGAGCAGAAGTTGTTGCATTGAAAATTCATATTATGGGTGATTCCAGAGGGATGCACTTGTTTCGATTCGAATGTTTTGTCCAGCGATGTCAGGTTTCAGATGTGAATTAGTAGTGTAATTAAGTGACCAAGATGGGAATAAATTTGAAAAGATCCCGAGAGAAATTTCTGAAGGAATCACTACAGGAATTCATGCAGGCTGGAGGAATCTCTGAAAGAACTTCCGGAGCAATCCCTGAAGAAATTCCTGGAGAAATGCCTAGAGGAATCTCTGGAAGAATTTCTGAAAGTATACATGGAGGAACCCATGCATTATTTCCTGGGGTAATCCTTAGTGCATTTATGGAACGAATCCCTGGAGAAATTTCTGAAGAGATCGCTTGAGGAATCCCTGGTGGAGTTCCCAGAAAAAAATCTGTTGGAATCCTTGGAGGAATTTTTGGACGAATTCCTGGAAAAATCCCTGAAGCAATTTCTGGAGGAATATCCGGAAGAAATCCTGGAGGAACTACTGGACAAATCCCTACAGTATTCTTGGCGGAATCCCTGAAGTATACCTTCAAGAATTTCTGAAGGAATAGTTTGAGGATTTTCTTTAGCCATCCTTGGAGAAATTTTTGGACGAATGCCTGGAGCAAACTCTGGTTAAATTCCTAGATGAATACCTGATGGGATCTGTACAGGAATATTAGGAGGGACCTCTGATGGAATTCCCAGAGCGATCCCTAGATAAATTCTTATCTCTGGAGGAATTGCTGGATAAATTTCTGCAGGAATACCTGGAGGAAACTCCCAAAAGAATTCCTAGAGCAATTCCCGGAGCAAACCCTGGAAAATTCCTGGAGGATTCCCTAGAGGAATTCTTGGAGGAATCCCTGAAGAAATTCGTCGAGGAATCTTTGAAAGCATTTGTGAAAGTATTCATGGAGGTAGCTTTGTGTTGATCCCTCGGGTAATCTTTAGAGCATTTACTGGACGAATCCCTGGCAAAATTTCTGAAGAAATCGCTTAAGGAATCCCTGGCGGAGTTCCTAGAGAAATTTCTATTAGAACCCTTGAGGGAATTTCTGGAAAAAAAAATCCTAGAGGAATTTCTGGACAAATCCCTATAGTATTCCTGGCGGAATCCCTGAAATATACCTGCAGGAGTTTCTAAAGGAATAGTTTGAGGATTTACTTTAGCCATCCTTGGAGAAAATTTTGGACGAATGCCTGGAGCAAACTCTGGATAAATTCCTAATTGAATACCTGATGGAATCTGTAGAGGATTTTTTTAGGGACCTCTGACAGCATTCCCGAAACGGTCCCTAGATAAATTCCTATCTCTGGAGGAATTTCTAGAGCAATTTCTGGAGCAAACCTTGGAAGAATCCCTGGAGATATTTTTGAAGGAACCCTTTTGAGGAATTCCTGGAAGAACCCTTAGATAAATTTCTGGAGAAATTCATGGAAAAATTCTTGGAAAAATCCCTGAAACATTTTCGAGAGTAACCTCAGGAGGAATGTCTAAAGGAACTGCTGGACAAACTCCTGGCGGAATCCCAGGAGGATTTTCTGGAGAAATCCCTAAAGGAATTCTTGGGGAAATTTCGTGGAACTATCTCTGGAAGAATTCCTTTCATGAATGAATTCCTGGAAGAATCCTGGAGAGTCGAAAAGGAATTTTGAAAGGAATCCCTGAAGAAGTTTCTGAAGAAATTACTAGAGAAATTCCCAAAGAAATTTCCGGAGGAGTTCCAGGAGGAATTCTTGGAGGAATTTCCAGAGGAAGAGTTCGTGGTAAATTCCTGGTGGAATCCGTGAAATAATTCCTGCAGGATTCTCTGGTGGAAAAAATCCTGGATCAATTCCTGGAGTTCCTGGATGAAATCCTGAAGAAATACCTGTGGTAATTATCCGAGGAATTCTTGGTAGAATTGTTGGCACAGTCACTGTAGAAATGCCTGGAGGAGTATCTGGAATAACTCCTGGAAAAAATTCGAGAGGAATTCCTGGGGGAATTCAGTAATTTTCTGGAGAAATGTCTGGAGAAATTGCCGCATGAATTTCTGAAGGAATTCCTGGCGGAATCCCAGGAGGTAAAATTCGGTAGAACATCCCTGGAAGAATTCCTGAAGGAAGCTCTCGACTAAGGAATTCTGTAAGAAATCCCTGGAGAAATTTCTGATGAAGTTCCTAGAAGAAATCCTACCGGCATTCCCAGACGAACTTCCGGAGGAAAACCAGGAGAAATTCTATGAGAAATTTCTGAAGAAATTCCTGTGAGAATCCCTGGAGGTGAAATTACTGATGGAAACTCTGGATGAATTCTTGGAGGAATTCCTGAATGAATTCCTGAAAGAATATCTGAAGCAAACCATGGATGATTTCCTAGAGAAATCCTCGGAGGAATTTCTGTAAAAACTTCCGAAGGAATTCCTGGAGAAATTCCTGAAGGAATTTTTGGTTGAATGCCTGGTGGAGTCCCTAGTAAAGTTGCTGTAGGAATGCCTGGAGGAATGTCTCGAATAATTCCTGGAAAAATACAGGGATTAATTTCTGGGGGAATTTCTGAAGAAATCTCTGGAGGATTTCCTGAAGGATTCCTGAAGAAATCCTTGAAGTAATTCCTGGAGAAATTTCAAGAGAAGTTCATGCAGGAATCCTTGGAGGAATTCTTGGAATAATCCTTGGAATTCCTGGAAGAATTTCTGAAGGAAATATCTGGAGAAAATGCCGTAGTAATTTCTGGAGAAATTGCCCTAGGAATTCCTGGACGAATTCCTGCAGGATCTTTTTGAGAAATCCATGTAGAAATTCTCAAAGAAATCCTGGAAGGATTCCTGGAGGAATTCTTGGATGAATCTCGGGTGGAATTTCTGAAGAAATCCAAGGATCACTTTCAGAGGGATTTCCAGAAGGAAACCACTAAAATTTCTGAGGAAATCCTGAAGGAATCCTAAAAAGAGTGCGTAGAGGAACTCTTGTAAGAATTCCAGTGGCAGTTCCTGAAGGAATCCCTGGAGCAGTTCCAAAAGTAACTCCAGAAGGAATCTCGGAAGCAATTCAAGTCGAACTCGTGAGGGAATCTCTAAACAGTTCCTGGAGGAAGACTTGAATTAATTGCTGGAGGAGTTGCTGAAAGAATTCCAGGAGGAATTCCTGAAGGATTACCAAGAACAGTTCTTGAAGGCATTTTTAAAATAATCTTGGAAGTTGTTTCTGAAAGAATCACAGAGGGAATTCCCGGGTAAAAAAATCTTCGAGGAATTAGTGGAGAAACCCCATGAGGAATTCCTTAGGGAATCTCAGGAAAGCTTCCTAGCAAATAACTGGAAGAATTTCTGTACCCGGGTAGAAGAAAATAACTAACGAAGATCAAATTTTGCCATTAAAAATGAATGGCTAAATGGCAAAATTTGTTATTGGTTTGCTGGGAATAAGAGCTAAAAGAACAAAAATGATAACTGACTTTGTTCCGGAAAATAACTCAATAATAACTAATGTTGTCCTTATAAGAACAAACCAAGGACAAAATATTTCAAAATGGAGAATAACTGAATAAGTTATTATCGAGTTATTGAGAATAAAGTAAGAACACAATAAGTTATTTCAAATAAGGTCATCATAATTGTAATTTTTTGTCTTATGATTGAAAAAAAAACTGTATTGTAAGTTCTGATGTGTTTTGTCCTTGGTTTGATCTTATAATAACAAAATAAGTTATTATTTACTTGTTTCTGGATCAAAGTGCGTTATTATTTTTTGTTTTATTAGCTCTTATTCCTAACAAACCAATAACAAAGTTTGCTCTTCATCAATATTCTATTTAAAATAAAATAAATACTAAATAACTCATCAATAACAAAACAAGTTATTCTCTTGTTAATAATTTAAAGTTGAGTCAAACGTTTTTCAGAGCTCATTATATAAGTTATAAATAGACAAAATTTCATTGCATTCGGTTCATTGAATCCGGAGATATAACAGCTCAAAGTTGGCTATCGGATTCGTGCAGAATAGCCCGATGTTTTCCAAATTTTGTCCACTTATACACAACTAGTTGATCGACTTACAGTGAAAATTTGAGAATATTTGATGCACTTTCCGAAAAGTTACAGCTAATTGGACATTTTTTGAAAAGTTAAAATTTTGCCTGTCCCGATCATTTTGTCTATCCCCTGTATGATATGTCAAATAAACGTCGAAAAAGAAGTTTTCAATTGTTTATTTTTCTTATTGAAAAAAATACACTTCTTCAACTATTTTTGGAAATTTTGCTAAAATTTAAGGAGATCTTCCCCAAACTCGCCAATATTTTGAATTTCATCAATCTGACGTAAAACCTGCATTCAGATGATCGAATGGTATTATATTCAGCTCTTATTTATGGAAAAAAATAAAATTGGTTGAACAAAACGCAAGATATTTGAATTTTAGGAAATTCCATATTTTAAAAAGTTGTATAACTGGATATTGAGCTAAAACTCAAAAACTGTTCTACTTAAAAATTTTTGGAGCACGGTTTTGAAAACAGCACTAAATTGTGCTTCAAAAATTTTGGTCGTTGACAGAAGTTCACGACATTCGTTTTATTTTGTAAACTAGTTGTAACTCAGAAATAACAAATTTTGCAATGATAATATTTTTTGTTCTTAGCGAGTTATTTGGTGTTATCCATAAATAACCTAAGAATGATAAAATGAGATATAATGGCAAAATTTGTTATTATTTTGTCCTTGGTTTGTTATTCGCCTCTACCCGGGTAGTAATCCCTGGATAAAAAAATCTGAAGAATTCCATGTCTGCATTAATTTCTGGACGAATTATTGAAAGAATACTAGGATGGACTCCCGACTAGGCGATCATAACAAAATTATATCATAATATGTTATTATGTTATACAGATTTTTCTAACATAGGCAGTTATAATTTAGATGCAGGATGTTGTTAAAATAACAAAAATTCTAACTAAAAATCATAAGGGTTCTAACAAAAGTGTATCAAAGTTTGTTACAAATACATCAAAAATATATCAAGCCCTGTTCTAAGTTTTTGATAAAATATAACAAAATTATAATACAGTTTGATATTTTCAATTAGGGTAAAAATCAAATAGGGTATAAACTAGTTTTTTTACTCATTGTTGGGTAATTACTTTAAGTGTGTTATTCTATTTTTAGAAAATGATAGTTCACATAAAAAAAACTTTCGAGTTCATTATAAAACTTTCAAACATGGACGGGATTTGAACCACCAATCCTACCATCGTAAATTTTCAGTCGCCTTTACCAATGAGGCTATCACAGCACTTGAAGTGAGGGACGAAAGAAGTTTTACTGGTTCTACGTATTGCCAGTTTCCCTATTCCCCCATCTCTTGTTTGTTAGTCGCAGGACAAAAATAGACAGAGATTTGAATGCAAGATCAAACAATGAACCTCTCTCTCTTACCAACAGCGCTATCGCGGTGCGCAGACATGCGCACTGAAACACTAATAACAGTGGTGGCGCTCGCATGGCCCGTCGTCGGCTATTTCCAAGGAGCAAAGAGAACGACGAAAAAGTTGCTAGGTAGTCGACTATTTATGATTGAGCTTCGTCATGGGGTGCATTTTGGCGGCGACAAAGATTCTTTCCGGACGGAGATGATTTTTATTTTATTTTTTGTTTTTTTTTTCGCGCTGCGAGAACGGCGATTATACACGTACCTACGTGAGCGAAGGTAAAATGTGGCTTTGTTTTGATTGATTACAATTATATCATATGCCGATATGATTACTTCTTCAGATGCTGTTTAGTTTTATTCTATACATTATTCTAATGTTAAGGGGCCATTAGACTGTTTGTCATTATGCCAAATATTTGCCATTGAAATCCAACATTTATCCAAGGTTGCTATGATTCAGGCTGTGTTGGTCATTTGTTGGGTTTATTTGGTCAAATATTTGTCACGTCTAATGAGACCTTTAGTAATGAAAAAAGATATTTATGATATAATGTCAAGCAATATATGGTCGAATAATAATAGATCGAAAGAAAAAAGTTATAATAGACAAATGCAATCATCAATTGAGCAGAATTGTCTGTATACATAGTTGGCATTTTTATTGATTAGAATGATTTAGTAGGCATCACATTTGCTATCTCCACGCTCCACATAGTCTTTTCGGTACTTTTTGATGTTATAATTAGAAGTTAGAATAGCAGTACATACTGTTAAAATGACATATAAAGCCAACTATAGTAAACTTATAAGTTTACTCAATTTTGAGATAAATAAAACTCATTTGCAGATGTATCACTTTTTCAAGCGAAAATTTTACTTAACCTATAAGAATTGGGAATCGTAGAAAAGTGATAGGATTTTGGCACCGTAACGGGACTGGGATATTGAAAGAAGGAAATAAATGCTTAGATTAACATATCAATAGCTATGATGCTATATTTACCCAAAAACTCAAATTAAAGCAATGAATAAAATTAAAAAAAAATACGGAAGAGTCTGATGAAATTTCTAGAAGTTGCAATGCCTTTATTTTTTACTGCATAATATGAAGCAGCAGTCAATAAACTAAAGAAGGTATACTATGTAATGGTTATATCTGCGATAAATTTTCTCCGATTTTGACAATATTGATCTCATTTAATCCAGATTTATTTTTTCCATCTAAAACAAATCCGACTGAACCGATCTGGTTATCGTGGGTTAAGGAAACCCCGAATTGCCATACGCGTGGAATTTTCCATAGACCAGCTGCAATAGCATATCTACCCAGCCTAGGCCCAAAGTATTGACTTCAAAGTAATTATTACGAAGCATGTTTCACGAGAGATCATATCTTTTCAATTCGCTAACTCCAACAATGACGATATTAGAATAGTGGAGCTTAGAAGCAAAGGGGTGTCAGTTACAAAAACCCACTTTCGAGTAAATGAGCTTTGAAGTTTTTCACCAGTTTTTCATCCCATTCAAAATGTATGGAGTTTCAATATCAACCCAATTTTCTCTGATTATTGTATTTTTTTCTAATTATCATAAAAATAATCTTTAAAATGTTTCGGAAAGCTTGAAATCTGAAGATTTTTTTATATGCTCAGCTCAAACTCGACAAAATGGTCACTTACACCTCTTTGCATCTGGGCCCCTCAATACCATAAAAACATGTTCCAGAAAATTTGGACTTTAGGGAATACCGCGTAACCCAATCAATAAAAAAAGTTTCCTTATTCAAACGAGTCGAAGTTCACTTAAATCGATTAAAAATTGAAAAAGTATGAGTACTTTTCAGTTTTGAGGGTAGCCGGATACGCTTCCGGCATTCTACGCAATAAAAAACAAGCAAAACTGCAGCCTCTCAACAGCAATTGAATGTTTTTTCATAAATTATTCAACTACATAGAATAAAGCTGTTTCTTTTTAAGCATTTTTTGATCTTTTATCTGCATCCATCGACCTTTTGCTCTACAAGCAATGAAAAAAACGAATACATAATCAAATTTCTCATTTTTTGTAATATAGCTGAAAATTAAAATAATTTCATATTCTAATATAATTATGTTATTTTTTCAGCTGATCATTTTGTTCAGCTGCAAAAATAACAGAGTTTGTTCTGATTTATTTGTAACAAAACTAGTTACAAAAGATTATTATATATTTTGTTATAATTTAGTTTGAAAAAGCAATGAACAGTCCATGTCATAATAAAATTATAACATAATTTGTTAGTTGTATCACATTAAGATATAATTATGATATATTCTTGTTATGTTCATCTAGTCGGGCTCCCAAAAGATTTTTTGTACAAAATTTCTAAGCAATTCCTGGATTAATTTTCTGACACAGTTAATTGTAGAAATACTTCGAATTATTCCAGATGGAGTCAATTGAGCAATCTCTAGCGAAATTCTGAAAGCAGTATATGGAGAAATCAACTCAATTGTGACAGGATATTTGACTAGCACCAAATTAAATATGGGTCATACCACAATATTCCTAAACAATGAACGCAGGCTCTACAGATGAGGGAAGAAAAAAAATATGGAGAAATCCCTGAAGAAAACTCTGTAAGAAATATCTTACAGGATCCCTGGAGAAAGGATCCTCGCAAACAGCACTGGAACAATGAGGAAGATATCGCAGGGAATATGAGGAATTTGATTCCTGATGAGGAATTCCTGATAAATTTCTTTAGATATTATTCTGAGAAATTTTAGGACAACTCCATTGATAATTTCTTAGGAAATTGTACTAAAAATTTCTTTGGAAGTTCTTCAAGGTAGTCTTCAAGAGATTCTTCGTGAAATTCATTTGAGAATTTCCGCAGAAATGCCTTTCGGTTCTATTCAGCAGTTTTTGATGATTCCTTATAAAATTTCTTCAGTAAGCCGGTCTCTGGTAATTATTTTGACAGTTTTTTATAGGATTTATTTCAACAGTGCCTTATGATAATCTTCCGGAAACTTCTAAAAAAAAAAAATTTGTCACTTGCTTTTGAAATATCTTTGACAAATCTTTGGGCAAATTGTTTGTCTAACAAAATCTTTAGAATTTCTTTCAATAATTCATTACAGAAAGGAAGCGCCTAGCAATAGTCCGAATGAGCAACTGGAGAAATTTCCAACAGAATATGCCTGCGAAATTTACTAATAATTTTAATTTTCAAAGTAGCGTTCATTGGGAATCTCTTTTGTGATTCCACTTAAGTACCTTCGTTGAAAATTGGTTTGAGAATTTCTGAGACCATTTCTCTTTGCTTTTTTTTTCGTTCGGTTATTCCTTGAAAATTTCCTTCGGCAATTTCTTTTTAAAGATTGTTTTGCGGAATTGACGAATCTGATGGAATTGGAATAGTAAACTCAAACTTTGACAATTTTTGTTTGGAATTGTTTTTGACAAGTCCTTTAGAAACTAATCCGGTAATTCTTTTGGCGATTTACTCAGCCATTCCTTTGGAAAATACTTAGAAATTATATTCGGGAACCGAATGAATTTAATGAATTTCTTCAGATATTATTCTGAGAGGACTAAAATATTAACGCGCACTGAAACGGCAAAAATTAGCAATAGCCAATATCTCACAGAAATAATATTATAAACTATCAAAGTCTTTGATAACAGAGAGATGTTCCTTCTTTTTATCATCTGCACAAAAAACTATTGAAAAATATCCATAGGATTGCCAGTTATTCAACAAAAACCGAAATTTTTATTGCTTCACCCATACAAAGTGTAAGGCGATTTTGATCAAGTTTATTGCTAATTTCTAAATTTTAATTGAGCGATAATATAGCTGCCGTTTTAAATGTTCTTCGTTATTTCCTTGTAAAGTTATTCCGCGTTTTTTTTTTAATTTTTAACGCTCCTTGTGCAGTTTTTGACCCAAACCGTCCAAAGTGATGCATTAGGAAGGTTAAATCAATATCTGATGAAACTGACAGCTGATATTCCAGAAGTCACGAGTTATTGACGAAGATTTTGACGGAAGACTTCAAGAAGGAAAAGTCGGAAAATAAGCAAAGAAGTTTTAAAAGTTATTTCCAGAAGCAGTCCCAGGAAAACTCCAAAAAATGCTGAAGAAAACTCTGTAGGAATTGCCTGATTAGTTCCACAAAACAAATATCGAAAGTGGTTGCAAAGGAAATTAAAAAGTATTTTCAAAAATTAATTGCCAAAATTAATTTTTAAATTGAGCGGCGAAAAATAAAAATGCAAAAGAGCTGCCAAACAAATTCCAAAAAGAATTAGGGTATCGTGCCACTTTGGCGGTGGCTTCTATATTCGTCTGTTTTCCACTATAACTCAGTCAATTTTGAACCAATTGACTTGAAATGTTGTACACGGGTAGATACTATACCTATCTCACCGCATTCCAAAAATCGTGTCAATTAGTTCAATTTTCACTGAGATATAGACGAAAATAGAAGCCACCGCCCAAGTGGCGCGGTTCCCTACCGAAATGCCTCCAAAAATTTACGATTAAAACTCCAACAGAAATCTCATAGGATTTGCTAGACCAAATCTGATAGAAAATACCGATTTTTTTTTTTTGAAAGAATTTGCAGAAGAAGTTTTTTAAAAAGTAAAACTAAAGACATTATTAGAAAAAAAAACAGAGAATTTGGCTAGGAGATTTCAGAATCAATTTTCAAAGAAATTGCCTGATTGTAGTGTAGTTTCCATAAAGTGGTCGAAGAAACTTCGAAAAGAATTGCAACGAAAAAACATCTAAAAAAAAGTTATTAAAAACAAAAACAAAAACAAAATGAATTGCGAAATCAATTTTTTAAATATTTGCTGACTTTCAAAACAATACAGAATTGAAGTTCTATAAGAAATTATGGAACAAATTTTCAAAAAAAGGAATTCTCATAGAAATTTGTAAAAAAAAATCCTTAAGGAATCGATGTTACTTTTTCCAGAGAGGGCTCGTGTTTTCTTTTATTTTTTTTTATTTTTATTTTTTTGAATAAATGTTATCCTTGATTTCATACTCAACAAGACTGTTATACTCTTAAATCTGTACTTGCGGTTCACAATTCCCGAAAAAAAAAACCCTACGGAATCTCGAAGACACTGCCAAAAAAATGCCTGGCAGGATTCACAAAGCAACTGCTGGAGAAAATCCAGGGAAGAACTCCGATTTAATGGAACTTCTGGAGCAATTTACGTACGGGGAATTACTAACACAACTCCTGAAAAAAATCCTTGTTGTACAGTTGGAGAAATTTCCGATTGAGCTCGTAAAGTGTTCAAAAAGTGATCTCAACGTTTTAAAATTTTTGAGGAAACTAATGGAGAAATTGACTTAAAATTTATGCGGTTTTTCCGCTTAAGATTTTCAATCATTTTAATGGTAAATTATATTAGAAATAAGTCAGAATTTTCATCAGGAACTTATCATGGATTCCCGCTAAAATTTCTTCTAAAATTTCTATTATCTTTGTCTTTTATAAAACTAATCATAATAGAATCCCGTTACATTGAAAATAATCTATTAAACTCTTAGAATACCAATGATTTCAGAGTTTTGTAGAAATCTCTTTGGGGGGCCACCAGAGCTTTCCCTAACAGTTCCGTTAGAACAAGTTTTTGTTTTGTGTTCGGTCTTTATAATAATAGATAGACCATCAACTTCTCCAGAGATTGGATCAGGTATCCATATAAATTCTCTTGGGATTTCGCAAAAACGACAGCACAATCGGTAGGATTATGCTATAAATTTTAATAGAAACTTCTCAAAGCTTTCAACTATAAAGTTCTTTTTGCAGTTTTTCAATGAACTTTGGCATAAATTTCTACGAGATCTGGGATCTAATGCTTCGAGCACACTCATGAAATACATTTTTTACTTTATATAAATTTATTTTATCATTTCTTTCACGCTAGAATTCCAAATCTGTTTTGAATAAATTTAGTGGATATCAACATTTTTCTCAGTTCTTCTTATTGTTTTAGATTGAAATTCTTCCACAACGGAATATATTCAATACCTTTTCAATACATCCTCTATCTATATGAAGGGCCCCCACAACACTGTGGCCACGGGCCCCCACATTTGCTAATCCGGCCCTGCCTATAACTGATTCGTAATGTACTGTAGATCGAAAGCAATATGTCGTAAGAAACTAATATGTTGCGGAACTCTACCATGTGAATATCACATGCATTCACATCTAATATCTGACATCACCAGTATTTCTAGAATATTTTCATAAACCAACGATAGGATTTTTGGTAAGATCCATTATCATCTCCCATTTCTAGAAAACCCTAAACCCTAGATCGATTTCATACGAACTGTACTGTAGCTGTTAGAAAAAAAACGAAAATCGAAACTTGTTATTTTCAATTTCTATAAAATCGAAACTTTTCCTAGACAAAACATACAAAGCACGTTCGCTCGTGAGACCGGAATTGGAGGGTGGAAAACCGAAATTTGAGTACTTGCCCTTCGACGATGGTTCCACGGTGACACTGCATGAATGATATTTATGTCCTGCCAGTATTTAACGTCCATGATGATAGTTGTTTACAAAAAAAAAACAGAAGAAACCAACAAAACAATGAACAAAACATTCTTCAACGTAGATTACAAAACGAAGGATAGGAAAGAATTCAAACTCCAACTGAACTTAGTGTGATCAGATGAGAAACATAATTGAGAAGAGAATATTACTTGTTGCAGCTTGTGTTTTTATTTTGTAGGGTAGAATCGAAAACCTATTACGAGAGAGGAAATTGCTTCAGGCTCTTGCAGTAACACTTAGAGCTACGCGATTGTAATCAAGAATTGAAATGTACACAAACATAGCTACGCTGATTGCCTAATTGATAGAAATTTACATAAAACCAGAAATACAAATCAAACCGATAAGGAACTTTTTTCGAGAACGCAAACCAAAGATAACCGCAGAGCAGAACAGTAGCGAAACGTAAAACAAAATGTTAATATACCAAATGTAGTCCAGAAAAAAAAGAAAAGAAACGATCAAATTTTGAAACCACTCAAACGTCTAGAAACCAGAATCCTTCCATGTGTTTATATTTCTACGCCGGCAGCAAACTTCAATGCAGAAATTAGAATAAATGAGCTATGAGCAAAAGAAAATATTGAAAACAAACGCAGCTTACAGCTAGAATAAATTTAAAAACCAATAGACTATAAGTGGCTACGAAGTGCTATATCTCCATTTTTTTTCTAACCAACCCGGTAGCATTTGTATTGATGTGAATAGTCAGAAGAGTAACCCCCTTCCTGAAAGCAAAATTGATAGTTATACAACTGTTGAAAAACATTTTTGCCGATAAATTGGTCAATTCAAATCACAAAACGCAGTTTAGATGAAAAACAGTATTAAAAACAGGTAAAATTTACCCTCACATACATTGTACATGCAAAAAAAAAATGGGAGTAGCAATGACGCGCGAAAAGAGATGTGCAACTCGAGACGAAGTTATGCAGATAGAGCTGCAAAGCGAAGGGTCTCCGGGGCGGAGTGGTCCGGGGTATATGGATCCATGTGTGTGAACGTTTAGTGTAGCTATCCGTATATATTTAAATGTAAGAAATTAAAGTAGAAACGAAGAAGGTACATTTTCGCGGAAGGAAAATCAAAATATATGTTGTTATAATTAAAAGATTTATGCTTTTATTTGGAATATCACATTACCATAACCTCATTGGCAACAGTATCGAAGCAAACAAGCTGACTGTATTTGCGGGAGTCTTTTTGGCTGTCTACGAGACTTAATTCACGCAAAAAGCGATGATAACGCATTATCCCAAGAGCCCGGAGAGTAAAACACACATTTACACTGGAATGGAACCTACAGGGGATGGCCAAAATGTTTGGGATAGGCAACTTTTTTTTCTTCCACAAAAAAGTTCAACATGCTATAACTATTTATAGAGTGCATCAAAAAATATCAAATTTTGACTGTTTGTCAACCTATTATATGTGCATCATTGGTACAAACTTGGGCTCGATTGATTCATCTTTCGCAAAGTTGTAACCGTTCGGGTAAAACACCATTTTTTAGACAACTCATTTTTAAGCTGTCATATCTCGGAAACCAGTGAACCGAATTATATGAAATTTCGTACATTAACAATATACAAATGCTTCACAAACAATTAAAATATAGATACTTTTTGAACGTTGAAAAAAGTTATCATAGATTGACACTTTTTGGATTTTTCTAGAAAAAAATTATTTTTTTTACGTCAATATCAATAAATTTTATTGTTGTTGTCCAAAGATTTTTCACTTCTGTTCTCAAATTATCTTTAATCAGATAAATTGGAGCCTGTTTAGATTACAGGAAGAAAACATTTAGTAATTTTTGTGTGGTATTGTAAATTTGACTTGTTTCCTATATATTGGTAAAAAATTATAACCCTGTATAACTTAATTCGCCGTGAGAAAATATTACATTTTATAACGTTCTATGAAGTATCGATATATTGTTCATAATCGTTAAAAAAATCACTCAATTCGGTTCACTGGTCTCCGAGATATAACAGCTCAAAAATGAGTTGTCTAAAAAATAGTGTTTTACCCGAACGGTTCTAGCTTAGCGAAAAATTATTCAATCGAACCCAAATTTGTACCAATGATGCACATATAACAGGTTGATAAACAGTGAAAGTTTGAGATTTTTTGAAGCACTCTATGAAAAGTTACAGTATGTTGATTTTTTATTGTGGGAGAAAAAAAGTTGCATATCCCAAACATTTTGGCCATCCCCTGTATATTCTACACTCAGTGGGGGGGATAATAAATTTATTTTCAGCATAGTACAGCATGAACAATATGTATCTTACTAAGCATATAGGAACATATACATAAGCTCCCGTTGTTAGCCCACTTTTTGAGCTATTGTGACTATTATTCTTGAAGCTACCAAATATTCTAAATATAAACATAACTAGCTGTACCCGGCAAACTTTGTCTTGCCTACTGCGTTTTTTAACGTTTCAAGTTTCTATCCAAGACCAAGTCCCCGGTCACAAAATGTATGGAAGACCGATTTTCAAAAACTCTCAATTTCTCCATGTTTTTTGACTCATAAACCTTTCTTGGATAAAAACTAACAGAACAAAACTAAGACGACCAAAACCTGATCTTCCGTTCGCAAGTTATGCGCGGTCCCACGTATGCCATTGCATTTATATATATATATATATATAGATTAAAGATGTTTGTATTCTCGGCAAAACTTTTTTTCGATAAGGTTTTTTTTGCCCACCTTGAGAATTTTTCCGGATAACCAGAACTTGCATAAAAATGCATGGATTTTATCATATTATCACTAGATTACCTCATAATCGCATAAGCCCGTATGAAGTTAATCATCAATACTAGCATCAATATTAACTTCTTTTCTCGATCAGCCTAGATAGCTGTGTAGTGTCGGTAGCGGTTGTCTCAATTGGCTAGGAATAACACCACGGACCGCCTGATCCAGTGGTAAGAGTCCACTAAACAGGTGACCCCTAATTCATGGTGTGATCTAGCTTTATGCTTACCATGCCTAGGAATGAATGGCTAGGGGGGTCTAATGAAAACCCAACCGCAAACGGAGCCTGTGGAGTACCAGAGCGCCCTCCACAGTATGTTGCCTTTACTGCGCTAACCAGAGCAAATTGTGCAGTGGACCTTGTGTTTCTCCGAGACAATCGGCTGCCCTTCTTTAGTCTCATTTGAGGCTAAATAAGGGCGGGATTAGAAAGATGTTGTTAATTAGATTAAATTTTCACCTATATGGTTTTGCATTATGCGATTTACACAGTGTATTCTGTGTATCCTCGCCTTTGGCGTTTTACAATCGCTACCGATCTGGTTTTGTTGCTGCTGTTCTTTGTTGTGCTGTTGTTGCGAAGAATTTAATCTTGCCTAGTTTGGGTAGTGGCTACGGTTAGGATAGCTCAGATCAATCTTCAGCATAAAAGAAGAGCAACAATCAATCTTTGCAGACTTATGCAAAATGTTTCAGCTCAAGTATCCTTGGTCCAAGAACCTTACTCCCGTAAGGGGAATTTCTATCTAGGAAACCTTGTGAACCCGGTGTTAGCTACTTTCAGTAAACATGAAATGGCAAACTCGCGTGTCATGCCTCCAGCATGTGAGCTTGTCAACAACGCAATAATTGCTACACTCATCTCTGAACTAACCACCAAAGATGTATGTGCTATCGCAGTTGATGTATCTGTTGGAAACCTCAACAGGAAATACTTCTATTGTTCGGTTTATTTACCGCGTGACGAACCATCCCCTACGGATTATTTCAAACACGTCATCGCATACTGTACTTCAAAAGACCTTCCGCTGATTGTTGGCAGTGATGCTAATGCTCACCATATCATCTGGGGCAGCTCAGACATTAACTTGAGAGGCTCCAGTTTGATGGAGTACTTAAGTAGTACGGATCTCGCATTACTTAACATAGGCAACCACCCAACCTTCATGGTATCTGCTAGAGAAAAAGTGTTAGACATAACGCTTTGCTCCAGTAGAATTAGTCGCGAGCTGACAAATTGGCATATGTCAGATGAAGAATCTTTATCTGACCATCGCTATATCTTTTTTGAACATTTAAATGTTACTTCGCAAACATTGCGTTTCAGGGATCCCCGGTCAACAAACTGGGATCTTTTTACTGATTTGGTTGCGGCCAAATTTCATGGATACTCACCATCCATTGACACTCCAAGTGATTTAGATGATGCCGTTGACACTACAACGACCTTCATCATGGAAGCTTTTGAAGAAGCATGCCCTCTACGGTCTGTGAAGATCACAAGAGTAACCCCTTGGTGGATTTCTGATCTGGCGAAACTCAGGAAACAATGTAGAAAGAGTTGGAACAGACGACGTTCGGCTGGTTCGGAGGCTTTCAGGTTGGCTCGCAAGGCCTACAGGAAAGCTCTCCGGTCTGCTGAACAATCCGGCTGGAAAAACTTTTGTACAAATGTTTCCAGCTTGAGTGATGTCAGTCGGTAAAACAAAATCCTTGCGAAATCTAAGGATTTCCGGGTGAACGATCTTTGTTTGCCAAATGGCGATCTGACTTCCTCTGATGAGGATGTTCTGAAATGCTTATTCAGCACACACTTCCCTGGATGTTTGGATATTACATCTTCGGATGAACCTGATGTCTTTTCTTGTAGTTATGATTCCCTTTCCTCGGCTCGGAGTGTTGTAACTATAGAATCGATTGAGTGGGCACTTTAAAGCTTTGCCCCTTTCAAATCTCCTGGTGCAGATGGGATTTATTCTATTTTGCTTCAGAAGGGATTTGATTATTTTAAACATGTTTTGAAAAAAATACTTGTTTGCAGTTTTGCTACAGGATATATTTCCAAATCTTGGCGGGATATTACTATGAAGTTCATTCCGAAACTGGGTCGTGTGTCGTATGAAGAAGCAAAGAGTTTCAGACCTATCAGTTTGACCTCTTTTCTTCTGAAATGCTTAGAACGCATTGTGGATCATCACATCCGTGATGTTCATCTGGCCAATGTGCCTCTTCATGTGAACCAACATGCCTACCTATCTGGTAAGTCCACTGTGACTCTTTTACACAAGGTTGTTTACGATACCGAGAAAGCATTCGCTCAAAAGCAATCCTACTTGGGTGTTTTCTTAGATATCGAGGGTGCCTTTGTCAACGTGTCTTTCGATGCCATATTGGAAGCCGCACGGAGTCATGGTTTATCTCCAATGATTTCCAATTGGATTCATCAAATGCACAAAACCGGCATCTCTTCTCGACATTGCGTCAAGCGGTGATTAGGAAATTCAGTGTTTGTGGATGCCCCCAAGAGGGAGTCTTATCACCACTTCTGTAAAATCTCGTAGCAGATACGCTATTGAGGCAACTCAATAATAGTGGTTTTCCTTCTTATAGTTTTACCGACGACTTTCTAACATTGTTAGTCGGTATGTGCATCAGCATCCTGTTCGACCTGATGCTAAGTGCCCTTCAGGTAGTTGAGGGTTGGTGTCGCCAATATGGCCTTTCAGAATCTAGAAAGCTTGTATGGCGTTCGGGCAATGCCGGCGAACATTTGGTACAACTTGGGATCTAAAACCCAAGTATATCAAATGGATTTACACAACTGTGGTTCGGTCAATATTGGCTTATGGATGTCTTATGTGGTGGTAAAAGGGTGAAATGAGAACGGTCCAATCAAAGTTAGGGCATCTCCAAAGGAAGTGCCTAATGGTGATGTCTGGAGCGTTCTCTTCAACTCCCACGGCAGCGCTCGAACCTTTCTTTGACGTTGCTACACTACATATTCATCTCAAACAAGAAGTACTTTCTTGCATGACCGTCTACGGGTACTCAGTCTACTAGAGCAAACTCCTGTGAACCGCACTTCAACACACACCTCGTTGTTTTCACTTTCGGTGAATTGGGACAAAATTGTCCTTGCTCCAATTGATCTTACAATTGCTTGTAATTTTCCATATAGGACATTTTCCACAAAATTCCCTTCCCGGGAAGAGTGGACATCTGGATATCTAGAAAGAAGTATTTCAGACGGCACCGTTTGTTACACTGATGGCTCCCTTATCGAAGGTCGAGCAGGTGCTGGTGTTTATTCTCGTAAGCTAAGGCTGCATCAGTCTTACTCACTTGGTAGACACTGCACCGTTTTTCAGGCCGAAATCTTTTCTCTTATGTGCGGAGTGCAATCAGCACTTCAGCAGCACGTAATAGGCAAAGTAATATACTTCTGTTCAGATAGCCAGGCTGCTATTAAAGCATTTGCTTCGGCCAACTCTAGGTCGAAGATAGTTATCGCTTGTCGAACTCAAATCGAGGAGCTGAATTCAGCAAACGCGGTTCACCTTATATGGGTACTTAGCCATTCTTCCATCGCTGGAAATGAATTGGCTGATGAGTTAGCTCGCACTGGAGCATCACATATCGAAGTGTTGGGTAAAGCTTCAGATTAACACCTGGGCTGCCACTCATGTCATGTCGTCATGGCGAAGTATCTTACAAATCTGTCAAAGCAGAATTGCAGCATGGCGAATATTCAGCAAGCTGATTCATTTGCATGTGAAAGCTGTGACCCAAGTAGCACCTGCAACTTAAATAGAAACGAACATCGTTGTAAAAATGTTGCAACATGAAACAATGAGTAATTAAATAGTTGTATTGTGATTTCGGATGTTTTCGTTCGGATTCAGAAAATAAAAACATATGAAACAAAACTAAAACCAATTAAAAACCCGTTGTTAATGCCAAACTGAGGTAAAACATCTTTAAAACAACTAGTAAAATCAAAACAAACGTCATCGTAGGTTGAAACTTTGTGACTGAGGTATAATCTCCTTGTTGCAACGAATCTTAGTAACAACCGTTTACGAACCAAGCCAACCAAAACATTGATACTGATGGTTATAAACATGTTGCACTTGAAACTAATTTATAACATTTAAGTGTAGAATTAGCTTTAGTTAAAATACACAGAAATAAAAACCAAAAAAATTATAACATAACTAAAAACTTTTGACAGGAGCGGTGGAATCCGCAAAAAGTACGGCAAAAAGTTTTTGCGATCAAAATAAATATAAAATATAGTACATTTAGTACAAAAACTAAAATGTTCCAAAAAATGAAGTCTTGTACGGATAAAATGTACAGCTTTCTCCAGAAATTTATTGACATATTCTATGAACTCATAAAACATAAGAGGTAAAATAAGAAAAAAAAACAGATTAAGAGTAAAACATTATAGGGTATGTGTGCCATCAGTAATCTCATGCTCCCATTTTCATCCTATTCGAAAACAAGCGATTACGGCACCGATTGACTCCGCTCTTTTTGCTTTCATGGGTGCTCACTTCTAACAAAAAATACAAAAATAAGAAACAAAACAAACTGCGCTTCAATACTTTGTTTTTCGTGGGATGAAAATGGGAGCCACATGCTTAATAAGGGAACCAATACCCTACCAATAAAAAAATTCTGCCGAACGGAATACTGTATAAGGCTGAAATTTTGTCAAACCAACTCTGACAAAGTTTCTGGTTTGTTCGACATTTTAACAAAATGTGGATCGGAAGTTTTAAAACATCGGATTATCGAGCCCAGCTTGTAATACAAGAAAATGAAAAACAATAATTATTTTCTGATCATTACAATCTAGCGGAAATTTGACAAGAATTTCAGTCCTATATTTGTTTGTTAGTTGCTGGCAGAATACTAGAATTACCTTAGAAAAAGTCAACCATAAGATAAATGATTGTACTTAAATGGGAAGTAAATGTCCATGTTCTGAATATTTTTATGTCCTTCCGTGTGCAACGTAGTTGTTCTATGCTAATAGCGATCCCCATAGATAAGATTTAGCAAACACGATCTGCCTAAATTCTGAAATTATTGTAAGCATTTTAGGGGTGCATTGAATAGGCTGTTGAAGAGTACTGAGTCAAAGCAATATGGCGTGTACATTTTACCACTAATGTCTTAGTTTTCACTCCCAACGTGATGCATAGGCTGAGGCACGTTAAGAATATGGATCCGGAATGCATGATTTCACGATAAATCAGGAGCGGCACACAAATTAACAATCAGCTTTTTTTTGCAGTATATTTGTGCACACAACCATTGATCACATAAACGAAACTGTTGATGCAAAGTCACTGGCAATGACGAATGTGATGACTAGCTGACTAGTTGCCGAATCTGTCACAATTTTTAGGTCGACTGTTCGTTGTATCTTGTTATAAATCGATTACGTATTAAAACCGATTACAACATGAATGGATGTTTTATATTGACTCCGCCTCTTGCGCTTTTTTCGTTACTATTTAGTCGTTATTAAGATGATTGGTTCAAATGGCATAACTTTCAATATAGTTGCATACAAATTATAGGAACTTAATAAAGTCCAAGTGTGTTACTTGGGCGAATCCGATTATGGATATTCGTATCATTTGATATGTAACTGTCCAGTTTTTGCGCAACTGCGTCTCCGAGTATTCGGTAAACACTTATTAAGCGAAACTGACTTCAGAAACCTGAATCTTCAGGATATTCTGTTGGTCTTAACCCGCTGTGGTAAAGAGCTATAGGCTCTCTTTCGCTTTATGCGTTATTACAGTGCCCTTTTCAGGGCGCAGTTTGAACCCTTTCTGGTACGCTCATGCGTTAGTACCCTCTTCCAGGGTATTTTTTCCTATTTCCCTACCTGTCCTTATCCCCATCCTTATCCTTATTTCCTTCCTTATCCCGCAGGTAGATGATGAAATAGGCTATTATTTTGGCGATTTGGGACATTTGTGCCCAAATCGAGGATGACGTGCCTCTGGAGCCGGCCTTCTGATACCTGATTTATATGTCGCAAGCTCTGTTTCAGAGCCAATCGTATAGAAGCCACTTCCCCGGGGGAACCAGGTTCCCGGAACATCCTAGGAAGTGGCCAACGTCGTCAAAAGACTTTCAGTGTGAGAGTATTTTTCAAAATTTAAGAAAAACCTGCAATCTTTGTTTGGTTTTACATCGAGATAGTCAAGCTTAGTTAAAAATTTAATGTATGCCACACCTGTATCCGCCCGCACAAAGAGGAGGAGGGTCAAGAGGGGATCCCCAATGTTCCAACTGTTTTTACAACTCTTCCCCTTGATGTAACTTCAAACAGATTGCAATTTCATGCCTTGGTTACTACGAAAGAGCCATTTCAATCAGTCAAGGTGCGTTCTGGGCTATTAATTGTTAAAAATCAACAAAAATCGATTAGAAATCGACAACCATCTATGGAAAATCGAAGAATTTCCACTCTACTGTATTTTTTTTTTCTTTCACGTTCTCGAACTCAGGGCATGATTCTACACTAAAAATTAACACAGTTAATTTAGCTTCTGCTTTGTCACGAATACTTTCGGTGCCATTTCTCGAAATATGAGCCGTACAATGTATGTTATTTCAGCCAGAAAACAGTCTAGAAGATTTTGGGAGCTATTAGAAGACGTAATAGTAGTAAACCTAGTAGTAAACGCTGTGATTTATGCAAGTAAAACCATCATATTTCATCAAAACAATACTTAAATACGTGATTTTTTTTATGGTTTGCGTTATTCTTTTCTGTTAAAAACATTGTTTTTCGTAAATTTTCAACCTGCTTTGGTCATGAAACTTTCATTAGATTTTTCTGAAACACTTTCGATGAAAATAACTACATCAAATCTCAATTTGGAAACATTTACAATATTATGACATATTTATATGAGATGCATGCAAAATTAATATGGCAACACTTCCAAAAATGATCTAATTCATGATTTACAAGTCGATCTATAATGCAGATCACCATACAAAATGACTTTGTTGGATATTTTTTGAAATTTGATAGTTTTTTATTATGGAATTCTAAAAATTGTATAATTCGGCTAAACGAATGTCTAGGCAAAAAATTACATTTGAAGGGTTTTTACCCTCGTTTTTGTTTCAGTGTATATGTAAGTGTGATGTATCACATTTTTATAAAACAGTACTAGATATACTATCACTACGATAAAAACGTTTTATCATAAAATCTTTAGTATGAGTTTCCTGACACATTTTTGAAATTTTTTTAGCCTCGGCTAAACGAATGTCTATCACTGTATTACGTTTCAATACGTTTGAGTACCTTAAAAGAAATAGGCTCAAAAAGTTTAAAGGAGTCTCGACTGTACTCACACACCCCACCTAGTTTTCTTAATGAATTCATACCATCGCAATGGCTAAACGAAATCGTTGCAAACCAACATGTAAACATTGCACTAATTAAATTTAGATTGCACTGGCAGCAAACTGATAGTAACATGCAGGCCCTTCCCGAGCAGAAGAGAATAGCAAAATAATAACTACAAAATAACATAACCTGTTTTTATATCTTGTTTTGTTATTATTAACTTATCAAGGAATTACTTTTACATAACATGTTTTGTTGGACAATCTTATTTTGTTATTATCCAGCTATTGATATGCACCCATTAAACAACATTTAAATAACGTGTTTTGTTATGGAGCAAACTAAGTTGTTATTGTGATATTGAGTGCGTACAAATATTTTATAAACAATATCACAACAATAACAAGTTTTTAAATTGCAACTACAGCATTGGAGATTTACGTTCTTTACAGCATTCCGTACATATTATCTAATTATTCTAATTATTATTCTTGTCAGCTTATTATTTTATGAAAACTTCGACAATTATTTCCTGTTTTTTTTTTATCATTTTTTGAATCCAGTTACATATAGTCGTATCCATTCCATAGAAAATCTCAGAATATTGTAATACTTGGTGGATTAGTAGTTCCTCGGAAATAGTTAGACTCATATGTTATAATTCTCATAGGATAACTCTATCTAAAGGGTGGTCCAAAAAATTTTGCTTTTTTGTTATCAATAACTTTCGAAGATCAAAATTTGTTATTGAAAATTTTTCGAAATTCCTTGTTATTAAGTTGTTATAGACACAAACAAAACATGTTATTGAATTGTCCTTCCAGGAACATTTTTTTGTTATGATATTTGTTATTTTGCCGCTTATGACACGCAAGTTTATAACATAATATGTTATGTTAATAACATTAAAATAACTGATTTCATTACTCAGTTATTTTGCCCTAATATGTAACGCATTTTGTTATGCGACTGTTATTCTCTTCTGCTCGGGTTCAATCTGTTGTTGATACAGCTTTCCGATAATCTCTTTAGCGGTAAACCGTTCAAATTGTTTTCTGCACAAATCATCATTCCAGCGCACGTTGCTTCATTACCAAGTTCCCATCAACCCCTGTCCATCCCAAACACCAGAAAAAAAAATTCACCCACACGGGCCATACTAAACTTTGCGGTCTAACCACGTAAACCCAATCGGGCGGGCGCTGGGAAAACATGCCAAACCAACCTCAACCCTTCACCATGTAGGTACAGCACCGCACGGTTCAGGTCAATCCTTCTGCTACCTACCACACAGCACAGCACTCGTTTGGTTGATGGATGTTATTACAAATGTGGAAGCACTGACCGATCCCTGACCGGTCGGTCCAGCAGTGAATTAGATTGAAAATAGCCCGCGCTTAAGTACCCCTGCTGGTGCCAACATAGCAACTGGCGTTCCAACGCATTCATCGACATCTAATGTAGGTGGGACGAGCGTACTCCAAAGCGTATAAACTTGTATAATTAAATTTTGATGAGATCTCAAAACGCAATTCTATCGCTTTCCGCTGGTTCGCCCCCGAACGCACGGCGCTGCTAAGCCTCATCTGTAAAAAGAGAAAGCGCCAAAGCAATTTGCGCTTCCAATTTCGACAGGGTTCAATCCAGCCGCTGTAGTGGTTAAAAATTCCACCAACATCCGAAATTATAACATTACCAAACGAAGGCTCAGCCTTGCCACATCGCCACGTCGATGGGTGACCAGCTGTTTTCGGGCAACTCCCATCCCGCACGTTGGCGCCACATTACCCGGATTCTATCGCTGCTGGAATGGCAAATATTTCTCGCACTCAATATAAGCGAGTTTACTGACAGGGAATACCATTCCGGATGACGGACGTACTGTAGATCAGAAATTTGAAAATTGCGGCATATTGTTATTATTTTTCGCAGCTGCTTCCGGTTTTCTCTATGCAAGGGAAAGGGTGTATCTGCGTAACAGACTCTTGAGGGGAAAGGAAAAGGTCAGGTAGGGAGGCACTGGGATCTCCTCCGACGACAACGAACGGGAAGAAGGTAAAATACCTGAACCGGATGAAATTACGGACCTGGCCATAAAAATTGCAGAGGCTTCCGAGATGTTCACATGCAGAACTGGCTATGCAGAAATACAGACCTGCAAATATAGACCAATATGCTTGCTTGATACGGCGGGAAAGGTGTTCAAGAGGATCGCCTCAACAGCCAGTTGTGTTACACCGAGGGTGTAGGGATAGTCTCTCGATTAGATAAGAATGCATATTCATAGCATATATGTGGAATGTTCTAGGGATAATACATCTAAAATTATATGTATAATCGATAATAACTATCTGCAACTCAATCCTCCGAATATCAGCGTGTAGTTTCTCTTGTTCGTTCATCAGCATACGCGGTATCGAATATCCTTCGTTTCCCTTCGCAACGATACCGTGCACCTACTGTGGTGTAATTACCATCATCGTCGTCGTCGTCTTCGTCCATTGACCGTCGCGGCAGCTGAGAATTCCACAAAGTGAAATTGCTGACATCAACATTTGGTGGCTCCAGAGAGGAACTAATTCAGGACCTCCGTAATGATAACGACGATCCAAATCGAGTGTGAGAATGATCAACCTTCATAGGCCCGGTCAAATTCTTTCGCCTTCGAAGATATACATACATTTGTTTGTTCATAAATCAGTCGTAGTCGTGTCGTGGAGATCGTAGTGTGCTCTGCCAGCGACAGGTCGCAAATTTTTTCCTGTCACGAATTTTCGCGTGGTATTTTTTACATTTGGCCGATGATTCTGCTTTGTGCTGAAAAGCTGATTCAATGCAAATATCGTCGCGAAGTAATGAAGATTCGTACGTGTAGTTGAATTTAAGTGTGAAACATGCCGAATAGCTATTTTTCGATTGGAGTTTTCTGGCTGTTGAATTCCAGTGAACGAGTAAAGGATCCAGTGTTTGTATGCCTTCGTGAGATGAGCGCTTGAAAAAGAAATGTTACCTGACAGCAGAAAAAGTGTTTGCCTATGCCCGGAAGTAGTAGTGAAAAAGCGAAACTATGTTGAAATAGCATCCTAAATAGTGTATGGAGAAGAAATCATGAAAGAAATTGTGAGTGTTGAACAAAAGGAAAAGCTACGGCGCCCAGAGGAGCAGTGTGGTGCTCGGTGTCGGTTGATCACCGATCAACTTCATCACGCGACGTGGGACCCCAAAGCTGGTGAGAGAGTTCTAATACTTCAATGCAAGGTGACGTCATGAAAAAATCGTTTTATTTTCTCTTTCCTATTGGGGAAAAGAAAGGAACAGAACCAGCACCTGTCAAGTTTGACAAGCATTAGTCCTGTTGTTTTATTAATTTCTTAGGGAACGAAAGAGAACTATTTATGTCGCGAGGTGGTCTATTGCATTGTGTTTATTTTTTTTCCTTTGATACAAATTGATAGTTTGGGGTTTTTACAAATTTGAAAAAGTTAAAAATGATCTTTTGTAACACCCACTCACTAGGGTGGCAACAAAAAAAAAAACTAATTTGAAATTCCCGCATTTTCCTTGATTTTTTCCTGCATTCATTTCGCAATAGTAGGGATTTGAATGGCATTTTATCAAAAATGAACACATAGGGTATGTGTACCATTCCTTGGCCTAATATGCCAGCTACCTTTACAATTTTGACCATAACTCGTGAATTAATAGCACTAGAAATGATGTGTTGACCCTATCACGCACTCTAGGCAGTGCATGTTTCTCTAATTGGAAGTAAACTAGCATAAATATTCAAGAACTTACTTAATAACATTGAAAAGATTCGATGCGATGGTATGCAACGTTGGTCTACGGTACAAAAATTGGCCTATTAGTGGATACAACGTTGGCCTATTGCTTTCCAAGCGCTAAAACCACTATTTATCTCATTTTTTAATATTTCTGCTGAAGTATTATCACTGTTTGTTCACCAATCTTGCTTTCAAATTACATTTTCGGAGCCAAATTTTCACATAACTATAAATAAATCATCTAAACTTAAGTTCTTTCTTAATTTAGTAACGAAAACATCACAGCCCTATTAATGTGTTATATTTTTATAATCACCGCACATAAAATATTTCTTCCTGTTCGTTCTTTCTGGTTAATTCGCAAGCAATGTTATTGACGTCTCTTTTTGGTGTTTTTGACGTCACTTTACTGATGGGCCAAGATTTGGGTACATAGTGAAAAAAATGTCCTCAATATTCGGCCCACATTGAATTTGTAAAATAGTTATTTTTCGTTGAAAACAAATATACACATTCAAAATAGCGTCTTTGACCGTCGCATCAAATGTTCAGTTATCGAAAAGTCTATTCGAAATGTTCCAGAATCATGCCATTTATGATCATGTGTATAGACTACTCACTAAGCCGAAGAATCACGGCGTCTACAAAAACTAAACAAAGTGACATTTTCATTCAATTTTAATGCTCCAAAGTGTTAAAATTGAAACGAAATGTTACAGTTGTTTGGCGCATAGCTTTTCCGATCTCCAGTTATGCGTGTTTGTTTGAGTTTTTGGTTAACGTTAAGATAGGCCGAACGAGGGGACTATGCCAACGAAGCATCCCGATACCCTACGTAATAAAAAGGGCATTATTTATTAAAGTTTTACAAAATTATTCCTAATATATTTTGTTTCAGCGATAAAGGTAAATCATTTTATTAACGTATTTGTCGTGTTTTTGCCCTTTACATCTCATCCAAATTGCAGCATAACTTAATCATATTAAATTCCAGTCCATTCCAGTTCCAAAATCCTATTTCCTTTCTATTTACGGGAGCGTCGGTGAGTCGCTGGCATCTCGATAAATAGATATCCCTTCCCATCCACATAACGTGTTTCTTATCGTTTCAGAGAGCGATCAATGGCGCTTAAGTCTAGGCTTGTTAGCCAGGACACATGGTCCAAATGCCTGTGCCCCATCCCGGAAGCAAAAAGGTCCATGGAGTGACAAATTTCTTAGCTATGTCACTCCCAACGTTGGTGTTAAAAAATCACTTACACTCACATCAACACATCTACATGATCAATTCAAATACACTTACACAAACTGAATCTTGCCGCATCACTCGCTTATAGTGAATCCCCAATCAATCCTTTCCAAATATCTAACTCCTTGACACCTATGGGGGTGTCGGTGAGTCGCTGACCTCTTGTAAAGTAGGTGTCATATCATCACATCCTTTCCTATCCTCGTAACGGAGAAGATGGGCGTGGCCGGCAATGGAACTTTTCATGTCTTTTCTACTTCAACCTCTGATTGGATAGCTGTTCCTTCCCAAATAGCATCCATAAGCAATTAGAATAGGAGTATTAAAGCTTTAACATGACAACTTTCAGTATGCAATCTACGAATTACTCCGTTACAACGCAACGCAACGCAAATCAGTGGTAGTCGTGTCGTGTTGGTACCCGACTAGAAAAATATATCAACTTTATAACACATTGTGTTATGATGTTATGAAATTTTTCTATAACTTATTATGTTATAAACTAGATGCAGGATGATGTTAAAATAACTATAAATATAACAAAAAGTACAAGGGTCTAATCAAAATAATAACCTATTTTTTAATAATAAGATCAAAATTATAACACAATATGATATAAATTTTAGCTTCAAGAAAACTAGTTTCTATCATATTTTGATACAATTGTGTAAAATGATGATCTGAATGTCAAAAAATCAAAACTAAATTATTTCACAATGAGTTATTGAAGAACTTTATAACATAATATGATGCAATTGAGTTATAATATTTTCAAACACCAAAGATGTTAAACATAATTATATCACAATGAGTTATTCATATCATGGTTTGTTATAATTATGTTATATTTTTGTTAGAATCATCTAGTCGGGTATTGTCTGAATTGCTGCCCGTTTGCATCGACAATTTTGTGAGTTTTTGTACCGCTTCGGAGCTGCTTTATGAAGAATTGTATTCCGCTTTGTGATGCACATCCAACAGAACTGAAAATCAGTTGTGATCTCAACGAACGTGTGGGTATTATCCGGTTTTGTTTTCCACCGAACGAAATTCTCACCTGATATAATTCGAGTTATAAACACGAACGCCTCCATTGCTGCCGCCTGCCAAATACGTCCACAACGAAATATCATCCAACACAACTGTGCGCCGGTGGTGCCATCTGTACGTCGAAACTAAATAGCATTGCTGAGGACATAGGGTTCACTAAACCGCAGAATGGCAAATTGTTGTACCGCTTGTAAAGTAGAATTCCGTGTCGAAGATATTGTAGTATGCTGCGAGGTGTTTTGTGAGAATTTGCCTCAATTCCACGCTAAATGTGTTGGATTATCCTACGATGAAGGATGTGCATGTCTGCGCGAAAATATATTTTGGATGTGCGATGCTTGCAGAGTTCGTGTTGAAAACGGTCGTTTGCATGAAACGACCAAGGAAACGACAAATACCAAATAATCTAGCGATTTCGCAACGAAAACGGAAGTGAATGCTTTAAAAGTAGAAGTGAAACGAATCAGTCAGATTGTATCTGAAACGTCATCGATATCCACGAAAACCGAAGAAATCTCGATGCGTCGGCAATCTGGCTTTGAAGAATCTCCATTGTCGTCAACGAGGTTTCCTGCTACCGATCAAATGACTCGAACTTCTAACAACACGCATTTAAAACTGTACGTTTCAAATATAGCAACGGATGTGTCCGAAAACGAAGTCGTACAAATGGTGTGTGAATCACTTGGAACGAAGGAGGTGCTCGGGATAAAATGTTTAGTTGGATCTGGTACGATTATTTCAACGCTGGACTACGTGTCGTACAAAATTACCGTTGGGGCAAAATTCCGAAATTGTGCTTTGAGGAGTTCAACCTGGCCAGATGGATGTCGCGAGTTTAGAAATACTTCTAAAACAACTTAGAGGCCTTCAAACCGATCTACAATCCAAACAGTCCAATGATTAGTTGATATTGTTTTGTTCTAAAATGCCAGTGTTTGTTTCAGTAATGTTTGTGAAATGTCGTTCAATTGTCTGTTTGTATTGTAAAGCAAATGATGATCATTTTCTGAATGTATTTGTATAGTGATACTGAATAGTCTGTAAGAATGTAGTCTGTGCGACAAGTAAGTCGAAGGCGAATAATAGTCCTGTTCAACGACGCAGGTTGAACTTACTCGAAGTTGCTGCATCTTGCTCTTACACATTTGTCATCAAACGGGTAAGAGCGGGATGCAGCAACTTCGAGCAAGTTCAACCTACGTCGTTGAACAGGACTAATAATTAAATAAATAATTAAACATCACATTGAAGACAAGACGTAATCAACAATAGTATGCCACAATACTCGGTTTGTGGCTGCCGCTCTCCATCGGTCGCGCCCAATGTTCGTCAGGTCACTCTCCACCTGATCCGCCCATCGTGCTTTCTGCGCTCTACGCCTTCTTGTGTGAACCGGATCAATAGCAAACACCAGCTTTGCAGGGTTGTTGTCCAGCATTCTTGCAACATGCCCAGCCCACCGTATCCTTCCGGCTTTGGCCACCTTCAGGATGCTGGGTTCGCCGTAAAATGCAGCGAGCTCGGGGTTCATCCTTCTCCGCCACACACCGTTCTCCTGCACACCGCCGAAGATCGTCCTTAGCACGCGTCGCTCGAAAACTCCGAGTGCTTGCTGGTCCTCCACGAGCATGGTCTATGTCTCGTGTCCGTAGAGGACCACCGGTCTTATTAGCGTATGGTACATGATGCATTTGGCGCGTGGGTGAATCTTTTTCGACCGCAGTTTCTTCTGGACATTCGAAGCTATGGCTAAGTCGGCGAGGAAAAATTGATCGCAATATATTAATGTTTATCTAGACTCATACCAGAGTTATTCACATTCCGTAGCGTACCAGAGTGGTGAAAAGTTTGATTGATTCTCTGATGACTTCCTCGATTCTAAGTTCCATGTAACTCTTTTCAAAGATTTAAGTTTTTCCAATCAAGCTCCAACCAACTCCTTTCGCATTCGAAAGTTTGGTGATGGGAGGGATTAGGAAAAGATTAGGCTTCTCAAAGTGTCTAGAAACGAAAGATTTCGAGTGGTAAGTAAGTGAGCGTTTGCTTGCATCGTACAATGCAAAACAGCTACTGACTTAATTGTTCGATCTCATTTTATATGTTAAGACATTATTCACACCCTCTTTTTTCTTATTTCAGTGCATGTTTGGAGCTAACTATTACAAATGGTGTTGCTTGTATTCCAGGTCAATGGATTGCATTTGGTGACTCCAGAGAGGAGCTACTGCTGCCGATATTGTGGCCGCCAAATGTCGGCAACAGTAGCTCCTCTCTGAGGAGGAAAATCAGCGAAGAGGAAAATCGAACTCCAGGAGCGCGCTGAAAAACGAAAAGATGACACCGAATCCTTTGTGAAACAGTGAACAATATTGAACACCGATCATCATCAAAACGTCTTGTACAGTGACAAGAGACTTAGTGAATGGACTGGTTACAAAGACAGAAGAAATCTATACCAACAAATAGTGTTACAAACGATCCGAACTGTGAACTGACTGTCATTCACAAATAATCAAGAATGTAGTGTTATTTCGAGTTGTAGCTTGGTTCACTGCCGCCATGAGTGTAGTCTGAGTGTTATGCTAAGTTACAAGTAAATACGGTCACAATTCAAGCTGATTTGATTCCCTTGTCTAGTTAGTCTAGTCGTGACATAGTGACTAGCTCCCATTGAACTCAACGACATCGTGAAGAGTAGAAGTGAACAGGCATTCACAAGTTAATCTAATACCATTGTGCTGTTGCCCTTAGTGAAGGCAATGTTGAACTGAACAATCGTGAAGAATTAGTGAAAATGAACTGACATTCGCAATGTTTTGGTGGCACCAGAGAGGAGCTACTGCTGCCAACATTTGGTTTCTGTACAGATACACTGAGTAACTTCCTGGCACAGAAGATGCTGGGCTACGTCACAATAATGGCTCAGGTTTGAATACGTTACCATTCAAACCATACCATACCAGAAAATAGCTGAAGAATACTAAACTTAGGTATGGAAAACCGAACCCTTACAACCGGAATGAAATATTAAGAAGCCCTGCATAACCGTTTCAGGACGGAGTGCAAAAAAGTGAATTCTCCATATAAATGGCTCAACTTAGACTCTCCAGAACTCTTAGATTTCCAAACAAAACAACAATTTTGGATCATTTGAAAGAACTACTCTTTATTTTTCGTATCCTAGCGTTGACTACCTAGATAAATAGGAAATAAAAAATATGCGACAGATGAAACTTTTTCATGATTTACGGTTTTTTGTCCCGTTTTTGCTTACCTTGTTGTGTTAAATCTCACAGGCAACGTAAACAAAAGCTTGTTTGCACACATACAAGTATTAGTAATGGCTGAATTATTGAAACAGTGAACATCACATAAAACAAAGTCTAAACAGATGAAAAAATATGCAAAATTGTTACCGCCCAACAGCACAATTGTGCTGGTTCGTCACAAAAGGATAAGAGGTAAAATACCTAAAATTATAACTGATGTGTATTCTGTGCGTAACTCGTGAATAATGACACAAGGTATGGCAATACCTGAATAATAATCGGCGATTTTTTTTCATTATTGTATAATACCTCAAGCAGTCCTCAACACCATACCAATAACTCTTAGAAGTATTTAATCAAGACCAACACACCTAGAAAAAATCATGTAATTTTAGGTGTCCTGAGCGTCTGCAAAGACACAAATTTAGAGGTCAAAACATGTGAATTTACGTCTGCCAGGACTCATATTTTCTTAGCGTCTAGCAATCGCTAGAACCGATCTGATAGATAAAACATATAAAAGTACGACTCACTCAAAGTGCAAATTTTCGGTAATACCAATCCGTGTGGTCAATTATGATTTTCAAATAACTCAACGTACATATGTACACCCATTGGTTGGGATTATTGGTTGGGATTATTGAGAAAAAATCCACAACAATAAATAAATCGCTTTCGCTCGTCGTACATATGTACAAAAGAGATGGTTATATTTGCGGTTTAGGGGAAGATGATATAGATCGATGAGATTTGAATTACCTTATGACAACTAAGTTGCCGTGTCATTAATTGGCTCGGTAGCTTAGTTGGTAAAGCACTTGTCTAGCGAATAAGGGTCGTGAGTTCAAATCTCACCTGAGCTGTGGATTTTTTCTCAATTTAACCAATAATTTACCCACCTGTACATATGTACGTTGAGTTATTTGAAAATCATATAAAAGTAATATGTTGATATGCCTTGATTCGAACTCAGGATCTGCTGATTGTGAACCACATCTCTTACCTCTCGGCTATTTTACCGAGTTAGAAGGTGGCAGATGAATATGATACTTTTTTTTATCTGTATTAACGAGATTTTTAGCCCTGGGCTAGTTCATCTCGGGACCCACGTTTCCTTCCGAAGGAAGACCTCACATTTTGCGAGTTTGTCGGGAGTGGGATTCGATCCCAGGTCCTCGGCATGATAGTCAAGTGTTCTAACCATCCAACCAGATCCGCTCCACATGAATATGATACTGATTCTACGTTTCTGGTGAAGTGGATTTGTTGACAGCTAACGCAACCAACCAGGACTTCCAAGATGCGCGTAAAAGTGCAATTTGTGATTCAGTCTTAAAAATGTTTACGTTCTTTGATGTTTCTGTCTCGTGCAAATTTCAGAACTTTTAAGTGTGTACAAAATACCAAAATAAACTATTTTCGAAACCTGGATAACCGATCAATACCTTGTCTTGGTATGATACCTGACTTTGGTATGCTGATGTGTCAGTTATTCGTTCCTGCTCGGGTGCTTTGCCTGATCTCTTTTTCGACTTGTTCTTCTTCCGCTAGGGTCAGGTCATGAGTAAACTTTAGTTGCTATCATTCAATAAATCTTCGAAATGATCATTCCATCCGGCTGCCATCATTATTTTGTTTGTCAGTACATGTGCTTCCCAATTATGGTGGGTGCCACACGCCATTGGTAATATAAAAACTCTGCATATCGTTCCGACCACACTCTCTTCGCCGTTTCTTGCTTCGCGCGATGGATCCGTTTGGTATTAGCATGCATTACATATATTACCTACATGCCATGCATTTTGCAGCGAAATTTTAATTTCTTGTTCATGGCACCCCTGCTGACAAGGGTTCACATCGATTGGGATTTTTTTTTTCTATTTTTTTTTGCAGATCAACTGATGAGGGCACGCACATAGTTGGTGATGAGACTCAAACCCATCCAGTCTCCAGCTTCCTGTCATCGTTGCTTCCGTTGTCGACGTCGTCGTCGTAGTCATCGTCGAAAGACGTCGACGGAAGTCGCCATCATCAGCCGATTCATACAACAACGTCAAAACGGCGATGTGACGATGGGGAAAGGCACGCGGACGGGAACGTGGGATAGACAGACAATCTGGGAAATGGGCGTTGCAAAGAGGTGAGAATTTTCCAACATCCCGTGGTGGAAATACTATTATCGACTGGGGGAGTGAAATTGATTTCCTAATAAGCAGTGAAATTGCGGGTAGGTAATTGCACTGAGTAGGTGAGGGCCGAGGTGTGTGTATGGCTGTTAGATGGAGGAAGGTGCTAATAGGATTGCTCGGACTATTTCAGCGCGCTATTTTTCCATCCGTCGACTGATGCTTATCAACATCGGTGGAAGGCAAATGGCCTATTACACGCAAGCTTTCCGAGGGATTAATCGTTGGATTATACACAGTCTGCTGATCGGCTTAGCCCAATAAAGTGTTGAAATGAGCTTTTTCAATTAAATTGAGAAATTTTATGTGGTTGATTCCTTCAACTTTTATAATATGATGAAAGGTGGAAGTTTTCCAAAGTAATATAATTGACCCATTCCAGTTTTATAAATTCTCCAAAGAAAGTTTAAGTTTTAACTATTTCGAAACACCAAAAGTTTTTATTTTTAACATTTCCCGAGCAGAAAAGAATAACAACTGAATAACATATCAAGTTATTAAATCTTAAATACTAGCATACCTTGATATGCCCTTCATTAGGTGGTAATAAGAGGCAAAATAACAAAAACGAATACCATAATTTTGTATGAATAACACCTAGAAAATAACAAGTCTTGTTATTTCAATAATCAATGCATACCTAAAATCTCAAATACACTACCAAGTGCTGCATTTGTTATTCAAATGGTATTGAATAACAAAGTAATAACAATTCTTATTATTAAAATGTACATTTCTTCGAGAGCTGCATTTGTTATTGAGCAGGTATTCAATAACATACAAATAACAAATAGTCGTATTGAATTGCACATTTGTTCGATACCTCAATTTGTTATCAAACAGGTATTCTAAAATAAAGGAATAACTTTTATTTTCAAATTAAAATTATATGAATAGTTCAATTTGTTGTTGAGCAGTACACGAGTATATTCCGACATTTTATTTTTCAGTGAACTCATGTAAATTGAAGGAGAAGATATTCCAAATTGTTTTATTAAAAAAAATAGAACTTCGAGAAGTTCACATAATACCTTCAGTTTTGAGAACTAAAATCATTGTTTAGAAAACCCTAGATTATATTGAAAAATATTAACGTAATACATTTGCCACGGATGTGGTGTGAACTCCCATATTGATCGTGTAACCACAGACAAACAGACGAAGTACTAATAATTCCCTCCGTATAACAGTTTAAAGATAAATTGAAAAATGATAGTTGGTCGACAGCCCACCTGTGGCGCTCGCATCGGTTTTGTTCGACTTCGACGTTTGTATACTACCACCACCTAGTGCATGGTTGACCGAATTCAGTATTTGTATCATTGAGCAAATGTTTTCGTGACTATACTTTGAATCGGAAAGTATTCGTAGTATTACGTACGTTTGCCTGTGGTGAAACCATTCAAATATCTGTAAGGGAGCAACCAAAAATGACTTAGCATTTTTGGTCGGTATTTGACACTCCTCCCCCCTTGAAGCGTATTTTCTAATCCCTAATACATGGTTCGTATAGCATAATCAGACAATCCTCCTCCCTCTTAAATGCTACGTCATTTATACTTGGTCTCTAACGGATGATAAATAGGGATTCAATGCTAGGGAACTGAAGTTTACTTTTTGGCAATGGTAACTAAATGAAATATCCCGAAGCTCACTAATAATAATAATAATAAAACAAAAAATATTAAACTCACCAATATGCTAACATATTATACTGCCTTCTAACCTTGGCGACAGTACCGTAAACCGGGGTCAAATTGATCAACGGGGTGAAATTGATCATTCGGGTACTACATTGCAATTCCATACTAGGAACTCTTAAGCGTCGTAATGATCTTAAACTATTTACTTCATCTGATCCGTAGATGTTTAGAGATGAGTGAAAACTTTTATTTTTTGGAAAAAAGTTAGTTTTGCCTTATTTTTTTAGGAGTTTGCAATGTATTTCTCATTTAGCTGAAATAATTGCTACTAGACAATCGATTGCTAATAGAACTTCCCGTAAATTTTTTGTTTTAACATTTTTGTGGAGCCTTGGTTGGGAAGTTATGTAGCTATTCTGAACTTGAAATAGTAAAAAAAAAGTTCATTTTATGATGAAATAGTCATTTATTGTGATAGAAATCATTTATTTGAAATGAAATTGCCTACCTTTAGGCGTTTAAGAGAGAATTTTAAAATTTTATTTTGCATTTTAAGTATTAAATACACTAGTTATAAGAATTTAAACGCTTTATTCGGTTTTAGAAGAGCAAAATTAAGCGGAGAAGGAAATTTTCCTTTCCAACCAATGCTTAATTGTATACTGATCAATTTCGCCCCAAAGTGGCATTTTCAATTTTTTGATTTTTGGAGTTATTTAACTAAAAGTTTAAATTTGTAGAACAAAATTCTTATACATGATTAAGTGTAGATCCACTGGGTACTGGATTTACAGAAATTCTTTTGGCAATATTTGAATTGCCATTGATGTTATGCGCAAAAGTTGTTTTAAAGTGATCAATTTGACCCCGGATTACGGTACGTGAGTTCTCGCCGACCGGAATGATTGTTGACTCCCAACTCCAGTAAAAATCCAACGATGTTCTGCTAGACTGGCAGGTTTTGCAATAGCTTCGTTCCTTAAGATCTGTCTGCTGTAACGTTACAGTAACGTCGACCAGCACTTCTGAACAGACCCATCTGAAGCCTTCTTTCGGAATCTGCTATCGACATCATGTTCTCCTAGTTGTGATACTGCCTCTACGTAAATGCCTTCAATTTCCGCTCACTGGCTTCTGTTAGCAAAAGTGAAGAAAATTAATTTAATAATTGAAAACTTACGAAATTACGCTATCAAAAATATTTTTTTATGAAATAAAAAACATTCGCACACTTACATATATGACTAAGAAACAATAAATTATAATTGTTACTCGCTATCTGAAAAAATGGCAGCAGCGATTCTGATTTTAACCGTTTGTTGCACTTCTTTCAAATCATGCATCGCATAACTACGAGCCGTTCTACGCATAAGTGTCCCATGTTGTAAGGTCTACATGTGACAATTATACGTAGAACGGCAGTGCAAGTGCTGTTCAGAAATCCTTAAGGGCCCGTCCATGTACTACGATGATTCACAAAAAAGTCCATAAGTCTTTATGATAATTTAAGGCGTTTATTTCACTTGACTGAAATGGGGTACGAGATAGTGGGTGATTCAGGTAATTTGGACAGACCGTTATGCGTATATATGTTGGACATTTACGGTAAAATCAAATGGAAGCGTCCAAAAGATATACGCGTATAGGTCTGTCCAAATTACATGAATCATCCTCCCTATAACAACAAAAACACATTTAGGGTCTGGGACCATTTGGGCAGGAGCACCTATTTTGGGAACTATAACTGCTATAAGTCAGTCAATTTTACACCAATTAACTTGAATGTTTGTACGTGGCTAGATACTGTACGTACATATGTGCTGTACATATCTCACCGTGTCCTAAATTGACTGATTTATAGCAGCAAGCCCAAATTGACTCCCCCTGCCCAAATGGTCCCACACCCTAGCACCAAAAACTATGCTCAAAATTGAAGTTGACTCATCTAGCCCGGTGTTAATAACAACATAAGGAATGCGTTCGGAAACGTAACTGAATCATCTTGCCCCGGCCAGGGCTACCCTACAATTTCGACAAAATTCCATAGTTTAGTTCACGAACATTTAAAATAAGTTAAACTAATTTAACACGTAGTTTATATACCTATCAGTTTTATATTAGAGACTTTTAGCACTGGTTCGTCTCTTTGGTTTGTATTTCATGCAATCCAGAAAATGTCCCAAATGGGATGGAAGGTGTTCCTGCGGTCAGCCTTCTGATACTTAGTGAGTATCAACCTAAAGAGCCCAGCGCACGGGTATTCAGTATGACCATGATGAGGGTGACGGGTTCAATTCCCGGTCGTTGCTGGAACCTTTCGTAATGGAAATTTCCTTGCCTTCCTTGGGCATACAGAATCTTCGAGCCTGCCACACGATATACACATGTAAAACGGTCATTGGAAGAGGAAGTTCTCACTCATTGGCGTAGCCAGCTTTTTCCTTTATCTCACTTATTTTCCTTGATAAACACTAGAAAGAGTGGGATGAAAAAAGAGGCAAGTGCCCTTTCTTCCATCCTTCTCTTTCTCTTGTTTGTTTAGGAGAGAGAGTAAGAAACTAAGAAAAAGCTGATTACGCCAATGCTCTCTAAATATCTAACTTAAGTGCTCATAGAACATTGAGCTGAGGTGCAGGCTTGGGCCCAGTTGGGACGTTACGCCAAGCAGAAGAAGAGTATAAACCTAATTGAATTGCACTTACCTTCGAATGCTTCAGCAGCTAAACTCGCCTTACCCGCAAATCAAAATTTTACGGACATGAACGCTTTGCTAAAAAAATTTCCGCCAAATTCTACTCCTCCTAGTCTTGACTTGATGTTCCGCATAGCTGATTTATCCGGTGACAAGGTTCTTTTCCGACTTAGATGAGACCACAGTCGGTGATGGGGCGGCGCGTTCGACGACGCTGACGGGGTGCAATTGTAACCGGTACACCCGGTTCATCCAGCAGCGGAAAACCTAACATAACTTTGGTGAACTGGGACAATTCCAGCTGGGTCCAGCTACACTTCTTCGACGAATACACTTTTCGCCTTTTATATCGGCGGCCAACGTAATTTTCTGCTGGTTTAAAAACACAAAAACACAATCAACTTTTCCGAAATAAAATAAACCGGCGCACTGTTTGTTTTTGTTGTTTACACTACACACGCTAAATTCAACTGACACAGCGGCTATGTTGTAGACGCACAAAGTGGGCAACATCTGACCGAACGTGTGAAGAACGAGCGCCGCACACATTCCGGGTGTTGCTGACGTCTTTTCATTTTCTTGTGTAAATAGGCTGATGGAAACGGAATAATTTTGATATTTAATGATCAATAATATTGCCAAACGTCTCATAAATATGAATGCAGCCCAGGAGCACAACATATTATGAGCAACATGGGACCCATTCAAGGACCCATTTGTGTGTCTGCAAGTTGCAGACTGCAACACAGCCGATGTGTTAGCAGACTTTTGCGTTTGTAAAAAAAGGGTTTCTGCTTGCGTACACGTTGCACTACACGAACACTACTTGTGTTACTGGTGGAAAATAGTAAACAAAAGTCAGCTGTTCCCGGCAAAATGGAACGGGCGTATTTTCAACCAGTAGATTTGTATTAGTGTTCGTGACACCGCGCAACATTTTTAACGATAATCAATCGAGTCAAGCAAATTCAACAGTAAAGCCGGCTTTCTTCGTAAACATCTTAAGCAACATGTTTTTTTTTAATATTTTATATATTTGTGCTAAAACCAGTAGAAAAATGTGCTCGGCCACCGAAGACCAATTCGAGGCGATACTGATAATGCAGTTCTTCGGCGGATAAAGCTGATTGCGCGGATGCAATCGCAGTGAGCAGAAACTAACGGATCGAAGAAAATCGAGCAAAAATCATATTAGGTAGGTATAGGTAAATTTGAAAAGGATATTGAAGTGCAGTGTGAGGATGTGAAACTTGCAGGGACCGACAGTTAACCCTTTATAAGGCAGTGGCAACTATATTGCCACCTACTGTTTGTATTTTTTTCTGCTTTATAACAATTTATTTCGAACTTTTTTTTTTGGTTTACGCAAAATTGGGACTACTAACAACGCCTGGTATTTTTTTGGTACTAAACAAAGCTTTAACAATAATTTAGGAGCCATTTGTAGTCTCAAAAATGGTTAATTTTGACAGCGTGAAGAAAATTAGCTCAAACTTATTGTAAAATTATAGATTTGGTAAATATTTTAAGAAATAATCAAATTCTGGGTTGACATGAGCTGAACTAAACAGTTTATATTATGGGTTAAGCCCCAATCCACTCTAAATTCTCTTTTCCGGGTTTTGTCGCAGTCAAAAGAAGAAAAGTACCCTAAACGGGCAGTGGCAAGAATATTGCCACCAGCGCTGGTGGCCTAAACGGGCAGTGGCAACTATATTGCCACCTCAAAAGCTCGTTTTTGGGGTTAACGGGCAGTGGCAACTATGTTGCCACCAGCGTTTTTGGCCTAAACGGGCAGTGGCAACAATATTGCCACCTAGATTTTTGAGAGTTTCTTTCAAACAAAAATTGTTTTGTACATGTAATCATGAGTATAATCATTTCCATAATAGTATGCGTTGGTTACTCTTCTAGTTTTCTCGGCCTTATAAAGGGTTAAAGATAGAAGTGAAGGCACAGACAAACAGACGCAACAGTGGCTAAATTTCCATCGATCACGTTTTTAGGGGGCATCCATAAAGTACGTCACGCTCATAGGGGGGAGGGGGGTTACGGAAAGTGTGACAAGCAATGTATAAGGTATACGAAAAACTCGTACGAAGGGGGAGGGGGGGGGTCTGAAATTCCCAAATTTTGCGTGACGTACTAAATGGATGCCCCCTTAACTATTATTTTAAATCTTCATAGCCGTGGCCTTCACAACCAGAGACGCGCGCATTGGTTTTCTTTGGGTTTTACAGGTTTTACCTTTCACACCAGGGTCTTCTGCTGATGCTGTTGCACAACGCAGTGCTTCGTGAAACATGTGATGGTAATGTGAACTAGACGATGGTTTTTTTACGACATTTCAGGCCAAACATGTCTAAAGGTCCAATCTGCAGAAGAGAGGCTCTCTTTGGTTTCCCTCTCTTTCGTTAATATCTCAGCTGTTTATTTGTATTATGATTGTCTCCTTGCATTGAACGATAGTCAAAACAATCGTCTTTTGATTTGTACTGCAAAAATAGTTGAAAAGTGTACCATTACATTGCAATAATTGAAAGAGAAAGTGAACAAAGAGAGCCTCTCAAATGCAGATAGGACCTATTGAAATGTTTGGCCTGATTTAGTCTAGGTTTTACGTCTGTCTGTCTGTGGTGAAGGTGTCAATCCTGAAGCTGTTCCTGGAGATCCGATAGATACCATCGGCCCATGAGCCGTTTGTAATGCTTGAGCAGACCTACGGGACGGAAGGCGGTATTTGCTGCGGTTTTGCTAATCGTGGCGCGTTTGAATCCCTCGAATTTAGACCAATGGGTACCTACTAGATTGTAGGCATTTTCGAAGATCATGGAAATTTGAGCCAAGCGTAAATTTGCCACGTTTTGGCCGTTAATTCGGATTTGCGTTTCGAAACGTGTTTTGTTGCTCGAAAAGTAGGGAGAATAACACCATCATGTTGCCATACAATCCAAAAAAGTGGGTACAGTTTCTGGGAAAACCCGGAAAACAGTAAAACGAGCCGAATATGGCTTATAAGAAGGTTAGAATGGAATAAACCAGGGAATCTACATAGGTTGAAATTACCAACACATTTGTAAAGCCATTTAATGCAACATAAAATCAGCTTGATAGAGCTGTATCTACGCATAAGGTATAAGCACGGTCCCATTTTGTACGGTTTCCTCGATTTTAGACATTAGTGCTGAAAGCATATCCAAATTGCAAAATTATTGAATCAAACTATGGAGTTTCATCGAAATCTATGTATGTACGTACGCATTGAATACCGTCAAGCAAGATAAACACAAATAGGGGCTTCCTCCAGTGATTTCAGAGAATTTGCTGCATATTCTAAGTCTGCATGAAGTTCTATATTTGAAACTAGTATCGAAAATAGAACTAGAACTGAAACATTGATGGAGATGCCCAAATTAGTTCTTCACAAAAAATAGCATAATGTATTATTCTAAAAATTTTTGTACTAAGTGAACAAATACCATACCAATACCAACCTTTGCTCAAATACCTCGAATTGTGATTGTGATGCTCTCATAACAATTCCTATGATAACATCGCAATAACAATTTCAGGTATTAGAGCAAAGGTTGGTATTGATATGGTATTCGTTAGGTATTCCCTTCTGCTCGGGTTGAATGTCCAGATATAGCCTGCATCCCACCAGCAAATCAAGCCCTGCAAATAACTTAATTCCCAGCAACATTGTGTCGTTACACGATGTTCTCCCTTTTTTGCCGTAACACGCTTCACATAAAAATATTTCAAAGATCGCACCACTTGGCAACGGAAATCCTCCGATCCCATAAAGTTAAGCGCCAGAAAAAAAAACGGGAACTGAGCTAAGCGCATTCAACAGCTGATGCACAATTTTAAGTGGGTAATCGCTTCCGTACATCGAAAACCGCCAGCCAAACCCATAATAAGCCAACTATGAGAGGAGCCGGGCAAGCGATGATAAAAAGAAAAACAACGAGGAGTCCCGTAACCAAAGAAAAATCCCCTAAATGGAGCAGCAACAGTAGTGGTGGCAACACAGTAGTAAAGTTTATTCCCGCAAAGTAAGAAAGAAACGAGCAACATCATGTGCCATAAAGCAGCTCTAATGAGCCAGTGGCCACACTCGGGGGTAGGTACGGGGAAAAGTCAAACAAAAGAACGCTTCCATGGTGTCTGAAATGGAACTGTGGGAGAAGTTATGTGGGGACGTAGATAAGACAAGGAGCGGGATCCATACGATAAATTTCTATTTTTAAGTAAGTTTTCTCGAAGAAAACTGGAACAAGAGGAGAGTCTTTCTATGGTGCAGTCGCAGTGGTTCACAACATTCTCAGAGCAATCTAACCTGAAAAAATACACACAACATCACAATAATCAACAATACTACTCCACAATTCTTGGTTTATGGCTGCCGCTCTCCATCCTCGGTGACGCCCAAGCTCGCCAAGCCACGCTTCATCTGGTTCATCCATCGTGCTCTCTGCGCTCCACGCCTTTTTGTACCAACCAGATTTAGCAGTTAACACTAACATTACAGGGTTGTTGTCCGTCATTCTTGTAACATGCTCTGCCTCCGTATCCTTCCGGCCCACTTCTGGATGCTTGGTTCGCTGTAGAGTGCAACAACCTCGTGATTCATACTTCGCCGCCACACACAATTCTTCTGCACACCACCGAAGTTCTTAGCACGCGTCGCTCGAAAATTCCGAGTTCTTACTTCTTGCAGATCCTTCTCGAGCATGATCATTGTCTCGTGACCGTAGAGGACCACCCGCGGTCATATAAGCGATTTGTACCTGATGCATATGGCAAGCGGTAAATCTTTTTTTATTGCCGTTTCTTTTGAAGCCCGTAGTAGTGTCGACTTTCACTGCTCATATACCATTTCAACCGCATCGATTTCAGCCCTCAGGTTTCAATGCCAGAATTCTCATTTCCCTTTAATTTTAACGCTCGATCTATTCATTCAAGTTTAAACCAAATACCTGATGCACTTACGTGTATTTGGCATTTTTCGTGAGATTGAATACATCGGATTATCTATCCAAAGATGGTGGGTTCGGTCCTTTCGAAGCAAGGTTTACAGTTCACAAATGTGGAAATACTCATCGGAACACGTTAGTCGAACACAAACGCAATGTTTAAAAAGGTACGTATTGTCTTAAAAAGAGGGGAGACGTTGCCTCCGTCCTATAATATGGTGGTAATGTGCAATACATGTGCTAGAATTTACAGCAGATCTATCCATACAAAATGATTTTCTGTCTGTCTGTCTGAACCGTATGGAGTCAAGATCTCCCTATCCGTCCAGATATTGGCTCGTGGTATGAAGCCGTTGCGTTTCTGGTAGAATTTCCATGTCTCTTGGGAATGGCAAAGTAGATCCATTTTCTTTCACTCCGCTTCATCCAGGTGTTTTTTTCCGCTCAGATTCCTCTAAAGATTCGTCCAGGTTAAATGCATTCCATTTTATGTTTTTCTTTGAAAGTTTCTGCAGAGATTCCTACGAAGATTCGTTCGGTAATTCCTCCAAGAATTTTTCTTGGGTCATCTTGAGGAGTTCCTTAAAAGATTGATTTCGAAACTATTCCACTGATTTCTTAAAAAAAAACTCCAGAAATCCCTCCTGGTATTTCTTCACGGGATTTTCCCTTTAAAAAAAATTCTTCAATGGTTGCCTCAAAAGTTTGTTCATGTATTCCTTCACATATTTTATCAAATATTTCTGAAGAAATGTCCAAGGGATAACATCAGAATTTACTTCAGAAGTTTTTGTATGCTAGGATTTCTCCAGGACTTTCTCCAAGAATTCATCCGAAGATTTCATCAAAATATGCAATTCTAAGAGAATTTTCTTTACAGGGATCTTGATATTCTTCCAGATATTTTTCTTGTTGGTATTTATTAAGTTGCTCTTTCAGATATGACTTCATATGTTCAAGGATTTTCCGAGGTATTTATTTCAATCTTCTGAAAGTTCCTCCAGTCTTCTCCAGAATTGCTCTCAGGGATTACCTAGCATTTATTCAGACTTTTTATCATGAGCTGTCCATAAACTACGTATATTCAATTCTGACAACTCAAACCAATTTACGCCCCCAAGTAACATAACTAGCTGAATAACAGTTTCTTAAGCTAATATTTGCTTAAGAGTGGTTTGTTCCACTCTTGTACAGCAAAAATGTTTGTTGGGCATTTCTCCCCGGCCTCCCTATCGTAGATTTTTTTTTTCTATATAAACTTAAAGAAATTTTTACAGAGCGAAGACTTTGAGAGGATTTTTTGCTAGAGCAAAGTTTTAAAAAACATTTCAAAGTTAATTGTCAAACATAATTTCTCTAGACTAAATCCACAGACAAACAGGCGTCTCACTCTACTCACTTCCCATCGTTTCCCTTTTAATCGATTTATTCGAATATTTCGTAGTTCGCAAATCGCTCGCTCATGGCGCTCGCATAGTTTTTGCTCCTGTTTGACGTTTGCTCACTAACGCCATCTACTCAGTGGGTTTGCGTATCACAGCGTTATTAGCTTTTTGCGATTATGTTTGCGTGACGATGATTTTTATCGCACTTTGTTCCAAGTGATACGTCTGTTTGTCTGTGCTAAATCGGTGATTCTAGAATCCAAATGGACCAAATTTGCGCTCAAAAATGCAATATCTCTACTGGTTTTTGAGATATTTGAAAAAAATATCGTATTTGTGTATTTTTTGGGTTGGATACCAAAATATGACATTTTACAATACAGGTATCGCCATTTTGAGCACAAATTTGACCTAATTGAGATCCAGAATCACCGATTTAGTCTAGAAAAATATGTTTGAAAATTAAATCAGAAATGCTTTTTGAAGGTTTGCTTTAGCAAAAAATACACTTAAACCCTTTGCGCCACCCCTAAATATCAAATTAAACTGCTCATTTTTGTAAAGCTCACTTATTTGAACTAGTAGATCACTTTCCACTTGGGAAATCATACAATGGAGAGATTTTTTTTAATTATCCCCACCCTAAAGTAGTGTGGCGTATATCACCGGATTCTGGCCGGCGCGACGACGAAAGATATGATTTGAAACGACGACGAAACTAAAGTACGTGGTACTGATGCGAACCGAGAGTGATATTCGGACGTGTCAAGAAAGTGTTCTGCTTCGTACGGTTGCTTGAACATAACTAATTTATTGTGGAGTTCGGCGCATGGTTTAACAATGTTCAATACATGTAAGGAAAATCTAAGAGTGTTGTAGTGCTGATATTATAGGGCCTAGGCCGCAACAAGTAGATCTTCCATACTCAGGAAAATTGCCTCATACTTAATGGCAAATATCCATGCGCCAAGCCACATCCAAAGTATATGCAACCAATACCCGCTTACGCAGGCAAATTAGTTCATAAATAGTATGAGCTTCAAGTTGTATGAGTCGCAGCTGTATGGTGCCTTCTAAAAAAGACGCACTAATGGAAAACATTTGTTTCCCCTCATTGTAACAAATCATGTCCCGGACACATAGGGAAGTGAAACCATCTCGGCAGGGGTCCTATTTTGGGCACTTTTCTGCTACAACTCAGCCAATTCTCAACCAATTGACACAATTTTTGAAACGCGATGAGATACGTATAGTATCTACCCGAGCAGAAGAAAATAACAAGTGAATAACATATCAATGTATTTATCTTAAATACTACCATACCTTGATATGCCCTTCATTAGGTGGTAATAAGAGGCAAAATAACAAAAATGAATACCAAAATTTTGTATAAATAACACCTAGAAAATAACAAGTCTTGTTATTTCAATAATGAATGCATACCTAAAATTTCAAGTGCTTTATTTGTTATTCCAAAGTTATTGAAAAACAAACTAATAACATTTCGTGTTATTGAATGTTTCATTTGTTCGATGACTTCATGATGTAATAGCAAATCTTGTTCTTTAATTATTTTTACTGCTAAACCAACAAATACTACATCAATACCATACTCTGCTCAAACACCTCCAACTGTTATTGTGATGTTCTCATAACATTTCGAAGAATAACGCAGCAAATTCAATTTTAGGTATTAGAGCACATGTTGCTCTTCGCATGGTATTTGTAAGGTATGCCCTTCTGGTCGGGTAGCGGTGTACAAAATTTCAAGTCAATTGGTTTGGAATTGACAGAGTTATAGTGAAGAGTGCCCAAAATACCGGCCGCTGCCCAAGTGGTTCGTTACCCTAGAAGGAATGAAGTTTTTTTTTCAGTGCACCTCCAGCCAACGTCAACCTACGCCTTTCCAAGATCGACTTCCCAAAGTTCGATGGGAATTACTCCCGTTGGCTCGGGTTCAGATATACGTTCAAGTCAATGATTCATGATGTTCCGGACATTCCGCCTGTAGCCAAGCTGCATTTTTTGTTGCAGTTCTTGGGGAAGGATGCTCGGAAACCGTTCGAATAAGTCGATATTGAAGCGGATAGTTATGAGCCAACATAGGAGGCCCTCTTAAAATGTTATGTCAACCAACTTTTTTTTTTTCGAAAAAGCAGTTGTTTCAAGCTTTGTACGATTTGGCGCCCGTCCGTGAAGAATCTCCGGATGCCCTCCACACGCTTGTGGACGACTTCCAACGCCACGTTAACCCGAGCAGAAGAAAATAACAAGTGATTAACAAATCAAGGTATTTATCCTAAATACTACCATACCTTGATATGCCCTTTGTTAGGTGGTAATAAGAGACAAAATAACAAAAACGAATACCAAAACTTTGTATAAATAAAACCTAGAAAATAACAAGTCTTGTTATTTCAATAATGAATGCATACCTAAAATTTCAAGTGCGTATTTGTTATGTCAAAGTTATTGAATAACAAACTAATAACATTTCTTGTTATTAAATGTTTCACTTGGTCGATGACTTCATCGTGTAATAGCAAATCTTGTTCTTCGGTTATTTTCACAGCTAAACCGACAAATACTACATCAATACCAAACTCTGCTCAAATACTTCAGTCTGTTATTGTGATGTTCTCATAACATGTCGTAGAATAACGCAGCAATAACAATTTTAGGTATTAGAGCACATGTTGCTCTTCGCATGGTATTTGTAAGGTATGCCCTTCTTCTCGGGAAGGCATTGTCCTAGTTGGGAGAAATTGTTGATACCTGGAACACTCCTCTGGTATGTAGGGGAGACTGAGGAGACTTGATCCCTGGGGAGACTTGTTTCCCCCATATTTTCTCGGAATCAAAAACAGATTTTTTCTAGCATATTTTTCCAAAACTACATCTTGACAGACGACAAGGTTTGGTTACAATTGATTTTGATTGTACATTGCATTATTTTTTAAAGGCTGATGGTTTGTTTTCAGTCCTTCAGAAATCTTTTAGGCGATTCCGAAAAATCTCAATAACTTTGGAAAAATTGAACCAAATCGTGTCAAAATTTTATAGCACATAGTGTAAATAAAATACTATCAAACGTATTTGTTCAAATAAGGCTGTTATATAAATATTTTAAATGATGCAGCTTGGTATATACAACAGTGACATAGGGAGACTTGATCCCTCGAGGATTACACACACATTATACATGTGAAAAATAAAATTCTATTTGGAAGCCTCTATTTACTCGGAATTCTAATTCAATGATGAAACATGTCAGATAATTATTATTTTATTACACACCATTAAAAGAGGGATCAAATACAGCATAACCTTGACCTTTTAAGGAAATCTTTTAATTTCAACTTCACCATATTCATCAATAATACAAGAAAACTTGAAATGAAAATGAATAGGAAGCTTCTGGAGTTATTTTCCCTTTAAATTAACCATGTGCTCAAAAGGGGATCAATTGTGACCCATTTTTGAAAAATACATCATAAGACATGCCTCCATGCCAAAGTTTTGAAAACTTAAACAATAATTTAAAGTCCTTCTGTTGTGTATAAGCTTGCAATAGATGTTTGCCTTCCATTCTGTATGAAAAACGGATCAAGCTTTGAGATTTCTTTGAAGTTACAGGCAAATTAAGAAAAAGGGATCAAGTCTCCCCAGTCTCCCCTATCCTTTCGTATAAACTTGATTTCGCTACTCTCCGTGCTTGGGAAGAGCACTCCTTGAAGCTGAACGACGTCACGTTCAGCAGCTGCATGGACTTCCTCTACCAGCGGACCAGAATCCTCCAAATATTTTTTTTTTTTTCAGAACTAGAACATCGTAACACACCGGTCAAGATGGCCTGCACAACCCAGCTCAAGAAGCAGCGTTCAAGATCGGTAGCGACCTCTGCTGTTTCAACCACGCGATCCAATACTCCTGCATGTATTTCTTGCCTTGGTTCCCAAACAAACTCCGGCTGTTCATTGTTTCATCATACCTGTCTCAACTTGTCCAGGTGTACCTTACTTATCATTAGAAGTCCACCAATATTTAGAATATGTAATGTTATAAATACACATAATTTATTTTTTGTGGTAGATATCGCACATCTAGTTGGGAAACCCTGCTCCAGTGTGTATCATGAGACAAAGCTATCGTTTACTCGCCGTATGTTATCTGTTATATGAGCATTTTCCCCTATTGGAAGTGATATCGATTACTAAACTTCGACTTTCGACTCCTGGAGCCACAAATGCTTTCAGCGTTCAATGCCGATGGTGACCATCCAACGTCCGATTTCCCGATAGCTGAAATTTATCGCCACGTGGACGTGGATAAACCAGCGGTCGAAGACTGCACCTTTGTCAGCAAGATACGAGGGCGAAGAAAGAATTAAAATTTAGAAACAAAAACAAAAAGGCACTTTCTTATCACATCGAATAACTTGCTTTTGTTGTTCTAGTTCTAGTAACAATGATAGCCGCTTAGCCGATCCTTTTTTCCACTCCACAACACACAAGAACTCCTTATATTGAAATCAGATAATCCTTTTTCTCTTGAATTTTTTGCCTCTTTCGTTACCGGTTTTACCGGCTTCAAGGAGTACCCCACCACCCCACCCAATTATCCTTTATTATTCCACCCTTTTTTCCTGCCCATCAAACGAACAGATGACTATTAGTGAAAGTGGCTTCCGTGGGACGGTTCCCGATCCCCAAGACACATAACGCCAGCCTGCACAGTGCACACTCATGAACGACGGTTCCTTTGTGACAAAACTTTTTTTGGTTGCCCCTTTTCTTCATCTCCTGACATGTCGTGGCGTGACAATTTATGACCATCAACAGCAACAACGAGGCGAATGAAGACAACCAAATAGGAAAACGGGATGCTGTTTCTGTCCCTACCAACAACGCAACGGACGGTGAGTGATTGACGGGTTACAACTTTTTCACATTGCACCCTTGAAGACTACAAAATGAGGGTCGTCGTCATGATGGGCCCTTTCGAGTTTTTTTTTTTCGATGTCCGAACATCTATCATTTCCTTCCGGTAACCGATTCGAGACCTTTTTATATTTCAAAATTTCCGTTGGTATGTATTCGGCAGTGTCCCGTCTGCACTACCAGCTAAGCACACGACTCTTACCTGACGGTCTTTGTCATCAATTGACCCGTGGAAGCATGAGGTGAGGTTGGAACTTGTGAGGACCAGAGCTATGTTGGACGCCCCTTAATGCTTTCAAAATCATTGTGGTCCAGCTGCAGCACTCTTCCGTACAACCACATAGAACGGTGATATTCTATGGTACTTTTTTCAGAATTTACCAGCGCTCTACAAACGAGAATTAACCGTACCTATTTTGCAATATTTTTTTGATTAGGGAGCTTACTACTCGAACTCGATAAAATTTTACAAAAGTTAGTGTTATGGGATGAAAAAAAAGAACAGGGGTTTGGGACCCTAGAAGTGTCATAGTGAAAGATTTTTTGAAAAATATTAAACCGGGACGAAAAATATGGACGAAGTTTGTATGCAGAACTTGGGGTGTTCAATTGATATGCAGATTAGAACGTGCCGAGCATATATTTAGGCGTTTTCGGTATTAAGGTTTGTTTCATTATTGTCTAACGCCTAAATATATGCACAGTGCGTTGTAATGCACATTTGTCGGCAGTTCGAGACCGTATGAAGTTGATCATCAATATTAACTTCTTTTCTCGATCAGCCTAGATAGCTGTGTAGTGTCGGTAGCGATTGTCTCAATTGGCTAAGAATAACACTACGGACCGCCTGTTCCGGTAGTAAGAATCCACCAACAGGTGACCCCTAATTCATGGTGTGATGCGGCTTTATGCTTACCGTGCCTAGGAATGAATGGCTAGGGGGGTCTAATAAAAACCTAACCGCTAACGGAGCCTGTGGAGTACCAGGGCGCCCTCCACAGTATGTAGCCCTTACTGCGCTAACCGGAGCAATGGTGCAGTGGACCTTGTGTTTCTCCGAAACAATCAGCTGCCCTTCTTTAGTCTCACTTGAGGCTAAATAAGGGCGAGATTATGAAGATGTTGTTTATTAGTTTAAATTTTCACCTATATGGTTTCGCATTATGCGATCTACACAGTGTATTCTGTGTATCCTCGCCTTTGGCGTTTTTCAATCGATACCGATTTGTTTTTTTTGTTGCTGTTCTTTGTTGTGCTGTTGTTGCGAAGAGTTTAATCTTACCTAGTTTGGGTAGTGACTACGGTTAAGATAGCTCAGATCAATCTTCAGCATAAAAGAACAGCAACGATCAATCTTTGCAGACTTATGCAAAATGGTACAGCCCAAGTAGCCTTGGTACAAGAACCTTACTTTCGTAAGGGAAATTTCTATCTAGGAAACCTTGTGAACCCGGTGTTTGCCACTTTCAGTAAACATGAAATGGCAAACTCGCGTGTCATGCCTCGAGCCTGTGTGCTTGTCAACAACGCAATAGTTGCTACACTCATCTCTGAACTAACCACCAGAGATGTATGTGCTATCACAATTGATGTATCTGTTGGAAACATCAACAGGAAATACGTCTATTGTTCTGTGTATTTACCACATGATGAACCATCCCCTACGGATGCTTTCAAACAAGTCATCGCATACTGCACTTCAAAAGGCCTTTTGCTAATTGTTGGCAGTGATGCTAATGCTCACCATATCATCTGGGGCAGCTCAGACATTAACTTGAGAGGCTCCAGTTTGATGGAGTACTTAAGTAGTACAGATCTTGCATTACTTAACATAGGCAACCGCTCAAACTTCATGGTATCTGCTAGAGAGGAAGTGTTAGATATAACGCTTTGCTCTAGCAGAATTAGTCACGAGCTGACCAATTGGCATGTGTCAGATGAAGAATCTTTATCTGACCATCGCTACATCTTTTTTGAACATTTAAATGTTACTTCGCAAACATTGCGTTTCAGGAATCCTCGGTCAACAAACTGGGATCTTTATACTGATTTGGTTGCAGCCAAATTTCATGGATATTCACCATCCATTGACACTCCAAGTGATTTAGATGATGCCGTTGATACTACAACGACCTTCATCATGGAAGCTTTTGAAGAAGCATGCCCTCTACGGTCTGTGAAGATCACAAGAGGAACCCCTTGGTGGAACTCTGATCTGGCGAAACTCAGGAAACAATGTAGAAAGAGTTGGAACAGACGACGTTCGGCTGGTTCGGAGGCTTTCAGGTCGGTTCGCATGGCCTACAGGAAAGCTCTCCGGTCTGCTGAACGATCCGGCTGGAAAAACCTTTGTACAAATGTTTCCAGCTTGAGTGAAGTCAGTCGGTTAAACAAAATCCTTGCGAAATCTAGGAATTTCCGGGTGAACGAACTTCGTTTGCCAAATGGCGATCTGACTTCCTCTGATGAGGAAGTTCTGGAATGCTTATTCAGCACACACTTCCCTGGATGTGTAGATATTACATCTTCGGATGATCCTGATGTCTTTTCTTGTAGTTATGATTCTTTAGCTTCGGCTCGGAGTATTGTAACTATAGAATCGATTGAGTGGGCTCTTAATAGCTTTGCTCCTTTCAAATCTCCTGGGGCAGATGGGATTTATCCTATTTTGCTTCAGAAGGGATTTGATTATTTCAAACATGTTTTGAAAAAACTACTTGTTTGCAGTTTTGCTACAGGGTATATTCCCAAATCCTGGCGGGATATTACTGTAAAGTTTATTCCAAAAGTGGGTCGTGCATCGTATGAAGAAGCAAAGAGTTTCAGACCTATCAGTTTGACCTCTTTTCTTCTGAAATGCTTAGAACGCATTGTGGATCATCACATCCGTGATGTTCATCTGGCCAACGTGCCTCTTCATGTGAACCAACATGCCTACCAATCTGGTAAGTCCACTGTGACTCTTTTACACAAGGTTGTTTACGATATCGAGAAAGCATTCGCTCAAAAGCAATCTTGTTTGGGTGTTTTCTTAGATATCGAGGGTGCCTTTGACAACGTGCCTTTCGATGCCATATTGGAAGCCGCACGGAGTCATGGTATATCTCCAATGATTTCCAATTGGATTCACCAAATGCTCAAAAACCGATATCTCTTCTCGACATTGCGTCTAGCAGGGATTAGGAAATAGAGTGTTTGTAGATGCCCCCAAGGGGGAGTCTTATCACCGCTTTTGTGGAATCTCGTAGCAGATACGCTATTGAGGCAACTCAATAATAGCGGTTTTCCTACTTATGGTTTTGCCGACGACTACCTAACATTGTTAGTTGGTATGTGCATCAGCACCCTTTTCGACCTGATGCAAAACGCCCTTCAGGTAGTTGAGGGTTGGTGTCGCCAATATGGCCTTTCGGTTAATCCGAGTAAAACATCTATTGTTCTTTTCACGGAAAGGCGAAACCGTAATGGCGTTCGACCTTTGCGTCTCTTTGATTCTGAAATCGATGTGACGGAACAGGTAAAGTACGTTGGAGTCATTCTTGATTCCAAGCTTTCCTGGAAACCTCACATTGAGTTCAGAATCAAGAAAGCTTGTATGGCCTTCGGGCAATGCCGGCGTACTTTTGGTACAACTTGGGGTCTAAAACCCAAGTATATCAAATGGATCTTCACAACTGTGGTTCGGCCAATAGTGGCTTATGGATGTCTTGTGTGGTGGCAAAAGGGTGAAGTGAGAACGGTCCAATCAAAATTAGGCCATCTCCAAAGGATGTGCTTAATGGCGATGTCTGGAGCGTTCTCTTCAACTCCTACGGCAGCGCTCGAAGTTCTCTTTGACGTTGCCCCACTACACATTCATCTCAAACAAGAAGCCCTTTCTTGCACTTACCGGTTACGGGTGCTCGGTCTACTAGAGGAAACTCCTGTGAACCGCACATCAACACACACCTCGTCGTTTCCACTTTTAGTGAATTGGGACAAAATTGTCCTTGCTCCAAGTGATCTTACAATTGCTTATAATTTTCCATATAGGACATTTTCCACGAAATTCCCTTCCCGGGAAGAGTGGACATCTGGTTATCTGGAAAGAAGTATTTCAGACGGCATCGTATGTTACACTGATGGCTCCCTTCTCGAAGGTCGAGCAGGTGCTGGTGTTTATTCTCGTGAGCCTTATATCAGTCTTATTCACTTGGTAGACACTGCACCGTTTTTCAGGCTGAAATCTTTGCTCTTATGTGTGGAGTGCAATCAGCACTTCAGCAGCACGTAATGGGCAAAGTAATATACTTCTGTTCAGATAGCCAGGCTGCTATTAAAGCACTTGCTTCGGCCAATTCCAGGTCGAAGATAGTTATCGCTTGTCGAACTCAAATCGAGGAGCTGAATTCAGCAAACGCTGTTCACCTTGTATGGGTACCTGGCCATTCTTCCATCGCTGGAAATGAATTGGCTGATGAGTTAGCTCGCACTGGAGCATCACATGACTTCATTGGCCCTGAGCCAGCTATTCCGGTATCCAAGTGTTGGGTAAAGCTTCAGATTGACACCTGGGCTGCCACTCAGCACAAACAATACTGGAATAGTTTGGAGTCATGTCGTCAAACCAAATTGTATAGTGCAGAGCCATCTCTACCGGTGGCGAAGTATCTAACAAATCTGTCTAAGCAGAATTGCAGCATGCTGGTCAAAGCATTGACTGGCCACTGCCGACTCAGCTATCACATGACGAATATTCAGCAAGCAGTTTTCGCGCAACTGCGTTTCCGAGTATTCGGTAAACACTTATTAAGTGAAACTGACTTCAGAAACCTGAATCTTCAGGATATTCTGTTGTTCTTAACCCGCTGTGGTAAGGAGCTATAGGCTCTCTTTCGCTTTATGCGTTATTACAGTGCCCTTTTCAGGGCGCTGTTTGAACCCATTGTGGTACGCTTGTGCGTTAGTACCCTCTTCCAGGGTATTTTTCCTATTTCCTACCTGTCCCTATCCCCATCCAAATCCTTTTCCCTCAGGTAGATGATGAAATAGGCTGTTATTTTGGCGATGGCACAAATGTCCCAAATGGAGGATAACGTGCCTCTGGAGCCGGCCTTCTGATACCTGTAATGCACATGTCAATTGAACACCCCCAGTTCTCCATACAAACTTCGGTCATAAACTGTGAAGGCCCGGTCCAATATTTTTCAAAAATTCTTTCACTATGGCACTTCTAGGGTCCCAAACCCCTGTTCTTTTTTTTTCTCATTCCATGACAAAATTTAGTGTTGAACGGTGTTATTAATCACGAACTCCATAGAGCTTTAGCTATATACACGCTGTGAGTCCCGCAATCATGCATTCATTAAATGACAATTCAACTAATCCCATATCGAATCGTAAATTGACACACATACAACACCGGCCATGGCACTATTTCAAACCGATAATCCCTCTCGCGCCACTACTGGAGTGAATAATGATGCCGGTCACAGTGGATAACATTGTACCGGCTTAGTGTGCGGGGTTTGGATGGGTGCAAATCTATGGCCATCGCCGAACTGGTCCTGGTTCTGGTCCCTCCCGATGCGTTATTCGAGCCAATATCCGCACTCCAAACTAATTACTGATCCGATAATATTAATTGTCGCTCGGACGGTGGTACGGAACAAAACAACTCACCTACCCAGGCGTCAGGGTGCCGTGAGCTAGCTGGGGTGGGACCACCACCCACCGCATAGGGCGAAACAGCAGTGGGGGCGGAACGTACACATTCATTACTCAGCTCAAATATCCGCATTTTGCCCACATCACGCAGCTTAGCCAATATGTGGGGCAGTCACATTTCTCACCATCATGCGGGGATTCCAGCCATTCAGGATCAGGGCCAACGAGAATAAATCGAGGTTAATCCAGCCGCCGCCGTTGCCTACCTGGTGACACGAATTTATGTAGTTTGAAATTAATCTACTCGTAGTGAAGTGTGCGGATCGTGGTGGTGGCGGTACTACGGAGATTCCACCTTTTGTAGGTTGACTGGAATAGCGTCCCTCCTTCTCCGCATCTATGCGATTATCTTCGATCCGGTCGATGTGGGCAACCGATTGAAGAATCCAACCAAGCTAAATTTATTCGACCATAAATCTGCCAATATTCGACAGCGAACACATTGCCGGATAGGCTAGCCGGGGATATGGATGATTGCAATACTAGTATTAGGCGACCAAAAATTAATGTGTACTACTGGATAGTATTTCAAAATACGGGATATTTTTTTCCAGATCTTTCGAAGGCTAGTGTTGTCATGACAAAATCAGAGCTGTTAACTCAAGGTTTCCAAATTTTGGCGCCCCTATACTGGTACTGGTAGAAATCACTTCAATATCGCGCCTCATTAAGAATTATTTCCAGGAATACCCCTACATGCATGATTATTAAACAGAAATGTATACAAAAAAAAAAGCTTCTCGCTGGATTTCTTAGAAAGATTTAAGCAAGAAATCATCTTAACATTCCGCTTAGTATTACTTTAGAATACATTTCTGTCCTTGAATTTCTTTGCAAATTTCTCCAGGGCCTCCTCCAGCAAATATTTTAGAAATTGTCTCAAGAATTTTCTCTGGGACCTTTTCAGGAGCTTCTCAAGGAATTTTTCAACAGATTCATCTTTAAACTGGTGCATGGGCTTCGTTAGAAATTCCTCCTGGGAGTTCTATAGAACATTCCCTCAAGATTTGCTACATTCATGGAATTCCTCTAGAAAAATTGTCAGTTTTTTTTACTGCCAGGACTTTTCTAAAAGATTTTTACGAAAACTATTCAACGAGTTTTTTCCAGAGGTTTATTAAGGAATTCCTTAAAACAGTTCCAAGAAATCCATTTGCAACGATGCAATTCCTGAATATTTTTTTGCACAAAGATTCGGAGATTCTTTAACCCACGAGCGATCGCGCTGTTGTATTTTGTACAACAAGTTGAAAAAATCTCGCTTTTTGTATTCAGCATGAGCGTGGTGCTGACGCAGGTAGTCAACCGCGCGAGTTACGGAAGGTTAAGAAACTCCCCTAAGATTTTCATTTAAAAATTCAGATTTTTCACCAGAATCTTTTCTCAAATTGTAGCTTGTTTTTCTCCAGAGGTTCCTTCTGGTACTATTCCATGTATTCAGGGATTTTTTCGGGAATTTATTTGGGAAGTTCTCAAAAGATTCTTCTGGAAGTTCCTCAAGGGGCTCCTCCAATAGTTTCTTAAGGTATTCGGACCTTCATTCAGGAAGTTTTCAGAATTGGGTGTTCCAAAGATTTTCTCAATAATCGCTGCTACTACAGAATTTATTTATTAGGATTTTCAAGATTTTTTCTATGAATTACTGCAGAGGGTTCTCTAGATCTCCTAGGTATTGTGTCAAAGAATCCATCAAAAATCCTTTTTTTTTAATTTCTCCATTGGTTCTCTAAAGAATAACACCAGGATATTCCATCAGAAATTGCATAAGATTTTTTGTGAGAATTCATTTAGAGGTTTCTCCAACAGCTTTTCCAAGGATTCCTGCAGAATATCCTCTAGGGATCCCTTAAAAATATATTAAGGGTTTTCTTCTTAAATTTGACCAGTAACTTTGTCTGCAATTTCTGCAGGCATTTTTCAAGAAACCCCTTCTGAAATTTGACCTGGCCACAGGTCAAGGCGATGGCTGGCAATCGCCCAGGATGGAGATCTTTCAATTCGGCCCTCTGTAGGACTGGAACCAACCAACCTACAGAAATTCCTCTGCGATTTTTTTTCATTCTTTTTATAGACAATTACACCGTCGTCGACCTTGCGGTCACTACAGACTGAACATTACTAACATTAGACAACGGACAACACATATAACACCTAGTGGCCCAGTGGAGAATTTTCCGTTTGACGAAAAGTTTTCCCCGACTGGACTGGGAATCGAACCCACACTCCGAGGCTTATAAGACACCTAGCGACTTACGCCGCTAACCGCTCGGCCACGAATCCCACCCTTTCACAAATTTCTGTAGAATTGTCCTTGTAATTACTGCCGTTTCTGCGTGCGTAAACACATTTAAATTCTAGTTCAAATCAACCAATTTTTCAGTTTACTTTTGCGACAAACTGATTTCATGTTTAAACTGAACTGTTCTATTGTTTGATAATACAAATATTTTTATTTGTCGAAATTTTTGACAGTTTTTTAAAACAAACGGAGATATGGTATTTTCAACATGAAATAATGGCTTGATTCAAACGACTGCACTTTTGCCACTAACAAACCCGGAATGTGATTGTGTTGGTGATGGCAACAACTGCGGCAGCTCGGAAATCTATTTTTAGACCGTCGGTAAGCGGATGGGGAGGAGAACGACTAAAAAAAGACAAAAAGGTGAAACCGATCAACTTTTTGTGGATGCTGTCGAGAGTACCTGCGCGTTATCCATCACGGCCAAAGATGGACTTGGAAGTTGGCTTGATGGATTTCCTACACCTTCTTCGTTGTGGCGATGTTGGGATAAGCATTTCATAGATGTGTGAGTGCTTTCGGACCATGTTTATGGTTTTTATTTTGTTGAAACAAATGAAGTTTTTTACATTATATGAAGTGATGGTAATCGGTTGGTTTTATCGATAAACTCTAAATGAAAACAATTAAATAAAACTTTGGAATAAGTAAATTCTCCGTTTGAAAATCAACCATGCGTTTTATTGTTTTAAACAAGCGCCATTTTTCTGCGTGCAGAGTTCCTCCAGAACATTCTAAAGATTTTCTGTCCAGAAGAAGATATCTTTAAGATCTCTAATAGAGTGTTTCTTCAGGTATTCTCCTAGATGTTATTGTAGACATTCATGCAGGAATTGAATAAAAGATGAACACAAACATAACTTCAGAAATTGCTTCAGATATTTATGTTCTGGAATCCCTAAAAAAAAATCCATGTGGTTTCATGTGGTATCTGCAGGAGTTTATTTAAGGATATCTTGAAACAATCCTCCAGTGATTTCTTAGAAACTCTTTTAAGGATTCGATCAAGAATTTTTCAGCAATGCTTATGCAATTTATGGAAGTACTTCTGGAGAGATGAGATATTTCTGATGGAGCTACAAGAGCAACTTCTTCTAAAAATCCTTGTAGGAATTTCTGAAAGAAATTACATAAGAAATTTCTCAAAGAATTGTTGGAGAAACCATGGGAAGAATTTCTGAATCAATCCCTGAAGGATTTGTAAAGAAATTTTTGAAACATTTTTTGAAAAACTTCTTCGTAGGACTTTTGAAGAAATCTTTTGCAGAAAGGGCTAAAATAAAATTCCAATAATTTTGAAGCAATCTCTGGAAAAAAAATTCTCAAATGAATTTCATACGGCATCCCAGCAGAAATTTTCAAAAGAAACCATGAAGGAATTTCAGAATAAATTTTCATTAGAATCCCTGTAAATATCGTAGGAAACACTTTTGACTGAATTTCTGCAGGGATATCAGAAGAAATACCAGGGAAATTCTTGAAGGAAACCTAGGAGGAATTTCTTAAGAACTTCTTGGAGAAACTCTTTGGCAAACCCCTGGTAAAAATCCTAGAAAAAAGTTCTTGAGAGATTTGCAATAAAACTCCTAGATAAATCTTCGAATATAAAAGTCTTGGAGCATTTTCTGGAAGTGTTCCTGGAGAAATCTGTGGACGACTTTTCAAAAAAAAAAAATCCTGTGGGAATACCTGGAGAAACGCATAGATAAACGTCTGCAAACATCCATGAGAAAACTCTTAAGATGTTTGTGAAGGAATTTTCGGAGAAATTCCTAAGAAATATTAAAAAAATGGAATTCCTGAAGTTATCCTTAGTGGAAATACCAGATAAATGTTTAGGGCAATACATGGAGGAATATCTGAAGGAAGTTCTGAAGAAATCTCTGTTTGAACTCCTACTGGCTGAATGCTTGAAAACATTTCTGGGCACATTCACACACAAATTTCTGAAGAAATCACTGGAAGAACATATTAAAGAATCTTTAAAGGAATGCCTGATGAAATCTCTGTAGAAAATTGTGATTCCCTGGAGAAATTTGTGGATTTTTTCAAATCGAATCTTAAGAAGAGTTTGAAAAGTAACTCCTGGTAGAGTTTAAGAAGGAGCCTATAGAAATCTACCTAGGATTTCAGGAGATTTTTTTGAGAGATATAAGGTGTCAAACTTGAGTATTTTGTATGGAAAACAGCTTTCGAATACTAACTTTTGACTGTATCAGAGAATATCTTGAAGAAAGGACGATCTTCGGCGGCGTGCAGAAGAACGGTGTGTGGCGGAAAAGGATGAACCACGAGCTCGCTGCACTTTACGACGAACCCAGCATCCAAAAGGTGGCCAAAGCCGGAAGGATACGATGGGCAGGGTATGTTGCAAGAATTCCGGACAACAACCCTTCATAGTTGGTTTTCGCGAATTCCAAACGCAGCCATTTAATCTGTTTAGTGCTTTAGTGAAATGCTGTGAAGTTCCTATGGAAATTTTTCCAAAATTTCTCTAAAAAATATTCCAGATGGCTTTAATTTATTTACCTGTTCCTCGTGAACTCTTACAGATTTTTGTTTGTTTGTTTTTTCTTACGTGTATCTTAACTTAGAGTAATTTCACTCTTACAGATCTTGCAACTATAGTTTTTGTAGAAATTCTTCCGAAAGTTCTTCCAGAAGAAGTTCTTTCAGACGTTCTCCGAGAAGTTCTTCGCGAAGTAGTTCTGTTAAATTTTTTCGGGATAATTTCAGGAAACTCTCCCAGAAGCCTTTCCGAAAACAAACTCAGATATTCCTGGAAGGATTTGTAAATCTAATAAGCAATACAGTTGTTCCTTCAGGTGCTATAGAAATTCCGTCGGAATCTTCCACAAGTTCCTATATTACTAGAAATTTATTTAGGAGTTCTTCAAAAAATGTCAAGAGTTCGCCTTTAAATTCTTCCTCGATCTCTTCAGAAAAAACTTCCAGTAAATTCCTAAAACAACAGAACTTTGTTTAAAAATCCATCCAGATAAGCTTAGATGGAATTCTTCAAAAAGGATCCTCCAGGAATACTCGAAAATTATTTCGGAATTTTTTCTGTATATTTTTCTTTGAGATCCACCGGTAATAGTTCTTGTGAATCAAGAAAAAATTATCCTGAAAGAGTTGTGGATATTCTGGAAAAGGAACTGCTGGTCCTATGGAAATTCTTCCAGGAGCTGCTTTGTCTGATACCTCCCTGTTTATTTTTTAGAAGTTTGTCAAAAGTTCCTTATAGATTTTTTTATGTCTTTTATGTCTTTTCAGCCCGAGGCTGATTCATCTCAGTCCTTATATTTTTCTTTAATAATGCTTTCAATAATTCTTCCGAAAGTTCCATTAAGAATCTAAAAGTTTCTTTGTGAGTTCTTTCAAACCTTTTGTTTTTCTTCCACAAGTTTCCTGGATGTTTTTGCAGATAATGTCGCGAATTCAATCAGATGTTCATCAACAATATTTCAGAAGTACTTTCATAAATTCCTCCAAAAGTGCTCCCGGAAATTATTTCAGTTCTATCTAATCTTCCAGATGATCTAGTGAGAGATCTTTCACAAGTACCTTGAAGAGTTCACAAAGAAGTGATAATTCTTCTAGAATTTTTCTCTTTCTATTTTCTCCAGTAATTCTCCCCGATGTTTCACCTAGAGTTAAAAGTAAACCGGGATTGATCAGCGGGGTAACATTGATCGACTTAACTCACCTTATGGAATGTTCAATCAAACAATTTTCATTGCATCTGTTCCTGCTCATGAAAGGTGTTCCGTAATCTGTTATTGTTTAACTATTGAATGATATGAAATTCATGAAATTTGATTTTTATAAACTTATTAATAAATCGTATCGGTATCAGGTCATCCAGGTATCTGTTGAGCAGATTATTCCCTCATTGATTATAGAAGAAAAAAAATATCTCTCTGTCAATATATGACCTAAGATCCCATCGAGGTTAGTTGCTCACAGCCCAATTAGAAATCTTCGGTGAGCTGCTATGGAGAAAAGCTGAACCAAATTGTAACGACGGAAATAATATTTAAACCCACACAGTCATTAGCCATCGAGCCGTACCAAATTGCCACAAATGATTTCTCATCATTTATTCACGGGACCACTCAAATCAAAAACCACTTTCACGAATACATTTTTAACGAGCAAGTCAACCGATGCGAAAAATCACTTTACCAACGCCATTAAACTGATGGCCTCTGATGCTTGCTCTGATGGTATTGACAGTGAATATTTTTCGCCACTACTACGGCGACGAAAATCCATCAATCGCGGTTCGATGAGTGCGGTGCGTGACTATTTAACCTCCCCCATTCGGGCGGCGGTGGTGCCTTCCCACAGGTGCGCGTGAAAAACCCGGGAAATGACTGTTGACCAAACCGACCGACCGTCGCGGTCGCGGAAATTCCGCATCCATTGGACTGTTGCCAAAGAGTTTCCAATGCCACTGAGGGGTGAAATGCGATTGTGGTTCGGGAATGGAACCTGTTTCGCAGAGCTTAGTCAACAATTTTCTGTCGTGCTGGAGCTAATTTGGTTCGAATATCGGCTTAAAAAAATTGTTATGACTTCTATAAATGAACAACTATGGAAGTTTTCCGTCTAAGCAAAATGACTTCCAATAATACAAAAATGGAAAAGAGGTAGCTCTTAGTTAATAATTGTGGAAAAGCTCGTTGAATACCGAGCCGTGAAGCTTATCCTAGTTGGAAAGTTAGGACTTGATAGTATGTGCTCTCCTAGGTGGTAGTCACCCTAAGCCGTAATAAAAAAAATCAACTGGTTGTCAGGTTGCACACGCACGAACCTTGTTAAAGTACAATTTAATTATCCGTTTAATTAAAAGCAAATATTTTATCAATTAGCATTTCACATTTAATTGACTATTTTGTCCACACAATGTAAAATGGGATTGTGGCTAATACATGCTGTGTTTGCTATTGGCGTGGTCGAAAGGGACAATTTGATTATTGGTGGCATGTGAGGTTTATTGTCATGAAGAATAAAACTCATGGCACATGGCATATATTTCTTGCTTTTAGTATCATGCAGGCACATTTTCAGTGGTAAATAGCTCTGCATCGTGTTTCTGTTCGAATTATTCGAGGAAATTAAATTAGAAATGAGAAGATCTAACGGTGTAGTCGTATAGCACGATCTATAGATTATCATATGTTGTCGGCGAAATCAGCTCGATAACTAACCATGAATACCACTGCTCAAAATTATAGCCGACAGAAGATGATCTGAAATAGCAGTATATACTCAAAACCAAAAATGATGATCAATCGGAAAATTTCACATTCAAAATGATAATCTTTGTTGTCGATAAGACAAATTTCATCTTTTTTCACTGGGGTTTTCAAGGCGTTTAAAGGCGTTTTGTGGTTTGAGGTAATATCGCTTACTATCCCCTGGAACACCTCTGGAAATCCTCTGACACACTATGGAACGCCCATGAAACCCCCTCATAGCTCCTGTGATCCTTGAAACATTACTAGAACTCTCTGAAATCCTTGCGAGCACCTTGGAACACATCTAAAACCCCCTGAAACCTAATGGAACACCCAACCGCAACGCCTCAGAATTCCTCTAAACACCATGGAGCTGCTGTGCATTTAGCCCCTCAGCTTCGATGTCGTGTTCACTTGTTATGCACTACAGTCAGTGTGCATGACATTGGAGCTGAGGGACCAAATGCGCTGTAGTGGCGCGCATGCACGGTACTTCCCTAAAACTCTTTGAACACCCCCCCCCCCCCCCCCTTCAAAAAAATCCTTGGAACACCTCTAGAATGCCTTTGAAACACCACGCAGCTCCATGGTACGCCTTTTGCAGCTCCCTGAGGCCTTCTGTGTGAGGGGTCTCCAGTTGTTGAGTAATGGTTAAGGTAAAGCGACCAGATATATTTTGCACTGATGCGGGACACAGTTTTACATTTCTCAAACTGTAAGTTTTTCAGTGATTCAGTGACCCTATTTTCAAAAAAAAAAACTTATTATCAAAATACCGATTAAAGCCGTAACAAATAGAAACGTTAAAATAATTGTTAAATTTGCGAAAAATTTTGAGAAATGCTGTTTTTTTTTTAAAAAAAGATCGGCATGTTTATCAAATATAGATAATTGAGATTTGAGCATGTTGAACTGAGTCGTTTTTCCTTAAAATGTTAGATAGGAAGTGTACAATCAAACTTCCTCTGAAGATCTCTTTTAATATTATTTTAGAGATCCTCGTGAATAAAATAACTTTTTTTTTTTTGGTTTTCCTGAATTTTTATTATTATTAGCTTTATTTACGAGGATTTCAGCCCTAGGCTGGTTCACCTTGGGGGTTTTCCTGAAATTTATCTCTAAAAAAATCAACAGAATGCCTGAATATTTATTTATGAAAAACTTCTATTCAAACATTGAAAGAAACTGCTGGAAAAATGTTATTAGTTTTTGCAAAACTTCAACTTCTACAGAAATCCCTTATCATTTTCAAAAATCCCCTGGAACATCTGTTGGCGGTTATCCTGGAGAAACCTTAAAAATGTATAAACATCCTTGCAAAAAAATAGCTAGTAAAAACTTCGTAAAACAATTCTTGAGGAGTCTTTTCAGATATTTCTAGGTAAAAAGCTTCTTAGAGAAACCCTTGAAACACCAGGGGAATTTCAAGTTACCTTGCTTAAGAAAATCTTGAAGGGACTGTAGCAAGTTCCCAGTCAACCAGTGATCGTATCAGATGTTGAATAAGATTTTAAAGTGATGGCGATATGCGTACCTTTTACATGCGCATAAATGGAGGCATGTACGCATATCGCCTCCACTTTATCAACTTATACAACATCTTACGATTACTGGTTGTCTGGGTAAGTTTTGAAAAATTTATTTAACACACTTACCCTTTGGTCATTGAGGCTTTTCAGGCATTACTCAAAAATTTCTCAAAATTTGTTTGTAGGTTTGATTTAAGTATAAGTAAGTTAGTGTTTAAGAATAGCATTGAGTCTAGTCAATCAGTCTATGCGGCATTCAGCCGAAGATGTTGTCAAATGAATAAATAAATAAAAAATAATATTTTAACCCACCATCAGTCGCTTGCGTGTACTGAGTACACGCGTCTCAGAAAAATGCAAATAAATAATCGAAATTCGCACCAAATTGAACCGGGTGTTGGTCCTATTCCAAGATCCACTCTTCTTCTTGTTAGTAAGGTAGAAAAAAAATGAAAAAATGCACGGAAAGTACTTGAAAAACACGTAATTCTAACCTCACATTTTAAATGTGTACTCAGTACACCGGCGCGACCGCTGGTGTAACTTTTTTTTGAACCAGACCGTTACACGAGCGGTCGCGTCGTGTACTCAGTACACAGCAAACGCTTTCAATTATGGTTTATATGCTTTACTAGATACAATGTTGGTGTCTTCGGCAAAAATGCCCAACTGAATAATGCACGTCTGATAGTGGACATGTGGAACCGGTCAATACGATCTGGTCCAGTCCCGGATGTCGGAATGGCCCTCGCGGGAACCTGTTTCGTGGCCATTTCAGCTATGGCATCAAAACTAGGCATGCGACGGCTCTATCTTCATGATTTTTGATGTACATCATCTTAGTAACCATGAAAATGACCAGTGACCTCCCTGTCGAACCCGTGGCCACCGGAATGTGCCCTGGAGGAACCTGTTTCGAGGACATTGTGACCATGACAACAAAACTAGGCTTGCGACGGCTCTATCTTCATGATTTTCAAAATCAACTATTTTAGAAACCATGAAATTGACCAGTGACCTCCCTGGATAACCCGTGGCCACCGGAATGTGCCCTGGAGGAACCTGTTTCGAGGACATTTTGACCATGACACCAAAACTAGGCATGCGACGGCTCTGTTTACATGATTTTCCATATCCATCATCTTTGTAACCGAAAAAAAACTGCGAGTGACCTCTCTGGCCAACCCGTGGCCACCGGAATGTGCCTTGGAGGAACCTGTGTCGAGGACATTGTGACCATGACACCAAAACAAGGCATGCGACGGCTCTATCTTCATAATTTTTCATATCCATCATCTTAGTAACCATGAAAATGATCAGTGACCTATCTGGCCAAACCGTGGCCATCGGAATGTGCCCTGGAGGAATCAGTTTCGTTGACATTTTGGCTTTGACGCCGAAACTAGGCTTGCGACGGCTCTATCTTCCTGATTTTCCATATCCATCATCTTAGTAACCATGAAAAGGACCAGTGACCTCCCTGGCCATCCCGTGGCCACAGGACTTTGCCTTGAAGGAACCTGTTTTGAGAACAATTTTGACCAAGGCGCCAAAACTAGCCATGCAACTGCTTTATCTTTTTGGTGTTCTATATCCATCATCTATGGTAAATCGCCAATTGTTACACACCTTAAAAACTCGCCAATTTTTGCACATCTCATAAGTAATTTATTTCCAGGGATTTCACCGGTAATTCTTCCGAAAACTCATGCTAGGATTTCGGCAAAAACCACCCTTAATTTCTTCATAGATCAAAGATCAATCAAAGATTGCTGATTCCAGGAAACCCTGCTGGATTACTTCAGGGATGCCTCATTTTCTTTCAAAGCACTTCTTTTAATGATTCCTTTAGGAATTTCGCCTTTTCCATAGATTCTCGCTGTGATTCCTCTAGAAGTTTGCTTTAAATCCCTCCAGAAATTCCCGCTGGTACTTCATGTGGCATTTCTACATAAATTCTTCATGTGATTATTCCATGAATTCCTTTAGGAATTATACCAAGAATACCTTTGCATATTTCGGTGGAAATTCATCCGGGGGATATATCACGAAATTTCGCCAGAAATTTATCAAGAAATTTCTTTAGGGATTTATCAAAGAATTTCTTAAGCGATTTTCTGCAGGGTTCTTCTAAGACAAGGCGGACTTGCCCCGGGGTTATAACTCGCAGTATCGCATGAAACCGAATTTGCTTCCACTGCTGTCTACTGTCATGTCTTTTAGAGTTTGAAGGCTATGTTTCAGTAGGAATGATATGTCAAGAATAAGTACAGTAGACGTTCGGTCGAAGAAAAGATTTAACTGCAATGCTTTTTACCTGTAAGTCCGGTAAGTTCAACAAATTTTAAGTTATCGCACTGCCAAACGTCAAAATGATGTGCCATGTTTGCCCTAATGGGCTGGAGGAATTGAATGAATGTGGATGAATTAAACGAAGAGAAAAAGCAGGATCTTCATATAACAAAATGCAGAAGTAACTGATGCTTTATCCTCATTCACGCTAGGTGAAAAAGTTCCTCTGGCCTATGAACAGTCACATGAAGTTCATTTTACGTCAATTGATGGCTTATATAACATCTGTCAGGCGTTGCAGTTACTCAACTTCATTCGTTAAGTGAAACGTAAACATGTTGCGGTTAGCAGCTAAACAAAATTTATGACACCGAAAACTATCATATAACTGCGAAATTGTTCGTATAATGCTAAACTGGCTAGCAGACTTGGTTCTAGGAGGAGCGTAATATCATAAAGACTATTCCGTGAATCACGCTTATTATTCAAATAGCAAAACATTGGCACCATAAAAAAGTTACGTTATATCGAGGCTACGTTATAACGAGGTATGACTGTATACAAATCAGTTGGTAACCAAAACCACAAAACAAAAAATTTCGGCTCCGTGAAACAAAAATTTTTTTTTTATTTCTTTCTATTCGAAAATTAAAAAACAAAATCGAACATATTTTAATACACTACAATAAACGCTTTTGGGTGGCAAATAGGTATCAAATTAACGGATTCACCATGCTATGAGCGAAAATTATATGCATGACCGCCCTCATATATAGTAGGAACCGTTAGCGCTGGTCTTTTTCACGGTTACTTAGGGTGAATCGTCAATTACTGCACACCTTGAAAACTTACTAATTGTTGCACACTCCATGCTTTGCTTATGAGATGTGCAAAAATTGGCGAGTTTTTAAGGTGTGTAACAATTGGCGATTTACCCTAGATGATGGATATATAACATCAAAAAGATAGAGCAGTTGCATGCCTGGTTTTGGCACCTTGGTCAAAATGTCCATGAAACTGGTTCCTCCAGGGCACATTCCGGTGGCCACGGAGGTCACTTATCATTTTCATGGTTACTAAGATGATGGATATGAAAAATTATGAAGATAGAGCCGTCGCATGCCTAGTTTTGGTGTCATGGTCAAAATGTCCTCGAAACAGGTTCCTCCAGGGCACATTCCGGTGGCCACGGGTTAGCCAGGGAGGTCACTGGTCAATTTTATGGTTACTAAAATAATTGATATGGAAAATCATGAAGATAGAGCCGTCGCAAGCCTAGTTTTGGTGTCATGGTCACAATGTCCTCGAAACAGGTTCCTCCAGGGCACATTCCGATGGCCACGGGTTAGCCAGGGAACACTGGTCATTTTCATGGTTACTAAGATGATGGATATGGAAAATCATGAAGATAGAGCCGTCGCATGCCTTGTTTTGGTGTCATGATCAAAATGTCCTCGAAACAGGTTCCTCCAGGGCACATTCCGGTGGCCACGGGTTGGTTAGGGAGGTCACTGGTCAATTTCATGGTTTCTAAAATAGTTGATTTTGAAAATCATGAAGATAGAGCCGTCGCAAGCCTAGTTTTGTTGTCATGGTCACAATGTCCTCGAAACAGGTTCCTCCAGGGCACATTCCGGTGGCCACGGGTTCGACAGGGAGGTCACTGGTCATTTTCATGGTTACTAAGATGATGTACATGAAAAATCATGAAGATAGAGCCGTCGCATGCCTAGTTTTGATGCCATAGCTGAAATGTCCACGAAACAGGTTCCCGCGAGGGCCATTCCGACACCCGGAACAGGACCAGAGCGTATTGACCGGTTCCACATGTCCACTATCAGACGCGCATTATCCAGTTGGACATTTTTGCCGAAGACACCAACATTGTATCTAGTAAAGCATATAAACCATAATTGAAAGCGTTTGCCGTGTACTGAGTACACGACGCGACCGCTTGTGTAACTTTTTTTGATGCGACTGATGGAGGGTTAAGTAGGATTTCATATTAGAATATTAACAAATTACTAACAACTAACATAACCGGCCCCCTTGAAACTTGTTTCAACTTACTAACACCATCTCTACTAACACTTGAATTCAATCTTAATAATTAATTCCCATCCGTGCTGTCTTCTAGGGGTAATGGACAAATACGATTAACTGGGCGCCTGTAAGTTCCTCTGGAAGTTCGTATGGTGACAACTCGTATGATTTCATCAGCTCCAGGGTGAACCTCAGTTATTCTGGCTAATGGCCAGTCCAGCGGAGGTATATTGTCTTCTCGAACTACCACGATGCTACCAGTGCGGATGGGGCTTGGTTGAATGTGCTTGGTCACTTGCTGAAGTCCGGTGAGATATTCTTGGCTCCAGCGCTGCCAGTAGCGTTGAAACATCTGCTGTCGTTGCTGATAGTGGGTCAGGCGGTTCGAGGGTATGACTGTGAAATCGGGGTCGGGGAGGGCTTTCATTGACGTCCCGATTAAGAAATGGGCTGGTGTGAGGGCATTCAGGTCAGTGGGGTCATCTGACAAAGGACAAAGAGGTCTTGAGTTGAGGGCAGCTGCAATTTGTACCAGAAGGGTGCAGAAGTTTTCATGAGTCAGCTGGTGTGACCCAATCTCCTTTTTCAGAGCGGTTTTGGAGGAGCGGACTGCTGCCTCCCAAAGTCCTCCAAAATTGGGAGCACGGGGAGGAATAAAATGCCACAAGATTCCTTGCTGGGACATTTCGCTTCCAATAACAGTCTGTCCTAACTTGCTGTTCAAAAGTTTGAACAGATCATGTAGCTCATGCTTCGCACCTTGAAAATTTGTCGCATTGTCGGAATGGATTTCTTTCGGGATTCCATGGTGGCCGATGAATCTACGAAGCGCAGAGATGAATCCGGCTGACTCTTCCTGTACTATACGTACTAGACACATTTTAGCGGTAGCTATTTCTGATACAGAAAGAAATGCTGTAGAAGTCCGCTGCTCAGGTCGTCGACAATTGTTCAAAAATCGTAAGCAACGTGCCACTATTCTGAGGAGAGGTAGCAGTGATGATCGAAGAGAAAATAAGCAGTTCGGCTCCACTGAGGTAGTGTTTGATTGAACGATGATACGAGGTTCCAAATCAACTTCATTCGGGAGAGGTTCGGAAGCTTCGATCATCCAGGTAGCCGGTGTTTCCTTCAACCAAATGGGTCCATTTCTCCAAAGGTCGCTCTTCAAAAAATCTTCTACAGGAACTCCTCGAGAAACTAAATCGGCCGGGTTCTCTTTCCCGGCTACATGCTGCCAAGAATGTCCAAATGTTGTAGTTTGAATACTGGAAACACGATTGGCGATTAATGTTTTCCACGTATTTGGTGGAGCTTTCAACCAGTGCAAAACAACGGTTGAGTCCGACCAGAAAAAGGATTGAACGTCGTCCAGTGCCAGAGCCTTGACAAGGGGGCGTCCATAAATGACGTAGCTTTTTTAAAGCGATTTTTATTACCCCCCTCCCCCCTCGTAGCATTTCGTCACAAATTCAGATACCCCCCTCCATAAATGACGTAGCTTGTTAAACACCCCCCCCCCCCACAACTAAATTTTCATGTAAAAAAACTCGAACTTAGCTCTGACTTCAATTTTAACTTGTATGTTAATAGAATATTATGAAAAAACAACAATAGCAAGAAACATTGCCGACTGCCAGGTTCAGATCGCCGACATCAAGACCATAGGTGCAACCAGTAAAGATTATCACCAAAGCTAATGAGTCAATAAACCACCCATCGTTCTGCTTGATGCCGATGAACAGGAAATTGATGCTCCCAATACCATAAATATTAGCCTAGAAGCTCTTCCTCCGAAGATATTAGTTTGCTCACTAATAAAATTATTGAGAGTATCAAATTGGTTTCATTTGAATTAAATTCACCACGACTTTCGAAGGGCCCTGCAGGAGTTTCTTCTAATATTCTTACAGCCGTTTATTTTGGAATTCCTTAAGAAGTTCTTTTGGGATTCTCATTTTTGAGAATGTCTCCCTTTCTAGTTCCTCCAACACTTCCTTCTGAGATTTCTCCATGAATTTCCTTTGGGATTCCATTAGAGAATTCATCCTTATTGTATTCCTTCTTGTAGATCACCACAAGGGGTTCCTTCAAAGATCCCTCCAATAATTCATTCCGAAGCTCCTTCTGAGATTTCACCAGGAGTTTTTTTTCTAAGGTTTTTCAAAAAGTTTATCCATGGTTTCCATCAGGAGTTCTTTCAAGGTTTTCATCTCCTCTCTTCCACCAGCAGTTTCTTTGGACATCTGTACAGGGATTTTAACCGGAATTTCTTTTGAGATTCCATCAGAACTTCTTTCTGTGTTTCCTAAAGAAGTTCCTTTCGGGATTCTTCCAGGACTTCCTTCTTGGTTTCCTTCAAGAATTCACTCAGATATTCATTTCACGATCTCGGTAGGTAACCCCTCCGGAATTCTTTCAAAACTCTCCCAGGAGTTGCTTCTGGGATTCCTCCAGGTGTTCTTTTTTGGATTCCTTCAGGAATTCCTTCCTGGATTCTTCTGGGATTCCTGGAGGACTTGCTTCTAGGATTTATCCATGATTTTTTCCCGGCACTCCTCCCGTAACTTTTTCCGGCATCCCTCCATTCCGTCCATCTAGGATTCTTCCAGGATCTCTGAGAATTCTGCGAGGAATCCCTTTACGGATTCCTCCCATAGTTGCTTCTGGAATTCCTCCAGGATTTTCTTTCTTAGATTTCACCAGGAACTTCATCCAGATAATCTTCCGTAATTCCCCAAAAGTTATTTTCGGGATTCCTTCAGAAATTCCTTACGGGATTCTCTCAATTATTTCTTCCGTGCTTTCTTCAGATATTAAACCAGGAGTTCCTTCTGACAATATCTTCTTCTGAGATTCTTCCTGAAATTTATTAAAGATTTCTCCTAAAGCTTCATCTAGAATTGCATCAGGAACTCCTCACAGAGTTTCTTTTGAAATTTCTCTATTTCCTTTCAAGATTGTTCCAGGAGTTCTTTCTGAAGTTCTTCTGGAAGTTCCTTCAGAGATTGCTTCTGAGATTCCTCTAGATCCTTTTGGAATGTTTTCAGAAGTTTTTTCTGGGATTCCCAGTAGGAATTCCTGTGGAAATGTTATCCTTCTCCTGTTGGGGAAACGTATAAAGAACACAATGAGAAATTGAGCATGAGCATGAGCATGAGCATAGATGACCACACAATTCGTAGTTGCTACTCCGTGATTGACCAGAGCAATCGAAATTGCACAAGGAACCAATGAATAGGGCTTGGGACTAAGCTTACTATTCTCAATGTACACAGTTCGAGAGATCTCAACTTTATTAAGGCCAATAACGGCGCCGGCCACGTCCTTACGGTCATCGAGGAAGGGAGGGAATGTTAGTAAGACAAACGTTGTTAAAAAGACCGCGAATCGCTGCATCTCCACGTTTGTCTCAGGAAGGATTTTTTTGTTAGTAGGGTAAGGTACATTGTCAGTCCGGGAGTCACCTATGGTTGGTGATATGATTTGACAATGGATCAATATACACAAACCGCCGTTAACAACCGATAAAGAACACAATGAGAAATTCCTTACAAAGTTGCTAGAAGAGCTCCTTAAGAAATTGTTGGATGAATTTTTCGAGGAAGTCCTGTAGAAACTATATAAGCACCACACGTTAGATGTGGTGCTGACTATTTTACGCGTGTTTTTGAAAAAAACGCGGATTTTTTTTACGACGGTTTTTGAAATAACGCGGTTTTTTTTTACGACGGGTCTTGAAATAACGCGGTTTTTTTTTTAGGACGGACCGCGTAAAAAAAACCGCGTAAAAAAAACCGCGTAAAAAAAAACTTCAGTGTATTCTTTACGCAGGATTTCAAAACCACTTTCTCAGATACAGTTGTTGCATCCGATAGTTACATGTCTTATGAAATGAAGCCATTTCCATTATTTATTATTTACATTAATGTGAATAGAAAAAAAAATATGCAATATTTTTTTTATTTACTGGATAATGATACTTAATACAAGTAAAAATTTTATTATTTACGAAATATTTTTTAATAGGCCTAGTAGAAAGCTACGTAGCATATCATAAACCCCTACCCCCCTACCGTCACACTTCGTCACAAAATCACAAACACCCCCCTCCCCCCTAAAAAGCTACGTCATTTATGGACGACCCCCAACGGTCTGATGCAGACGTGCAGCTTCTCTGGCCGCACAAAGCTCTAATCTCGGTATTGTCAGCCGCTTAAGTGGTGCAACACGAGACTTGGCTGAAAGAAGTTCTATACGTACGTTTCCGTAGCTATCGGCAGAGCGAACGTATAGGCAAGCTCCGTACGCAAATTCCGAGGCGTCGGCGAAGCAGTGGAACTGTACGTCGACGTAATCCGTAATAAAGGCAAATCTTGGGATGCTGTATTCGGCCAGCTTGTCTAAACAGCGATAGAAAATTATCCATTTCTGCTCCAAATGTGATGGCACCGGAGCATCCCATCCGGTTTGCAGTAAAGCCAGCTCCTGCATGATTATCTTGGCAGTTACCACTACAGGAGCAATCAATCCAAGCGGATCAAACAGCTTGGCAATTGAAGATAAAATCTTCCCCCTAGTCCATGTTCCTTCATGATCGTCCGTGCTGAACAGGAACCGAAGTTGATCAGCTTTCGGCTCCCAAGTAATCCCAAGGGTTTTGATCCTTTCGTCGGGGTGCAATTCAAAGGTTATGGAAAGATTTGTTCCCAACTGGTCTTCCGGCACTCCAGCCAAGACTTCTGGGCGATTCGAGCACCATTTCCATATTGGGAATCCTCCTTTCGCCATCAACGACGTTAATTCTTCGCGCAAACCGATGGCTTCCTCCACGCATGTGGCACCTCCGATGTAGTCGTCGACAGCTAACTGTTTTAGAGCACGGGTTGCCAAAAATGATGATGGTTTCAGCCCGTACGTCACGGTAAGCAGCTCGTAGCTGTCAATTGGTTCATCTTTGGAGAAGCGAAAAAATATTCGAAGACGAAGAGTGTCGTTGTCGTCCTGCCGCACCTGCCTGTACATTTTCTCCACATCTCCCACAAGTGCCACTTCGTGCTTGCGAAAGCGAATAAGCAGATTCAAAAGATCGTCCTGAATTACAGGCCCCTTCAGTAGTACGTCGTTGAGAGAGTAACCGTTGTCCGTTTGCGCCGACGCATCGAAGACGACGCGCACCTTGGTTGTTGTGCTTGCTTCTTTGAGTACAGCGTGATGCCGGCAAGTAGAAAACCTTCCGTTGAACCGTTCCCGTAGCTTCTGCTTGTAATTCCGCTTCCGATATCCTCCTCATGTGTCCTAATTCCAGGTATTCTCTCATGAATGCGTGATACTGATCCTTCATGGCAGTCTTCAAAGATCATCATTGCGAGCGCGAGTTTTGAAAAGCGTGCTTTGAAAAACATCCTTTCTTCAGGATCAATTCAAATCTTCGCATTTTATTACTCCTGTGCTCACTCGATCGAAAATAGTGCATCATTGATTTAAATCATTTGACCTTTATTGAACGTGTAGGTGTGTATTATAACTGCAGCATGTTTGGAGCAAACAGGATAAATGTACTGACGCCAAGATAACTGAATGAATGAATGTGTTTTTCAACTTATTTGACCTCAGTGGCATCAGCTGAGTCGTAGAGTTCCTTTCCAAACGGTTTTCCAGTTTCCGGTATCTTTCCAGCGCTGAAACCTCCGAGTTGCCCAACATCTGTTCGAAACCGACATGCTTCGGCAACTGTACGATGTATCGTCCATCCTGCGCCCTCGAATGAGTACGCTTAAAATCCTCTTCGCAATCCTGCTCTTCCTTTGACCATGCCGGTTGATCGTCACAGCTTTCCACCTTCCAGAACCGTTCCAGCAATTCTTCCAGATTCCCGACCGTAGTTGTCGTGCAGCAACGAACTGATACTTTCTGCTGCAGACTTGCATCCCTGCCAGCCACGATCCATCCAAATACCGAATCTACGAGCACGGGTAACTCGGGACCCAGAGAAATCCGTTTCATCTCCCTCTCGTACAAGAAGTTGAAGAAGTGTTCAACGCCAGATCGATGCGGCCACTGACGTTGAACTGAGGATCTGCCAGTTGGAGATTATTTGGGATTTTCCAATGACAAATCGGAACTGTTGTCGAAGGTAATTCTGCAGTCACTCGTTGCAACACCAAGAAATCCAATCCAACAGTGTAGTCCGTGGTTCTGGAACTCACCGTTGCGCTGACGGCATGTTTCGCTGTAGATTCCGATTGTCCAACTCCTGTTATTGGAACACATATTGTTCGCCGCTTGAGTTTGAGCATTTGGCATAGTCTCTCACTCATTACGTTCACCTGCGATCCGCTGTCCAGCAACGCACGAGCCAGCTGGCTTCCCCCGTACTGATCGCGTACCTTTACCACCACCGTAGACAGGAACACGCTTGAACCTACGCTTCCCTGCTTCGTTCCAATGCTGTACGATCCAGTCGACCCATTTTCCTCGGCTTCCCTTTGATTATCTTCCACTGATTCCGTTACAACATGCGACCTAGTTGCATTATTCTTCCTTGTTGAGTTGCCAGCCGGAGTATTGCCCTCGGAGTCGTTGCTTCCGCTGTTGGATTGAAACCCAGGATGAATGAGGGAGTTATGCTTCTTTCCGCACGTCCTGCAGCTGAACTTCGAACTGCAATCCCGAACCCAGTGACCGGACTTGAAACAATTGCTGCACAACCGCTTGCTGTTGACAAAGTCCAATTTCTCCTTCAGCCCGAAACTCTGGAACTTCGAACACTTCACCAAATAATGCTGCTCACCGCAGCATTGACACAAAGGATCACTTCTCCCACTTTCCATTGACGCATGTACTGCTAACCGTTCACGATTCACGAACACCTTCGGCTGCACGCTGATGGCCTTACTACAGTTTGATTGTACAGCAGCCAAAACCCTCGTCCGCTTCTCCAAAAAGTCCGTCAACGCTGTGAACGTTGGATCCCATAGTGATGCCGCGTGGTCCTCCCATAGTTGCAAAGTGTGATTATCCAGCTCCGAGCACATCCAATGCACAATCATCGCTCCCCAGTGTTCGGTTTTTTCGCCCAGCTGCTTTAATATCTTTAGTCGTTGATCGAATTCGTCCACCAAACCGTGAATCCGCACCGCCGATTCCTTATCAATTTTTGGGAATTCCATGAGTGCCTGAAGATGCCGTTTCTTCAACAGATACTCATTTGAATACCGCTTCGTGATAGTATCCCATGCTATGGCGTAGTTGTCGTTAGTGATTGTTAACGACTCGATGATGATGATGATGATGATGATGATGGTCCCGCTACATACCCCTACAAAGGTTTGAGCTAGACGATATATCTTTAAGATAATTATTAATTATGATCAATGAAATCAGATTTGCAAACTAAATACGGTCTGATTCTTTTTACAGATATAAACAACATTATAATTTGTCATACTATACAGCACAAAACATAAATTTCAAAATACTGCTGCTCTCAACTACAGATGTTTGCAAGCGTTACTAGTGATCATGAAAGATCAGAAAATCAAAAATATTGCGAGGATTGATAACGTTCGCGCGATGTCAAAACAGTCGGCAATATTCTCATTCTCAAGAAATTCCCGACATTCAACTAGACAACTCACTACTAATCTACAGAATCCTTCAACAGTACAAATATTCCACATAATAAATAAATACAAAAATGTCATTTATACCTGTCACCGCGCGCGAGACTCAAACTTTTGTAGACTACACAAAACACAAGTTCAGTTAATAATACTACGTCAAAAATATAAAATCCATCATCATCATCGGGGCGACCATTATAGTTTGTTCGTGCCTCCTATTACAAAAATATAAATTGTCCACACAAAATATCCGTTGGTAAACTTCGTCAAGATACAAAATCTAGTCAAAAATAAAAAGTCAACAGAGTAGCTGTTCAAAAAGCTGCTTTTACGTGTGAAATACATAGTCTCTTAAACTGTGGTAGAGTTACTGCATTCGTGATGTGGTCAGGCATTGAATTGAAAACATTTATACCTTTATAATACAAGGAATTTTGTGAAGCACCATGCAAAAAGTAGGGTGTTCGTATTTGATCCGCGTTTCTAGTGTTATAACTATGAATGTCACTTCCTCTTTCAATTCGGTCACACAAATATCTAGGTAGCATACCATTTTTTAATTTAAAAATGAACACCAACGTTAAATACACAATTCTTTGCTTCACTGACAACCACTGAAGGGCGTCCAACAAAAAAGTTGAGGAAGTGAATCTGTTACATCTTAAAATCAACCGCATTATTTTGTTTTGCAAACGCTGTAGCCTTGATATTTGTGTTTCATTAGCTAAGAATAAAATGGACGGGCAGAACTCAATGTGTGGAGAAATGATTGATTTGTACAACTGTATTTTACTAGCAATAGTCAAATCGTTTTTTAATCGACATAGAATACCATACTTTTTGGCTATTTTCTTGATGACATTGTCGATGTGAGCGTCAAACTTTAGTCTGTCATCAATAATCACGCCAAGATATTTAATTTCGCGCACGCGATCAATTGTCTCACTATCAATTTCTACAGAGACTTCATAGTTTACTCGATTCCGCGAAATGACCATGAATTTAGTTTTACTTATGTTCAATTTCAACTGTTTGTACTTCAACCATTTACTCAGAGAACGTAAATCTGCATTCATCTGTGAAACGGCTTCCCCTAGATCTTTGGCTGCAATGAATATAACGGTATCATCAGCAAAAAGATTGATATCGCAAAATCGTAAGACTCGCCGCATGTCATTTATATACATAATGAATAAAACGGGCCCTAATACACTCCCCTGTGGTACGCCAAGGCTGTTCGCCACGGGGCTCGAAATTGAATCATTGAAAGTAGTCCGTTGGGTTCTGTCACACAAATAGCTTTCGAACCATCTATATGCAGAACCCGCAAATCCAAAGCGCTTTATTGTTTTCAACAACAAGGGCCGAGAAATTGTTTCAAAAGCGCGTTTCAGATCCAAAAAAACAGCAACAATCGTATCTTTACGCTCTAGTTTTTCTTTCCATTTCGCTAGCACCAGATTCAATGCGGTTTCACAGGAATGACCTTCCCGATATCCCGATTGCTCTGGTACTAGCAAATTAAAACTATTTAAATATGCTAATAGCTGGCCTTTTACAACAAGTTCTAAAATTTTCTCTAATGTGTGCAACATATTGATGGGACGAAACTCTTCGGCTTTAATCGTTCCAGCAACTTTTTGAATAGGAATCACCAAAGATTCCTTCCAAACGTGTGGCACGTGCCCAGTTTGTAACGATTCATTAATCAGGTCCAGCAGATTGTGTCCGATGACATCAAAGCAATCCTGTATAACTCTTGCATTTACATTATCTACGCCAGCCGTTTTGCCCATAGAAAAGCAAATATTTCTTAATTCTTCCAATGTTATAGGGTGAAAAGATTCAAATCTACTATTGACGTTAATTGGCTGTTTTAATTCATCAGGCTCATCTACTAATGCAATTGATTGATTAATAGATGAAACACTATCGACGAAATATTCATTAAATCTACAAGCTATATTTTGTTCAGACTCTTCTAATGTGCCATTAAAGGTTATGGACCGCGGTTTTGAGTTACTAGGTTTCAACAAAGACTTTAAAATTTTCCATAACTCTTTGCTGTTGTTTTGATGCTGATCAATTTTCCTCTGAACATACTCGCAACGAGTTTGTTTAACTAATTGCGAGTATTTATTGCGCGCGACCTTGTACCTTCTCCAATTATTAAAACTTTCATTTCTACGCCATTTTTTGTACAGTTTGTCTCTATTGCGTTTAAGACGCAGTAGATCCAAATTGTACCAGCTGTTTGTATTTTTGATTGAAACATATTTATGCTCTACTAGTTGATTGGTACAGGTTTTCAAGACGTCAGTTAAAACAGCTGATTTTTGATCTAAAGAACCGCCGATAGTTTGAAAATCCACATTTCTTGCAACAAGACTCGACACCGCTTGTTTCGAGTACTTCTTCCAACACTTTAATTTGACAACATTACAATCTACACTATCATTTTCGTCAATATTAATAACTAAAGTTTCATGGTCTGTTATTTTAAAATCAGGACTTAGAACAACACGTACAGAATCAAAATTTGAATAAACATGGTCAATGAGAGTTTTACTGTGTTGGGCAATACGCGTAAAATCATTTACTTTTTGTGTAAGGTTATAAAAGTCTACTAGTCGTTTCAAATGATTCGAATTCGGATTGTCACACCAATTAATATTGAAATCACCAGCAAGTACATTACATTTACTTGAATCTAAAAACGCCTCAAGCCAGTTTTCTAAAATTTGAATAAAACGCTGGTCATTTGCACTAGGGGAGTGATACAGAACACCATAATTACCCATCTTCATGCCACGTACAACTGCAATGCCTAAGAACCAATTGCCTTCACAAACCTCGTTCAATAGAAGCTTGTATTGAACTGATTCTTTGACATAAATAGCAACTCCGCCAGTGTGTCTTGAATGTGATACGCAAGCAGCTACATTATATCCCGGTATGCTATACTGATCAAATGCATTCACATCGATAATATGCGTTTCTGACAAAAAAGACTAAGAATGGACGCTTTTCTTCTACAATCTGACGTAATTCTACGTAGTTTGTAGTTAACCCGGCTATATTAAAATACAAAATATCAAACTGGTTCACATTGCTACTGAAACTTGGTTGCTATTCATTGAAATGTTGGCTGCTTTTTTTCTTTCTATACAATTTCTTGAAAACTTCACATTCATGACTGAATGCACCGTGGTTATCGTCCAATTTAATATTACGCTCGATATTCATCTTGTTACAGTTAATACATTTCAAAACAGTCGACGTACACTCCGATGTCTTGTGACTTCCACTGCATCTAGAGCATGCTTCACAGTTTTTGCAATTCATACTCATGTGCCCAAATTCTCCACATTTGAAACATCTCAAGACATGGATCTCGGGAACAACACGGCAACGATCAAACCTAATAAAAACTTTTCCCGCCGTCAACAAACAACTATGAGTCTCTTTATCGACCTCAATTATCACATTATATTTATTATACTTGAGGTGTGGATTTTCATACATTCTAATAACTTTTATTTCATTGATAGCGATGTCTTCATTTTGATCTTTTAAGATCTGAATGAAGTCATCGGAGGAAAACTTTTCGCTCATGCCCTTCACTTTAAGCCTCGGCACCGATGAGGGAACAACAGCATTGTAGTTTTCACCCAAATCGCTTTGAATGCCATCTTTCACAACATTAACATTGTAGCCTGTTGCACACTCAGCAATAATAGAGCCATCTTTCCCGTTTCTAAAGTTACTGATTTTGTGTTTTTTCGGATCTAATTTACTATTCAAAATTTTGCGAGTATCCTCGCTACTCTGGTTGGACTCCTTAGGCTTGATCACAATGACCGGACGAGCCTTACGAGACACTTCTTCATTCGCAGTGCTTTTCTTCCTGTAACTTTTTTTCTTACTTTTAGTCCCAGTATTACTTTTGACTACATCCGCGAAACTAATACTTTCAACAAAAACATCATCAGACGTCGCGTCCGCGTCTTCCTGAACCTTTCGCTTTTTGCCTCTGGGATTCAGGCTCGGCTCCGAAGCCGTTCTTGATGTACCTTGCTGAACATTCATTGCAGCTACTTTTTTAGACGAATTGAATTCAAAAAATGAACATTTCATACTTTCCAACTCATTGCTCACAGATTTACTCAATTCAAAAACAGCCTTTTCCATAGCACTATTTATCTTTCTCCCCAATTCTTCCATCCCGGCCTTCAACGCGTCGTTTATCTGAGCAGCAATTTGCTCTCGAACGCCACTGATCGACTCAGAAATAGAAGAAATCTTCTTCATTTCCTCTTCGATCTTTTGGACGGTCGAAAGCGCCAAATTCTGCTCGCCACAACACTGGCTCGACAAACAATCATTACATTTGAATAGCAGATTTTCGTTCTCACTGACTAGCTTTGCTACAGCTTTCGTCAGAGGAGTGCACTTGTACTGGTACACTCTAGAACACATCGAGCAAGCTGTTGGTATGTCCGATGGTAGTATAGAACTACCGCATACACACTCAGCCATCTCGCTTAGCTTACCACATACACGATACTACAGACAAAACATGCACGCAACGCTAACACAGATGAGACAAACAAATCAAAAATTTACCAGCCGCCAGCCGATGCCGGGGCAAAAAAAAATGCAAAATTAAACAAGCACAAGCACCAGAGGCAATTGCCTCCTACTTATCCTGCTTTAAAACACTGTTATGCTCGCGGTAGAAATAAAATTCTAGCGGCAAATCCACTATTTCACACAAAAAATGATATTAATTTATCACTGCACTGCAGAAACAAACTACACTGTTCACCATCATCTATCATCTATCAACCATCAGCGATCAACTTGGCCGTCTCCCCTTTCAAGGCAGATTTCAGATAATGAAATTTCTGCACATCGCTGAGCTCCAGTGAGTCATGAATGAGCGAGACGAAGGTGGACTTGAATGACAGCCACCCTTTGTAATCCCCATCAAACTCAGGTAACGATATTTGTGGCAAGCGAACCCCCGTGTGCATTCCCAATGCACTAGTGTTCCGAATGGAGTTATCCAAATTTGGTACTGGTTGGGCAGGTACCAATTTCCCCAGCAAAGCAGCACGAATCTCGTAATACTGATTTTCGAATACTGCAAACGCATTATTCGTATCCTGCTCAAGCTCACCCTCTGTATCCAACTCGCAAATCTCTTCTTGCAACTCGTTGAATTCTTCCCAAGATTCCTCTAACTTGTCCAGCCTTGACTGAACGTGCCCATACTGTGTGTCCGGATTATAACCCTCCAGAAACTGCATATGCCGACGCAGAGCCGCAAAAAAGCGCTCGCGTTTCTTGAGTTTGTCTTTAATTCCCCCTGCCATACCCACACTATCAGATCAGCAGTCGCGAAGCAATCCACGGACCGAGAACAAGAAACCAAAAAGACTACGGAAGTACCTCCGGTAACGCTATGGAGTCAATGGACAGTCACTCACCTGTGACCTGTCCAAGTCAGGCCTTGTATCAAATACAGAAAACTCCAAGCTCCGATCTCCAAAAATACTCCGGCCCCCGTGACCAAATATCGTCCACGCTGCTGATCTTGTCGTATGTGCTCAGCCAAAATTATCGAGCGAAATAGCTCCGTTGCCGTGGTCAATGAAAGAAAAGAAATCTTACGCAGCACCACCAAACCCAGAATATATATGTTGGACAGCTACTAACCTGTAGCCTGTCTACAACAAGCCTTGATCAAATAAAATGTTTCGCCTCACACCGCCCAAAATAGCAAATTCTTAAAAGTGCAGCGCTAAACGCACTCCAACTCCGAATCGTCAATCCAAAATTTCGCTTACCGCCTCTCGTCTTTGCCAAACCTTCCGTGTTGCAATCGATGCCGGTCCGTATTGGTATTACTCGTATTACTATCGACCGATCCGCGCAGCGAAGCCACCTCCGATAACGAGTCAGATGTAAACAGTCCAATACACCGACGCGACGATTCAATCGATGACCACCGCCAGTACGTACATGAAAGGGTGAAAAAGACCCAAGAAGCACCACAACGAGAGGGATAAGTATTTGGACAGGCACTCACCTGAGGCCTGTCGACAATAGGCCTTGTATAATATATATCACAGGATGTAAACACCGGCGTCGATGTATACCCCTCTGCAGTAGTGGTAATCCGAGCAGTCACGTGGTCCAACCGAATCCAACCGATGATATCGTACACAGATCACTGCCGATCGTCTATCACTTCGCCGTCGTATGTATCGCGAGGAATAACGAGTATCCGTCCAGTGTACAACAGCAGTGTCGATCCAATTCACCGCGATAGCTGATCACAGTCGTCTACTATGCACTGTACCGTCGCGTCGTCGCAGTAAAACGTTGATTGAAGATTTCGGACCTCACAGGAAAGGAGAAAGGGAATCCCAGTAGCACCACTCAACGGTTTAAAGAAGCAGGAATGCCACTCACCTGTGGCCTAATGCAATTAGGCCTTTTATTATATTCCGCTGCAAAATGCCTGCAGTCTCCCACAGTGAGTTGTCCGCGCCAATCCGTTTGAGTGATGAGATGGTGGAAGACGTTGAAATGTTTCAGCAAAGAACTGTCAGCAAATATGGATCCGCCGCCATCCAAAGTCCAAATTCCAAGCCACAATGACCCAATTGTCCTCAGGGCCAACGACCTTCCCAACTCAACCGCCGATCCTGGTCACGGCACCAAAAATGTTGTGGGATGCGGTTCGTGGGTTGAGTTTACCTTCTTCGTTGTATCCAGGATCATACGCTGTGTTCCTCCACTTGTAGCGATATCCTTTCTTCTCAATTCCACTCCAATTACTTCTGCCACAAATAACTCCTATCCAACTTCCTTTCCACTTCCACTAATCCCTTATTCCTTTTCAACAGTCCTTTCCGTTCACTAATAACTTGAAATAGTTTTACAAATTCACACAACTTTATTGCTCGAATGAAAACAGATTTTTATTCTTCAGTAAAACCTCGCGCGCGTGTACTTTGCCGTCTTTATTATTTGGCTATCGGTTGACTACTAACTACTGTCCAGTCCATGTACATTCTGACCGTTTTCGTCTCACTTCGTGTGTTTTGTATGTATTGTTCGTGTAATGGTTACAATAGTATATGGAGTTCATGTTATTTAGTGTACTTGTGGTTATGTGTATAACAGTAACGTTAGGGTAGTACAATTTCTAAACTTTTGCATGCTTAGTTTAAGTAGGATTTCATATTAGAATATTAACAAATTACTAACAACTAACAATTATTGAATAGCTTCGAAATAAGCAATTTAAACACCGTAGTATCTTAGGCAAAGTTGTAGAGTATTGTACTAACTATATACTAACTAGTTTTATGGATTTATGAGTAAATTTCTGTGAAAACGGTTAAAAAAACATAAAATCGATTTGATACACCTTTGAATCTTTATCAATTTGGCTCAATTTTGGACTGAAGACTTGTTTTTGCATGTGGATTGATAATTTGATGTGTCACGGAGAATCGGAGAAAAAAAGTTTCAAAATGAACAGGTCTATTACACAGGTTAACCTGAAAAACTGTGAAGCCGCTCAGCAGTTGCTGTGAAAGTTGGTTTTGTAGTCAAGTATGGAGGGTAACACCGACAATCTATCCAGCGATGATTTAGTCGGAACCCTATGCCGTGCATGTGACGCCGCAATGCCAAGGCGATCGCTATCCAGAAATGGATGGAAAACGGTATACCGGTGGTGTCAACTCCGAGCATCCTGCTCAAAAGCAATAGGATATAGATTCAACAAACAGCTTTTCGTTATCGCCCACATCTTCGAGACCATGACGCCCCATGATGTGTTCATGTAGTTCGAGTTGTCGGAGCCAAACTTCGCGTTGAAGTTGCTCATGAGGATCTTGATATCACCTTTTGGAATTTTATCCACGACAACATTCAGTTGACTGTTGTAATACAATAGTATTATGTACTGTTAATATGTAGTTCTTTCTGTCTTGCATTACGGCTGCATTGGTGGGCGCGTTACATCGGATCATAGTAAGGATTTAATTCCAAACCTTCGTACTCGTGTTCTAAATCTGGTCACTATTGTCCTCTCATTGATAGTTTCCACCTTCTTGCGCGCAGTGTGGACGTGGGCGCTGGGCAGGAAACCAACTCCACGGTGACGAGGAGCGTATTCGCCTCGTAGGCTAGAGTATAGCAGAATTTGACCCGATGCCAATCTATGTTTTCCAAAATTTGGTCGACGGACTTCGCTCAGTCCTAGAATTGGCATGCCTTATTTTGGCTAGACGCTGTTTCAACCCTACTTGGTGAACACACGCTTAGACGTACCTCATCAATTTAACTGAAGGCAGGAAGATAACAGTGTCCTGGACGCAGTAAAAGCTAATCGAACAACTCTTGGCTAGCGGTTTTTGTCATGGATTGACCTGTAGAAGCATGAGTTGGGAACTTTTGAGGATTCTCCTTGACGGCTCGCCATTCTCTCGCATTCTGTAGCGATAAAAAAAATCGATTAAATGCACTCGATTTGAAAAACTTATATTGCCTCTGCGTTAACATGAATATATGGCGTAACTCTTCAAAAGTAGAAAAATCGAGAAAAAAGAACTCCACATGAGATAATTGAGTAATTTATATTAACTTCTATAGAGTCCAATCAACGATGCATACAGCAACCTTGCAAGCAAAAGTTCTTGCCGAAGAAAACTTTTCCACACCATCCGTTTGCTCGAGCACAGAGATAGAGAAAGCATACAATTGTACCGCTCATCAACCGTACACAAAAGTTACAGCCAGCCTTCAGTGCATCTCTGATGAGCCCGGCTTCGGCATACAAATGCTGCTGCCGTTGCCGCCTCCGGGAAGAACTGCTGCTGCACCTCGGAAGATATGAACTTGTTTCCGGAATTGTATGTGCAGTCAATGCTGGAGTGAGCGAGTACCCTCGAGGGCATTTGCAAGGAAAAATGTTCTGCTTTATCTTAGGAGGAGTTGCTTCCTTTGGCCCGGCATGTGTGCAAGGATATCTTTGAAACCCGTGTTCGTGTATCGTCGGGTCGGTAACGATGACTAACTTTTTCTTGGGCGAAGCGTAACCCTTCCATACACGGCTCAGTGCCCGTCGTACTTCTGCTGAGAATGAGGTAAAACGTAAACCTTCCATACATTATTCATTTCACTTTACATTTATTACGTTATTTTTTCATTTCCAGCAAATCGCTCCTAGGCACTGAATATGAACGTTGAAAGCACCAGTAACTATGAGCGAAGTGGCAAAGCACCGCCCCGTTTCCCTGATGGAGATTCAAGGGCAATTCCGGCCGGCACCCTGCCGCATATGGATTTGCCCATCGTCGTCGTCGCCAGACAGAAGAAACCTCTTGAAATTTATGTTTGACGTGTGCAGAGTCTTACATATTGCTTTTTTCCCGGTGGATCGGTGTACTTTGCTATCTTTAGACGCACACCTTCGCGAGTCAGTAGTCTTGGCAGAAAGGATAGAGCGATACAGAGACCATGAGGCGAAAGCTACTGTTCGGCTAAAGGTGAAGCACACCCGGAAAAACATCATAAATATGATGAAGACTCCAAATTGCTTTCCCTGTTTCTCCCTCCGAAATACCACCCGCTGAATAACGGGGAGCCATAACTAATACGGGATATGTTTTCACCCATATTTATCTCCGAGCCCGAGATAAAGTACTCAAGGACTGACTGACTATACGGTGGTGCGGTGTGCCGTTAGACAAAGATAGAACAATCGTTCGGGCGGAGGCCATTTTTCTTAAGCAACCGAAACCCGCAGGCGATCGTAAAAGTGGAGGAGCTCTCGTCTAACCCAAGAATGGCTCCAGTAATGGCAGCAATACCTTTTGGGGAGGTCTGGGAAAACTGTGCCCTTCTTAAGCGCTTCAAAACCTGGGGTTTCCAAATTTACGAAGCAGCCCAGAAAAACCCATATGAATTCCTCTTTTTTCAAGAGAGGACAGAAAAGGATGTTAGAAAATTATGCGAAGCATACCAGGGTTTCATGGGCGTTCAGAGAGTTTCAGAAGGTTAAGAATGGTGAATTTCACGGAGGTTTCATGAGGGTTTCAGAGGCTTTTCAATGTGTTTCAATGCGTTTAGGAGGTTTCACAGGAGTAGAGGAGTATAAACCTCATTCTTTATGCTCTTAGATACAACTAATAGCATTCGTAAATTCGATGACCCATACTCAAAGGAGTTCTTAGAGATCCTTGTAGATTCAAGGCGTTCGAGGGAGTTTTAATACATTTCAGGGCGTTTCAGGAGGTTTAGGGGACCTTAAAGGGGCTTCAGAGACTCGCAGGTGAATCTCACGGAGGTTTCATATGGGGTTTAGAGGCGTTTCAAAGCGTTTCAAGGCGTTTCAGGAAGTTTCAATGCGTTTCAGGAAATTTCACAGGGATTTTAGGGGGCCTCAGAGGCTCTCAGGTGACTTTAACGCAGGTTCTTAAAGGGTTTTAGAGGCATTCCAAAATGTTTCAAAATATTTCACGGCGTTTTAATGCGTTTCACTGCCCATAATCGCATAGTTGACGTAACCACCATTGACAAAGTCAGCATACACAAGCTAATATCTGATACATCTGCGTACATGTGACCAGTTTTATTCGATGCAACACAAGATCTAACCTTTAGTTAGATGTCAACGTGGAATAAATCTTGAACTTCAAATTATTCATAGTTAAAATTTCAAAAATGTGTTGAAGACTACAGTGGCGCTTACGTCAACTATGCGAATATGGGCAGTTCAGGAGGTTTAAGGGGCCTTAAGACGGCTTCAGAGGCTCGTAGGTGAATTTCACGGAGTTTTAAGGGGGTTTTAGGAGCGTTCAAAGGCGTTTCAGGAAGTTTTAGGGGGCTTCAGAGGTTCTCAGATAAATTTTACGGAGCCTATATATGGATTTTGGAGGCGCTTCAAAGCGTTTCAAAGCGTTTCAAGGCGTTTCAGGAGATTGTACAGGGGTTTTAGAGGGCTTCAGAGACTCTCAGGTGAATTTCATGGAGGATTTGTAGGGTCTTCAATGCGTTCCAGGGCGTCCCAGGAGGTTTCAGGAGCGTTTTAAGGGGCTTCAGAGGCTCGTGGGTGTATTTCTCGCAGATTTCATAGGCGTTTCAAGGTGTTTAAAGGCGTTTCAAACCGTTTCAAGAGAGTTAAGGGGGCCTGAAAGGCTTCATGGCGTTTCAAAGATATACAATCTTTGAACCCACCACTTGATAGAACTTAAATGCCTGGGTCTGTGTGAGTATAAACCTCATTCTTAATGCTCTTAGATACAACTAGTAGCCCTCGTAGGATCGATGACCTCAAGGGAGTTCTTGAGAACCTTAAAGAATCATTGGTAGATCCGATGAGTTATACGCAAAGAAGTTCTTGGAGAATCTCAAACTGACAACGAACTCACCACTTTACAACATATAGCAATATGAGGCTGTGTAAGCATAAATTTCATTCATAATGCTCCAATAGATCACTGATTACGCTTGTAGATCAGATAGCCTAAACTCCAAAGATTTCTATGATACTCTTAAGCTTTTAACCCCTAAACGTCTCTTAACTCTTAATTCTGTTTTTTTTTTCGTAAACCAGCTTTATCTGTAATCTTGAGTACTCCAACTCCGAACACAATCAAATTCCATTTACGTAACGTTACCTAAATAGAGTGACCTAAATGGATTTTACCTAAATGGAGGTTTCAGTGTAACCAACTCCGCTCAGCTCCGACTATAGGTACCTTTGGTACCGACATTAGTCACATCGACATCTAGCATAGCCAGTGTCCCCAGCAGGACATGACCCGACCGGTTCGTCAAGCAGCTTCCCCATTCCACGACCCAGGCATTGAAGTCACCTGCTATTACAACCGGCCTTCCACCAGTCCCGTCATCTGCGTAAACTGCTCGAACGACCACCGTGAAGGTGCATAATAGCTACACTGAGGATACTGTTCGTATGTTTTTCATAGTTTACATCTTATGAATCAGTAATTTTTATTTTTTTCATCATTTCATAGTTCTCATATGGTTTTCATACTTTGAAATGGGAAATCCATAAGATTTGTCGTATGAAAAATCTCATAAGAAGCATCGTATGAAAATCATAAGATGTGTTATGAAACACCATTGCTAAAAAACAACAAAACTCTTATTGGCTTCTAATCACTTCAACTTCCGAAGCGTCGATGGGCGTATGAATAAAGCACGCACTCGCCTACCTTGACGTCCCAGGTTCGATTCCAGGTTGCGATTTTTTTTTTAATTTGTGCAAAATATTTCATAAAAATGTGTATGACAGTCATACGACATAGTTTCAATTTTTATACGTTATCGGTATGATTTTCATACGTGAGTATTATGAAATTTATACAGTAACAGTATGACAATAATAGTTGGCGCTTTGAATCCAAAATCATAGTTCGTAACTATGATTTTCGTAAGAAATTCTTGTAGCAAAAAATCATAGTTGATTCGTATGATTTTCGGAGTTGCAGTATCCTCAGTGTACAGAAGATGACCCCGTTTGCTTTGGCGGCCACGAAGCCATCGTAAGTAATAGACACCAACTCTTGGACGGGGTATTCACCCGTCGTCATTTTTTCGGACCCATCCGGACCCAATTGCCGCTACTGGTGGGTACTTGGTATGGGTCCACAATGATGGCGATATCGGTCCGCCACTTAGAAACTACCTGACAAAGCGTCACAGTGGTTCAGGTTCAGCTGCGTTATCTTCATTGTGATTTGTCAGTCTGGCTCTTCTGAAAGAGGCGCACTTTCACCCCATTTCACCTGTACAAGTACGTCTAATACTGCGCACGTCGGCTCCCAGACCCACGAGCTTGGCGTCGCTTCTCATCGCCTTCAAGACATCCGAGTACTTGGACTCTTCAGTCTTGATGACAAGCGCGTCATCCTCTGACGCTTGGCCCCTGCCCTTCGACGTTTCTAAGGCCTGATGACTCTACGCTCATACACGCCCTGCGGTTTCTTCTTCTTGTGCTTCTTCTTCTTCTTCTTCTTCTTCTTCTTCTTCTTCTTCTTCTTCTTCTTCTTCTTCTTCTTCTTCTTCTTCTTCTTCTTCTTCCTATTTTGTTTTTGTATGGGATACAGATTCTTGAAAACTACGATACAGATTTTTCAAAAAATCATCTGACATCCCTGATGCTAAGCAAAATCCGTCTCCTAGATGTAGGATAGCGTCGTTTATGAACAAAGAAAAAAGAAGCGGGCCCAGATTGCTTTCTTGAGTTACACCCGAACTACTTACAAACCAACGCGAGATAGGCGAACCAATTTTCACTGCTAGTTTCCTACCGCAAAAATATGAACGCAGCCATTCCACTAAATTGGAAGAAAATCCAAGCTTTCCTAGTTTTTTCAGCAGTATATCATGGTCATGGTCAACCTTGTCTTCAAATCGGTGTAAACAGCATCTATTTGTCGACCTTGATCAATGTTGCGCAGGCAAAAAGAGGTGAATTTGCACAAGTTTGTCGAGACGCTTCTTCCTGGGAAAAATACATGCTGGCTCATATAGATGTAATACTTTGTTCGACTAAACATGTGTTCCTACACAATTATCACAAAAAGCTTCGAACACGCGCAGAGCGATGTAATACCACGACAACACCGTGTCACGGTTGCCGCGATAAACCATGTAGTCATTGTTGAACAGCATGCACGACGGAATCACTTCATCTAGCAAGGTCTCAGTCAGCACAATCACATCGTATAGTGAAGTAGTGACAGCCGTGTAGAAATCCTCAATTTTCGTTCGCAGTCCTGGTAATAAATCGAGACACCAAGGATCGTAGCCAGCTTTTCGGTTCAGGGGGGTGTAATGATTAAAATAAAACATCAGGTAATCCTGTAGAAGTTCATGGGTACATCCCTGAAAAGATGTTTAAATGATTTCTGAAATTTCCGAAGAAACTCCTGAATGAATTTTTGAGGAGAAACTGAGAGGAATTTCTGAAGAAATCACTTGAGGAATTCCCACAGCAATCCCTGGATAAATCCCTGAAGAAAAACCTCGATGAATCCTTGGTACCTGAAGGAAACCGTGTAAAACGCCTGGAGGAATTCCCGGCGAAATTCCTGAAGGAATCCCTGGAAGAATTTTTGGAAGTATACCTGGAAGAGCTATGTATAAATTATGGGAGGAATACCTAAAGAAATTTCTGAAGAGATGTCATGCGGAAATCCAAGAAGAAATCCTAGATAAATTTCTGGAGAATTCCTTGAAGGAATTCTTGGAAAAAATCCTGGAGGAGTTTCCTGGAGGAATCCCCGAAACAATTCCTGGGGGAATCTCTAGCGAGAATCCTGGAGAAATGCCTGGAGAAACTTCTGAACAAATTCCGAGCGTAATTTCTTGAGGAATTCTAGTATAAGACCCAGCCAGAGTTCCTGAGAAATTTCTTGGGATGTATTCTTGGAGCAATCCTTGGAAGAATTCCTGAAGAAATCTCCAGAGGATTTCTGGAAAGATTTGCTGGAGAAATTTTTAAAAAAATCCCTTCAGAAATTCCAAGTGGGTTTCCTGGAACAACCCTTCGAGGAATTTCTGGGACTATCCCTGGAGATATTCATGGGGGAATCCCTGGGAAATCCCTGAAGCAGTTCCTAGAGGAATCTCCGGAGGAATGTTTGGAGGAATCCCTGAAGAAATTCCTGAAAGTATTCCTGGGGAATTTCCAGAAAGAATCTCTGATGAAATCCCAAGAAGATTTCCTGGCGAAATTCCTGATATAATATAATGAATCCTGATATAATTTGGGAAGGATGACCAGGAGCAATTCCTGGAGGAATCCCTGAAGAAATCCCTGGGGAATTTCCTGGAGAAGTCCCTTGAAAAATTCCTGGATAATATCCTGGAGGAATGCCTGGAGGGATTTCTATAGGTATGTAGCATCATCATCGTCATCATCGATGCGACATTTCCAGTCGATGACGAATCATCTCGCTCGATCGCTCTAAACGCTACCGTATTTTGAATTCAACAATTGAACTGAAATGTAACTACAGACCATAGAAATCTATTTTTGACCAAAAGAGGCAATGCCCTCAAACCTGTATATAAACACACTAGGTACCTCTAGTGAAATATAGTTTTTATCTGACTCGAACAACAGATGGTCTTTCTATACTCCGTTCGCCAAAGGTATTCTTGTGTCGACTGTTTGAGGAATCTCTAGAGGTATTCTTGAAAAAATCACTGGATGAATTTTTAGAGGAATCACCAGAAAAACTCTGGGTATTTCTATTTCTATTATTTTTGTATTTCTGAAAAAAAAACCCATGAGAAATCCTCGAAGGAATTCATGAAAGAATCCCTGGGTTTCCCTGAAGAAATTTGTGGAGGAATCCCTTAAAAATTCCTGAAGGTATTCCTGGAGAATTTCCTGGAAGAATTTCTGAAGGTATTCCTAGAGGTTACCTAGAAGAATTACTACTGGACTTCTGGAGGATTTCCTGGAGGAATCTTGAGAAATCTCTGGAGAAATTTATGGAGGAATTCCTGAAGCTATTCACTGTAGAATCTCAGGAGAAACTCCTGGAGAAATACCTGAGGAATCCCTAGAGGAATGGCTGACATAATTTCTGAATTATCCCCAGGAGCAATTCCTGGAAAAATATTTGAAGGAATTCCTGACAAAACATTTTTTGGGTAATTCCTGGAGGGGTTTCTGGAGAAATTCCTTGATAAAGTCTTGAAGTAATGCCTGGAGAAATTCCAAGAGCTATTCTTGCGGGAATTGCTGGAGGAATCCATGATGGAATTCCTGGTGGAATCTCTAGAGGAATTCTTGAAAGAATTATTCAGGCTTGATAGAAACTCCCTCGCGAGAAAATGAGGAAGCGATTTTGGCGATTTTCTGAGGAGTGAAAATAAAACTCAGAAATCACAACGCAAATCCTCAACAGCACCGAGCGCGAGCTTGCCGCGCAGCGAGGAGTTCATCCAACACTCATAATTGCTTGTTGTGTTTCTCACGTCCACTCACACTCAAAAAGCTCTCGCGAGTTCCACTCCCATACAAAGAAAGACTCTCGAGGCGAAAATCGCACTCAAAAACCCGAAATAATCATCGGCTCTTTTTTCGTTCCCCTCTTCCTCGCTCAGTTTTTATTGCCTCTCTGTTTGGGGTTCGTTCGCTCCCTCGCGACGAGGCAAAAGCAAAACACCGCTCTAGAGCATGTTGCAAAACTCTTTCGATTTCGAGGAGGATTATCAAGCCTGGAATTACTAGATGAACTTCTAGAGGAATATCCAAAGGAATTTCCTGAAAAACTCCTGAAGATATAACAGGAACTTCTGGAGGATTTCCTGGAGGAATCTTCAAAGAATTTTTTGAAGGAATCCCTGTGAAAATCTCTGAAAACATTTCGTGAAGTTTCTGGAGGAATTTCTGAAAAAATCCTCGAAGGAATTTCTGATGGTATCCCTGGGGAATCATTGGAGAAATTCGGTGAAAAATCCCTGAAGAAACTCCTGGATGAATTTTAGCGGAATTTTTGGATTAATCCTTGCTGGAGGAAGATCTGGAAGACTTCTTGGAGGAATTCCTGGTAAAATTCCAGAAGGAATTCCTAGAGAAAATCCTGAAAGAATTTCTGAAGGAATCCCTTAAGTATTTTCTGGAGAAAATCCTGGATGAATTGCTGACAAAATTTATTAGGGAATTCCTTGTTTAATTCCTGGAGAAATGCCTACATGAATTTCTGGAGGAATCTCAGAAAGAATTCCAGAAGCAACCCAATGAACCCTGAAGCAATTCCTGGAGGAATCGTTGAAAAAAAATCCTAGAGAAATCTCTACAAGAATCCCTGGAAGGATGCCTGGAAAATTTCTTGGAAGAATGCCTGAAGAATTCCTAATGTAATTCTTGGAGTATTCCCTGAAGTAATTCCTGCAGAAATCTATAGAAGGATTCCTGTACGAGTCTCTAGAAAAAATCCTTGGAGAAATCCCTCACAGAATTCCTGGATAAATTTCTGTAGGAATTCCTAGTGGAATTCTTGGAACAATCCCGAAAGCAATTATTGGAGGAATGTCTGGAGGAATGCTTTGAAGAAACCCTGGATGATTTCTTGGAGGAATCTCTGGAAAAAAATTGTATTCTTGGAAGGTATCCTAGAGGAATGCTTGTAGGAATTCCTGAAAAAATCTCCAGAGGAACTCCTGGAGAAATCTCTAAAGGAGATACTGGCGGAATTTCTGGAATTTCTGTTTCAGAAAAATCCCTGCAGGAATTCCCAGAGAAATCCCTGGAAAAATCTCTAGAGAAATTCCTGAAAAAAAAATCGTGTATAAATCTCTTAAGGAATTCGTAGAGGTATACCAGGAATAATTCCTGAAGAAACCGCAGATGGATTTTTTGAGAAATTCTGGATGAATCCTTAGAATTGTTCCTGAAAAAAAAACTCCAGAAGGAACCACGGAAGCAATTCCAAGAGAAATTCCTAAGGAATCCCTAAGCAGTTATTGGAGGATGTACTGAATTAATTCCTAGAGGAAATTCTTTAAATAATAAAGCCTGTATCCGCAATAATCGGGACACAGCAATATGGCTGTAACTCTGCAATGGACACATTAAAACTGCTCAAATTTAGCCTGATAATATCTCAAGATGTGTTCATTTCACCTGCAAAATTTCATGTGAATCGGTGCAGTACTTTTTGTTGTAGCTATGAAACAGTAGAACGTGCGCAATTGAATTTTGTACAGCCCTTGGTTTAGCTTCTGAGCGCTGTAACTTTTGAATTTGATAAAGGAAATGGATGAAGTTTTGATCACAAACCTCTCAATCTACTTTACTTGTATAGGCAAAATTTCAAAAAAGTCGATGCACTACCAACCATTTTATAGCCGAAACATACATTGGGGCTGACCTTGATTTTAGCCCCTCAGACAACAATTAGTCAGCACCCTTCATTGTTTCGATTGTATTGCTGAAAGTACTATACCAATAATCATCAAATTTTGCAGGCATAATATACACATAATCAACTACATTCAGTGAAAATTTCATGAAAATTGCCAGAGAAATTCAAAAGTTATGAATGGGAAAACATTGCCCATGAAAAACATGAAACATTTTTACTAACACTAACCCCCATCACCACCAGTAACTTTCAATCCAATTGATCAAAGTTGATGAAATTTTGCAAGAAAGTGTCTCTGTAAGTATCATAACTGCTTACGAAATTTCAAAATTATCCTCGCAAAACTTTGGATTATAGCGGAAAAGAACCATTTGTTATGCGAATGAAAATTAATCATGTTTGTACAAAATCTTAAAAACCACGTCTGTTAGTTTTGAATCCACAATTAAAAGTAATGCATCGATTTTTATGAAATTTTGCACAAATAATAAACATACATCAAAGAGTTCGCAGATAATTTTTAGCCATTTTTTATCGATTCAGTACAGAGTTACTGCCGTTCTGCTGTGTCCCGATTATTGCGGATACAGGCTTTACAAGGAGGAATTTTTGAAGAAATCCTAAAAAGAGTTCTTGGGAGAATCTTTGAAGGAATTTTTAAAATATGTTGTTCCAGAAAGAATCACAGATGCATATCTCTAGAGGCATTTCTGACGGAATCCCTGGATGAATGTTTAGGGACAGCAATTCCCAGAGGAATCCCTGGAATAATTCCTGGACGAATCTCTGAAGAAATTCGTGGAAGAATCCCTTGATAAATTGCTAAAGGAATCCCAGTAAAAATTCCTGAAGAAATTGCAGATAGAATCCTTAGAGAAATCTTGAAGGAATTCTGAAAAGAAATCGTGGAGGAACTCCTTGAGGAATCCCTGTAGCAGTTCCTGAAGGAATCCCTGCAGGAGTTCCTGAATTCCGGAAGCAGTTCCATGAGGGATTCCTTAGGAAATCCCAGGAATAGGGATACTGCTGGAATACTTCGAATTATTCCAGATTGAATTATTGGAGCAATCTCTAGTAGAATCCCTGAAGAAATCTCTGAAAAAATACTTGCAGAAATAGGGAAGGGGAGCCATCTCGGCAGGGCTCCTATTTTGGGCACTTTTCTGCTATAACTCATCCAGTTTTGATCCAATTGACACAATTTTTGGAACGCGGTGAGATACGTATAGTGTCTAGCCGTGAACAAAGTCAAGTCAATTGGTTTGGAATTGACTGAGCTATAGCGAAAAGTTCCCAAAACACCGCCCACTGCCCAAGGGGCTCGCTACCCTATCTAAAAGAATTTCTGTTGACATTCATTTGGGAATTCCTGCAGAAATTCCTGGAGGAATGCTCGAAAAAAGGACTGATTAATTACTGGAGGAACCTCTCCCAGGAGAAATTCCCAGAGGAATGTCTGGTGAAACCCATAGAGGAATTCTTCAAAAATTCTCTGGAGCAATCCATGATGGCATCACCGAAGGAAGCTATGGAAACAATTCTGGATGACAAGAAGGGGGGGGGGGGTTGTCAAGCCTCAGAACTCCTATCCCTACTGTCCCAACGATTTGGTAGGTCGGGGGATGTCAAGCTGGGTTTTAGAAGCGGTTCAACCCCACGTTACCTGAACCTCTCGCTCGGGTGATTGTCGAGCAAAGACCACGGCATTGCTTATCCGTTATGTGTCCGACAAACTATTTGCTTTTTTCTATACCGTGTATTTTAAATGGGAGCTGGGTACCCGGGTACCTTGTCGGCCACATAAGGGTTATAGAAGAAAAACCAAGGAAAAAAGGGCTGCCTCTACAAGCTTAAGAAAAGTATGGAAGGACAGTCAACACACCAAAACATACATTTCTAATTCAAACATGAATTCTATGCTGCTGTACGCTAGTGAAACCTGGTGTGTATCAGTGGAGATCACTCAACTCGTGGTACCACAATTGGTTCTCCAGCGTGGAGCTCCATCATCGATAGCATCGCAAGCCGATAACTATTCTGGAGCGGGGGTAGCTCGGCAACACTTAATGCAGGGGCCAGACTGAAATCTGCGTTGCGTAAGACTGGAACTCAGCAGGACTTCGCTGCAGAGGCAGGATCAGAGGCTTAAACTTAAGTGCAAAATGAAGGAAATCTACAGAGGTTAAGGCGATGGTGAATAACCGCCCAGGATGGAGATAGGGCCCATATAGCCGAGGCGGTAAACGCACGGGTATTCAGCATGACCATGCTGAGGGTGACGGGTTCGATTCCCGGTCGGTCCAGGATCTTTTCGTAAAGGAAATTTCCTTGACTTCCTTGGGCATAGAGTATCTTCGTGCCTGCCACACGATATACACATGCAAAATGGTCATTGGCAGAGGAAGCTCTCAGTTAAAAACTGTGGAAGTGCTCATAGAACACTAAGCTGAGAAGCAGGCTTTGTCCCAGTGAGGACGTTACGCCAAGAAGAGGAGAGGATGGAGATCTTTTGTTACGGCCCTCTGCACCACCGCACCGTGGGCGCTCTGAACCAAAATTAAATAAGCATTCATGATATTATTTTTTTAAGAATAGGTTGCTTCCAGTACATTACACAGCGTAACAAAAATTTACTTTTTGTCTGTCTCAAGAGCAAACTTATGTGTCTCCGAAGGATTTTGGGCCGCTGAATCCGAATCCGGGCTCAGATTTTCTCTAACACGTCACAATTTTGAGCTATACCTCAATTTATAGGGCAAAATATGCGATTTTGGGCTTTTTTGACAGCAAGCCATTAAGCAAGGAAATATTTTTTTGGGCAATCAAAAGGTTAATTGGTCAATTAACATCTAAATTAACGACTCATGCAAAATATTTCGTTTAACCTAATCAAATTTGATAGTTTTAGGCGATTTATGTTAGGTTCGATATTTCCCATACAAGTCACCCTCCAAAAGTTGCATGCAAGTTTTCATACTAACATAAAATGCTTAAATCTATCAAATTTGATCAGGTAAAACGAAATATTTTGCATGAGTCGTTAATTTAGATGTTAATAGACCAATTATCCTTTTGATTGCTTAAAAAAAATATTTCCTTGCTTAATGGCTTGCTGTCAAAAAAGCCCAAAATCGCATATTTTGCCCTATAAATTGAGGTATAGCTCAAAATTGTGACGTGTTAGAGCAAATCTGAGCCCGGATTCGGATTCAGCGGCCCAAAATCCTTCGGAGACACATAAGTTTGCTCTTGAGACAAAAAAATGTTGCGCTGTGTTATTGCATGTTCGTCAAGTAAGTGCAACTTTCGAGGTTGAGCCATTTAGTCAATAAAGGGGAATTTAACATCGATTCCCTGTCCGTGTAGCTGCCGGCTTAGAATAGCACTACGGACCACCTGTTCCGGGGGTAAAAGTCCACCAAACAGGTAACCCCAATCCAAGGTGTCAGGCGACCCGTGCTGAGGGATGAATGGTTGAGGGGGTTTAAAACATGCTCGATCTTTAACGGAGCCCGTAGCGTGGGTAGATCGCCTTTTTGGGTTGCGTTGCGGTGTTAGATCTACCAAACCGAAATCTAGTGTCGTCCTATTTTTCAATTTTGGAATATGTGTTCTGATAATTATAGGCATTATAGTATTTAGTCCTTGCTACTGGTGTTGTGATGACTTCCAGTCTTTGAATAAAACTAAGTTTACCAACTTTACTTTGCATATAGTTAAAAACCTCACCATCTGAGGCTAAACTCAATGCAAAGGAAATCAAATTGGGTTAGGGATCCATGTATGTACTAACTCTTCGAAGACTGGAAAGTGCTAGTACGCAAGGAACATACTAGAATCCTTATTACTGAACACATGTCCCATTATTTGAATGATATTGCTGCTAATGTTAAAACCCGGGTCCTAAACCTGGGGAGAATTTAGCAGTATAACAATGGTGATGCTAGGTTTCCGATGCATGGCCAATATCAGTACAGATTTGTTTCTCTCTTTTTAGTCGGAATGGTATAAAACAATCTTTAAAAATAGCACACATTCGTCCACTTGAATATAACAGGCTTCAAAATACGTATCTTTTGTTTGATTCCTACAGTACTAGCCATTCATCTGGTGGCGCCTATTAAATCCGTCCACAGAACGCACACAAAAGATTTACCCTGACTAAATCTGTTTTTGCAGTCGCCGGGTGTCACGGATAATCAGCCGCCGGTGTACAAATAAAATGGGCGCAATCTTATCGCCGTAAATGGCCGTTGGCTAAAATCATAAGGATCTAAATAATTAAGCTGGGATATAAATACTTTTTATTTATTTCTTGTTCTATCGATTGTTTTTCAAAACTTGAATGTGTGATTTCAATAGAATTCAAAACAGTAAACTGGTTTTACGGCCAGATTGTCAGTTTCTTTCATAAACAAGCTTGCGCTTGAGCAGTGTGAGCATTATTACGATAAAAACAAGCCGGAGTTCCTACCTTCGCTTTTGTTGTCGTTTCCTGTGACATGATGTTACTTTTCACACTATCTTTAACACAAGTAAGAAGTTGGATTACCGAAAAGCTACCGTCAAAACACGCACAAAACCACCGCCGGAAATAGTTGCAAGCTTTCAGAGAACGCACGCTATAAAACGAATAGCACAGTACACTGTGGTACGCTTCAATTAGGCACTAATACAACAACAGAAACAATTCATCTGTCAAAATCATTATGCACTGAACGAAATCAGCTATTCTACATTGATTTTTTTATTTGATATTCAGCAAATTCTCAAATGGAACAATTAATGATTAACTAATGATTGCGTTGATAAAAATGATTGAGTCGTTCTTAGATAAGAGCAATTAACAGATAATGGGTAGTAAGCAGAACGTGAGAAATTTCTTGGCCTATCCCGATGCGTGGAATATTCAAGCAAGGAATCGCTCGAGAAATAAGCAATCGTTTGATTTCACTTGACCCTACACAGAAAGGAATCATGAAAATTAAACAACACATAAGATAAGCATAGACTGAAAATTTTAGCAGAAGCTACAAAATTACAGCCATTTACCGTGAGATGATACTGTCCGCTCAGGAATCAGCCAATCATGCGTACTGTTAACAGATTTTGAGACACATGCGCTTGAAATTTACATGCAGTAATGTAAACGCAGGGGTGTAAGGTCCCACCCTCTACGCCCTCCCAAACATGCCCACCTGCGCGCCATCTACTGTTGGTTCTAATTTGTAAACATCCTTTGTTTAATGGTTTTATAAACATCAACATAAGCACAAACATCAGTGTTTTTCTCTCGATTTAGATGCTTATGATCAGTGTTGTCGGTAATTATCGATATTTCTTGAGTCACAGTGTTCAATTATCCTTTCATTTGAGAAAAATAATCGCCCACACGGAGAAACTTAAAAACTCAAAATTAGGTACTTTTAAACTCAAATTTGAGTTCTTTTTCATCTCCCTTTTCATGCGCTCTTTCTGTTGTTGTCAGAGAGTGAAGAGAGAAACAGCCCAACTTTTGCAGTTCCGTGCGTCAAGCCAAAACTGAGTTTCTAGCACAGTACTCAAATTTGAGTGAATACAACCTAGTCAAAATTTCGGTTGAGTGGAAAAAACTTAAAATTAGGTATTTTTTTCACATGGAAGCAAGCGGGAACAACCCAACAAAAACATCGATTCCATCAACTCAAAATTGGCTTGACGCACGCAACCCCGAAGTTGGGTGGAAAGAACTCACTTTTGGGTAGTTTCGTCTCTCCGTGCAGGGAGATTTCAACTTTTAGCCGATTTTCGCTCTTCAAACAAAGCAACAACAAAAACAAGCGAGAGTACAGGCTAATATTTCATAATGGTGAAAACAGAACACTGATTTTTTCTGAATTATTTTTTTCAATCTAATATGTTGAATCTTTATGTTCAAATCACATACTGCCATAAGTGTAAAATTAGCTATAAGTTAAAATAAACATTAATAAAAACAAAAAAAAACATACTGACTTGCTGTTAGCATGATGAAACGGTATTTAATTCAATTTTGTAATCGAAAATTGAACTTTTCTTGTTTGGTAGTTACGTCTTTTTACTGGTTCTAAAACATGATAGAGGGTAGGCGAAATTTGTTCCCAGTTGACAGTCAACTTCTACCCCTGCGTAAACGAGGACAGCTACGCTCAGTCGCAGCGGAAACTGCTCTCTCTCGCTCTCTGTGGCCGAAACGGTACAACAGTTTGTTCCTTTATGGTGGACATGTGTATCTTTTATTGCCTTCTCTTCAGCTCTTCAGCTAGACGAGGGGTGTAAGGTCCTACCCTCTACACGGAGAAACTCAAGTACCTAAATTTGAGTTTTTTAAACTCAAAACTCAAAGTTCTTTTTTGTCTCTCATCCACTCTCTTTGTTGTTGTCAGAGAGCGAAGAGCAAATCAACCCAACTTTGACAGTTCGGATGACTTTTTCGTGATCGTTGCGGGCGAATGATCGTTTAGATGGATTGCCTATTAATGCGGAAGGAATTCAGGATCCATATAGCTAATGCGGTAAGTGCACTGGTATTCAGCGTGACAATGCTGCAGTTGACGGGTTCGATTCTCAGTCAGTCCAGGAACGTTTCATTTAATTGTTTAACTTCATGACTAGCAACACCTCGTTACGGTGTTGTAATCAATTGCAATTGCGGAATCAACAGATTGCTCCTGACCTTCCGAAAAAAAAACTCGAAGACGATACTTTTCTATTGGCTTTGCATCCCGAGATAAAGCAGTTCAAAACTTCACTTGACAGCTAGTGCCACCTAGCGGCGAAATTACCAACTAATTCGGCGCATAGCCATATTGACTTCCTGAAGCACTTTGCTGCAGACGACATTTTTATATCTGCTTTGCATCCCGAGATATAGCAGTTCAAAACTTCAAACTAACGTTACCTAGCGGTGAAGTCCCCACCTTATTATTGAATCACCAGATTTCTCTTGACTTCCTGAAGAACTTTGCCGAAGACGACACTTTTTTATCTGCTCTGGATTCCGAAATAGCGGAGTTTAAAACATTACTTGATAAACTAGCGCCACCTCGCAGGGACATCACCAATTAATTGTTAAATCATCAGACAGCTCTTGACCTCCTGAAGAACTTTGCCGAAGACGGCACTCTTCTATTTGCTCTGGATTCACAGATAAAGAAGTTTGAAACTTTACTTGACAACTAGCGCCACCTAGCGGCGAAATCGTAAACTAATTGCTGAATCATCAGATAGCTCTTGACTTCCTGAAGAACTTTGCCGAAGACGACACATTTCTATTTGCTCTGGATCTCGAGATAGAGAAGTTTGAAACTTAACTTGACGACTAGCGCCACCTAGCGGCGAAATCACCAATCAATTGTTGAATCACCAGATAGCTCTTGACTTCCTGAAGAACTTTGCCGAAGACGACATTTTTGTATCTGCTCTGGATCACGAGATAGAGAAGTTTGAAAATTTACTTGACGACTAGCACCACCTAGCGGCGAAATCACCATTCAAATGTAGAATTACCAGATAGATTTTGACTTCCTGTAGAACTTTGCCGAAGACGACTCTTTTTTATCTGCTTTGGATCTCCAGATAGAGGAGTTTGAAACTTTGCTTGACGACTAGCGCCACCTAGCGGCGAAATCACCAATCAATTGTTGAATCACCAGATAGCTCTTGACTTCCTGAAGAACTTTGCCGAAGACGACATTTTTGTATCTGCTCTAGATCCTGAGATAGAGAAGTTTGAAACTTTACTTGACGACTAGCGTCACCTAGCGGCGAAATCACAAACTAATGGGTGTATCACCAGATTGCTCTTGACCTACTGAACAACTTTGCCGAAGACATCATAGTTCCAAATAAAGTAGATCTTGAGATATCGCATGTTATAACTTATAAGTGCTTCTACTGGCGAGTGTACATAGCGAGCACTTCTACATAGCGCCTCTAGCGGCCAAATTGCCAACTAATTGGATGTTAGTGGGTATTGGATGGTAGATCTATTCTAGTACTACAACTTTGCCAAAGATAGTATGGTGCTATCTTGTAATACGCCTGAGATATTCGCTCTCACCCCCAATTAGGGGAAATCCCATAAGCTCTGGGTATCCTACAACACGGATTCCTACTGCACCCCCGAACCAACCGTGTAGTAGGAGTCTAGACTGTACTCTTGTTTTGTTTTCTAAGAAAACAAAACAAAAACTGTATCAAAATCGATACTTTATTGCCCCTCAATGGCAATTGAGTAATGCGACATGCACTACACTAAGGATACGGGTAATGTCACAATAGATCTAAAAACTGGTCGCAGTGACAAACCCGAACAGGAATAAAAAAAAAAAACATCGATTCCCCCCTACAGTCAGTGTGTGCAGAAGCGAGTCGATACGGCGGCGGTGGTGCTCGATGTTTCTAAGATGAAGGAATGCGTTGGGATATGCCTTTGAGATATGATTTATGGCTTCATTGAATTTTCATATCTTCGCAAGCAACGAGCTAGGCTGCTGCAATAGCATTGGTTCTATGTACGGAGTATTATCTGCCCTGGTTAACGACGAGGGAATTCTCGTCTCGAGAGAACGATGGTATCGCGCCGGTGGTTTCTGGGTCTACGAGAGAATGTATTATAGGTATGAATTTCCGGTACCACGGCATGAAAGCCAATTGAAAGGAATTTCTTTTCGGGCAAACGAAGCGTTGGATTTGCATAGCTATCGGATATTTGGTGGCTTTGTACACATGGACTGAATTGGTTTCGTTTGTTTTAGGATGGATAAAGACAAAGAGCTATAGACAATATTTGAGAAAATGTTAATGACATCCGTTTTCCGACAAATTGGAACATTTTAAGCGTTAAGCCTAATTTATGGAGCGGACCTAGTGTGATGGTTAGAACACTTGACCATCACGCCGAGGACCTGAGATCGAATCCCACTCCCGACAAACTCACAAAATGTGGGTTTTTCCTTCGGTAGGGAAGTAAAGCGTGGGTCCCGAGATGAACTAGCCTAGGGCTAAAATCTCGTTAATACAGATAAAAAAAGCCTAATTTGGAAAAAGTACTGAGTTTAACGAATAACTTTATGTTGCTGATTCTCTGAATCGGTTCTTAAGGTTGAGTAGCGCATCAAAATCTTTGGCAGCCATGTTGACTATTTCCTTCGAAATTTCAAAGTTCAATAACTTAGGAAGTGTTAAAAACCATAAGCTGAAAATTAGTCTTTGTCCCAGTGCAGACGTTATTTCAGAAGTAAGAAGAATTAGTAAAACCAAGACATTCCAATTACAGATTCTTCAAGGGGACTGACACTATAACCAAAGCTCTACTAAATTATTGAAGAATTCATTAAACCGCCGCCCTTGATTGTCCACTTTTGCGCTTGTTTTCCTCAAGCATCCTCGGAGGCTTTCATTGGCCACAGAATATTGGCCACGCTTTCGGCGCAGAAACCCAAAACGAAGCAAAAATTCGTTTTCTGTTTAATTTCTTCCAAATTTAGATTTACGAGAAAACAACGCCGCACTTTCGTGCCACGTGCCAAAGCCTCGTGGAAATTTCCCGCCATACCGAGGAGGCAGGCAAGCAACGTTTTCGGAGTCGTCGTCTTAGAGAAAGGAAATTCGGAGCAGCAATTAAGTCACACCGGATCGCTCCTGCCCTGTAGCAACGTCAGCAAGAAAAACAGCAAACAACAAGAACTGATGGCGCACAATACCGTCGTCGTCGTCGTCGTCGTCGTCGTCGTTGCGGGTCGGTTGGAAGGTTGATGGTATCCACCGGACCACCGGGTCAGTTCTACTCCGGGAAACCGAAAGCAATGAAAGATTCATTAAATTTTTATTATGTTGGTTTTTCTCGAGTCCTTTGTGTTTCGGATAGATTTCACTCAAAGTGGAATTGAATGTCCTATCTTGGGGAGTCTTATCAAAGTGCTACCTACCTCGCCTCGGTCGGTCAGTCGGTCGTCGAAGAAAGGCGCGCGCAGTGAACCGTAGGTATACCAACGTCCAAATAAATGGAAATAAAATGCACGAGTTCGTTTGGCTTTTGGTTGGTGGTGGACATAGGAACGGACGCAATTTGCTGCTGCGGGAATGTCCTTCGTCGGTCTCTTACCGACCGTGTAAATAAAACAACCCAATAAAAGTTTTACTATCGTAAATCAGTATCTACCACTACCGCTGCTTCTGTAGCCGGGCACATTGAGTAGCCATTCGAGAGTAATAAAAATTGATTGAAGTCCTAACTCGAGGCCGAAAAGATTGAATCGTTTTTGGTTTGGTTGGCCGTAGATCTGATTGAAATTTCGATTGATTAAAGTCGTTCATATCCATTTATTTGGTTTACACTGCCGTGTGCAGCATAGTTGTCCCATGATAATAGGGATTCCCATAGAACATGGGACAACTTTGCTGCACACATCTAACAAAAATTTTATAGTATGATGCATGGTCGGTTATATCATTTGTCAACTTTTTCGTAAAGGGATAAAATATTGACCGAAAAAAAGCACGTGAAAAGTGAAGCTTTTCAATCAGAATCCTTTCTAGCAGGCTTTTAAGCACTGAAAGCAAGAAAGTTTTGCTCTTTGGATTTACACCATCAAAATCATCATGAATTAGAAATCTTTTCATCTTATTAGATAGAAGGATGTTGAAAGATCCTAAATGTCATTTCGAACTGACAAAGAAACGCCCCACAGTGCCACACGGAGCGCCCAAAAGACTTTCTCCCGGGTGAAAACACTCCAGTGAATTTCACTTTGAACGGCTCAGGCGGCGCTGCGGTTTTACCAGTTCGATATGATATTTAAGATATTTCAACATCCTTCTATCTTATAACATGGAAAGATTTCTAATTCATGATGAGTTTGAAGGTGTAAATCCAAAGAGCATAATTTTCATGCTTCAGTGCGGGCAATCCTGCTCCCTAAGGATTAAGTTAAAAATCACAATTGTAACAAATCCGCGTATACAAAGGACACGGGATAAACCACAAGAGACCAAATATTGCTCACTATTATTTATGTCTTGAGCAGAGAAAATAGAAAAAAGGAGGTATCACAACTGAACTCATCAAGATGGACCCAGTCAAGTTAGCCACATATCTGCACCGGTTGATAGTTAAGATCTGGGAAACCGAATAGCTACCAGAGCAGTGGAAGAAAGGTGAATTTTTCACCATTCACCAGACCATTTGGGCTACCGTTTGGAATGTGGTCGATCGACATTCTAAATTCCGCCTACAAATTGCTATCCAAAACCATCTTCCGTCGTCTGTCATCTACAACGAATGAGTTCGAGGGAAGGTATCAAGCCGGTTTCATCAACGGCCGGTCGACAACGGACCAGACCTTCACCGTGTAGTATCCGCCGGTGAGCACATTTGCGATCGTTCCCGTTACTACGTCCGCAAGAATCCGGATTCTCCGCTTCCTAATCGCAGTCGCAGCTGCCACCAACAACGTCTCTACACGCACTCCCTCAACCAAGGTCATCCCCTCATCAGGTAGTCTCTCCTTTCTCCCTGCACTTGTGTTAGTGCGTCACCGATCCAGACCCCACATCCCATCTTTCTTCTAAAACAAGAAAAATATGAATATATAATAATTCAGATACGGGGATTCTCTCGGCTTTTGCAGTCGGTGACAGCAGCGAAAACAAGTTTGCCTCAACTTCCGACGGTTTCGGTTTATTTTAAACCTTCTTCAGGGGATTCTAAAATAGAAGGGGGGGGGGGTCGTTTGTTTTCGAATAGTTTGGTAATGTTTTTGACGGTTTGTGACTCTAACCCTACTACTTACAAAGGCTCGTTTTCTTGTTAGAATCCATGGAAGCCCATGAAACATTGTCCAACGGAATTTGGATGGCGCCACCTTCAGCTATAGGTGCAATGCAATGAGTTAAGATTTTTCATTTTTGATTTCTACAGTCATACTACTCACTTTGCTCGTATCAATACGTTTGGTAGACGCTGTAGTGGTATAAACTCTTCCCTTAGCTTTTGAGCTTATTTTTGCTTCGCTTTTAGCTGAACTTTTTAGATTTTGCTCGCCTACACTTTTATCGATACTTGCTATGGTGGATACCTACGCAACTTTGCATGATGGTGTTGGTGTGGTGATATAATATGGTGTCGTGTTTAACAATCTTTGGATATTTACATTGAGGTGTGTGGTGGTGTTTGTGTGTTGTTATCATTCTCTACATTTCCTATTTCATTTGCAATTCGTGTTTTGCTAGCCTTTTCTATTTCGTGTAATATACCTGCGTAGATTGCATGTAGCCCATCAGTATCGGTTCGTCTGTTAATGCTGTGTCTGTCGCTCGAAACAGACACAGCATTAACAGACGAACCGATACTGATGGGCTACATGCAATCTACGCAGGTATATTACACGAAATAGAAAAGGCTAGCAAAACACGAATTGCAAATGAAATAGGAAATGTAGAGAATGATAACAACACACAAACACCACCACACACCTCAATGTAAATATCCAAAGATTGTTAAACACGACACCATATTATATCACCACACCAACACCATCATGCAAAGTTGCGTAGGTATCCACCATAGCAAGTATCGATAAAAGTGTAGGCGAGCAAAATCTAAAAAGTTCAGCTAAAAGCGAAGCAAAAATAAGCTCAAAAGCTATCAGTCGATAAGCAATCAGATTAAATATAATAATTCATTTTACGAGCCGATTCGTATCAGCTGGTTCACATTCTATGAATAAAACTTTACAGGAGGCTACGCCATGATGAATTATACAATACATCGTACCAAGCATTTTACCGTATAATGCATACGGCATATTTACCTATTTCCATAAGCATTGATCATGTGCATGTTCGTATCTTATACAATCGTCCTATTCACCCTACTAGGATGTGTATCTCGGCTCCGGATTCCTCGGAAAGTGTGGGCAGTTTGAAGAGTTCTTGTACCTGCCGCTTCCTTAGCTGCTTGCTATTATTATAGCGCTTCAGCAGTGAGTCCCATGCCACCTGGTAGTTGTCCTTCCTGATTGGAAGAGGATCAATCAGGGCCTTGGATTCAACCTGGAGATAGCCCTTCAAATACTGGATTTTTCCCACTTCCGGTAGATCCACCTTCCAGTGGATGAGCGACGTGAATAGGTCGCGGAAGCTCAGCCACTCGTCGATATCACTGTTGAACGTCTGCATTTTGATCTGCGGCAGACGGACATGGTCGCTGTTGTTCGATGGTGCTCCATCAGCAGCACGAACAGGCTGCTCCAGAATCGAAAGTTTCTGTAGCTCCTTGATCTTGTCCATAAGGAAGGACTTGACGTGGTAGTGTGGTAGTGCTCGCTGAACTCCACACGTTCCTTCTCCATCGAAACCTTTTCGGGATTGTAGTACTCGTGTGCGAAGATCTCCACCATGGTTTCGCTGTAGGCCTCCCACAGCTCATCCAGTTTGCCCATGCGAATTTCCACTTCGGTAACAATGTTGGAGAAGAGACGAACCAGCCAAGGGTTGAAAGTCTCTATAATAAAGACAAATCAATCAATCAACAATGTTGGCATCGGAAAACGCCTGAGCGTAGCGGTAAATGTCGTTGAAGTTCAACTAGGCCTCCTTCAACATTGCCGTCAAAGCCCTCATCGACGACGCCTTGGTTGCTCCAACAATCGGTGCCATGTTGTTGTCAGGATATCGCGATTTGCACAGAAAGAGAGAGATGCGGTGTAGTATACTGCAAAGCTTCGCCAGACATATACTATGTTGATTTACTCGGAGAAACGAGTAGTGGCGCTCCAAACTAAAGAACCGCAGCCGCGTGACGTCACACGCTCGATATCCGATCGACGGCAACTCAGCAGCAATGATGTTGATCAAAGAGGAAAGCAGGCGGTGTAGTAGGCAGAGTGTAGAAAATATTCCAGCAAAGGTAAATGAAAAGGAAATAGTTTGTTCTGTTTTGCCTTTCTCGTACACCAAGGTGTACCGAAAGGCTATATGTTCACTCCAAAAATGAAATTTCAATAGAGCCCCCAGAGGGGCAAGTTTCATATACCAATCGGCTCAGCTCGACGAGTTGAGATGATATCTGTGTGTGTGTGTGTGTGTGTGTGTGTGTGTGTGTATGTGTGTGTGTGTGTACAAAAACAGGTCACCTCACTTTTAGATAGTAAATATCAACCGATTTTAACGATCGACGGCTCATTCGACGCGAAATCTGGTCCCATTGTTTCCTATTGAAAATGGTTCGGATCGGTCCAGCCGTTCCGGAGTTATGACCATTTAGGTGTTCCGGAACCGGAACCCCTGGAAGAGGCCAGACATGAAAATGCACCAAAGCCATGCATGCGACCCATCAAACCACGGCATTCACGATTATCTGATGAACGGTAAGCAGGAAAATAGTCCCAGACCATATCTGAACCGGTAGTGTTCCGGATCCGGTTCTGGGTGTCCCGCCGGAAGTGGCCAAATATCAAATTGAACATAACTCATGCATGCGACACATCATTTATTTATTTATTTATTTATTTCATTTCGTCAACCGACGTAGACTAGTACATTATACATATACATATTATTTCTTATTTCTTAGTAATATAATTACGAAATACATTGAAAAATATATTTAAAATAAAAAAAAAAATAAATTTAGTAGTGTTTTGTTTTTTAAGTGTTCCAATTTCTAATGGTACGAAAATATGTTTTCAAATTTTGCCTAGACATGGTAAAGTCAATCGTTTCGCAATGTTTATTATAAGCAACCATCATGCGATTTATAGGCCCAAATTTGGCGTAGTTTGTTCGGTGGTGGTTACTTGTGAAAATATTTCGACTTCTTAATTGCCGAGTAGGTATATAAAAATTTAGTTTTGATAAGATTTCAGGCGTGTCCATACGATGCGAAACGATATCGTTTACGAATGAAATCATTGCGATTTCACGCCGCTCTTGCAGAGTTTTTATGTCAATAAGCATGCAGCGTGCTTTGTAAGACGGAAGTGGAAATGATGTCCAGCCTAATTTACGAAGAGCAAACAGTAGAAATTGTTTTTGCACTGATTCTAATCTTTCTTCGTGCGTGGTTGAAAAAGGAGACCATACAGTGCTGCAGTATTCTAAAATAGATCTAACATAGGCAATATAAAGTGTTTTAATTGTATATGGGTCATGAAAGTTATAGCAGAAGCGCTTAATGAACCCTAGCATATTATTAGCCCTGTGAATGATTGTGTTGTAGTGGTCAACGAATGTAAGTTTAGAATCTAAGATTACTCCTAAATCCCTAACCCTTTCACATTTTTCCACATTCTTATTTCCTAATGCAATTGAGACATTCGGTGTTGTTCTTTTTCTGCTAAATGATATTAAATTGCATTTTTTAACATTCAGTTCTAATAGGCTTTTGTTGCACCATGTGTAGAATATTTCTATTTCATTGCGGAATACATTGATGTCTTCATCATTTCTTATTTCCAAAAAGAGCTTCATGTCGTCGGCATAAATTAACACTTTTAATTTCTTGAGAATGAAGGAAATGTCGTTTACATAAATGATAAAAAGAAGAGGTCCCAAATGAGAACCTTGTGGTACACCGGAAGTGACTTGAATTGGTTTTGATTTGTATCCTTCAAATTTAATTATTTGTTGGCGGTCAGTTAGATATGATTCAAGCCATTTCAGGTGACCTGGTTCAATTCCAATTTTGTGCAATTTGAAAAGCAGCATTGATATGTCGATGCGATCAAATGCCTTACTAAAGTCCGTATAAAGAGCTTCCACGTGGTTTCCATTATCCATTGCATTCAATATATAGTCAACAAATTGAAGCAAGTTTGTTGAAGTTGACCGGCCTTTAAAAAAGCCGTGCTGCATGTTAGTTATTCTGTTTTTGATTTGTAGAAATAACTTTTTGTTGACAATTGCCTCAAATAATTTTGGAATGCAAGAGATAATGGCTATTCCGCGATAATTACGTACGTCTGATTTACGACCAGATTTAAAAATAGGCACTAAAAAAGAGCTTTTCCATATTTTTGGGAAGTTTGCACTGTCGAGTGATATTTTAAAAAGCCAAAATAAAGGAACAGTGAGCTCCTTAGCTAAAGTTTTCAGAAATATTGGAGGAATTTTGTCAGGACCATGTCCCTTAGAGGCGTCCAAGTTCAAAAGTGCTTCACAAATTTCATTTGGTTGAATTTGATTTACACCAACATTCCTAATAAATTCAGGGTAGAAAGCAAAATAATCGCGGTCACGATCTTCTTCCGAAAAAGTTGTATAGATTTCCTGGAAAAAATCAGCAAATAGATTACAATTTTTTTCCGGGGTGTCCCCAACTTTTTCGTCAAGATGCATTACGGATGGAAAATTGTCAGATTTTAATTTGGTTTTTACGTAATTAAAGAAGTTCTTTGGGCAGGACTTTATTTCGAGTTCAGTTTTCGTATTATATTCTTCAAATGCATTATTAATTTCAAAATTTAATTGGTCGCATAGGTTCAAATATTTAGCTAAATTTTCATCAGTTTTATATTTTTTGTAAATTTTATGTGCTTTTTGTTTGCGATTTTTCAGATTTTTGATTTGTCGATTATACCAGATTGGATATTTTGAATTTATATGACGACGTTTCGTTTTTATTGGAGTTTCTTGCCCAATAATTTCATTTAAAATTTTGTAGAACTCTTCTACGGCAGATTCGACATTTCCTTCATTCCTAAGAATAGCTTGCCAATCTACACTACTTAATTTACATTTAATGTTTTCGTACTTCGCTAATTTGTATTCAAACACTTCCTCATATTCGCAGTCGTTGGGGATTTTGTGCTCATGTATGAACAAAGAATATTCGATTGCTGTGTGGAAAGCTTCATTTTTCCATAACGGAGACAATGATTCGCTAACACAGAAGTCGTCAAAGATATTCGTTAATAAAAAGTCAAGGTAGCAATTTTGGCGGTTTTTTATGTGATTAATTTGGTTTAGACCTAAATTTGCTGTTTTGTCAAAAATAAATTGCAAGGTTTCATTCTCCCCAACGACTGGGAGTAAAATACTTTCATTTTCAGAGTCCAGAATGAAATCAGCATTACGTTGATTAAAGTCCCCATATATGTGGACCTTAACTTCGGGAGGAAGTTGAGACATGATTTGTTCAGCACATTGAAAGAACTTTTCATATGTATTTTTATTCGCATGATCTGGTGGAAAATACACTGAGGCGAAAATATGTGTTTCACCTGCTATGTGAGATTTCACCCAGACATGCTCGAATTCTTTAAATTTAGATGTGTTTATGATTTCTGAATTAAAATTGGCCGAAATAGCTACAAGAACTCCTCCTCCTGATTTCCTCTGGGACTCATGAAAATTTCGGTCGTTTCGGAATACATTGAAATCACTTCCAAAAATTTCTTCGCTTCGAACACTTTCATCCCAGCTTGTCTCAGTTGCCAAAACTACCGAGAAGGATGTGCTTAATAAATTTTTATAGATTTCTTTTATTTTGGCCGGACTTTTCATTCGATTGAAATTCTGACAATAAATCAAAATTTCGGTCGAATTGTTTTCAGTCGAAGAAATAGTTGGAAGTGTGTCGGTTTTTGAAATATTTAAATTACAGTCAGATTGAAGATTACCGGTTAAAGAAATATTAATAGTTACCGGCTCCACTTCTATTTCTTCCAAGGAAGAAGGCGTCCTTACTTCATAAAATTTCGTTCAGGAAGGGGCGAGTAGAATTTATTCGAACTTTCCCGCAGTTGTTGCAGTCGGTTCGTGCGTTCGCCTCTGAGATATTGGCGGTAAGAAGATAAGTCCGACGCAGCTTCAGCAGGGCTTACTCCATACTCCTGATGAACGGCGTTAAAAATTCGTAGAAGATGTGCAGGATCGGTAGGCAGGCCTTCAGACGCAAGAAGAACTCGTATGCTGGTGATTGTCATCCCATCAATACAAACGGTTTCGGGTTGATCCTTCATGTAAGCGAGGAATAACCGAACAACCCTCATAATGTTAGGATCGCGGAGTCTCGCTTTCAGAAATCGACCGTCACCCTCGGCGGATTGCTCTGTGAGACGTACGATGGGTGGATGCATTGGGTCGAGTTGAATGTCGTGATGTGGTTGATTTTGTTGTTGTTGCTGTAGTTGATATTGCTGACTGTTCATCGTGGTTGTTTGACTGTCCATCGCTTGTTGTTGTTCTTGCTGGTTAGTTGGTGTAGGTCCTTGTTTTTCTGTCCGATATGGGTTGATGGTTTCACCCCTTTTAAAGGTGATGGGTTTTGGAACCGAGAGACCGGAAATAGGATGGTCGGTGGTAGAGGGTGGTCCGGAAAATTTAGTTTTGGCAATAGCCAACAGCTGCTTGTCTGTTTTTTTGTTGTTGGTTGTGGTGTTGTTGTTGTAGTTGTTGATGTTGCGGTTGTTGTTGTTGTTGTTGTTTTTGTTGTTGTTGTTGTCGCTGTTGTTGTTGTTGTTGTTGTTGTTGTTGTTGTTGTTGTTGTTGTTGTTGTTGTTGTTGTTGTTGTTGTTGTTGCTTGTATATGGATGCTGCTTACGACGTCTCTTATTGCGAGGCACCTTTTCAGCACTTTTAGCATCAAGCTTGGGCCAGTGTCTGCGCCAAAGCAGTTTTCGGCCGCTGTCTACAAACCGCCAACCGCTGTCTGGTGGTTGTGAAATACGCATTTTTGCTCTGCGTTCAGCAAAGAGCTCAGCAATGGCATCGCACTTTGGTGTGTCAGTAGGTAATTGGCTTGAAGGTTTGCATAGAGGTGATTCTGCTAACTGTTGTTGTTGTTGTTGTTGTTGTTGTTGTTGTTGTTGTTGTTGTTGTTGTGGTTGTTGTTGTTGTTGTTGATGGTGCTGTTGTTTTTCTGCTAGTTCGTCTGCTAAAGACTGGCTTGATTTAGGCGAACAAGCTACCGCTTTATTAGATATATTAGACACAGCAGCAGAGACAAAAAGCACTTCATCCAAAATTTTGTCTAATTTGTTTGGTTCGTCAGCAAGTGTCGGTGTAGCAATTGGTGGAGTAGTTGCCGAATGCACAATGTAGTTGTTTATTTCCGTCAATTGGCTTTCCATTTTTTGCGTTTTTTGCGCCATTGTCAAGTTGGCGCTTGTTAATTCATTAAGCGCGCGGTTCAACAGTGTGCCGCATGATTGGAAGTGCTGACTAATTTCTTTCCGAGTGTTTTCATTTCTGCTATTATTTGACGTTAAAGCTTCTTGTGTTTGTTGCAGTAATTGCTCGATGTTATCAAACAAATCACCGAGAGAAATTCTTTTCAGGTCGGCAGCCATTCGATGGAAAGCATCTGTTTGGTTCTGGATCGCTTCAAAAAGTTGATTCTGCTTGAAAAGTATTTTCCGCGTATCGATCCCAGAGTTGAGATGCACTTGACAGTCAGCACATAATGGCACCATGAAAGACCTGTTAAATTCTTCTTGGTTCCGCCGTACACCGATACAGGCAGCGTGGTATGCTTTATCGCAGAACTCGCATTTCCATAGGAAATGGTTGTCCGTAGTGTTGCACGTTGTTATACCACACCGCATACTTGGGCTATTTCGATACGTACACGCGGTGGGTAAATAAAAATAAAAAAGTCACACACGGCGGCGACGTCGATGGGTAAGACAATTCGCGTGAGGCGAAAAGTAGAGAAAAAAAAAATACTAACACAGGTTCGCGCGCGAACGGACCCGGGGTCAAAAAATTAAATAGTAAGTAATGTTTTAAAAATATTTACAAGCGCGCTGTTCCGCACGTCCGAACACAAAGGTGGTTCGACTAAGACTGCGGCTTTTTCGATAATCCGATGAACGGTTAGCAGGAAAACAGTATCAGACCACATCTGAACCGGTACTGTTCCGGAACCGGTTCCGGATGTCCCACCGGAAGTGGCCAAATATAAAAGGTACCAAATTCATGCATGCGACACATCAAACAGCGGCATTTTCGATAACCTGATGAACGGTTACCAGGTAAACAATATCAGACCATATCTGAACCAGTAGTGTTCCGGAACCGGTTTCGGGGGTCTCGATGGATGTGGCCAAATATAAAAGAGTACCAAACCCATGCATGCGATACAACAAATAATGGCTTTTCTGATAACCTGATGACTGGTTATAAAAGAAATAGGTTAGGGCCACATTAGGGACAGCCATATGAACGTTAGCAAGCAAACAGATTCCGACCGGTGAAAATAAATGTTTTACGCATATGGTCAAATCTCAACCGTTACGTAGTAATTGAACATTACATGTTTTTGACTTTGCTTGTCTCAAGCTGTCTATAACTTGAAAATGGTAAAACTTATCGCATTTAAAAGATTACACTAGTTTACAGCATTTTTGAACTCGGTAAGCTGATGATCATTTTTGGTGTAGAATCATGCCCTGAGTTCGAAAACGCGAAAGAAAAAAATTACAGTAGAGCGGATTTTTTTTCGACTTTCCATACAAGGGTGATCATTTGAAATCGATTTTTGTTCTATTTTTAAGCAAAGTCGCTCACGTCAAATATATCATTCTCCGTAATCAATGATCCGATTGTGCTGAAATTTTTACTGTAACTCGCCTACATATGATATGTCAAAGAAACGTCGAGAAAGAATTTTTAAATCGGGTTTTTCTTAATGGAAAAAAATACATTTCTTCAAAAATTTTTGGGAATTTTGCTAAAATTTAAGGAGATCGTCCCTAAAACTCGCCAATATCTTGAATTTCATCAATCTGACGCAAAACCTGTATTCAGATGATCGAATGGTATTGTATTCAGCTTTTAATTTATGGAAAAAGATTTAAAATTGGTTGAACAAAACGCAATATATTTGAATTTTAGTAAATTACATATTTTGAAAAGTTGTAAAACTCGATATTGAGCTAAACCTCAAAAACTGTTCTACTTAAAATTTTTTGAAGGTCGGTTTCGAAATCAGCACTAAATTGTGCTTCAAAAATTTTGGTCGTTGACAGAAGTTCACGACTTTCGTTTTATTTTGTAAACTAGTGTTATTAAGGACAAGGTTTTTGGAGTACATTGCTCAAAATTTCTAGAGCACCATTTTTTAGAACCGTTGAACGGAATTGGATTAAAATGCATCACGCTGTTGACAACCACTGAACAATTAGCGTGGTGTATTTTCATCCAAATCCGTTCAACGATTCTAAAAAACGGTGCTCTAGAAATTTTGAGCTATGTACTCCAAATACCTTGTCCTTGAAGTTTCTACCAAAAATACCTTGGAATCTATTGGTTTAGTTAGATGACTAAAGCAAAAAGCTCGAAAGTAGTGTTTTGCCTTTCTCGCACACATAGTGTACTAAAAAACTATATGTTCACTCAAAAAACGATTTTTCGAAAAAACGCTCGGTGGATCAAGTCGCATATACCAATCAACTCAGTTCAACGAATTGAGATTATGTATGTATGTGTGTATGTATGTATGTATGTATGTGCGCAAAATAAGTTCACTCACTTTAGAGGCACTTCCCATTGGTCGATTTTTCGGATTATAGCTTGAATCGGACCGGAATTGTTTGCTATCCAAAATGGTCCAGATCGGCCCAGGCGTTCCGGAGTTATGGCCATTTCAGTGATCCGGACCAGCACCGGTAGAACTGGCCGTGTATAAAACTGAACTAGCCCATCATGCGATAAATCAAACTGCGGCAATTTTTGTAATTCTTAACATGATTGACGAGTTTTGAGCGGAAATCAACACTGGAGACCAGAAGCTCCACGATGTCGGCCCAAAATTCAAGACAGCCAAATGTTCAAGGTGGCGGCTCAAAATTCAAGATGGTGGCTGTTTACTAGAGAGTTAGGCTCTTAAAGCATGCTATATAAGATGTCTGGACTCCTAAAATAGCGACTAGAATATCCAAGATCCTGAAATCCAAGATGGTGGCTTCAAATTCAAGATGGCGTCTGTTTAAAGAAGTTTAAGGCTATAAAACCATGGGAGATGTCCGGAGTCAGAAAATGTCGACCAGAATGCGATCTAAAATCCAAGATGGCGGCTGTTTGATGGAGATTGTGGATCTAACGGCTGTTTAATGAAGTTTTCGGCTCTAAAACCATGCAATATTGGTATATTTGGTATGGGGAAGACATCCAGAGTCCAAAATAGCGATCAGGATATCCAAAATGGCGATCTAAAATTGAGGATTGCGGCTCCGAATTTAATATCGCGGCTGTTTAATGGAGTTTTAGGGCCTGAAACAATGCATAATTGGTGCATATATTTGGTATGGGGATGATGTCTGGATTCCAAAAATGGCGAACAGAACATCCAAGATGGCAATCTTCAATCCTAATTGTCGGCTTCAAATTCAACACCGCGTCTTTTTCTTAAGAGTTTGAAGCTCAAACATTAAAAGCCAGATAAACGATATGATTTCTGGTATCATGAAATGGATTTCTGTTAATTGTATGAAAGTGCGATATACATAAACATTTCGCTTGAGTTTTATTGAAATGGAGTTTCGAAGGCACGAGAAAGGCGCCATCACCGCTAGGTGGATTAATTAGGGTTTTTTATCTGTATTAACGAGATTTCATCCCGGAAACGTTCGGTGTAGTATCCAGAGTGAATGGCTTCGGCCAGGCATATACTGCTGCAACTCACCACAGGAAACAATTACTGCACCAATCGATCAAAATTCTAGCGATACCAGTCAAACCGACCTAATTCCAATGAGAGCAACGAATCCAAACTCAAAGACGGAGGAGCCCAAGAGGGCTAGCAGGGCTCAGCGGTCAGAGAGGTAACACGAAGACGGTTGGGTCCAAATCAATTTGGTGTATTTCTGTTTGCCTAGCTTCGGCAGTATACTAAAGATAAATTTACCTGGACGAAACTGATGCGAACGAGTCCTAACGATCAAATTGATGCTCCTCACTGTTTGGGTTGTCGGTCGTCGACCTTGATAGCTTTCTTATAGATACGACTGTGATATGTTGATTCGGGGTAATGGCTTTCAGTCTGTGGCAATTCAGAACGGATTCTTATGTTTTCATCCGACGTTTCGGAGACATTTATTGTGCCTTCTTCTTAGGAATTGCATAACGAGACTTTGTTAATTCCTAAGAAGAAGGCACAATAAATGTCTCCGAAACGTCGGATGAAAACATAAGAATCCGTTCTGAACTGCCACAGACTGAAAGCCATTACCCCGAATCGACCTTGATAGCAATAACCAGTCCCAATACCGGTCGATTCCTTCAGTCCACTAGCCAGTCGAGGCTAACCGAAGACCCTCGAACGGTTGTTCAGGTCAGATTTGGACATACTTAATGTTCCACCAAACGGTTGCACTGCCGGGCCGATTGCTCACTGATGAGGGATACTTGTTGCCAATGATTCTGTCGAAGTGTCATAGCCAGACAGGTTTTCCGATCCAGCCTCGATTAATCCGTAACCTCGGCCAGGGTCCACAATCCAAATCACACAGAGAAACGCCAGGTGTTAGTTTGATATAATTTCCTAGCTTGGCTGGACATATAGTACTAGACTTCACTAACCTGCAGAAAATTCTCCTTCGCTGATGTCCAAGCTAAGCTGGGTTGGCAGCGATGGCGTTCCGCTATGACGACGCTAAGGCTGAGCGCGAATCAGCACAATGGTTCCTTGGAGTGATGGCGTACTCAAGATAATGGCGATCCTTTGGTCAACGCCAGTCTCGAACAAAGCCCAATGAGTTGATCCTCAAAGTGATGGCGACCCGTTAGCCGGTTCCAGCCTCAACCCAATGTCAAGGCTTTCGTGTTGTCCGTAGTCCAGGGTCCGGTGTGGTCCCAATCCGGCTCTATGGACTAAAATGTTTGGGGGAAGATCCAGTTACCTTCGATGAACAGCTCCGTAGCGAACAGTAGGAATACTTCCAGCCCCCAACATCGAGTCTCGACACACAGCCGATTTGGTCGACTTGGGTTGCACTGCACGTCTTCAACTATAGGGCCTTTCCTTTGGTGTTTTCGCATATACCCAATTTATTTAACACACACGACGCAACAACACTGACAAATTTATTATCGTTTTATCGTGCACCTGAAGAATTCTACAAGGAGAGAGCAATTCGCCTTGAGGACAACTTGGAAAGAACAACAAGTTTTAAGAGAAATTTAAAAACAACTTTCCAAGAGCATCTTAGGATGGGCCTCTTTGATCTTATGGCGGGTTTATGGTTGAGTTGATGTCATGTTGCAGAGCAATTTGGTTTATGCATGGTTTTAAAGAACAGGTGTTGAAGAATACTTCAAAACCATTATAAAATTAATTTTGTTACTTGGGTAATTGCAAGTGTTTATAGGGGAGAGCAAAGGAAGGTTACAGAGGCGTTTCAGGTGGTTCCAAGGGGTTACAGCGGGGAGCCAGGAAATCTCAGGGGGTTTTGGGTGTTCTGGGGGGGCGACATCATTGCAGAGAGTTGCAAAGGATTTTCACGTGCGTTACATGGGGACCGAGTGGGTCTTAAGCGGGTTTCGGGGGCATTTCAGGAAGTCTCAGAGCGTTTTAGGCTGGTTTCGGTCAAGTATTTGGGGTTTCGGAGCCTCTTAGGTGCGTTATATGAGGTTCGAGGGGGTTTAAGGGGGTCTTTAGAGGCATTTCAGGAAGTTTCAGAGCATTTTTGGCGAGATTCAGAGGCGTTACGGGGGAGTTTTCGGGGGCTTCGAAGCCTCGCAACTGCGTTACAAGGGGTTCGAGGGGGTTTAAGGGGGATTTCGGAGGCATTTCAGGAAGTTTCAGAGCATTTTCGGCGAGATTCAGGAGGCGTTACGGAAGCGTTAGATCAACTACCAAGCGAGTAATTTAAATACGATGGAGAAGCACTGGTGAGAGCACTACACTGGGTTATTACCCAGATTTGGGAGGAGGAAGTAATACCGGTGGAATGGATTGAAGATATCGTGTTTCCCATCTACAAAAAGGGCGACAAGGTTGGATTGCGGGAACTACCGCGCGATCACACTACTGAGCGCTGCCTTCAAGATCTCTCAAATTTTAAGACGCCGTCTATCAAGGATTACAAGAGAGTTTGTGGGGCAATATCAGGCTGGATACATGGATGAACGCGCTACAACGGACCAGATGTTCGCCATCCACCAGGTGTTGCAGAAATGCCGCGAATACAACGTGCCCGCAAATCATTTGTTCGTCAATTTTAAATCAGCGTATACAATCGATCGAGACCGTTCGAAACTTCAAGGGCGTTGGTCCTCTACACGTGGAGTCGATGCTTCGTGCCCATAAAGAACTACCGGTCTATTCAGCGTTTTGTAGATAGTTAACTTCGTGTGACGACGAACTTTATCCGATCGTAGAGTTCTGCGGAGTCCAAAATAAGCTCGATTCCCTGCCACAATGCGTCTCTGAATGTCTCTGCTGACGTCGTTGTTGGCGATCACTAGTGAGCCCAAGTGCACGAATTCTTATAAATAAATGTAATGAATGTAAATTATAATAGAAAATAATATTTTGAGCGCTAGAGATTTGGATGGCATTTTTTACAATAAAAATAAAATTTAATGGAACACATTGAGGAAAAATGCATAATTTAAAGCAGTATCATATCATTACTCTATATCTGGCTCCCGTAATGGCTTCATTGACGCGAAAAGAAAAACACGTATCGAAAATTAACCTCTACCATTATGTAAGTCTACTGATTATATTTCCTCTCACCATGTTGCATTATTCGGTGCATTATTACGTTATGTGGCGTGCATACTGCAAGTACAACCACAGTCCGAGAGAACCACTCGTTTTGGGTTTTCCCCGGTTTGTGGTAGCAGGCAGGGATTAAAATCAATTATATACGATAATAAACCATAATTTGATTTTAATTTACAACGACGAGTCTCGCATACATAAAAGGATTACGGATCTACATATCTGCTGTGTTGTACCGGTTATATTCTGACGTTGTTATCGGACCCGTCTGGTGGTCTGGTTCACTTGAGCACCCAACCACAGAACTTCAGGGTGACATTAAATCCCAACCTGTAATATGATGAACCCCTCCATGTAGTAGGTATGCTCACTAAGGTTTAAGATCAAAAACACACAGTTTACGAGATGAAAGAGGAATGTTTTGTTAGTTTCTTTGTGATAAATATGTGCTGTCAAGGGATTCCAGATTTAAGATAAGTGGAATTTTGGGCATCCCTCCAATAGCAGAATCCATACAACACACTAAGCTCTAGTCAACTTTTGAAAACGATAGGTACAGCTGGAGGGTATGAAGGTCGGATCAGCAACCACACCACCCTCCCACCACTGACTGGGTCTGCCATGTTTCGAGTTAATTTTGGATCTAAATCGGTTGCTGCTGTGAAAACATTATCCCGAAGAGCTTCAACTGAATGAAATCCAATCCATCCATCCATCCTTCCTCATCTATATATCCATCGTTGAGGCCTCGGGCCTGTAATACAAGGTCTGGGTGGGTTGCAAGCTGAAAGTTGGTCGTTATACAAGCAGGTGATGGAAAGGTTTTGTGCGAAAAAGGATTCTTCTCACCCGGATCATGTTATATTGTGGGCCAACACACCACCGGAACAGGCCGGCAAAGTTGAGAGAGAAAGAGTGGGTATTGGGATTCTGGAGTCTACTGTTGTGCTGCACTGATGTCTACGTAAATATAATTTGCAAGCATAAATTGATTAAAGAGAGAGAGAGTCGATGAGCAGTGACACTGAATGGTGTAATGCAATTCATTTCGCATGAAAATTTGGCGTCGTTCGAAAAATTGTTATAATAATCTCTTCTCAATTTTAGTTGGGGCTATGTGCGCATTTTTATCACTACAAAGACGATATTTTGTACAAATAAATTAACTGCCGTGAAACTATCATTTAATCCGGGTGAATGGTAAAACTGTGTTGTATGGAAAATTTTCTTAAAAATTGCTGAAAAAGCTTTTGAGTAATTTGCGATGCAATCCAAGCTGATTATCTGATGGAATATACAGCATAATAGTATTAGTTTTTTTTTTTATTTCTGAGGGAATTCTAAATTTCTGATTTTATACAAACGTCTAAGAATTTTTTTAAGTGATATCCAAAAAAACTCTTTCAAATTCAAAAGAAAAAAATAAAGAACATCTTAGAGGAATTATTGAAACAATCCATGGAAGAATTTATGAAAGAATTACTCGAACTCTTTCATATATTTTTAAGACAAAACGAACCCCCTGGAGGAAATTTTAAAGAAAACCAATAATGGTTTTGAAATAGGAGTCTTGGAGAATTTTCTGGAGGAAACTACGGGCTAATTTTTGAATAAATTCCTGTGAAACGTCCTTAAATCTTCTTCAATCGTCATGGTAAGCACTTTTTTGCGCACTGTGCCGCACATTTAAATCAAAATTGCAAGAAAACGATAAGAGTTAGAAGTTTGGCGTCAAAGAAGGAATTGTAGAGGCCACAGCTTTGCCACAGAAAGAATTTTAATTTATTAAGCATGTTTCAAAGATAATTGACAACAACAAATTAAAATACGCTATTTTTAGCTGTTTTGCTCTATAAAACTTAGTTATTTAACTAAACCAATCGGTTCAAAGATGCCATTTGATAGAAAAATCAATAATCATTCGAATAAGGATAAAAAACTGCGTTAAGTTTGACCATTTTAAAGTTATAGGCTGTTAAGGCAATAAGAGTCAAAAACATGGGGAGTTCAATAACTGCGTAACGGTTGAGATTTGACCATATGCGTAGAACATTTTTTTCACCATTTATGGTCCTCTATCACCCTTTAAAAAGTTTGTACTCATGAACGTAACACCCTGTATATGGTTTCTTGAAAAAATCATTGGATTTAACAAATTCCTGTAGAAATTTCTTATTGAATCCATTGCAAGTGTTTGTTCATATTTTGCTCAATTTCTGTAGAAATCCTCTCTAAACGAATTTCCAAAAATAAAATGAAGGAATTCTCTAGCAATCTCTGAAGACTATTTCCTATTGAATCCTTGGAAGATTTTTTGAAATAATACATAGAGAAGCTCCTGCAGGAATTTCTATAGGAATCCTTGGTAAAGTTTACAAACAAAAATCCTTCGAGAATACCTGAATAAATATCTTGATCAGAGAGTCCCTGGAGAAATTTGCGATGGAGTTTTTGGAAGAAATCCCATTCATACAGATTTCCATTTGAAGGCGAAAAATTAAAAAAAACACACATAGGTGGTTTTCTTCTATTTAGAAGCTTTCAACACCATAAAGAATATTTCTTTTATTATCTTATAGACGACTTATTTTTCATTATGAAAAGCTTTCAAAGATGAAAAAGCTTTCGACCGTTTAAATTACGAAAACATGTGAGGAGCTCTCAGGTGCAACGGTTTCCCTAGAAAAAAAAAACATCAGCCTCGTTGATGCACAGTATGAGGCATTTGAGCCGAACCGTAGGTTACTGTCTTACTGTGGTAGCCTATTACCATGGAGCACCTAAACGACATCTTCGGATGGAAGCAAAGTCAACCCTTCCAGTTTTCCGGTAGTTGGGCAAGCGGTAAAGAATCTTACCGGTTTTACCAATATCTAGCCAAAAATGACGGCCGATGGTGGCACCACGACATAGGTGCACGGATCAAGAAGGCGAGAGCTGCTTCTGCGAATTTAAAAAATGTATGGAAAATCAACCAGATTAGTCGACACCCCAAAATCCGAATTTTCAACTCGAATGTGAAGTCTGTGCTGCTGTACGTCAGTGAAACTTGGTGTGTATCAGCGGAAAACACTCAACGGTTGCAGGTCTTCATCAATAGATGCCTGCGGTATATAATTCGTGCACGGTGGCCTCACAATTGGATCTCCAACGTGGAGCTCCATCGTCGATGTCATCAAAAGCCAATAACGACAGAAATTCGGAAGCGTAAGTGGTGGTGAATCGGCAACACTCTACGCTGGGGCGGAAACGAATTCTACTAGCAAGCGTAAGCGATTGGAATCCTGGACATTGCAACAGATGCAGGCCCAGAGACTCATGGCGGTGCAGCCTCGACATGGAAATGAAGGAAGTCAACAGAAATTTAACTTGGTCACAGGTTAAGGCGATAGTGGGCAATCGCCCAGGATGAAGATCTTTCAATTCGGCCCTCTTCACCATCGTGGGTGCTCAGGACTGAAAAAGTAAGTATACAGTCATACCTCGATATAACGTAACTGCAATTTTATTTTCGTTACGTTATATCGAAGTTACATTATATCGAAGCAAAATTTTTTTTTCACGAATTTCGTTTTAAATACATATTTTGAAAAGAAAATTACCAAAAAGATTATGGTAATAACCCAACAGTGATTTCCAACCTTTCTTATATATATATATTTTCATCATTGAATTTTATATATTTTTAAAAGTTTGTAAGATCAAACATAAGTCGAATACTTAGCATGTCCCTTTATATTTAACTATTTAAGCCAATGTCACATAAATCAAGATTCTTCTCTTTTTTTGCATATAGAACTGGTCAAACGTCAAGCGTTATCTATTGGTGTGATTATAAGTAAGAAATCTACAGGGGATAGACAAAATGATCGGGACAGGCAAAATTTTCACTTTAAAAAAAAATGGTCAAATAGCTGTGACTTTTTGAAAAGTGCCTCAAAAAAATCTAAAATTTTTACTGTAAGTTGATTAACTAGTTGTGTCTCAATAGTCCAATTTTGGGAAAGAACGAGCTAGTCTGCATGAAGCTAGAAATATTCTAGAAAAAGTCAAAATTATCTGATAGCTAACTTTGAAGTGTTATATCTCCGGATTGAATGAATCAAATGCAATGACAGTTTGAGTGATTATGACTCATATGATAAGCTTTGAAAAACTACTGAGATAAGCTAAAATTGCTCACACGGAAGAAAATTATAACGATTAGACTATTTATTTTTTAATTTTTTTTATTTAATTTTCCAAAATTTCAACATTGTTTCAAAATTTAAGATGCTAATTATAGTTTCATTAAATTCCCTCTAACTGACTTGTATTTAAATATGTTTCGATGGAAAGTAACAACATAACCGGTAATAAATTGAAAAAGTAATGGGATGCATATTAAAAATAGAACAATTTTCGGAAAAATCATAAAATAAATGAAATCGCAATAACTTTATCTCTTGTTAATAATTTCAAGTTAAGTCAAACGTTTTTCAGAGCTCATTATGTAAGTCATAAAGGATCAAAATTTCATTGCATTCGGTTCTTGGAATCCGGAGGTATAACAGCTCAAAGTTGACTATCGGATAATTGTACCTTTTTCTAGAATCTTTATAACTTCGTACAGAATAGTCCGATCTTTCCCAAAATTGGACCATCGATACACAACTAATTGATCAACTTACAGTAAAAAATTTAGATTTTTCGATGCACTTTTCAAAAAGTTACCGCTATATGACTATTTTTTGAAAAGTGAAAATTTTGCGTGTCCCGATCATTTTGTTTATCCCATGTATGTGACGCAGGCAAAATTATAAACTCGGAGTTCCTCTCGGGATTCCTCTAGAAATAATTCGGGAATTCACCCAGGAGATTCAGGTTGAGTGCCTCATGAAATACCTCATGTGATTCATCCTGAAGTTCTCTAAGGATATTTATCCAAGGATCCTGCAATCTTCTATGATTCATTATATCTGCAGGTGTCACTGTGACTTACTTCTAACAAATGAATTCTTACTTGCTAGAAGTCAATCGCAGTGGCTTCTGCATCATGAAAACCTGCGCTGCTGTGACTCTTCTATGACAAGTGTGTTACTTGGGGTATTTGTTAAAATTCACCCAGGTATTCTTGCTGCTACTCATCCAGTACAATTTGACGGAGTTTCCAAAAGATTTCCTCTTCAGATCTCGCTAGAAAAACTTCTGTGATTTCTCCAGAAGTTTCTCCAGAGATTCCTTGGAAATTTATTTCTGAGATACAGAAGTAATTATTTAAAAAAATATTGTAAGGATTTCTCCAAGCATAACGGATAGAATTCCACTAGAAATTTCTTCAAGGATTCCTCCAGATATTCCTTTATATTGTTTGATTTTTCCAGGAATGCATTGAAGATTTTTTTAAAGTGCTTCAAGAATTCAACCTGAGTTTTTTTCCATGGATTCTCACTGTGAACCTTCTTGAAAATCCAACTAGGATTCCACCAGTGCACGAATTTCTCCAGAAGTTCCAGCTGAGATTTATACAGAAGTTCCTTATGTAATTAAAGACTGCCCCTGAATGTTACCAGGAATAACTGTGTTTATTGCGGTAGAAATTCCTCCGAGGATAAAGCACGATTTTTTCCAGGCATTCATCCAGGAGTTCCACCATTTATTCAGGAATGTCTTTAGAAATTCCTTCAAGAATTCTTCTGAGGATTTCTTCGCGAATTTCTCCAGTGATTTCTCAAGAAGTTCCTCCAGGGAATGATCAGAAAATTTCTCTAGTGATTTTCTGCAAAATTTTCTCTAAGACAAAGCGGACCGTTACTGGCGTTCTTACACCCAGTATCACACGAAATCGAGTTCACTACCAATGCTGTCTACTGTCATCTCGTTTGGAGATTAAAGGCTATGTTCCAGTAGGGACGTAATGTCAATAATGAGTAGAAGATGTAATGTTTGTTCCGTGAAGAGCTATACAGTTTCTTACCGATTTTGGCAACACGAGGTGAATTTTATGTTGCCAAATTGGGGTGTTGCCAAAATCGGTAAAAAAATTTGTGGATTATTTTCAACTTTTATGCGTCAATTTGGCTTATATCATAAATATGGACTATTCACAAGCTATAAAACGATCCCTGTAGGTGACATTCATAAATTACGTCATGATTTGTAAAATTGTCGATTTTGGAAAATTTAATGAATTTTGATTTTTTAAAGAAAAGTAAGGCTATAATAACACTACATTTACAAATACAAACGATTTTTCGGTAAAAATTTTTGGTCAAAATTTGTTGTTGCCAAAATCGGTAAAAAATTGTTTCCAAAATCGGGTGTTGCCAAAATCGGTAAGAAATTGTTGCCAAAAACGAGTGTTGCCAAAATCGGGAAGGAAATGTTGCCAAAAACGGGTGTTGCCAAAATCGGGAGTAGACAAAAACGGGTGTTGCCAAAATCGGTAAGAAACTGTATAACATTTCTCATCAACAGTGACACCGAAAATTCTTATAAAATTTTGAAATTGGTCGTATAACCCATAACTGGATAGCAGGCTTGGTTTCAGGAGGAGTGTAATATGACATAGAAAATTTTATAAATCACTCCAATTATTTAAATAGTGAAAAGTTGAAACCAAAAAAAAAGTTACGTTATATCGAGGTAAAAGTTACGTTATATCGAGTTACGTTATATCGAGGTTACGTTATATCGAGGTTACGTTATATCGAGGTATGACTGTAATGATAAACCATGTGGCTTGGTCAAGTTATTATTCCTTCTGCTTTTCCCAAAAGTTGTTATAACTCGCTTATTTTCTTCTCTAACCAAAATTAATATCATGGAACGAAGCAGCCTACAAAAGATGACACAAATTGCCATGATGATGAAAGCACTATCCGTCGATAGAGCTTAGATCTTGTCTGCATGGCCACAGCCAAACCGGGCGAGCCGCAAAGAACACGCCGGTGATAAAAACCGAGTGGCAACTGGTCGTAATGGACCCATCACTATAATTGTCCCAGCGAAGACACTTCCACTCCAACACGTCTCAACCTTTCCTTTCCGTGTATACCTTCAACGAATATCCTTTTCCTCAACAACGCAACGCCTCAATATGGAATCCTTCGTGAAACAACCCAACAGCAGCATCCCACTCGACAACGGAATCTTTCTTCAGTTTTGCCTCACCTCGTGTTGTGGGTGCGAGTGGTGGGTGGGCTACGGACCTTCCAGAAAGAGGTGCGAGGCGAGATGATAAAATTAGGCGGGTAATTTGATTTGACACGATAACGTCACTTCGGGTTTGTGCCTAGTTTTTGTTTTCCTTGGTGAAGTGTACCAGGCACTCTCGATGTGCTTCTTGGTTGTTTCTTGTTTCTTGGTTGCTGTCTTTGCTCAGAGGATGAATGAAGTAGAAGTGCTTGCCATTCGAGGAGACCTTCGAGGACCATTTCCGCAATTGCTTTTGTGTCAATCGATGCCTGTTTATTCTTTTCCACAACAACGGCAGTGATTTCGTATGACATTGATGGACGATGACAAATGGCCATCAAATGCTTTTCAGCAGCCTGTCATAATGCGGGCAGGCCATCAGTGTGTCACAGTCGTGAAGGTTCACTTGTAATTGATGTCTATATTACTTTAAATTTTAGAATTGATTACAAGATGATCTCTTTTAAATTATTGTCCTATCTTCTATTTTCTATATTATTTCTGTCTATTATTTTCTATTGTCTTCTATTTTTCATTATATATCTTCTAATTTCTGCTGCCTGTCTCGATTTTTTCTGTGTTTTTTTATGTTTCGTTTTCTGCATTTCATTTAAACAGCTTTATTGACTTCTATTTTCTATCTTCTATATTATTTTTCATCTGCGAAGTATGGGATGCACAAAAGCCGGTTGAGAACCCCGGGCCTACTAATAGAGCCAGCTTGACATTTCCAATAAAACTAGTAAAACCATCCTCAGTGGCATAATCCACTGCTTGTGACAAGATTTAATGTGTCCAGTAATCAACCGGATGACCGCAATTGAAGTTGATGCCTGTTGTGGTGTTGTGTTCCTCTAGCCAGCCAACAATGCGTATAATGATGCAATATGGATGTTCAGTTCACTTGCTATAACGACATAAACTGTGTCCATAGTGTGTGCCCAGGGATACGGAATAAGCGTTCTTGTCACGGGCCAATGAGGCGTGTTCTTGACATTGTACGATTCAAACAAATAGATACATGGCTGAGCAAATAATACACATACATATCCACACATGCACGTTATAATCTTTTGTCGGATATCACGTTGCATGCTATGACGCTATCGTTGTTGGCATTTGGAGCAGTGTTTTGTCGTGTTCATATCGATGTCCCCTTATGATAAGTAGGGTATGTGTGCCATCAGTAATCTCACGCTCCCATATTCATCCTATTCGAAAACAAGCGATTACGGCACCGATTGATTCCGTTCTTTTTGTTTTCATGCGTGCTCACTTCTAACAAAAAATACAAAAATAAGAAACAATACAAACAGCGCTTCAATCTTTTGTTTTTCGTGAGATGAAAATGGGAGCCACATGCTTAATAAGGGAACCAATACCCTACTAACTATTTGAGGGTAGATATAGCAACAATGACGGCGACAACGTATATGGTGACGATAGTAAATGAACGTGAAATTAAATAGATTATGATCTTGATCTGCAGATGATTGTTTATTCAATTGAGCATAACACGATTCATGGTCGCATTATCGGGTGAACGTGTAATTGTTTCGATTATAGTAATTTCACGGCTTGGTTAAGGCGAAGCCTGAATTTTGTTTAAATGTTTGTTAACAATATCACCAGTATTATTATCGGGTATTATTTGCGAACACTTAAGGTAAATCGTGATGGTTAGACGAACTGGAGATATTTCGATACGTAGTCAATATGTACATCAAGAATTTATTATATTCGGATCGCAATAACACAGTTAAATCTAAACCCATCAAATTTCACGAAATTTTTCTGTAATAATCGCAGAAGGCCCAACTAACAATTGCAAGTCACAAACAAGCAAGCTTGCTGAATTGTTGGTCGATAATGGTAATGATAGCTGAAATAAAATTATGCTCTACACATTAATGTTTCAATGATTTTTCAATTGAAAAAGACTTTCCTCATCGGTGTTAACAATGAAAAATTGAAACACTTTGATTGATTCCTTTACAAAACAGTTTAACAAAACATTTATTAAGCTGGTGTAGCATGTGTTACTGTACAATGTGTTTTGCACTTGTCGAATGAACGCTTCCAGTCCGTCATACTTCGACTCGCAACTTTGTTCGGATAATGGGATAAATCATGACTAAAACTGTTTAGACATCCAAATTATCAAAGAATCAACGTTTCTGACAAATCACCCAAAAAATATAATAGAATAGGCACTGCTGAGTGTCTAGAGACGTAATCAACCTAATTATGGAGCATTTATGTCTGTAACTAGATAAACTGTATCTTGACTACTATCTACTGTAGGGTTCTTTGTAGAAAAAAAATCCTTTGATTCTGTAATTTCGTAAAACTGTGAGATTGTTTGCGAATCTCAGAAAAAAAAATCAAAGGACGATAATAAGTTAACTCTACTAAAAAACATTGTTGTAACATATAATTCCTACAATAAATTCGAAAATAATTCAACGTGCCAATAATAAACCATAGTGAATGGCCACCAAGTTCAGTGATGTCGTAAAAAAACAAAAACACAATCTTTAATGAAGATAAATTGCAGAAAAATGTACCCATTTATCACGGGTCAACCTTTATCCTGTAGGGCAACTGGTATGGCGTGGAAAGACACAACCTGCAACAAAAAAAGACATTTCCCAGATATCTTAGAACACGATAAAAAAAAGGTTCTCCAGTCGACATCGCTGTCCACGTCCAGTCCCTTGCTTACATTGTAGGATCAGCGGATAATTAAAGATTTATGGGCAACTGAGCATGGACAGTGGCCAGCCACCTAACCTAACATGCTTAACGAACGGTTAAAACGTGACCATCGAGCACTACTGGAGGAGTAGTCCCAACAAAGAAAAACCGGAACGCAGCAACTTCCGCTTGCCTGCCTGCCTGCTTGTTTCTCGGATTATTGCACACTGGGGGATCATCGAAAAGTCGTTAGGACAATTGCTCTTCTTCGACGGTGGCGTCGCCGAGTCGGATCCGTTCGTTCGTGGGAGGGCCGTCCGTTGTATCATCATTGAAACAAATATTGCCCTCAGCAAAATATTTAGTTTAGAGAAATGGGGAAAGCTTTTCTGCCATTCTTTCGCTTGGCTTGTTGCTTCCGTTTCCGACGACGACGACGACGATGACGACGACCGTATAGCTTTTCTCGTTTTTTTCGAGCAGTGAAATCAATTTACTCTTGCTCTCAAATCCCGTCTGTTTGTTTTACACTTGAAAGTTGGACTTTGAATCAGATTGCAAAGTGTAGTCGCAGTGCACACACTTACCCGAACTGGAGATTCTTCACTCACTTCTGCTCGAGTGTCAGCCAGTTAAAGCGAGTAGGTAGGTAGAAGAAGGTGGGCTTCAATCTTGGGATCTGGCGTTAGTCGTTTATTTTTTATCGTAAAGTGTTTTTTTTTATAAATTCTAATACGGAAGATTTTTTAACTTAAACATTTATAGGCTCATACGTCATTAGGCACGACGGGACCGAGTTCATTTAATTATTTTGTAACAAATTGATGTCAATTTCTTATACGTAGTATAATTGAGTTTTAAGGACCCGTAAAGTTTGCGATTTGGGGGCACATCCCAAATAACATTTTAAGTTTTGTTCGGCTCTATAAGAGCAATAAAACTGTTTTAAATTCTCGAGAAGAGGTTATGATGATTGTTGTTTTTTTTTTCAACAAAAACTATGACAGTTCAAGATGCAGAGAAGCTTTTTTGATGGCACGTAAAGTTCAGGAGGATGCATCATTCGTAAGTAGAAAGCGATAATTTCAAAGTAATATTTTAGTAGTTATTGTGTTTGTAGGCTTATGCGCATTCAATTTCACTGTGAATATTGGGGTTGCAGAAACATAAAATTAATGCGCTTCGAAAATGGTGAATATTTCCATCATGGAATGAGATAAATCAATTTGTTAATTTAGCTAAAACTATCTCGAATCACAGGAAAACTCAGCTGAGAGACTTTATTAATGTGAGCATGTTATGGAAATGGCGGCAAACAATCAATTCATTGCTTGTTTGAGCAAAATTAACTATTTCCCATTCACGTCAGCTAGTTCTCCAATATGGCGACGACCATAGTTTGCGAAAATAAAACGAAAGCAAGTTTACTTTTATGATGACCGCAATAAAGCTAGTTTCTGTTTGTCCACCAACAGATGTCGTTACTAATCGAACGGATCGCCATCTGTTGAGTGTTTGAACAGTTTTATTGTGGTTATAATGAATGCCATAAGGTTTACATATCGGAGAGTTTTGTTTACTCTTAAAATCTGGCTTTATGGATATCTTCAAGTATACTATAAGACATTTTATCAATGGTTTTCATAAAAGTAGTCATAAAACTGTGAGTTTTAATTATTGCTGTAATAAAACCCTGATAAAAAAAAAAAAACAAACAAAACTAATCAGCAATGGAATTGTTACTTGGGATGCTATCCTTGGAATAAGAGTCTTTCCATTGTTAGTCAGCAACGTAGAATTTCGGCGGTTCGCTGCTAAGAAAAACATAATCAGGAATTTCGCTAAGAATGTGCATACATTGACAGATACGTATTTCGACCTCAACTTTAAGGTCGTCTTCAGTGTCTCATATTTGATTCCACTGATGAACAAATGAAGACTGGACAGATAACAACCTGTAACAATACCAGGGGTCCGCAAAGTCGCCTTATTCCATTCATATACAAAATCCTGTCCAATTTTATAAAATGATCTCTGATTATCAAGCCTACCCTCAATTTTCAAATCACTTTTCCATGTTTTACGAAAGTGACCCCAAACTTTTGGTCGATGACATCAAGAGTTTATTTATTTAAAAACTTTTTTTCTACATTTTTTAGCCAAGTGCGGTAAAAAGTAGTTGAAAGCTAATGACTTATTATTTATGAAATGAGACCTAGGGTTTTGGAATTGGACGCAAATTGGCAGAGATATGGGCCTAAAAAATGACATGTTTTTGAGGGGGAGACCCCAAACTTTTTAGTAATATCCACTAAAACTGGTCAAAAATTTATTCTCTCAGCACAAATTTTTAGATATACTAGTCTGCTACAAGTTCTCCGTACAAGTCATGCCAATAAAACTGAAGGAAACATATGTATCTATCATACATGTAATCAGAAAAAGAAACTCAAAAAGTTGTTTTTTTTTTTGATAGATTTTGTTCTGGAACATCCTAATACATGTAATAATTTGGATACTTTAAAAGGACAAGGTATTTGGAGTACATAGCTCAAAATTTCTAGAGCACCGTTTTTTAGAACCGTTGAACGGATTTGGATGAAAATGCATCACGCTAATTGTTCAATGGTTGTCAACAGCGTGATGCATTTTAATCCAAATCCGTTCAACGGTTCTAAAAAACGGTGCTCTAGAAATTTTGAGCAATGTACTCCAAATACCTTGTCCTTAAAGTGGCATCATATTATCAAATGCTTTGTGGTTATTTGCTTCTTTGCCATGAATGCTGTAGGATTTGAGTAAAAATTATTAAAATTCGGGTTGAATGCTGGCAAAAAATAATTTAATGTTTACCTCAACCCGTAATAACACCTTTTCAATAAACTATGATTTTCTCAAGAAAAACGCCTGCAGCTATTCCCTTGCAAACATGACGGGTTTTTAAATACTCAACAAGTGTTTCTCAAGGTGAAACGGGACGCCGTGTTATTTTTCCATATTGCCTCTCTTTCTAACAATTTGCCTCACGATTTTGAAAATGGTAATCCCGAGTTCTATCGCACTGAAGATGCTGAAAACCAATCAGCATATGCACTGCAAGTGAGCTGAGCATACACAATGATAGGTTTTTGTTGCAAAATATGAAGTAGAAACTGAGATTACCATCTTAGTAGCAACAGAGCAATGGCGGATATTTCCTCGACTGCCCCGTTCGCCTTTAAGCGACATTGACAATGAAACTGAAAAATTCAGAGCCAGAAAATCGTTTTTTTTAACCAGCCTTAGCTAAATCAGAAAAATATCTCTAAATCAGTCAATTTTAAAGCTACAGGGGATAGACAAAATGATCGGGACAGGCAAAAATGTTCACTTTTCAAAAAATGTTCAACTAGCTGTAACTTTTCAAGAAGTGCATCAAATATTCTCAACTTTTTAACGTGAGTTTATCAACTAGCTGTGTATCAGTGGTCAAATTTTGAGAAGTTATAAAGATTCTTAGAAAAGGTAAAATTATTCGATAGCCAACTTTGAGCTGTTTTATCTCCGGATTCAAGGAACCGAATGCAATGAAATGTTGACCATTTATGACTTATATAATGAGCTTTGAAAAACCGTTGACTTAATTTAAAATTCCTAACACGGAAGAAAATTATTACGATTAGGTTATTTTCCTAATAAAACACCAAATTATCCAAAACTTCAACATCGTTGATGCTGAATTTTCTCTTGTTAAAAATTTCAAGTTAAGTCAAATGTGTTTTAGAGTTTATTATATAAGTCATAAATGGTCAAAATTTCATTGCAATCGGTTCATTAAATCCGGAGTTATAATAGCTCAAAGTTGGCTATCGGATAATCTTACCTTTTTCAAGAATCTTTAAAACTTCGTGGAAAATGGCCCGATCTTTGCTAAATTTTGACCACTGATACACAACTAGTTGATGAATTTACAGTAAAAATTTGAGAATATTCGATGCACTTTTCGAAAAGTTACAGCTAGTTGAACATATTTTGAAAAGTGAAAATTTTGCCTGTCCCGATCATTTTGTCTATCCCCTGTATATTTAAAAACTGTAATAAGCAAACTTGCTCAAAACTGATAGATCCACAACTATTCCGAAGAATGTATATAGTTATTCCTGCAAATAAAAAGGTTCCGTTTTCAATTTATTGGAAAGAGGGCCTTAATATTAGGAACAACTTTATAGAAGTCCATATTTGTCCAAAAAATCATTTGAAGGCGTCGAATGCATCTTTCCTCGAAAATCTGGCTCGTGGACCACATGAAGTGCCGAATAAAAAATACAGTAGAAAAACTGAACATTGTATTGTAACAGTACTATTTAGAACCATTTGTTTACAATAGACATCATTAGACGATGCCCACCAATGCGTAAGTAATCCCAAATTAGCAACCGCCTTCATAACGAACGAACCCCACCAACCGTTGTCAAATCGGTTTTAAAATGACAACCTACCTTCCCGGTGAAGAGTGGATTCATCTATATAGCAACCAGACCCAACCGTTGCTATAGGGCACTGCACTGTTTTGATTTTGTATGGGATTTTGAAGTTTCTTGGCCTTGTTGTTTACAAAATTTCTGTAGGAGTGAAAGAGAAGGAGAGAAATTTATGCAGTGCCCTATTGCGGTTGATATCACTTTCTTCATGATTTCAATCTGAATAACAAACAATAACAAGACAGCTTTCTACAAGTAGGGTCTTGTACCATTTGGGCAGGTGTACCTATTTTGGGCACTTGCCGCTATAACTAAGTCAATTTCAAACGGATTGAATTGAATTTTTATATAGCGATAGGTACGTAACTCTATACAAAAACTCAATTCAATCGGTTTGAAATTGGCTTAGTCATAGCGGCAAGTGCCCAAAATAGGCATACCTGCCCAAATGGTACAAGACCCTAAAATATAAAGAAGTGATTATCTTTGATAATTTTTGGAACTGCTGTTCTCTCATGCATTTAGGATTGCGTTTGTCAGAAATGGACACATATTGAAGATGAAGCCGGGCGAGGTTTGATGTGTCGAAACGAGCCGAAGAACGGCGATTTTCTAACCTGAATATACGAAAACTTCCTTGAAATGTCCATTGGGGACGTGCAAATGGCTTCGGCAATCCGCAAGCCTCGAGTGGAATAAGAAATAGGTGTCATTCAATTAATAAAAGCGTCAGCTAATTTACTGACTGCATGGCTCCAATCAACACTCATCCGCAAAATAGTGATTCAGCAATTCCTTCAGGGATTTCTCTAGGAATTCCTTGGCGAATTTTTCCAGGGGTTCCTTGAGACTCCTTGAGATTCTTCCACCTATTTCTTTAAGGTATCTTTTAGGAATTCATTCTGGATTACAATAGAAATGCCTTCCGCGAATCCTCCAGGAGCTCCCTCAGAAATTTCCTAGTCATTTCACCAGGGAAGCTTCATCCGTCCGTCAGAAGTTCTATCTGGGGTTCCTCCTGAATATCATTCAAAAATTTTTCTAGAAATTTCGTCAGGAATTCGTTCGGAGCATCCTCGTCAATTTTTTGTTTTGAAAAATCCTCGAGGCGTTCCTTGGAAGAATCCACCAGGAATTCCCTCAGGGATTCTTCTAAGAATCTAAAAGAACTCCTGGAATTCCCTCAGGGATTCCTCCAGGAATTTCTTCCAGGATTCCCCTTAGAATTCCTACCGGGATTCCCCGGGAATTCTTTCTAGGATTCCTCCGGGAATTCCTTCCGAGATTCCCCAGGAATTCCTTCCGAGGTTCTCCGGGAATTCCTTCCGAAATTCCCCGGGAATTCCTTCCGAGATTCCCCGGGAATTCCTTCCGAGATTCCCCGGGAATTCCTTCCGAGATTTCCCGGGAATTCCTTCCGAGATTTCCCGGGAATTCCTTCCGAGATTTCCCGGGAATTCCTTCCGAGATTCCCCGGGAATTCCTTCCGAGATTCCCCGGGAATTCCTTCCGAGATTTCCCGGGAATTCCTGCCGAGATTCCCCGGGGATTTCTTCCGAGATCCCCCCGGGAATTCCTTCCGAGATTCCCTGGGAATTAGTTCTGGAATTTCTTGAAAATTTCTTCCGGGATTGCCCTAGGAATTCCTTCTGGGATTCCCCCGGCAGTTCCTTCAGAGATATCTTCAGAAATGCATTCAGGGATTTCTCCAGAAGTTCTTTCAGGGATTCATCAATGAGTTCATTCAAGGATTTCTCCAGGATTCCCTTCAAGGAATTCTATCATGGATTCTTCCAGGCGTGTCTTCAGGAATTTCTTCAAGGATTGCTCCAGGAATTCCATCAGCGATTCCTCAAAGAATTTCTTCAGGGTTCACTCTAGGAATTTCTCCAAGAATTTAAAAGTTTTAACGAAACACTTGAGGAATTAATTATCAGCATTCTAAAACTTCCGTACAACCGAATGTGATAATATGAGGAATAAAAATGATGTTGCCATTTATTTGCTTCTCTGTATTTTGTTTACGATATGAAGCACTACTACCAACCACCGGTGGGGAGATAAGGTAGTATTTTACCAACGATGATATGAACGCACGGTGCGAAAACGGGTGGGAATCAGAAATAAAACCAATTTGCACACCTCTACTACTCACCGACTAACTACGCACTGGTTGGGATAGTCTTCTATGAGCACTTCCACAGTAGGCCGTCCCTTATTTTGCAAAAATTGAAAATGTTATAAGTTCGTTAGTGGAAAATGATCGTTTTAGCTAAAAAATGATCGTGTCAAAATTTGAAGTCCGTATCTCAAGGCTAAGTGGTCCCTCAAGGGGCCTAAAGTTGTCAAAAATTGTATGGGACCAAAAAAACATGATTTTTTTTTTCGACAAAACAAATACGCTATTCCACTAAAACCGGTGATTTTAGGACCCTCAAGGCCAAAAATGTGCTTAGATTTGCGATATCTCTACTCGTTTCCAAGATATTGACAAAAAAACAACTGAAAAATCAGCATTTTTATAATGGTCAAACGCTATTCCGCTATTTAGATTCCGAAGGAAACTTACCCTACTTTGTTCAATAACTCAAAAACGAGTACAGATATCGCAAATCTAAGCAAATGTTTGGCCCTTTAGGGTCCTAAAATCACCGGTTTCAGTCGAATAGTGTATTTTTTTGTCGAAAAAAATTTCATGTTTTTTTGGTCCCATACAATTTTTGACAACTTTAGGCCCCTTGAGGGACCACTTAGCCTTGAGATACGGACTTCAAATTTTGACACGATCATTTCTTAGCTAAAACGATCATTTTCCACTAACGAACTTATAACATTTTCAATTTTTGCAAAATAAGGGACGGCCTACTGTGGAAGTGCTCATAGAACACTAAGCTGAGAAGCAGGCTTTGTCCCAATGAAGACGTTACGCCAAGAAGAGAGAAAGAGAGAGACAAAATGTATAGAGTTTCAAAATCGACTCAATTTTCTCCGATTTATTGTAATTTTTCAAATCTTCGTAAAAATAATCTTAAAAAAAGTTCCTGAAAGCTTGAAATCTGAAGAATTTTTTGATATGTTAGCATAGCATAGCATAGCATAGCCGACCGTACACATCCTGGGGTGGCTGTCGATAGAGACGTTCAATGCGCCAGAAAAGATGCCTGGGACTTGACAAACCTTTCATTGAACGACCTCGATACCTGGCCAGGTCCTTACGATCAGCGGGGATGGGGAGGAAATGTTGATTAGATATCTACTCAGAATATGTCCAAGAACTTGGTCCACTTCATAGATATCTGGAGTTGGATTTTGGATAGGAATTTATGGGACGCTTTCCTTGGCGAGAAAGCAAACTTTTGGCATATTTATGAATATAGTAGGTTATTGAAATTTTCATTTACCTGAATAGATCTGAAAGTAATAATTAGTTATATAAATAAAATGGCTAGATCTCACCAAACTGGATAATTTTTCTGCTGATTGCTTCCAAAAATTCCATTTTCTTTTGATGAGACCTTCTTCCTTCTTCCTCAACAGGCCATGTCGTCTCAGCAGGGGGTATTACCGGTCTCAACTGGAAAATTTCCTCCCAGGAATCGAGATTGTTGAACTTCAGGGTTAAGCTTTCCAATTGGTCGGGAATCTTGCAGTTTGCCGTTGACGCCAATCCGCAGTAGCATTAAAATTTTAATTCAGCCAAATCTAGTATCTTCAAGTTGAGTAGAAAATCACGGACGCGAAAAAACTGGCTGCTGAAATTTTCGACACGTCAACACGCGCGCACAGACTACTTCGATCTCCATCTGAAGAATTTTTTTATATGTTCAGCTCAAAATCGACAAAATGGTTACTTACACCCCTTTGCATCTGGGACCCTCAATTATTCTAAATGGTGATACGTGGGTTCAAACATACCGTATATGTATGGTTTCAAGCAATAAAATGTACTGTAAACATATTGTTTTTAATTGTAATTTCACTACTGGCTATACATTAAATTAAATGGTTTGGAATGGTTCTCCTTTTGATGTTGTGTATCATTACATAAACCATATAATATGTTTGGGCGATATTGGGCGGTAATGTTTTCGTAACGACGATTTTGTTCACAATTTGTTCCAAGTGATACGTCTGTTTGTCTGTGGAGCTCTCTTTGATAGTTCGGACTAGAAGCTATCATGTTCAAGATCATTAAAATGCGCTTTGGGAATTTTCTATAACGGCATGAATTACTCTTCATATACAGGACCGCCCACGTCTAAATCTGGGTGACAGAGATGAACCAGCCTAGGGCTGAAAATCTCTTTAATGAAGACAAAAATAAATAAATCTGGGTAGTCTGGGTACTAGAAGCTCAGGCTCCCATGCCCCACCAGCCAGATAACTGGGTTTTGCAAACTAAGAATAATTTGTGGCAGCACTTTGAGCGGCATGATGGAATTAAGCCGAGCACGCTAAGTGTCATTAGATCACTAGTGTAGTTACATGAAGTGGGTCACGAGGTACATAAGTAAAATTAAAGCATGCTCAATCGTTATTGCGACATTTCAGGCACCCGTTTGACTGAAGCCTGAAATACATAACAAACTAAGGACTGCTCATTAAAGAAAGTGGACATCTGTTTACCAATAATTTAGAGTTAAAACTAAACAAAAAATTGTGAATTTTTGCTCAGTATGTAAAAACATTGTTCACTTCGGCAACACATTCAAAGAAAACGAAAAAAGTGAGAAATTTGGAGCGATGGGTTGGATTAGCTTAGCGACTAGCAGATAAATTCTGCACAAATGGTGTTCCAAAAAGTTGTCGTTTTGAGAATTGTGTACTAGTATCACTTCCGGTACCGCAATTTTTCAACGCTGAGCAGGGGACAGATGTGCTGGATGATGTAGGACACATCAGAACCGAAAAATTTGGAAAAAGTTTTTGGTGTGGCAAGCCTAAGTTCATGCGGCTTAAACAGTACTTCGTATTTCACAACAGGAACAATCAACGGTGAAAATAACATAAAGGAATGCATTAAAAACGACTTCTACCCATATATCGAAAACATACGGATCCTCCATTGTTTTGGCCGGATCTGGCATCCGCTCATTACGTTTCTTCTACACTAGAGATGCTCAAGACGGAAAAAGTCGATTTTGTCGAAAAATGGCAAAATCCACAAAACTTCCCTGAACTGCGTCCTGTGAAAATATACTGGACAATAATAAGGCGGCATCTCAAGAAAGATGGAAGAGAAACAAGCTCTGTTGATTGCTTCAAGAAAATTTGGTCTGCGGCACAACGAAATGTTACGGAGAAAGTTGTGCAGAATCTAATGGGAGGTATCAAGAGGAAAGTCCAAGCGTTCTTCAGAAATGCGAAGTAAATGTTCAAACTCACGTGAATTCGGCCACATGTATGTAGATTGTATTAAATAAAAAATAAACTTATGAATTTGTTCGAAAATAAATATTTTCCATTGAAAAACAGGTGTCCACTTTCTTTAATGAACAGTCCTTATAACGCCGAATTAAATATATGGCAGATAGCTCAAAGGTTAACTCATGAGAAAACTGTTAAGTTCGATTCATATGTAACTTACGAGTTCCATGCAACGTTTATGACATAAAAAACTCGCAGATGAACCTATATTAGAAGTCGTCTGTCCAGTCCATATGTTAAAGATGGCTTTATTTCAAAGATAAATTTCGTCTATTGCATTTGTTTCGGTTGTGGTCAAAGGCAAATGCAAGTGAGGGAAGTCTCCTAAATATAATTTTTGTTGAACCTCATCCATTAATTCACGGTTATCTGATTTATGCGTTTTTTTTTTCGAATTGATCTGCATTCCTCTTGGAGCTGCCTTATCTCTTGGAGCTGCAGTTCTTAGGGCACCTGGTGTATCACTTATTGATGCATTTTATTGTTATTGTTATTGTTATTGTTATTGTTTATTTTAACTTGAAATTTAGAAAGAGGGAAAAACCCCTTTGAGTGATTTCGACATTTCAAAAATGAAATCTTTCTCAAAGAGGCACAAAACCTCTTTTTCTTTTCAAATAACATTACAAAAATAACTTAAAACTAAAGGCTCACACGGCAATGAACCATAACGGAGCCGCTATCTTGAAAGAGGACAGCATGCCAAATCGTAAAACGAGTCTCCGGAAATCCAGAAATCCTACTGGGGGAGGGGGAGGGGTCAGGGGGTCATCAGAAACGAATCTTCAAGGCTGAAAATAAAGAATACCAAAAAAAGGGGAACATTATCATACAAAATAGGCAATCTCATTTAGAAATTTGAACAAAAGTTTTAATATATGTTCATTTTTTAAGCCCAAAATATCCCGTATAGATACAGGAATTGAAAAACCTGCTGCAATTAGGCTATCAAATAATATCTTCCTCGGTGCAATAAACCGAGAACAATTAATTATAATGTGATCAATGTCTTCATACGATAAGCCACATTCGCATAAGTTTGAATCTACAATGTTGATACGATACAAATGACTATTACAAATATAATGATTGGATATCAATCTCGAAAAAGCACAAATGAAATTTCTACTCCCAGATACATTTTTAAACCAAGGAAAATGATTCACCTTGGGACATATTGAATGACACCATCGCCCTTTATCACTAGAATTCCAATTGATTTGCCAAGCATTTAGAGAATAATTTCTCAGATTGGGAAAATATTCAGAAGGAAATATATCACGATGATAAATTTGTCCACGCATAACCCCAAATTTTGCCAATAGATCCGCCTGTTCATTGCCATAAATATTACAATGAGCAGGAACCCAAACAAATTTAATAACATATCCTTCATAATGCAAATCAAACAATTTTTGTTTCAACATCAACAGGATATGATGTGATTTGAAATTGAATTTGATAGTATTCAAAGCACTCAGACAACTGAAACTGTCAGAGCATATTATATAAAAATTGGGCGGACAATCTTTGATCATGTTACAAGTAAAATACAAAGCAATGAGTTCTGCTATGAAAACAGAACACGGAGATTGTAATTTATAAAAATGAGCTGAAAATAAGTTATATATTCCAAAACCTGCGGTGCCATCAATAAGAGAGCCATCTGTAAAATACATTTGTGTAGGGTTGAATCCATCAAATTTACGTTTAAATAGTAAATTTGCAAATTTAGAATGTTCAAGCTTTGGTATTTGTCGCAATTCATAAAATAAGGACAAGTCAATTAATGGTTCATATGTATGTATGTTTAATTTGAAATCATAAAACCCATTCGAATGCACATGTAAAAGATCTTGATTTGAACAATGAATAAAGGAATCCAATATTCTATTAGTAGGATTAATTTGGTATAACGACTCCAAAGTGCTTATGATTTGATGATTATTTACAAAACAATTTATCAAAAATTTGCAATTTAGCTCCTGAAAACGAATTTTCAGTGGGATAATACCAGAAAGAACTTCAACAGATTGAGTATGAGTGGAATTCATTAGTTTTAAACAAATTCTTAAACAACGGTATTGTATTTTTTCAAGTTTGGAAAAATGAGTTTGCGCAGTACTTCCAAAAGTAAAGCAACCATATTCCATTACTGAACGAATAGTTGTTTTATATAGTGTTATCAAATCAGAAGGATTTGCACCCCACCATGTACCTGTAATTGTACGAAGAAAATTAATTCTTCTTGAACACACTTTTTGTATGTATATAATATGAGTGTTCCAATTTAATTTAGAATCAAACCAAATACCAAGATATTTATACTCATCAATTTGTTCTATTTCAAGTCCATTAAGAAATAAATTAATGCTTATGGGCGAATGTCTTCTAGAAAATAAAATAAATTTTGTTTTTTGAACTGAAAATGTAAAGCCATTTTCATGAGCCCACATATCCAAATTATCCAAGGCACATTGCATAAAATGTTCAATAACATCTAGCTACTTTTTCCACGTATGGAAAGAACATTATCATCGGCGAATTGAAGCAAATAACAACCATTAGGAATAATGGATGCCATGTCACTAGTGAATAGATTGTATAAAAATGGACTCAAACATGATCCCTGTGGAAGGCCAAAGTAACTATAACGTATTATTTTGGGAGAATTATTATGGAAAAAATGCATAATTTTGAATGAGAATAAATTATACAAAAAATTTGAAATTATGTTTGGAATTTTCAAATTATTCATTTTACTGAACAACAAATCGATTAGAACAGAATCATAAGCTCCAGAGACATCCAGAAAAGTAGAAACTACATCTTGTTTTTGGTTAAATGCAAGTTGAACTTGCGTAGCTAAAAGCGAAACACAGTCACGCGTACCACGACCCCGTCTAAATCCAAATTGAGAAGGAGAAAAAATGTTGTTTTCTTCAGCCCAAAATTCAAGGCGATTTAAGATCATTCGCTCCATTAGTTTGCGTAAACACGATAACAAACTGATAGGTCTTCTACTGTCAGCTGATGAAGGATCTCTACCAGGTTTAAGAATACTTATTACTTTGATGAAGCGCCATTCGCGAGGAATAATATTTTGAAGTAAGAAGCTGTTATAAATTGAAAGTAAATGAAGTTTTCCTTCATCAGGCAACATTTTTAAAACAATAAATTTTATGTTATCAATACCTGGAGCTGTATTTTTGGTAATAGATAAAGCCAAATTAAACTCAGCCAAAGAGAATGGATTACAAAGCTCAGGGAAATAATTAAATGATTTTGTTTTATAATTTTTGGAAGGAGCAACAAAGTCGGGACATATTTTTGAAGCAAAATTTTCAATCCATTCTTCTGAATATTCTAGAACAGTAGGAACACTAGAACTATAATTTCTTAAATTTCGTGCTACAGACCACAAAGTGGACAATGAAGTATCACTGTCCAGATTTTCTACAAAATTTTTCCAATAATTTCTCTTTTTGAATTTAGTAAGCCTGGTAAACTGAGCTTCAGCTTTACGATACAGTAAGTAATTATCTCTGGAGCCTGATCTACGAAAATGTTTAAAAGCATTGGATTTATTTTTCAATGCATTGGAACACTCATTATCCCACCATAAAGAAGGATGCTGTCTTCTAAGAGTACTCGAAACATTTTTTTTAGTTTGAGATTTACGCAAACTATCAATTAATAATTTTGAAAAACTATTATAACTGTCTATTGGTGAATCCGAATCCACACTATTAATAACATAAATAGATATTAAATCAGAAAACTTTGTCCAGTTTACATTTTTGCACAAATCATAAACACATGTTTCGTTAATAAGTTTATTTCGAATGGGAATGTGCATTCGAATCAAAATAGGTAAATGATCACTGCCATTTGGATCATTGATAGTTGACCAAGAAGATGACAAAGTCAAATTATTCGAGCAAAGTGATAAATCAATGCACGAATGATTACTAGGTGGCACAGCAACCCTAGTAAATGAACCATCATTGAGAATATTTAAGTTGAATTCATCAATCAAATCCATAATTAATGAACCTCTTCCATCAATTTTGTCACTACCCCAAGCAAAGTTATGGGCATTGAAATCACCTAATATATAAAATGGAGTAGGAATTTGTTGCAATATATCTCTAATTTGATCCAAAGAAAAACTAACACTTGGAGGGATATATAAACAAACAATAGAAAAATTATATTTTCCTTTTTTAATCGAAACAGCAATAAATTCAATCTGTGATTGAACTTGCAATGTTAAATCCAAGTATTTAAATTCAATATCATTCCGAATCCCAAATGATGCATTTTATTGAACTTAAATTGATTTTTAAACTAATTATTTTTTCTCTAGCCTTTTCGTCACTGCAAAAAGTCACGGACATAAACAAAACAAAGCAAGAAAAAAATCAAAAATTTAAAACATAACATAAAATGCACGGATAAAATTTATTTCAGGAAAGTGGATGATTCAAACGTAATAAAAACAGTATAATGCGATGCGATATAAATGTACAATAAGTACAATGTGCAAAACATTTAACGAACCATTCCATTACAATACATTTTATTGTAGCTGGAACACTGTATGGTGGAGGAATGGTTTTCACCAAACGTCCTATAAGCCACTCCAAATGCCTGTGTGGTAGTGATTTGTGTTCAAATTCCCCGTGTTAAGAATTTGTAAGAACTCTGTAAACAACTTTCATTCTCCCGTATATGGATAGGCTTGCAATAGGTTTCGTGAGATAATATTTGGAGAACTGGTTAGAGTTTATCCGGGTGTGATGGGGTCATTATGCACTGGTGGGCAAAAACATTAATTGAAATACTTTAGTCGTTATTCTAAAGCTACATCCATGACAGTAAAGCTTTCATTTTGAACTGGAATTGTCTCACCTCAAAACACAGGTGGTGGTTGTGAACAACCCATCGTCGGAACAGCAAGCTGTGATTTGTGTAGGCGATTGCACTATCACCTCGAAGTGCTTCGTCAAACACTGGGGGTGATGATCTACGATGGCTAATCTTTGATTATGCCTGCAAGAGAGCCTGCACAACTATAGTGGCACTGTTCCAGATTATGTCCAATAGCTCTGCGGTATATGCCAGCAAACGCAGTTTCATACGAATGAGCCCTTATTTGATATTCTAAGAATTCTCTTCAATATAAACTGTAATGAGCCCTGCTGGAATAAAATAAAACACCAAATGGTACCACCGCGGAAGGGAAGTGGATTGCGTGTTGTTATTACCCTCCAACCGTAACGAAATGGCGCTGGTGTTTATTGCCAGGAAATAAAACCTCGAAAGGATTGAAAAACGGCTATAAAATTTATGAGCGGCGAGAAATTATGTGCGAAATATTGTTTGAGCCTGTGCACGTGTCCTGACTGGGTTTGTGATAGAAGTTCACGTCTCTCTCCCGTTACCGTTGCTTGGTTCGGTTTGACGATGAATCGGGTGGGCGCCTAGTACTATGTACGGGAAAAGGTCAGATTTGATGGTCGGCGTTGGCAGGGCCGGGCAGGGGTCAGATGGATTTCGGCCCAGCTGCGTGATTAATGGGTGGGCGATATATCAAAATATGCTTTTCCGAAAGGTACCTGCGTTGAATATTAGCGAATCGGCGGATTTTATGTTTCAAACTGTAAATGCGAGAACCTCGTTAACTCTGCCGACAGCGTGAGGTTCGCCGAATGGGTGAGTTAGGGCTATTGTTGGATGAGATTAGGGTGAAAAGCGTTGATTACAAACGCAGATGAGTCTATCAATTCAAATTCAAACGACCATTTATCTTCAAAATAGTTTAAAAAAAGTAAAAATTCCTGCCAAAAAACTGACATACAACACGTTACTTTCATCGTTACCTTAATTCTCCCATATAATGGCACACGGACGAAAAAAAATAACATTACGCTAAAATCTCCCAGTAACTAAGGGACATTCCTCAGAGTTCCAGAGACAGACCGACGCGAACAAACGAGATAGCAGTCCGAACTGCTGGCTGCTGTCTGTTAAAGTGATTTATTTCAGCTGGTTCATTGAATCAACGGTGCTAAAGTAAACGCACACAGCGCCAGCGTGCTACTAGGTTAGTCTGTTCGCTAAGGGGAACGATTGGATGGGGAAAGTACTTTTTAATGGTGAAAGGATTAATTTCCTCTCCTGGCACGGTGGAGCACGTTTTTCCCATCCACGAACCACCACGGAGTGCCACGAGTTGGACAGCGAACGATTAAATTTAAATTAAGCTTGTCGACGGGTTTAACTTTTTCACGATGGTAACGACGACGGTGGTGATGGCGGCGGTTTGGTAAATAGAGCTGATCTCATCAATTGTACGGAAACCGAAGGCTTAGAGATTTGCGATGCTTTGATGAACTTTTTAAAAATGATGTCTCACTGTCGAAAATGCTACATCAAGTTCATTGTAACCAAATGGTCAGCCTACCATATATTCAGCAGTTCGACACATATTTCCATCGTAGAACTCAAATGAACAGGAATTCTGTAGCAAATTTAGCCCGAGCCACTGCCACATAATAACAGAATTTCAAAGTCAGGTATCATACCAAAACAAGATCACTCGTTGACGATGTTGATGTTGCAGTTCCCGCTGGATAATCCTCCTGCACCAGATGCAGGGCGCTATAACCTGTGCCGTCAGCAAAGCCGACGATTGCCACTTCCACCTGAAACTTAAGCCTCAACACCTCGTCGTACATGACATTCCATAACAGCGGACCCAAAATGGAACCTTGCGAGACTCCTGAGGTTATGGGAAAGCACTTCCGACTCACCTCTGTGTCACCTCGATTCTGGAAGTAACTTCCGAGAATCTTGTACAGGTACCAAGATATTCCCAGGCGCAGGAGCGACTCGGCAATAGCCGCTCTGGTGCCACTGAACGCGCTCCTTACATCTATAGTCACTACTGCACAGTAGCGAATCCCCCTTTTATTACGCTGGTGCGCTATCTTCTTTGTAACCTTCTACGGTCGACCTCTCCTTACGGAAGCTTAACTGGGAGCCTCCGGGTGGTTTCCCTGCCTTTGGCAACTCCCTCGTTCAGGCATTTTTGCATAGTAACCCTGATCAACTCGGTAGCCTCTGCAATAGCTACTTTTAAGGCCAAGTTCGGAACTCCGTCCGGACCTGGGGCCTTACCTACGCTAAGGGACTTTGCTATCCCCGCGAGTTCTGCATCGACGACCCTCTCCTACTCGCCAGCTCCAGTCCCAGGCTGTCCTACGAAAGAAAGTCAAAGACTAAAACCATAACGTGGAAAAAGCCCTTCGATGATCCCCTTCAACATCAAAGGAGACTGCTCTGTATGGAGCTATTACGCTTTTTGTCTTGGCTATCATGATCCGGCAGGTATTACCCCACGGATTCACATTGGCACTCTGACAGCGCCCTTGTCTCCTCGGTCTTCTGCGCGACTTCGGCAGCGGCCCGTAGGCATGCACGGCGCAGGTTCGCAATCGCTTGAGTCCACCAGTACGCCGGTGGTCTCCCATTCCTGGGATGAACTTGTCTAAGCATGGTCGCATCGCATGCGTAGTCGAAAGCTCCGCTACCAGCCCCGCTTAGGCCTAGTAGGTTTCGCTCACGGTGGAGCGCAAACCCAAATACCTCGACGCTGAAGTATGATTTCTTCCACCTACGAGGGTTTGGCCGTGGCCTTTCCGCCTCTTCCTCTACCCGATGCATGCTGTTGTTGTAGTCGATACTGTAGTGAACCGTCAGGTGATCACTGTGAGTGCAGGGGCATCGTCTACCCTCCAGTTTGAACTACTTGTTAGGCCAGGGCTACAAAAAGTAACGTCGATGATCCACTCCGCTCTGTATCGGCAAAGGAACCGACATTAGCCAAGTTGACATCCAGCAAGGCTAGTCCCTCTAGCAGGATCGGACCCCGCTGGTTCGTAAAACGGCTTCCTCATTCTACGGCCCAGATATTGAAGTCACTCGCTGTTATCACCAGCCTTTGCCCTTCCAGCACGGTCGTCATACAGTCCTACATCTGCATGAACTACTCGATCGACCAACGCCGCGGAGGCGCATAACAGCTACAGAAGAAGACCCCGTTCACCTTGGCGACCGCGAAGCCCTCGTCAGTAATGAACATCAACCCCTAGATGGCGTATTTACCCGTTGCCCAAATCACCGCCATTTTACCGGCCCCATCCGCAACCCATCAGTGACCATTATTGGCGGGTACTCGGTATGGGTCTGTTATGATGGCAATATCCGTCTACTCAGGAAGCCACTTAGCATCGTCAACTACGTTCCTTTTGCTTGGAACGTATCGCCAGTCACGAGGCTCAGTTACATTCATAATCAACATCCCGAGAGTCTGGCCAGTAGAATCGTTTGGCGATCTGGATCGGCAACGTATTCAGTACAGTTCCAGATGGGCGAGTTCCAATCACTCTGCTGCTGTAGCTTCAGACGGGGTATGGATGTCAGCTTTGTGACTTCAAATACGTTCAAATAGACGAGAAGGTGGGCGATCTGTCCGAGTACCCCATCGTAGCGGTTCCAGTCGATCTTGTAAATAAAGGCAAAAGCCGTCGTGTTCCATCACATCCCTACAGAACCTTTTCGGAAAATAACTCATCTGTCAGGTTCAGAATTTTCTCCACATCCGCACACTGTTCTTTTAGTGCTTCCACAACTCGTCTCGAATTACTCATCCAGTTGCGGATTTCAATGTCGTCCTGTGCATGAACATGACGAACTTCCTCTGCTATCTGGATTGCTTCTTCCACCGAAGTGACACTTATCATAGTGTCGTCGACATAGTGCGATTTGACAACAACTTCACATCTCATCAGAAATTCGCTCCTGAAGCGATCCTCATTGATGTTCTTGGTGTAATTGTGCACTGCTAGGTAACCAGCGCGCTCCGAAGGTTGTAACCGCCGTGACGAAAACTCTCAGTTCTTCATTCTTTCTCATCCATACAGTAAAAGAATTGCTATTGCTGATCCTCACGGTGAATCCGTACTTGGTGGAACATTTCGCGGATGTCTTCCATTACTGCAACGGGATGTAATCGAAATAGCGTAGCAGAGTTCCACGTAGAGAATTTAGCAAATCAGGACCCCTTAAAAGGACTGAAAACAATTAGACTCCGTGAGCTTTCGCTGCTACGTCCCACACTATTCGAACCTGCCCGGGTTTGTTCGGGTTGGTTACCGGTAGAACAGGCATACAGGTACAGGCGGTGCATCTCGAGGTGAAGTCCGTTTTGAGACCTAGTCACAATGTCGGATCCCATAACGCCATCGGAAAGGTAATTGGTCGTCAATTTAAATGTAGTGTATTCTAATTTATGTACCTTTTTATGCCCTGCATAAAAAGAGAGGAAGCTACTCAGAGCCAATATTGTGCATAAGGATATTTAATACTGACTAGAGCTATTGCAACGGTGGTGTATATAGGAGGAAGCAAAGGTAGGTTACAAGGGCGTTTCAGGGGGTCCCAAGGGGTTACAGCATGGTACCAGGAAATCTCAGGGGGTTTTCCATGTGTATTCCATGGGATCTGAGTGGGACTTTAGGGGGTTTCCGAGGCATTTCAGGAAGTCTCAGAGCATTTTAAGCTGGTTTCAGAGGTGTGGAGGCGTTTTTGGGAGTTCGGAGAATCTCAGGTGCGTTACATAGGGTCCGAGGAGGTTTTAAAGGGATTCCGGAAGTGCAGGAAGTTTCAGAGTATTTTCGGTGGAAGGCAGAAACGTTACGCAGGCGTTTTTTGGGGTTTCGGAGGATATCAGATGCGTTACATGGGGTCCGAGGGGGTTTAAGGTACAGTCACAGTCTGGCGAATAGAAAATCATAAGAACTGGCGAATAGAAAATCATAAGAAGGGCCCATATAGCCGAGGCGGTAAACGCACGGGTATTCAGCATGACCATGCTGAGGGTGACGGGTTCGATTCCCGGTCGGTTCAGGATCTTTTCGTAAAGGAAATTTCCTTGACTTCCTTGGGCATAGAGTATCTTCGTGCCTGCCACACGATATACGCATGCAAAATGGTCATTGGTAGCGGAAGCTCTCAGTTAATAACTGTGGAAGTGCTCATAGAACACTAAGCTGAGAAGCAGGCTTTGTCCCAATGAGGACGTTACGCCAAGAAGAGAGAGAGAGAGAGAGAGAGAGAGAGAGAGAGAGAGAGAGAGAGAGAGAGAGAGAGAGAGAGAGAGAGAGAAGAACTGGCAATTGGATTGTTTACTGCCAACACTAGGAAAAGTTCGAGCTTTAAATTGACTTTTTATTATTCTTCAATCACCTAACCTAATTTACAGCTCCATTGTCCACTAGGGCACTGCGTGAGCGATTCCAATTGGAAGCTGTACATACACTTTGTACAGTGCCTAAATGTATTCTATTTCTTATTGTACTATGTACATCAAACTGGTGGCCGTTGCGCTGCTTTCACTTTCTACCCTATCATGGTAGAATGATGAATGATTGGGGGTCCATTATGGGTTGCCGTTCGCCGATGTCCAAGTATCCGGGTTCATTTGAGCCATGGGCTCAGAAGAGGGTCAGTGTCCGCTGCTCTCAGGGGGAAAGAGCAAATGACGTAAGTGCCGGGGCTGGGATCGAACCCATGACCATCTGCTTATAAAGCAAACGTGTAGCCACTACGTCACGGGCCCCGGCTCCAATTGACTTTATGTTTTCAGAACATAAATTTATTATCTTTACGGATACAATACTCCAAGCAATACTCCCCTCGTATTCAAGCACTCTCGAAATATCAAGTTCAATTGGCTCCGATAGTTCAATCCACCAGACTCTATATATGGAGGCGTTTCAGGTGGTTTCAGACCATTTTCTGCGGGATTCAGAGGCGTTACGGAAGCGTTACGAAGGAGTTTTAGGGGGTTTCGGAGCGTCTCGGGTGCGTTACATGGGGGTCCGAGGGGGTGTCAGAGGGATCTCGGAGGCATTTTAGCAAGTTTCAGAGGATTTTTAGAGACTCCATCACAATATCTTTCGAAACGCCCCTGTTCTTGAAACCCCGTGACCTAAAATGCATCGAAACGCCCCTGAAACCTCCATAGTCCAATTGTAACGCCCATGAAACCATCATATTCAATATCATATTTGAAATGACTCTGAAACCCCTTTGGACGCTACATTATCGTCCATGAACCCCCTGCAACGCACCTAAAACCCTTAAAACGTCCCTGAAATGCTATCAAACGCCACTAAGGGGCTGTCCATAAACTACGTAGACTCTTAGGGGGGACGGGAGGGTCTGGCCAAAGTCTACGCTCCATACAAATCTCGAAAATTTTGTATGAACAAAAGTCTACGAGGAGGGACGGGGGTTCTGAGATGGCCAAAAATAAGTCTACGTAGTTTATGGACAGCGCCTAAAACCTCTAGGAAGGCCCTTCAAATGTTCCTTGAACACCATGAAAATCTCTAAAATGACTCTGAAATACCTTGAAACGCCCTTCTCTCAAACCACTTCAAACGCCCTTTCAAGGCTTCTGAGATACCTTGGATTGCCCTGAAACCCGGGTAGACGTGAATATCATAATCATATCTTAAAACGATCAAATTTTGATGTTATATCCTAATATGATATTGATGAGATATTCAAAAAGTTTCCAAATATCTGCTCACTCAATATCTCATCGTGATACGATTTCAAAATTAGTACTTAATTTGGCCTTCATTTTCAATAAGCGGGTTTTTCTTTTTTTTCTTTTTCTTGGCGTAACGTCCTCACTGGGACAAAGCCTGCTTCTCAGCTTAGTGTTCAATGAGCACTTCCACAGTTTTTAACTGAGAGATTCCTCTGCCAATGACCATTTTGCATGTGTATATCGTGTGGCAGGCACGAAGATACTCTATGCCCAAGGAAGTCAAGGAAATTTCCTTTACGAAAAGATCCTGGACCGACCGGGAATCGAACCCGTCACCCTCAGCATGGTCATGCTGAATACCCGTGCGTTTACCGCCTCGGCTATATGGGCCCTAATAAGCGGGTTTATAGGTGCGGATTTCGGATCACCGGAGAATTTGGGAGCTTTATCGACCCGCTAAGCAAAAACGACCATTTCGAAAAAACGATTCAACAAAACATATCGCTGCAGACGACCAGCTTTTTGAGTTTCAACCAACAAATTGCGTAGTGATGCTGCCTTGGTATAGGAACAGACGACAGTCGTGACGACTACGTTTTTCTGAATGTTTCCAAAGCTTTTCTGGGCGACAGTTCACAATTGGACACGTTCAGTGAAGTACTAGATTTTTAGCTGATTTTTTATGGCTAGAAGGTAAATTATCCGTTTCTACAACGAAATTATGCAAAAAAACGTGGGTATTATGAATCCTTGCCTAATTTAATATTGGAAAACTTTGTTGCAAGAAATTGAGAAAACAATAACATAGTTGCCCAAAGTTTTGCTCAAACAGTATTAAATTAGGCAAGTAATCATGATAGCCACGCTTTTTGCGTCATTTCATTGCAAAAATGGAGAATTTACCTTCTCCAAAAAATCGTCTCATTACAACAATCTAGTACTTCACTGATTGCGTCCTATTGGTGGAAATTTGCCCTGTTTTAGGCGTAAAATAAACCAAACATGTTTCTACGCATGTCGTTTTTAAAGTTTGGATCACTAGCTTTGTTAACAATTGAGAGAAAGAGCATAAATTGTGAAATCATCTAGAGAAAAGTGCTCTCTTAGTTTCGGAAAATATGCAATTCCTAATTGAGCCCTAATTCATTTTTATTTTCCATACCATCACGCCAGTTTGCAAATTTTGAGTGGAAACTGTATCAATATTCTACAATAGAACATTTATCATTGAGAAATCTGAAAGATACTGCTCAAGATCAAAATTAGCTCTTCACATTTCCATCTGCAACATCCATAAATCGAAAGATCTGAAAATTACTGCTCAAGATCAAAATGAGTTCTTTGACACATTTATCTATAACTAGCTGTCCCGGCAGACGTTGTACTGCCATTTGATTGTGATTGTTTGACAACTGCCGGGGAGTCATTTTGGCACCGCACTCTAGATTGGTTTTATTGTGATCGCTTTGAGTTTCTTCCCCGCTCATAACAATTTCAGTAATTCTACAATTGCTCTTTTTTTTTTTGGTTGATTGTCGTAACTTTTTTTTACATATAAACACAGCCACCATGAATACGAATCAAACCCTGCAAGAGTCATCCCGATCGGTTCAGCCGTTCGTGAGTTTTGTTGCCTCAAAAGGACATCAAACTCATTTTTATATATATAGACATCCGAAAATTGTAAGACCTGAAAATTACTATTCAAGATCATAATTAGTTCTTTCACACACTCATCTACAACTTGGCGGAACCAAACCAACACAACTACCATGACTGGCAAACACCTTGGAAAACGTAGAACTTGATGCTCTTGTTACCTCCTATTTTCAGATATAAGTCGTAGTGCAGTGGTAATGTCACTGCTCATAAATCACAAGGTCATAAGTTCGATTCTGGTTGCGGTCATTTTTCTTTTTTTTACTCTAATCCACCTGTCAGATCATTTTATGATATTGGTTAGATGTGCTGCAGCCCAGATCTCCCCAGATATTAGTCTGATCTTATAACATCAAAATGAGATATTATTATGTTCTTCCCCATACTAATTTTTGATCTTATTTTTGATATTTTATCTCTTATGTCAAACAAACCAATAGCTTATTATGATCTTGGGTACTTCACTGAGGAATATCAAATGATGATATTGTTCTGATTTTTACTTCTACTCGGGAAGCCCCTTGAAGTGTCCCTGAAGCACTCTAAATACTATTGAGATGCCCCTAAATTCCCCGTAATCCGATTAAAAAGCCAAGAAATCTTGACAGAACGCCTATAAAAGGCCTGATCACTTGAAACAACCCCTTAACCCTTTGGAGCCGGAGGAGTCAATATGACCCCGACGATGAAACCGAGCATAAGAAACGTGTTCGAGGCCAGCGAGGTTGCGGCAGCGAAGGCGAAACAATACGGCTCCAAAGGGTTAAAACGCCCCTGAATCCCCTTTTTGGGTTCTCTGGAAACTTTCTGGAAACCTCCTTAGCCCCGCCTCAAATGCCCAAGGGCAAGATCTGTTCTGCCGAAGATTCCCTCATTAAAGCCCAAACTTAATTTATGCATAAATTTCCCTCTTTTAATGTTTTTTTTTTTAATTTATGCAGTCCCATCCAAGTGCATAAAAAGGTTTCACTAACAAATTCGGTAACCTGTCTGGGCAACACCTCTACACTAGATTGACCATTTACATTCGTTTCGAACTGTTGTGCGCTCATCTCTCTATGCAGAATTATAACCCAACTAATAATCGCAAGCCGCAAACAAGCATGCATGCTGAACTGTTGCTTTATAATAGTAATGATAGTTGAACTAAAATTATGCTGTAAACATTACTGTACAAATGATTTTTCAAGTAGTCCATGATCAACTTTTCGTACTAGTATAACAATGATAATGTAAAACACTTTTCAAGCGTTTAATAATATTTTTATTTGGCTCGCAATAATTCCTTTACAAAATATTTCAACAAGACCTTTTTCTGTTTCTTAAGTTAAAAGACACGGACAACGTCGTCAGCTTTTCGGCTGTACAGACTGTTTTGAACTTTGCAACCTACTCACGATTTCGAGGGCACAAATCTCTTCGTAAACAAAACCAGCGCACCTGATCTTCTTATTTGAAGCTAATTACAAGTGAGCAAGCACAGAATAATAAAATACTTTGTTGTGTGAAGCTTGCTTCTTGAGATTTGTGCATTTGATGCACTGTTGAAGCGGGATGTCCAGACGTTTGTCCTTAACATTAGACAACGGACAACGGAGCATGCACCAGTGGAAACGGGGAAGAAACTATTCTCACGAAAAGTTTCAACGCCCGCAGCGGGAATCGAACCCTCACCCCATAGCATGGTGCGATTATAAGCTTGGTGACCCTAACCGCACGGCTACGAGGCTCCACGAGTTAATGTTAAAATAAGCACATGTAACTGTATAATGTGTTTTGCGCAAGTCATATAAGCGCTTTTGTTCCATCCTTTTTCGACTCAGAGTACAGGATAAAAACACGTGTTTTTTCTTGAACAGCAGCTGAATTAATGTGCTGTTAATGAGTTATTAATTATAATGTTGTGCTAATTCAGCACTGCTGAATAGGAGTCGAAGTTTGATCATTATTAAACCACGAGAAGTGTAAGTTTTGATTTGAGCGCTGCAATTCATCATTTCTAGGATGGCGCAAATACGAAGGCATGCGGCTGGCAATCGACGGGTCTCGAGTTCGAATCTTGATTTAGGTAAATTTATGTGTAGCTATTATTTCACAAAAGATGTTCACATCGTAAGTGCCAATCATGAACTCTCGTGAAAATTGAAAAATTTCGCATTTTTTTTTTTGTTTTTGTTCATTTTTGATAGAGTTGAATAACAGCTTTACTACGTAAAACAATTTACTACGTAAAACGATTTAACAACAAACAGTTCAGTTTGTACACAACACTTTGCTTTATAAATTCTTCAAATTTGTGTGAACAAAACCCGTACAAATGTTGTGCCTGAAAATTATTCAAATGATATTCAGCATCATACTGAATTAATTCATCGTAAAGCTGCTTGTAAAATGAGTGATTGTTAGTTGGGAATCTAGGGGTGTTCAAGTAAAACTAAATTTTAAAATTTAGGGTACGCTACTTTGCGAACTAACATAAGCTAGTTGATTTCTTTTGTAAAAATATCATTCAAATTGGCAGAGGCACTAACTGATGAAAACTATGAAAAATATTCAGTTGAATGGATTTAATTAGATTTACTGTTTATTCATTTATTATCATTTCTTAACTAACATTTTTAAGAGCCCCAAGTGGTGATTTCTCTTCAAAAGCTTATTCAAAAAGATACGAAGCTTTTCAATATTTTATAAAAACAAAAAAAAATTAACTTAAAATTACCCAACAAACATTGTTTTACTTTACAAGAGTGTAACAACCCACTCTTAAGCAAACTTTAGCTTAAGCAGCTGTTATTCTGCCATTTCTATTACTTGGATAACTGTCATGGGAACATACTGCTTAATTCACTGCTTCTATAGCAATAAACAACTTCTTTGCATTATTCTAACTCCAAATTGCTTCATTGTATTCTAAGACCACACCACGACCCGGCACAACAATTACTTTCATTTCTAAGCAGCAATTAGAACATTATTGTTCCATAGAAAAGCGATATCATAACATTATTCTCCACCTTACCTAACGTGAATAAACCTTTGATAAGGTGAAACAAAAGCCGACCCATGGAATGAGACACCGTTTTGTGGTAGCATCCTAATTAATGATGGTGTTTCTCATTGATGGCTGTTCTAGCCACAGAGCCACGCCGCTGCTGCTGGATCCCTTCTTCACAAACAAGCGCGGTAAACAACATCGATTCACTAAACCGTGCCTGCCATAATGCAACAGTGCTGAACAACAACACAGTGAGAAACAATACAACGTTAATTAGCTGGCATCGAGCCGGAAAATGTCTTCATTCTGCCGTGCAATATCTTGACTGAAAAGAGCTTTCTCGGTATAGCAGAAGCTACAATCTCACGGTAGCTTTCATCGTCTCGTCCTCGCTTTAGGTGGAAAACAATTTCCGTTTTTCATCTCTCCGTTGGAGCTCACCTTTTGCTGTATTGTGTTGTGTAGGTGTACCCTGTATAGCTCGTCTCGATGGCAGCAAGAACGTTCGATTTGGTACCTCTCTCGTAACCTGCTAGTGCTTCAAAATTTCATTAAAACTTTTTAATTGAATCCGCTCGAAGTAATCTGGGAGCCAGTTTTGTGGTGATTTATTTTAACGGTTACACCCACCTTTTTGGGGGTAAGGACTGTCAACACGAAAATGTAATCCACACAAATAAGTGTCCTGAAACACTAATTGTGTCCGTATATTTTCGAAACCGGGATTGTTTCGCAAATTTGGAACAAATGCATAAACAGTTGATTAATTTCAGACTAGAACTTGAAAGCAAGAACTCATAAGTTGTCGAAAAGCATGTGACGATTAATTAAGTATATTTGGAACAAGGTCGGCGAAAAAAAAAATGATGAGGATTGTAGAGACCACTTGGAACGAGGACAATTTAACATACAAATTCGAATTAATTAAAAGGTGAAAGAAACACTTTGACAAACATCAGTATAGGGAGCAATATGAGATACGAAATTTCGAGAATGTTTTCAAAACTTGCAAAAGTTTCTTGAGAGTTTTCTTGATTTAATCAGTTGAAAAACAACCATCCAAAGCTAATCGTTCCTCCACCCGTTACACCAACCGGCGATAAACAGTTTTTTTTCTCTAAACTTTGAAAATTAAATTTAATCACGTCGAAACGAGTAAACTCTCGTGGTTGCGATAAATTTTGCAGCCACCACCAGCAGTATCACATCCGGTGAGAGACGCTCGGTCATTTCCCGTTGCTGCAACTTGCTTACCACGGTACTACAGCCCGCGACATCAAGATAAAGAAGCCAGGTAGAAATAACGATAATGCTTCGGAAACTATAAGAAAAAGCTGGGGCTACTGCTACTGCCAACCAACGCAACGCAATGGCTGCTGCAAGCGGCGGCGATGTACTTCTTTTACTCAGATCAACTTTCATCAGAAGGCAGCAGAAGGCTAGTTTTTCCGGCTCGCATTCCATGCCAGGTTTTGTATTCGGATGAAATGTTTAAAGTTTGAAATGTTCTTTTTTGGTCCATGCAGTACTAAGGTGGTCGTCAGCTAGGGGAATGCGAGGTAAGGGAAACATTCAGTTTTGCCTAGTTCTATTAACTTTTTGGAATCAAGTAAAACTTCCACTTGGCTGGTTTAGCCGCAAAAATCGATAATAATTTAATTAATTTTGTCATGTAGCTACGGACTCATGATCCGTAACCGGTCGTTTGAAAACGTCGCGACCTGTTGGAAGCTTTCCGCTCACCACGCGATCTCTTCGACACAGTCGTCGATGAGAGGTATGTGCACTTCCAGCACACTAAAAACAATGCACTCTCACCTAGGTATTAGAGTATCGGAACGAAGTCGACGAAACGAGAAGAAGGCATCGCGGGCGGTAATGCTGCAGCATGGACCTAGGCAGAATTGAATGTAGAACGTTACAAACAGAAGCGAAAACATCTGACCTACCACTTCTGGGAGAAATACGGTGGCTGAAAGAAGCGATCTGCGAAGAATGATTACCAAGAAAGATGAAGTTCTACCAGAAACCCAACGCATCCAGTAACGGCTTCGTGCCACGAACCGAAATATTCAGGGATAATGACGGACTTATGTGAGATGATCGAAATGTGGAAGCAGCACTGAATGGCGCGGAGAACGTAGGCACGGGAAACAAACGAGTATTCAACAATACCAGTGCAGCGGAGGACGAAAATGATCCAACTCCCACGCTGAGGATGTCATTCACTAGCTCAAAACCAACAAAGCAGCTGGTAAGGATGGTATTGAAGCTAAACTCATCAAGGTGGGCCCACCTGTCTGCACCGGCTGATATTCAGGATCTGGGAAACCGAACAACTACCGGAGGAGTAGAAGGAAGGGGTAGCCTGCCCCATTCACAAGAAAGGAGACCATTTGGAGAGAACTTCAGAACGATCACCATTTTGAATGCCGCCTACAAAGTGCAGTCCCAGATCATCTTCCGTCGTCTGTCACCTAGGTAAAACAAATGAGTTCATGAGAAGTTATGGGAAGCCGGCTTCAGCAACGGCCGATCAACAACGGACCAGATCTTCACCGTATGAAAAATCTTCCAGAAATACCGCGAACTGTTCATTGACTTCGAGGTGCGATACGACAGTATCAACTACACCCAGCTATGAAAGGCCAACGAAAATGGCTTTCCTGATAAGCTGACCAGACTGATTAAAGCAACGATGGACGGTGTGCAAAACTGCGTACGTGTCCAGTTCATTCGAAACTGCGTAGGGGAGACTGAGGAGACTTGATCCCTGGGGAGACTTGTTCCCCCCATATTTGCTCGGAATCAAAAACATTTTTCTTCTAGCATAATTTTTCCAAAACTACTCCTGGACAAACGACTATGTATTGGCTACAAGTGATTTCGATTGTACATTGCATTATTTTTTAACGGCTGATGGTTTGTTTTCAGTCCTTCAGAAATCTTTTAGGCGATTCCGAAAAATCTCAAGAACTTTGTGAAAATTGAACCAAATCGTGTCAAAATTTCACAGCACATAGTTTAAATAAAATACTTTCAAACGTATTTATCCTAATTAGGCTGTTGTTAACATATTTTAATTAATTCAGCTTAGTATGCACAACAGTGACATGGGGAGACTTGATCCCTCGAGGATTACACACACATTATACATGTGAAAAATAAAATTCTATTCTGAAGCCTCTATTTACTTGGAGTTCTACTCTATTCAACGATAAAATGTGTCAGATAATTATAACTTTAGTACAAACCAAGAAAAGAGGGATCAAGTCTCCCCATTTTGAAAATATGGCATATCTTTAAAAATTTAAGGAAATCTTACAATTTCAAACACTCCATATTCATCGAAAATACAAGAAAACTCGAAAAGAAAATGAATAGGAAGACTCTGGAATTATTTTCCCTTTAAATAAACCATGTGCTCAAAGGGGGATCAAGTGTCACCCATTTTTGAAAAATTCACCATAAGACATGCCTCCATAAAAACACAGTTTTGAAAACTTGAACAATAATTTAAAGGCTTTCTGTTGTGTATTAACTTGCAATAGATGTTTACTTGCCATTTTGTACGGAAATCGGATTTAGTTTTGTGTTTTTTCCTAAAGTTTCAGGTGGATGAAGAAAAAGGGATCAAGTCTCCCCAGTCTCCCCTACTATCCACACAGCAAATAATTTTGTAATATCCTGGTGCGTAACTTCTGGCGATGTATCCATTTTTGGATGTAATTTCTGCCGATTACATCGTTTTCCAAAAATTATCACACTTACCATGTACACCCTGGTTGGCAACGGAAAGCATCGATAAACCCGTTTCAGCAGATACCTATAAGCAGTATAATCCCAGACAACCAGACATCGTATAAGATGGTGCATAAGATGATAAAGTGGAGGCCTTATGCGTGCATGCCGCCATTTAGGCGCATGTAAAATGTACGCATATAGCCTCCACTTTAACATCATATGCAACATCTTATACGATGACTGGTTGTCTGTGATATTTATCATGCTCATTCCAACTCGGTGAAATGGCCGAGAGGTAAAGGATATGCTTCACAATCAACGGATCAATGTACGAATCCATGTCAATATTTTACCTATAAATAATTCATCTATCGATTCGGCTCTATGGCGATTGCTAGACCCACTTTCAAGCTGCGGCGGCTAATTTGCTGCGTGGAAAGAATGTAATCTGTACATCACTTTTACGACGCGACTGATGTGCAGCGAAAATGATGTGATATCACAAGATTTTTTTGCTGTGCAGTTCATTCGAAACTCGCCGGGGATTGCGACAAGGTGACATGTCTATTCTTTAACATCGCTCTGGAATGTGTAACGCGACGAGCCGGGCTCAACAGCCGGGGAACGGTTTTCACAAAATCCGGTCAATTTGTTTGCTCCGCACATGAACATTATTGCAAAAACATTTGGAATGTTCGTAGTGCAGTACACCCGCCTGAAACGTGAAACAGCAAAGCTAGCAAAGAACTGGTGGTGAATGCGTCAAAAAACAAAGTGCATGCTGGTAGACGGATCCGAGGTAGCAATTTCACTATAGAGGGGGGGGGGGGGCGGGGGTTTCTGGCCAAAGTCTACGCTCCATACAAATTTCAAAAGGTCTACGAAGGGGAAGGAGGGGATGGTCTGAGATTGCCCAAAATGAGTCTACGTAGTTTATGGACAGCGCCCTACTTCGTGGTGATGAACGGCTCTGACTTTCTGTTGCTACACAAACTTCACTGGTTGGAGCCCGTCACACGCTATGCGAGATCTCCACACGTCCTGAATAAAAGCATTTTCCCGTGCACAGTGTATGTAGAGTCTGGGACCATTTGGTCAGGAGCACCTATTTTGGGCACTTGCTACTATAACTCAGTCAATTTCAAACCGAATGATTTGAGTTTTTGAACATGGCTAGATAGTGTTCCTATCTGATCGTGTCTGAAAATTCAGAACAATTGGTTCTAAATTGACTGAGTTATAGCAGCAACTGCCAAAAATAAAAGCTCCTGCCCAAATGGTCTCAGACCCTAGCTACAATGCACAGTGGATCGTAATGGCTCACACGAACGCGAAGAACTGCAGTCGCGGACAATGACTCCTGTCAGCAACGGTAGAAGATCTTCACGAAATTGTGTATCGAGCACGAGTAAATCGTCCATGGGGTCCCACCTCATTACTTGGACTCGTTCGGCAATCGTAGATTATTCTACTGAGAAGGAATTTGTCGAAGAACGTCCTCGGAATTGAACTGCCAGTTTGGAATATCGAATCTCGCCTGGTCGAAAATCCGGCGCACCTCGCTGACTATACGACTCTTCGATATTATTCCTGTTATCCAGAAAATCGTCGACGTAGGTTTTCTTGATCATTGGCCAGGTCGCTTTTGTGTATAGTTCCGTTCCTTGTACTCCTCAGCCTTTGTATTCTCCATATGCAGGACACGAAGAACACGATGCTCCGAAAACTTCGACGTCCATCACGTAGATTGTCAGTACTTGTTTTAGATCTGTCCGGAATAGATACCGTTGAGCCTGCCGGTCTACCTGTCTAATCAACAGCTGGTGAAACATTTGCCGCACGTCTCCAATTGCAACACATTGTCGATACCGGAACCCATACATGACCTTCAGAAGTAGAGTCAAGAGGTCTGGTCCAGTCAGCAGCATTGAATAGAGTGACGTATTTCCCACGCGTTGTCCCGCGTCGCACACAATTCGTATTTTACCGGGTTTCCGGGATTCTGGACGACGCCCATGGGAAGATACCATAAGCGACGTGGGTCGGAATCTCGTAGCTCGTCTGCAGTAGCCTTGTGGACATATCCACACTCCAGGTACTCGTCAAGCCGCTGCGAAGTTCCTGATCTCCCGTGTTGTTTTGTTCACACTCTGAGGAAGAGCGTGCCGAATCTTGACGATCAGACAATAAATTTTATGCAACCCAAGGGTTTTTTTTTTGTCTGTATTAACGAGATTTTTAGCCCTAGGCTAGTTCATCTCGGAACCCACGCTTTACTTCCCTTCCGAAGGAAGAACTCACATTTTGTGAGTTTGTCAGGAGTGGGATTCGATCCCAGGTCCTCGGCGTGATAGTCAAGTGCTCTAACTATCACACCAGGTCCGCTCCACACAACCCAAGGGTGCCCAGGATACATAAGTGCACTTATGTTATATAAGAGTTACGGCAGCGCAGGTTTTGGTTGTATAGAAGTTTATTTGACGTAATTTTTACACAGTGCTACAGGGGATACTCAAAATAACTGGGACAGGTAAAATTTTCAGTTTTCAAAAAATGTTCAACTCGCTGTAACTTTTCGAAAAGGGCATCAAATATTCTCAAGTTTTTACTGTAAGTTCATCAACTAATTGTGTATCTGTGGTCAAAATTTGAAAAAGATCTGGCTATTCTACACGAAGTTATAAAGGTTCTAGAAAAAGGTAGCCAACTTTGAGCTGTTATATCTCCGGATTCAATGAACCGAATGCAATGAAGTTTTGATCATTTTCGACTTACATAATGAGCTATTAAAAACATTTGACTAAACTTAAAATTCTTTACACGAAAGAAAATTATAACGATTAGATAATGTTTCTAATATAACACCAATTTATCCAAAACTTCATCATCGTTTCAAAATTCGAGATAGTAATTGACACATTCTACCGTGACATTACAACGTTTTGACGCATTCGTTGCCAGATTTTCCACTATAACTCATGGAAACGAGCGTAAACCTCAAAATATTTTTTCAGATTCGGATTCCTTGTAAAATTTCTGATATATTTGACCTATTGAACATTTAGTTCTCTTTAGAAAAACGTGTTCAAAATGCGTATTTGTAGCGTGACGTTACAACGCGCTAGAATCCGACCCTCTCTAACGCGCTACCAACATCTTGAAAAATCTGCTCGGATTTTCATGATATTCTGATTTTTTTTCCACCATTGAAAATTATTGGTTTGTTCTTCAATTTAATGGAATAAAACATTTAAATTTCGGATTTGTTTTTCGATAATCGACTTTTACATTTCGTGACGTTACAACGCCCGCTCAGTTCCAAACAGGGTTCTGCTCGCGTTGTAACGTCACGAAAATGCACATCATGTTAGAATCAGAATAATCAGCCAAATTGACCCGAATTTGTGAACACATCATTGCATTATCTTCACTGCTTCAAGGGGAACTTTATTCTATTGAAAATCCGTTTTGTGATAAATGGCTCGGAGGGCCAAGTTATTGCTATCAGCAGTATGAATACTCCTTCATGAAGGTTAATGACACCGGCACCCATCTTCGCTTTAGTATCACCCATATTCTTCTAGTTTTGTTCCAAAGACTAGCGCCCTGAGATTCATTATTTTACACCGCCAGATATTTAAAATTTTCAGCATATAACTCATCACGCCGTCGAGATAAGACACATTCTACCGTGACGTTACAACGTTTCTACGCATTCGTAGTCAGATTTTTACTATAATTCATAAAAACGACTGTAAATCTCAAAATTTTTTGTCATATTCAGATTCCTTGTAAAATTTCCGATATGTTTGACCTGTTTAACATAAAGTTTTCATTAGAAAAACTTGTTTAAAATGCGTATTTGTAGCGTGACGTTACAACGCGCTAGAATTCGACCCCCTCTACCGCGCAACCAACATCTTGAAATATTTGCTCGGATTTTTATTTTAAACTGAAAATTTCTTCCACCATTGAAATTTATTGGTTTGTTCTTCAATACAGTGAAATGTTTTACATATACATTTCGGATTCGTTTTTGGATTTTTACATTTCGTGACGTTACAACGCCCGTTCAGTTTCAAACATGGTTCTGCTCGCTGTAACGTCACGAAAATGCACATAATTTTAGAATCAGAATAATCAGCCAAAATGGCCCGAATTTGTGAATATATTATTGCATTATTTTCACTGCTCCAAGAGCAACTTTATTCTATTGAAAATCCGTTTTGTGATAAATGGATCGGAGGGCAAAGTTATTGCTATCAGCAGTATGAAAACTCTTTCATGAAGGTTAATGACACCGGTACCCATCTTCGGCCTAGTACCACCCATATTCACCTAATTTTGTCCCAAAGACTAAACCATTGATATTCATTACTTCACACCACAGATAGTGTCTTGTGCCATTTGGACAGGTGTACTAAGCAGGTGTATAGAGTTAGGCACGTGCAGTATCTAACCCCGAACAAAAATTCAAATCAATCGGTTTGAAATTGACTTATTTATAGCGGCAAGTGCCCAAAATAGGCACACCTGCCCAAATGGTACAATACCCTATTTAGATTTTGCAGCATAAAACTAATCACGCCGTCGAATCAAACATTTTTTCAATAATTTATGCAATGTCATTGATTCAATTAAAAACGCTTTAAGATGCGCGAGCAGTTATTGAACCAAAGACATACCTGAGGATCTGCATACCAGTTAGGAGCATCAATTTTTGTGATTCCAGAGACAAATAGACCTAATTCTGACAAAAAAAAACATCCTATATATGTCAGAGTCATAATTACTTAGAGAGTTAGTGTCTTTGGCAAAGTTGTTTGATAAGTCAAAAACTTACAGCTGATTTACTATTGGCTGTAAGATTCTGACATACTGGGCGACGCAAATTAAAAGTTTACAATAGTTTACAAACGATTAGAGTTTCTCAAAAAGTTTTCAACAAATTTTGACTATTTGAGAAACTATTTTTTGGCAGAATTTTTGGGCACTTTATTAAAAGTTACAACATGTTGAATATTTTTTAAATAAATATAAAGTGCATGATTTTTCAAAATTTCAAAATATATATTGATCTTTGATTACTATTTCATTTGAATACAATATGTCTAAAGTGAAAAAGTTCCAGCTTGTAGAATACTTTCCTGCTTTTGCAAAATGGAAACTAACGTCTTCTAGTGGCAAAACCTCGCATCTATTGGTAAATCAACTGCAATGCAAGTCCTTTACTTACCAAACAGCTTTGCCAAAAAAAATCGTATTTCTATTTACTAGGGATCCTGAGATGTATGAAATTTAAAATTTGTAAATTCTCTAGCGCCGCCTGTTGGTGGAACTTTAAATCTAACTATCCATCAACTGTAAGACTTTGACCAACTTAATAACTTTGTAATTTCGTCAGTGTTTCACCTGCTAACCGCTGATATCACAGAAATTTTCGGTGTTAGTGGTATTTGATTACGCTTAACAATTTTTACAATATCACAGTACAATTACATCGTAGATTTTGGCCAAACACCATCTCCCCCGTCCTTCAAAAGTCAACGTAATTTATGAACGGTCAATGGTACGCATTTTAGAAACGATATCTTGAAAAAGAGCTCATTCACAATGAGAACGAAACTGTTTTGAATATAGAACTCCTTTTGTCCAATTCAGAAGCCGTCCAAGGCAGAAAGATTTGGTCTTTTCCACAGAACTTTTTTTCGTGACGTTACAACGCAAACTTCAACCAGGTGAAACTCAGGCTTCCGTGAACAGATTTTTTTTTTTCTTTAAGTCTCATTTGAAAGATCTTATCGAGTACAAAGAGCATACAAAGTTTCATATTTATAACGTTTTCCATATTTCAATAAAATTTAAAAATGTTGAATTTTCGTGACGTTACAACGCAATAAAAACCCATACTATGATCAGCCATATTTCAGAGTTGTAAAGTCTTTCGATTAAAAATCTTTTTATGCTAAAAAATCTACATACATTTATCTACAAATGATGGAAAACTTTTGAAAAATCAGTTTGTTGGTGTTTAAAATACGACAAGTTTGGATGACAAGTGTGCCTAAATGACTTAAAATCTCGGTTTTAATATTAATCTTAATCGTCGTTCAATGTATATTTATTGTCATACTAATATCATGTCGAATACATTTTTGGATGGCAAAAGTAATGTAGAATGTGATAAAAATGTCAAATATGCCATAACTCAACTTTGAAAAATTCGTATTGATGATACGGGGTCCGTAGAATGTGTCAATTATAGTTCATTTAAATTCCCTCTAATTAACTTGGATATATTTATGTTTCAAAGGAAAGCAACCAAATAGCCGGCATTAAATTGAAAAAGTAATGGGGTGCATATGAAAAATTGATAAATTTAATCATAATTTCAAATTAAGTCAACTGTTTTTCAAAGTTCATTATATTAGTCATAAATGAACAAAATTTCATTACATTTGGTTCATTGAATCCGGAGATATAACAGCTCAAAGTTGGCTATTGGATAATTATACCGTTTTCTAGAATCTTTATAACTTCGTGTAGAATGGCCCGATCATTTCCAAATTTGAACCACTGATGCACAACTAGTTGATGAACTTATAGTAAAAATTGAGAATATTTGATGCCCTTTTCGAAAAGTTACAGCGAGTTGAACATTTTTTTGAAAAGTGAAAATTTTACCTGTCCCAGTTATTTTGAGTATCCCCTGTAGATTTAGGTTAAAATAACTTAAATACAACCAAAACTTGCGCTGCTGTAACTCTTATATAAGTGTGTTGCTTGGGTGAGTGAGTAACAGCCAAAATTCCAAAATCACCTACCGATGATAAAAAAAAGCATGAAAGGTATTAAAGTTTTCTCTGAACAAGTGACAATGAATTAAAATAAACAGTTTTAAATGGACTCAAGAAGTTCAATCAATCAATCGTTTGCCCCAATCTTCTCTAACTGGGTAGGTTCGACTGTAACAGCATCCAAAGCACAACTGCGTTCCGCAAAACATGCTACAAGGATGCAAAAGCTAAGCGAAAAAACACATCCCTCTCAACTCGGATGAAATGCGCTACATAAACTTTTATGAAAAGTGAGAAAGTTGTTAAAACTTTCTGACAATCCGAGTGGATGTGAGTTAGTTGTTGGCGGCGCCATTCAGCACCTGGATGCAATTACCGAAAATATTTTATGTGGCATTGTCGGTCGGAGGCAACCGGGAAGTTTCCTCTCTGAAACGATCATTCACTAAGCCAGGAGTCAGAGTCAGCACTTTTTCGAGTAACTGCTGCTACCGAAGACCGGGGTTACAAAGCGCATCGTAGAAGTCATTTTTTGCAACGTCATTTGTCCGCAAGTGACAAATTGTCAAACCAATAATTCACACCGCAGCAGCAGCAGCAGCAGAGGGCGGACCGTTGGCTTTGGTGGGTGCATTCTAGCTTCCGGTCGAGCTTCTGAATTGAGTTACGTGTGCTCTATCCGCCCGTTCATCCCGGGTGTAACCTTCGTCGTCGTCGTCGTTCAACAAGCCAATATGACCAGTCAAGGAAAAAATTGCGCTTAGCAGTGCACATTGTACCAGCGTTTCTTGTGGCAATAACGCGTTGCTTCTCTGTGGAAGCCAACAACCCATTTTATTAGCTGTGGTCATACAACGTCTGTGTGTTGCGGCTTAGTCAAACTATTGATCTCTATAGGTACTGTGGGTAAAACAGAGTGGAAAAGTTGGTAATTATTGCGAAGTTTATTACGTACACTGCAAATTTTGTTTGCTGGTATTCAGCAAACTTTGCTGATTTTTTTGTGCTGATTTCATTCAGCAATACGAATTTACTGAGTATCAGCAATTATTTTTCAACTTGCTAAAGTATCCAGCAATTTGGACAGTTGATCAGCAACGTTGTGCTGAAATTCAGCAAATTTTTTGCTGAAATTCAGCAATTTATTTTGCTGATTTTTTTTTTGTACTGGAAGCATTTCAAAAAATTTGGTGTGTAAGGATGAGTTTATGCTTTTCAGCGCTTCCTGTACTTCTCCTTCAGTCGAGCACTTGACACTGAAGAAGTCTGTAAGTCACAGACGAAATAGGCCTATCTGTCCGAAGATAAGCACAGTAGTAGAATTAAAAGGAATTTGCTCGTCCTTTCTAGTTTTTCTTTAAAAGAGTTATTCATTTTTATTTTCTTTTGCAAAAGTGAAGTATTAGTGAAGTGTTTTTAAATTAAACTAGAGTCTGAAACAATCAAAAATCCGTTCGTAGCGGTAGTGGCAACGAGCGGGATATCAAGGTCTCCTCTGAGGAGAGCAAGGACAGGAAAGAGTATGACTGTATGCAAAGTGCCAGCAGTGTAGAGAACCCCCTTCTTCCTCCCCAGCTAACGAGCCGGGAAATATGAAGCGTGGTTGATGAGAATCATTAACAAGAACAGAGATTGTCTGCCATCGAGGTTGCAGCGCAGCAGTTTGACTCTATCAATGACTTAACGTCCTGCTCAAAGTTGGACATCAACAAGGACCTCAAGCAGACCTCACTGAGACTTCGTAAATCGACGATTGTGGTCAAACAAGACCATGATAAACTCATGGCAAGTGCTGCAGCAGCAGCAGCAGGAGGAGCAGAGCCCGTGAAGTTAAAGGTGCCGAAGTCTACCGGACTTATGCCTTCGCATTTGCGCCCAAAAATAGGCTCGTGTTCATGGCGATGGCACAAATTTCCCAAATGGAGGAGAACGTGCCTCTGGAGCTGACCTACTGATACCTGATACCTGATAAGTACTAGAATGTTAGTGCAGTTTAGTGGTAGCTAACTGAGTTTCATATCACGTCCCGCATCAACAGTACATCAGAACTTCAGATGCACAAATCTCAAGAAACAAGCTTCAAACAATAGTGCATTTTATTATTCTGTTCGCGCTCACTTGTAATAAGCTTAAAATAAGAAAGCACAGGTGAGCTAGTTTTGTTTACGAAGAGATTAGTGCCCCCGAAATCGTGAGTAGATGCCAAAGTGGGCCATTGTGCCGACCATTTAAGGATTCTAACAAGTCTGTCCTTAACCTTTCAGAACGCGCGCCTTCAAGCAGCTAAAACTGCACCGCACTCGAGCTGCATACGACGAGCGAGGTTTTTTGATTGTGTTGAACTTTTTACATCAACACTCTCTTCCCTGGATGCTTGGGTCATGACTAGTACTTTAGACCAGCGTTTCTCAAACTATGGGTCGCGACCCACTGGTGGGTCGCGGGCTGATTTTTGGTGGGTCGCGAAAGCTTTGGCGATATCATAATAAATGTACTGATTAACTTATGCCACCAAAAATTAAACAAATATCGACAAGAAACCAACGAACGTTTGGTAATCTCCACTGTAAAGTTTAAGTTTAAAGTTTGGAAATGAATACAGCTGAAATCGCTATCCTATAAATAAACATAAAATGCTTAATTTTATTTCTTTTCATTTGAAGGATTCTTTTAAAGCTCCCTGAAGCATTTTATTGCCATTGTATTTTCAACTACACTGTGAAATTTCAGTGTTTCTTTTTTTCTAATGTGTGATAGAATTCCTATAATCTGCGGTGTTCTGCAATAAAAAAGACGCTGACACCGTCTTCAGCCAGAGGCTGTACAAACTGAATGAAGCTTAACATTAGACAAGTGTCACACGGAGCATGCACCAGCGGATACGGAGAAGAAACTATTCTCAAGAAAAATTTCATCGCCCGGAGCGGGAATCGAACCCTCACCCCGTAACATGATCAATGTGGACCCTAACCGCATGGCCAAGAAGCTCCATATTGAATTGAATCTGACTGATTAAATTTGTATTAGAAACTTGCAAAAATATTTTAAAGATTCAACATTACATAACGTACATAGGTTTATCCAAACCTATGAACGCGGTTAAATGTAATCAAAAAGTCAACCCAAATTTTCGACGTTTGTTATGGAAAATATGTATGTGCTGGTGGGTCGCCGAATCCAATAAAAATCAATTGTGGGTCGCAAGCTGAAAAAGTTTGAGAACCCCTGCTTTAGACTACCCGTTGGACTCAAGTTCTCTGGATGGGGAGGGGGCCAACTCAATTTGTTGTTGGTCAGCCCGCCATTTTCTCTGTAGCCCAATTGCGGTTCTGGAGACCGTGGAAGTAATGGTAACCTCTTGAGCCTGTGTGTCCATCTATCCTTGCTGAAGGACTCCCATAGCCTCTGCCACTTCAATATAGACGATGTTCTGGCGATCCGTCTCGCGCCTCTTTTGCTGCTACACTCGAAACATTCTTCGTCCTCTGTCACCACTAGTGTTATGGGCAGGGCATCATGCCCACTAGCACACATACCGGGCAGCAGGGACTATAGTCCTGGGGCCTGACGAACCCCCCGCTTGCGAGTCAGCCGCGTAGTCGCCGACTAAGAATAGGGCTACTAACCCCAATTGAAGGTGTCAAGCGACCCGTGCCAAAGAATGAGTGATCGAGGGAGTGAAAAATATGCTCGATCTTTAATGGAGCCTGTGGGGTACCTGGGCACCCTCCACAGTAAGCTGTCCCTTACCGCGTTACTGCAGGGCTCTGCGTGGTGGACCTTATTTCCCGTTCGACTCGTGGGATGAACAATGAGCAAAAATTCAAAAAATCAGAATATAGGTGGAAGTAGTGGTGCGATCAACCCCTTCGCAAGAAGCGGGTTGATGAGGTCTCCGACAAGGAGAAGCGAGGAGGTAGGCGCTGGGAGCGTAGGAGCTCCTGTCCACTTCCCGGCAAGACAGCCGGTGGAGATAATGGACGGAGCGTGGCTGCTGAGGGCCGTCAGCCAAGAAAATAAAGGACGGTCCGTGATAGAGGTGGCTGGGCAGCAGCTTGGCAAAATCATCGACTTTGCGTCCACCAAGTCGAACATAAGCAAGGACCTGAAAACGGCCTTGTTTCCACTTAGGGTGTCGATCGATAATGCCAAGAAGGAGCACGCGGTACTCGCGTTGCTGACTGCTACAGCGAGGCGAGGAGCTGTCTGGCGGTGCACGCAAAGCCAGGCGCATAATAACCCCGAAGGTTGGTAACAATGCCGGAAGGTCGGACCCCAGCCAGGGTTCCCGGAAAGCTGGGAAGGGTGAGCCTGAATAGGCTGGCTCGTCCCGGAACGATTGGAACAAGGGGTTGCGACCGTTGGTGGGCCCTCAGCAGCCACAGAGTAGGGCGAACCAAGGGGAGGACCCTCCTTGGACGAAGGTAGAGTGGAAGAAGAAGAAGAAGAAGAATCCGCCGGTAGAAGTACAGGACGCCAAGCCAAGGTGTAGGAGGGTACGTGCGAAGCGTGAGAAAGGCGACGCGCTCGTCATCAAGACGGAACAGTCCAAGTACTCGGACGTCTTGAAGGCGATGCGAAGCGACGCCTAGCTTGAAGGTCTTGGAGCCGACGTACTCGTACGGGCGAGATGATCCTGGAGCTGAAGCGCGAGAAGGGAAACAAGGGAGCCGCCTACAAGAGGCTGGCAGAAGAGGTCCTTGGTGAGGGTGTTGAGGTGAGGGCTCTTACACATGAGGCGACTCTGAAGGTCAAAGACATTGACGAGATCACCGAAGTGGAAGAGCTCGTCACGGCATTGCTGCAACAGTGCGATGTGCAGGTGGCCGCCGCAGCCGTTAGGCTACGGAAGGGGGCAGCCAGGGACACAGATAGCTTTGGTTCAGCTACCTGTGGCGGACGTTAAAAAGTCCGTTGAAGTAGGCAATATTAAGGTGGGTTGGTGCGTATGTCACCTGACATTCCACGACACGACATTCCACCAGAGATTTGCTTTAGGTATCTGAAAACCAGGACACAAGTCGTGGGACTGCAAAGGCCCTGACAGGCGCAAACTGTGCAGGCGATGCGGCGCTGAAGGTCATAAGGCCAAAAGCTGCACGAGTCAACCTATTTACATGATCTGTACCGGGAAATCCGCGAACAACAGACATCCGACGGGTGGTCCAAAGTGCCCGGCCTTCAAGAAAGCCGCAGTGAACAACAATACAGGCAGCTGAACCTGAACCACTGTGACGCGGATCAGCAAGTGCTTCGTCAGGCGGTTTCTTAGTGGGAGACGGATATCGCCAAGGATATCGCCATCATAGCGGACCCATACCGAGTACCCGCCGGCAACGGCAACTGGGTCGCGGATGGGTCCAGAAAAATGGCGGCGATATGGACGACGGGTAAATACCCCGTCCAGGAGTTGGTGTCTACTACCTATGAGGACCAGTGTTGGGAATACTCACTTGCAAGAGTGATACTCACTTGCTTCTATCTCAGTCCAGAAGCATGCTATCAAAAAATGATGTTTGAAGGGCTTTTAGATTGTCGTTTAACACTTAAACTACCGAGGGGGTAAAAACCAGCCACTTGTCATCCAAATACTACCCCACAGTAAAAAAGCGAGCCAACATCTCTGACCCCCATTGTGCGTTGAACCCCATTTTGACAGCAAAATTTGTAAACAGTAAACTTTTCTGGACCAACACTTGAAAAGCGCATAATATTTTCCACAACAAAAAAGAAAATTTTCGAAAATACTAGAAGAATTATGAAAAAATCTAATTCTCTTAGCTGAAATATGTATCAATAAATAAAAACGTGTTCAAATTAGGCCGCAATTGGGGATGTAAAGAACTTTTTTTGTTAAACAAAAAATATCACTCGTAAACTACGCCTGAATCAAATGTTTGACCTGAAACAGATGATGACTTCAAAAACATGGCCGCATCGCAGCCGGTTGGTAAAAACTCCCGCGAACTACCAAGGGTCCAAAAAAAGTCGGAAGTCCAACTTTGACAAGGCATTTCTCGGCCGTTTTTCAACCGATTTCAAAACTTTATTTTGCGATGGAACCGGACAGGTTTCAAGATCATCTTCCATTTAAAAAAATATAAAATAGATGCGTCTACCCAAAGTTATAAAGCAAAAGGCACTTCCTAGTTTTTTTGAAGAGCACATTTTTTGCGCACATTGATCAATAAAACAAAATTTAAAGCGATGACATATGGTTTTTTCGACTCTAAATCATGCGTACAGCTGGAGTGAACATGTTTATGCAAAATTATTTATTTTTCAGTACACTGATAATCTACTTTACTCAAAAAACGGCTAAAATACCCTATTTTTCACATAAAATAAGCAATAAATCAAAATTCAAAGCGATGACATATAGTTTTTTTGGTCTTAAATTGTTCGTAGGATTGTACTCGACATTTTTGATGAACAATGAAAATGTTCTAATTACACTCTTATTTTGTTTTACTCGGAAAACTACGAAAATTCCATACTTTTTACACAAAGTAGTCAACAAAACTAAATTTAAAACGATAACATGTAGTTTTTTAGCCTTGAAATGTTCGTAGCAGTTTGGGGGACATACTTGAAGAATAATAGTGATGTTTTCATTACACTCAAATTTTGATTCACTCAAAAATCAACGAAAGTACCACATTTTTCACGCAAAGTGGTTAACAAAAATGATGGCTTACAATGCAAAGTAGTATTTTACCTTTAAATTACTCGTGAAAGTGTACTGATGAGTAATAGTGATGTTTTCCTGACACACTTAATTTATTTTACTCGAAAAGCTACAAAAATACCATAATGTTCATATAAAACAGTCAATAAAATAAAATTTAAAGCCATTGTTACGCACAACGGCGTATTTAAATTTTGCTCCTGTTTTTACTTGAGCACCCCTAATAAATTATTCCATAGGCTAAATCAGAACAATGTACATATATATAATAGGATTAATAATTCAGTACGGAGGTGACTGTTACTCCGAGCGGAAGCGATTTTCTTCCCCGTAGGCTATCACCGAATTTGTAAGTAGATCATAAGTACCTTAAACCACATGAAATAATAAACATATATTTAGCTTTTTAGCTGATCAAACACAAAATATTGTGTTCTGCTGTAAGAGTCGGTATAACGATGGCACCTCCCGCAACACTAAAAAGAAATTCGTTGCGATCACACGACGAATTATCTCCATTCCAACGGCGCCATGGGATCTGATCGAGTGACTATAGATCTCGCAATAGGTTTCCACAGCGAGACGCACGGGAATCTATCGATCAATCGTCATCTATTATTATGATCCAAAGTAAGTCGTCCAAACGAGCGGCTACCTGGAATGACTGCGGTACGAAGGAACATTTGACAACGCGAGCAGAGGCCATCATCACTACAATGCGTGATATGGTTTTTTGTGCATTGCATTCGTTATGGTACAAGTGGATCAACAGTGAGTAGGAAAACCGTGAGTTGGCTACTACTTGTCGACGAATAACGCAACTTTCCGATCAGCATGTTACTACGAAAACCAAAATGAATGTGATGAGCACGTCCAGTTCTGCTGATAGCTGTGGTCATTCAGCGGTGCAGTTGAAGCCTTGTTTAACTATTGGAATGGATACTCCTATTACATTACCTGCAACAGTAGAGCTTCATATGAGCTCAGTGGTGTTAAAGAGATGCTCAAAAATGAAGCGAAGAATGACATTAAAGTTACAATAGCATATTTTTGTTTTAGGTCAAAACAGTATGTGTTAAAAATGCTAACGACTATAAGATTAACGATTATTGCACAAATTGTATTTTAGTGTTGAAAATTTAAAAATTATTGTAAAACTTCCATGTGTACGAAGTGTTACGGAGGGGAGTGTTACGCACAACGGCGTATTTAAATTTTGCTCCTGTTTTTACTTGAGCACCCCTAATAAATTATTCCATAGGCTAAATCAGAACAATGTACATATATATAATAGGATTAATAATTCAGTACGGAGGTGACTGTTACTCCGAGCGGAAGCGATTTTCTTCCCCGTAGGCTATCACCGAATTTGTAAGTAGATCATAAGTACCTTAAACCACATGAAATAATAAACATATATTTAGCTTTTTAGCTGATCAAACACAAAATATTGTGTTCTGCTGTAAGAGTCGGTATAACGATGGCACCTCCCGCAACAGCCATAACATGTAGTTGTATTGCCTTAAATTTTCCGTTACAATGTTCTGGACCTGTTTTTGATAAAATGTTGATGTTTACATTACACTAATATTTTGTTTTATGTATAAAAAAAAGTACGAAAATACCACAAAAAAGCGAATAAGCCAAAATTTAAAGTAATGATGTGTAGTTATTCAACTTTGAATTTATTGTAGTAGTTTAGTGGATTTATTTGAACAATCCTTGGGAATTTTTTATTACACTCATATTTTATTTCACTCGGAATACTAGGAAAATACCACATTTTTCACACAAAGTAGTCAACAAACAAAAATATAAGGCAATGCATTCTGGTTTTTTGGCTTGAATTTTTTCGTGAAATGATGAACGTTGAACAATAATACCGCCTTCATGACACTCTTAATTCATTTTACCATACAAGTTTTTAAAATACCATAACTTTCTTACAAAATAGTCAATAAAACAAAATTTAAAGCAATGACATGTAGTTGTTAGTCTTAAAATTTTCCGTTGGATGTACTAGACATGTATTTGATAACATTTTGATGTTTACATCACATCCACGTTTCGTTTTACTAAAAAATCACGAATGTGCCATATTTTTCACACAAAATAGCCAATAACACAAAATTCAAAACAAACACATGCAGATTTCTATTACTGACTTTTTTGTACCAGTTTCAGGTTATTTACAACCTGAAAAAATACAAGGCAAACCGAAAATTCACCAGGGATTTTTTTATTTGTTTTTATTTGAGTCCATTTGCGACTCCTGAACATGCAGTAGCAATCACCAAAAAATAAACGTAAATCCCGTGAAAATGAAAAAAAGTTACGAACTCAATTGGTTTCCAAAGCTAAGGTTAGGTTATGTGTCTTTATTAGAGAGATTTTCAGCCTTCTTTCATTCCTGTTCCTTGGGATTCCTTTTCAAATTCCTCTCGGAGATTCTTAGGTATTCCTATCCACGTTTTTACCCTAGATTCAAACATTTCTTTCCGGAAAAATTCCTGGAGAATATTGCAGGATTTCTGAAATCCAAATATTGTCTCCTGAAGGTTTTTATGAGAATCCCATAGATTTTTTTCCAGAGGTTTTCCCATATTTGCTCTCAGAGTCTCTCGTTGGATTTTTCCTCCTGCGTTTCGCCCAAACAATTTTTCGTGGAATTTATTATCTTTTCTCCGGGAATATACATCAGATGTTGTCGTAGAGTTTCTCTTAGAGTTTCTCTCGGAAATTTCTTCCGGTATTCATCTTGGTACTTCTCCATGAGATTTTTCCGGGATTTCTAAGGTTATTACAGAAACTATTGCTGGGATTTCAACTGAGGCTCCTCCCGGATTTTAAAGGTGTTTTTCACGAGTTTTCTGATGGAATTGCTTCTGGGATTTCTCCCGAAGCTTTAAGAAATTTCAATGATTTTTTTTTTTTTTTTGGAATTTCTCCCAGGATTTCTACAGAAGTTAGGGATGAATCCAAGTGATTTTTGCAATTATGCAATAAGGAACGCGAGAGAAATTTCGGAAGAAAACCTGAGAAGAACTAGGAAATCTGGTAGGGAATATTTAGAAAATTCATGAAAGAACTCTGAAAATTTCTAAGAGAAATCCCGGGAGAAACTCCGGAAAACTCTTTGGCAGAAATTCCAGAAGTAATTATCGGAAATCTCTAAAAATATCGAAAAAACCACGGAAGGAACTATTAATGGGAGCAAATAAAAGAAAAACACTTTGCATGGGAACTAGGATGGAAACTTGAGAGAACTAAAGAAAGCCAGAAAAAAAACTTCGAAAATGCTCCTGGAAAAAATAAGAGTTTCCTGAAAAATATGATAATATTCTAAATGAGTCCTTGGAGAAATTTATCAAGCAATCGCTAGAGGAATTTCTGATGAAAACCCAAAGGAATAATACACGGAAACATTTCAAAAGTTTTCTAAAAGAGTTCCTCGAGAAATAGAACCCATAAATAAATTCCGCATGAATCCTTGATGTTTTTGAAAATATCCCTGAAGGAATCTCTGGAATATTATTGAAAGATTTTCGGAAAGAACCCACGACAAAATATTTTGAAAGATATCATAAAATATAAATGCACATTTTGAAAAATTTCTGAAAAACAAATGTACATAGAAGAGTTTCTGATGCAATACCGTAAAACTGGGTAGCTTTGATAGTTTTTCAGCAAATTTCCCTAATATTATTCCATGTATTTTTCCTGATTAATAATTTTAAAACAAGTACTGGTGTCTCAGTTATAATTGCAATGTAAGAATTGGACAGTTTTAATTGTTTTGGGTGGTCAATATTATTTTTTTCAGAATCACATTTTCATTTTGGGGAAACTTTGATAGTGCTCTGACAAACATATGAAATCCAAAAAAATATTACAGATTGCAACGCAAAGAGTATCAGCATGATAGGAAAAGCCGCATGAAACATGTTAGGTTAATTTATTGTATCAAAACATGAAGAATTTTATAAAATTATAAATAACAAATTGAGTCAGTACTCCACCTGAGTGAAAATCTCAGTGCTTTTAGCTATCAAAAATAATTATCTGTGTAAAAATATATTTTTTTACGGTACATCAACATGTGACTATATGCTGCGCATAGTAAGTTCTCTTTATTTGAGTTGTTTTTGATCGTTTTTTATGAACAAATTTAGAAGACAACGAATGTAATTGAAAGATCACTATTGTTTATCAAACAAGTCAAGTACTTTTTTACAAATAATTTCATGGCAAAAAAACTATAATGCATTGACTCCAATTTTTATTTTGCCACTACTTTGTGTGCAAAATGTGGTATTTTCCTAGTATTTTGAGTGATATAAAATATGAGTGTAATGAAAACATCACTAAGGTTGTTCAAATGAATCCACTAAACTACTACAATGTATTCAAAGTTGAAAAACTACATATCCTTGCTTAAAATTTTGGCTGATTCGCGTTTTTGTGGTATTTTCGTACTTTTTTTATAAAACAAAATATTAGTGTTATGTAAACATCAACATTTTATCAAAAACAGGTTCAGTACATTGTAACGGAAAATTTAAGGCTATACAACTACATGTTATGGCTTTAAATTTTGTTTTATTGACTGTTTTGTATAAAAATTATAATATTTTTGTAGCTTTTCGAGTAAAATAAATTAAGTGTGTCATAAAAACATCACTATTACTCATCAAGAACGTCTAGTACGCTTTCACGAATAATTTAAAGGTAAAAAACTACTTTGCATTGTAAGCCATTATTTTTGTTAAGCAATTTGCGTGAAAAATGTGGTACTTTCGTTGATTTTTGAGTGAATCAAAATTTGAGTGTAATGAAAACATCACTATTATTCTTCAAGTATGTCCCCCAAACTGCTACGAACATTTCAGGGCTAAAAAACTACATGTTATCGTTTTAAATTTAGTTTTGTTGACTACTTTGTGTAAAAGTATGGAATTTTCGTAGTTTTCCGAGTAAAACAAAATAAGAGTGTAATTAGAGCATTTTCATTGTTCATCAAAAATGTCGAGTACAATCCTACGAACAATTTAAGACCAAAAAAACTATATGTCATCGCTTTGAATTTTGATTTATTGCTTATTTTATGTGAAAAATAGGGTATTTTAGCCGTTTTTTGAGTAAAGTTGATTATCAGTGTACTGAAAAATAAATAATTTTGCATAAACATGTTCACTCCAGCTGTACGCATGATTTAGAGTCGAAAAAACCATATGTCATCGCTTTAAATTTTGTTTTATTGATCAATGTGCGCAAAAAATGTGCTCTTCAAAAAAACTAGGAAGTGCCTTTTGCTTAATAACTTTGGGTAGACGCATCTATTTTATATTTTTTTAAATGGAAGATGATCTTGAAACCTGTCCGGTTCCATCGCAAAAAAAAGTTTTGAAATCGGTTGAAAAACGGCCGAGAAATGCCTTGTCAAAGTTGGACTTCCGACTTTTTTTGGACCCTTGGTAGTTTAGGAGTTAATCTAAAAGTTTGCGAAATAAAGTAAAGGTCGCAAACGCATACCAAAGTTGTAAGAGAGCTGTGAGTACGAGGTGAGTAAAATTCGTGTAATTTATACTCACCTTCGGCTCACAGCTCTTCCGCGGTTTTAGTATGCATCTGCGACCTTTACTTCATTCGGCAAACTTTTAGATTAAACTACAATCTAAAAGCCCCACGAACATCATTTTTCGATAGCATGCTTCTGGACTGAGATAGAAGCAAGTGAGTATAACTTTTCGCAAGTGAGTATTCCCAACACTGATGAGGACTTCGTGGTCTCCAAAGTAAACAGGGTCTTCTTCTGTAGCTGTTATGCGCCTCCGCGGTGGCCGATCGAGCGGTTCACGCAAATGCCGCATGTTGCGGGAACAAAGAGGGGGGATTTTCTCCGATTTCTAATGAGCAGGTCGCAATCTCCGTAGCTCGGGTGCGAAGCAGCTAAAAGCTGTAAAGTTTATTAGAAATAGCATTTTAACAGAATTCCATAAATGAGTTTCATTAAACTTACAATTATCGGTTTAGAGCTTGTAGGTTCAGTCCCTTACCTCAATGTTCATCTTTTTCGTTTGACTACAATATAACGTTAGGTTAATTCAATTACGCTTAGATAAATAACTGTGATTACTCACTGTGATATAGTATTTAAGTTAATGTAGAATTCATTGTAACTACTTTAGATTTAGAATCAACTTTAGTAATAGGTTCAAACACTGCTTTTAAACTGTTTTACACATTTCTGATAGTTCAGTAATAAACGGCAAATACAACTGAATCCGCGTTCTTCTTCAGCCATATCTCTATTCATCACATTGAGACCAAAACCTATCATTTTGTGCGCTTGACATATCCAGTCGTCCGCTGTGATATACGGCAGGCAGTGTTGCCAGCAACATTCTCCCCCCCGTAACACTGGCCACAGCAGTGGTTCCAGTTTTACTTTCACCCAAATATCTAGTTTTACTGGTGCACCAATAATCAATAGTTCTCGTAAAGTACTGTGGTGCCCTATCATCCAACTGTTCATTCTTATTGTCCCTCCAACAGTTGTAACTGGCAGTAATTCGACGACTCTCATGACCATCACCGTGTTTGGTATTGAGCAATCGTTGTTGATATTGCTGTCGATCGTCATCTCCTTCTTGCTCATCTTCGTTCATACCATGTCTACAGATCGAATCTATGATAAACCTTCTAATAGCACGTCGATTGTGATAGGAACGACGATCCAAGTTTTCACCAAGTATCCTTTCTAAACTTGTTGTTGATACATTCGGAAAGGTCCTGAGATTCGAAGAACGTGGCAGCATTCTATCGGCACCGACACCCAACAAATGCCCCGGACCAGTTGAAATCAACACCAGGCTCATCGTCGATAGTGTGCTTGCATAGAAAGTAGCATACACGAAAAGGTCATGGCTTTTGTTGGCAGCGCATGCCAATTTGTCCTTGATCCCAGGAGGACTCGCTCTATTGCCCAACATGCCCCACTCCACTTCACCATTCAAGTGCTTTGTACAAATTCCCAAAAATTCACATTTCTTCTCCAACGTGTGCCTGGGGCTGATGTGATATGGTACGTGGACATAACAAAATACTTGATTTCGTTGACGACATTTTCGTGAGCAGTCGGGCTGATGACGGCGAATGTGACAACGAAAGCAGAATATACCTTTTTTACCTCGTATAGGAGCTACGATACAGTGCAGTTGGAGAACATTTGATCCATTTAGCACTGCACATATTGATTTGTGTTGATCCGTTTCATGGCGAAGGTAATCGTTAGACAGGTCCAGTAGACGAGGAAAAGTGTCCCCCGAAATGTTGATTGATCTGTGATGAGATCCAGCTTGCATGTTGGAGTAACGATGATAAAGCCCGGCGATTTTCATCTTCCTTCGGTTACTAACTGCTCCAACCGAATCGTCATCTCGAACATGATATTCACCGTCGCTCTCACGTCTGCATTGGTACGCCGCATTTCTTTTCTTAAGCAGCAATTGATCACACAACAAACCATTAAGTTTTAACACCTTTGCGTATAGATCCAAGTCACAGATTCTCTTGCACAATGTCAAACCTTCTTCTAACCGTGAGGGAGGAGGAGCTGGGTCAGGCACATTCGGGGCCACAAAGTTGGGAGGCGCTCTCAATAGCTTCCCATCCGTACTGCAGCCCGTTTCGGCTTCTATCGATAAACGACATTTGTTTTCTTCCGAAGCTGATAAATTAGGTGTGGTATGGTGATCGTAGTTATGACTGTTCAGACTCATCTGTTTAGTCTTCAAACTTGATGGGCTTCGGGGCACCGGCGGAGTGGAAGAAACGACGGTTGGTTTGGTCCTTGCTGGGGTATCTGCGTGTGATATACCGTTGTCGTTGATTATGTTATCATCATTTGGAATCGATTGTGGAGACGCGCTGGTATTCCGCTGCTGAATCCTATCGGTGTGCGACGAATCGATTGTGTGATCCGTATGCAACATTTGCAATTGGTTCGCGTGCTGTTTTGATACGGCGACCGAAGTTCGCCGTTGTGAACCGACAGCTGCCTCAGCTGCTCGGATATCGGTAGGTAGTTCGTTGTGATCGAACGATGTGGTATGATGGACCTCTACGGCGGTATTGGCTACCTGGCTTCGTTTGCTCGTACCTCGTCGTTTTGAGGACTGTTCCATCAGCAAACTGTATTTTTTCTTAATCAATCGTTTCTCCTGCTCTAAGGCTCGTCTTTCCGCTTCCCACACGCGTCGCTGAAGTGCGCGCTGCTCTTCGTGGTGTTTTAATAGGAGGGCCATACGAGCGGAGATTTTGTTTTCGTTGACTTCATTTACCGCATAATGAGTGTTGCGGTTCCCGTCGAACCGAGTTATTACGGGGCGCGAGTTATTGACGCAGCTTCCCGTTCGTATCGTATGTTCGGTCGAATATCTGTCCGTTGACATAGCGCTCATCGTGGCGATAATTCTTTTAGTGTTGCGGGAACAAAGAGGGGGGATTTTCTCCGATTTCTAATGAGCAGGTCGCAATCTCCGTAGCTCGGGTGCGAAGCAGCTAAAAGCTGTAAAGTTTATTAGAAATAGCATTTTAACAGAATTCCATAAATGAGTTTCATTAAACTTACAATTATCGGTTTAGAGCTTGTAGGTTCAGTCCCTTACCTCAATGTTCATCTTTTTCGTTTGACTACAATATAACGTTAGGTTAATTCAATTACGCTTAGATAAATAATTGTGATTACTCACTGTGATATAGTATTTAAGTTAATGTAGAATTCATTGTAACTACTTTAGATTTAGGATCAACTTTAGTAATAGGTTCAAACACTGCTTTTAAACTGTTTTACACATTTCTGATAGTTCAGTAATAAACGGCAAATACAACTGAATCCGCGTTCTTCTTCAGCCATCTCTCTATTCATCACATTGAGACCAAAACCTATCATTTTGTGCGCTTGACATATCCAGTCGTCCGCTGTGATATACGGCAGGCAGTGTTGCCAGCAACACCGCAAATCCTTTTCCACCTCTTCAGAAATTCGCCTCTGTCTAGGCACATCTGCATAGCCATTCTGAACATGTCCGGGCTAGCCTCGATGACTGTCGCGATGGCTATTGTTGGGATACCGGCCGGACCCGTAGCCGTATTGAAACCTTGAAATGCGCCTGAAACCTCCATGATCCCAATGAAAAGCCCATGGAATCTTCACAATCAAGTTGAAATTCCCCACTGGAAACCCCTGGAATGTCATTTAATGCTATCAAACGCCCCTAGAACCTCTCGGACGGCCCTTAAAATTTTAATGAAACCCCCTGAAACTCTCTCTTGAATGTCTCTGAAATTCCTTATATGTCTGATACCCCATATAACACTCGGCTGTTCATAAACCACGTAGACCAAAATTTGGCCATCTCAGACCACCCCCTCCCCCCGTAGACTTTTGCCCATACAAAAAATTTAAAATTTGTATGGAGCGTAGACTTTTGCTAGGCCCCCCCCCCCCTGCCCCCAAAAAGTTCACGTGGTTTATGAACGGCCCCTATTTGTATACTCCTGATTCAGACGATTCATCAACTATCGCCCATATCGTATCGGAACTATACAAAGGAGGGGCACGTGGATTCGAAGAGTGGCTAGGTCAGTTGCAATCGAAAGTTAGTCTCTGGGTTCGGAATTCTGCTACGTAGGTCATTCCGGTGCCCTGAGATCGAATGCGGCCCTGACTGACCGGGCTTTTACTTGGGGAAAGGTCAAATTGCGGTGCACGCATTATCATATAAGTTTTTGATATTGCCAGTACAGCCGGAAGCAGACGTCGTGTCTATCCTGTCCAGCCTTCCGAGGACATAGGGAGTAGTGAGGCCTTACCTTGGTGCCCTTCCGAATCGCAATCCTTAGCTGAAAGACTAGACAACGAACCTCGAGGGTGATGTGAACTGCACCACGATTGCTCTCAATACTCAATACCTTCTGGTGCTTCCGTGGATACAATAGGCTTGGCAGCAACGATTCGGTCAGGACAGTAGCCTTTGTTGGCGTCAGTGTGTGTAAGTGTGTGTAGAGCAGACTTACAACTCTCCCCATTGCTTAAAAACCACCTGTGGAGCGGACCTGGTGTGATGGTTAGAACACTTGACTATCACGCCGAGGACCTGGGATCGAATCCCACTCCCGACAAACTCGCAAAAATGTGAGTTCTTCCTTCGGAAGGGAAGTAAAGCGTGGGTCCCGAGATGAACTAGCCTAGGGCTAAAAATCTCGTTAATACAGATAAAAAAAAAAAAAAAAAAAAAAAAAACCACCAATGAATATTAAAGGCGTAAAATGTCTTGTCCCATTTCTCTAACGAGTAAGTTGAATTTTAACCACCTCTGCAACACTTGAAACGCACAGTATCTGACCCTCCAAAGCTGAACAACTCCACAAACAGCAATAAAACAGTGTCTCTTCTAGTTATGCCGCCACATTCCAGCAAACGGACCTGAGAGAAGTTGCTAAAGGGGACTGCTGGGCTTTATCCGAGGACAATTTCCAAAGGAGTGTGAAACGAACGTACGGTAGGTGGCAGTAACGCGCGACATCTCACATGTGTTCGCATGCCGCGAACGGATAGCAGCAGCTAGCAGCCTACCTACGTGGAACGACGGCACTGCTGGAAGCAATAATGCTCCGGATAACTTCCATCCAATACTGTGCCAGCACCGGTTCGAGGGAAAGCAACGCCGGTCGAAGGACAAAACTAAAATAAAATCACTTCCTTTATGGCACTTGTGGAAGAAAGCATCGCCTTCGTCAACCCAGTTGGTTGCAACCAACAGCAGCCAGCAGCGCTCGCTTGCTCCAGTTTGGCATCCCAACTTTATGGTTTTCCCATATGTGGAAGCTTGGTATGATATGCCCCATTTGGAGAAAAATAATTCATTCCAATCAAATTATAAAGAAGCAGCTATCAACGCCGTATCAACGAACTGGTTTATAGTTATTGATCGAAATGCTGGAAATTAAAATTAAGGTTTTCTATGAGATGCGCATTTCACCTCGATTCCCACATGCGCTTGATAAAAGTTACAAACGTCCATAGATAGCTCGTCTTGTAGACTTTCAAGTAGGTACCTAGGTACCAACAACAACGCCAAGAATCACGTTCCTTGCCATTTTCCATGCACTTTAGTCTATTTGTCCTCACATGGCTGCCATGGTGCGCTTGTGCACTCGTAATTTTCAAGTTCATAAATTTGTTGTACAACTGGTAGCCCCTGCTGGAAATGCGATCTCCGTACTCACATACTCTACGATATGACTGTTTAAACTTTTAGTTTTGCTCTTTGTTCTTTTTTTCTCTGCTATTGCTTCCAATTTGTGTCGTGGATCCAGAAATTATGAAAAGTTCCATTTTCCACTACGGTGATTCCCAGTGTTGTTCTTCTCCACATTTTCACCGTGTTCGATATCCAAATGTTGCTACTGACATTACCCCGGATGCAGCCATCAGGCACACCACCATCAGTCAGGCAGCTGATTGACAGCGATTCAATCTGGAATGTGGTGCAACAACGGAGCCAAATGATGCTCTTACACAGTGGGAAGCTAGATACATATCCTCAGCCACTTGTCCTGAAGACATATGTTGCCTGGCAGATATTGATATGTGATGTGATGTAGACATGGCACTGCAGGACGTCAGCTGAGGTGAATGTGAAATCGTGTAGAAAGTGGGAGCACAGTAACATGATGTTTTAGTGCAACCGATTGAATGGGATGAAGTGAGAGTGACACTTTTGGGAGGTTTGACAGATTTCCGATTGAATTTGATGGGGCAAGTATTAAAGCAGTATAAACAAAAATCTTACCAAAAATTGCACCAACAAAAAGATTCAGTTTGAGCACCCATGGTGACGCAGAAGGTCAAAGTGAAAGATCTCCATCCTAGGCGATTGCCCGCCATCACCTTAATCTTTGGCGAGGTCGGATTTTGATTCACTCGGCCGAATGGCATTTGGTCGAACGCCGTTTAGCCGAAAACGGAATTATCTATTTGATTATTGCATCAAATGGCACTGTTTTCTATATCAATATAACTCGAAAGAACAGTTTACCATTCAAAGAAGGAAGTATTTCAGATGATCATATAAGCAGCTACAATGTAACCCAAAGTTTGTCCTCACCTCTGAATTCATTAGATCCTTATTCGCCCAAATGGCTGAATACCACGTTTCTGACGACTTTCTTCATTTCGTTATGCCTCTGGACTTACCTCTGCTGCGATATCCTGTCGGGTTCCAGGATTTTTGATTACTGGCAGATTTCATTCCCACCCCTGAGAATAGTTCAGTCGACACACCTCCACTTTCGCCTCCGAATTTCTGTATTTATCGGCTTTTGGTACCATCGACGATGTAGCTTCACATTGTAGATCCAATTGTGAGGCTACCATTCATGAATTATAAACCGCAGATATCTGTCTATAAAAAAAACTATTCATGTCATCCACTGTTGCACACCAGGTTTCACTGGCGTACAGCAAGTCGACGGTGTACTTAGAGTTGGCGACGGGAGTCAATACTACATGAGATCTTCAATAGCGGATGGTGGCTCCAGAGAGGATTCGAATTGATTTTATGCAAGGAATAAACAGTAGAAGTATTTTGAGCCTATGCGCTGAAAACAATCCACGAACCAATCAATATAAGGTACCTGCTTGTCGATAATGAACAGGAATTGTAAAGGATACATCCTTTGTATAGCGTACATCCCTGCCTCAATCCTGCGACAACCCGAATGAAATCGAAAAAGACATTGTTGTGCAATGCTCTACCCCTCTGCATCCGGTTAAGGACCACTTTGCAGAAGGTTTTTTACAGTCATATCACCCTCCATCTACTAAAGTTGTTAGTACACAGGGTCAAATATTTGTTAAAAAAGTAAAAAAATTCACAAACATCTGTTTGACTCGATCGAATTTTCATAAGTGTCAAACTGGTGTTGTTTCCTGTGTTCTTTTCTTGTCAAATGTTTGACCCTGTGTACTTCAGGCCTAAGATGCTTTGCATCCAGTCCGCAGGAATACGTTGCAGAATAATTGGTGCAGCAATTCTACAGATAGGGAAAAAGAACCCATCTTCAGCATAGTGCCATAATTTTCATCCTAACGAAAACAAAGCTGTTTTTTTCTGTTGTATTTTTTATTAGGAGTGAGCATGCATGTTAACAAAATGAACGGAAACAATCGATGCTTAAATCGTCTGTTTTTGGAATAGGATGAACATAAGAGCATAAACTGAAGAAGGGTACTCATATGCGTGTATAAAAGTTTTGCTGATATAGAACTTTAGAGAATTATCAAATGTTGAGAACCTGTAACGAAGATTTTTTTAACTACACCATAGACTTCTATACGGTGTAGTTTAAAAAACAAATTTACATCTGACATTTTTTAAGTTCTATATCAGCACATCTTTTGAACTATTATTACATTCTGTTCCGTATAGGTATAAGACAACTCTATCGAGTGAAAAATGATAGCTACTCAAACATAATGGAGTGTCAGATAACATTACTACTCACTCGTGAATATGTCTTTCTCCAAAACTTCTTTTATTTTTCTTTTCCGTGCACAGTTTGATCAAATCCAAACTTTCTTTATTCGGAAATGCCATTTTGGGGGGGGGGGGGGGTGGTGCGTGTCTGTGTTTGATTCCCGGTTGGTTCAGATTTTTTTTTGTAAGGAATAATCCATAACATTTTCATGCTGCTTGAAACATATTCTGCTATAATTGATAAATCGATCGTTACACTATTGGATAATCCCAACCAAACCACCAACCTTTCCTCCCCTTACCCCAAAGAGTAATCTTTGCAAGAATCCCGTGAATATTATCGGGATTCTTGTATCAGAAAAAAACGGAAAATACCGTCAAGTCGCCATTCACCGTGGGGGCTCCATTCACCGTGTGCCTTTGAATATTTTTTCATTATTTACATATTATGATTGAATGATATGACAATTTCCCTTCAATTTCACTAATACAACACTAATGTATTGTTACCATGTCAAAACACTCATTAGAAACATTTAAAAGTATCATTTTGACACTAAAGTGTGTTTACATGAAGCGGGTTTCTGCTCGTTCACTGCATTCATAGTGAAAAAACGAAAACTGCGCGAAGGTCATTTATGCGATAAACTAAATGTAGTAACGTTTTTATTCCACCAAGAAGCAATTAAATTCACATATCAGGTATGTATTTTGCATTACCGAAGTAAGTTTAACAAGAAAGTACGATTACTCGTACTTTTTAATTGAAACTAAAAGGCACGGTAAATGGGTACCCTAAAAATCAATGGTCACCATTCACCGTGCCCCATATTGTTCCATATATCTAGAAAAAATCGAAAATTTGAACATTCGTTTTTCTAATAAAATCTTGCAAGTTATTACTTGAAATGAATTTAAATGAAGAAAATTCCCTTGGCTGGGTTATTTTGATCATTTTTTAACAAAGTAGAATGAAATTTCTCACACACGGTGAATGGGTCCCAACTATCACGGTGAATGGTGACCTACCACGGAATTAGGCGACCCTACTACCCTTTACTAATTGTACTATATCACCAAATTTTGTGAAAAATTTTCTACTTCTGTGGATATTGCTTTAATTTTAACCTATAATGAAGGCAATCAAAAGCGGCACCAACAATGTTTATAAGACTGGTGTCAAATGACAGCCCTTATTTGCCCCGAATCCTCTTAAATCCACGGTGAATGGTGCCTTGACGGTAACTAGGAAGAATTCCGAAAGAAATCCCAGTAGAAATCCCGGAAGTTATCCCGAGAACAATCTATAAAAGTGAATAAGTATATCCTGCCAGGATATCCTGCTGAAGTAACCCCTGGAATAAAAAAGCAAGAGGAGTCTCTGAGCCAGCTCAAGAATTCTCCATGAAGGAATCTTAAAAGTATTCCTGGAGAAATTATTGAAAGAATCTCGAGGGGAACCATCGGAAAAATCCCGAGCGAAATCTTCACAGGAAATCCGCCAAGAATCAATACAGAACTCGTGGGAGAAATCTCTTAAGGAATACCCAAATAAACATAGAAAGGAATACCTCAAAGAATGCCGAAAGGAAGGATTTTTTTCAGAATTTCTTGAAAGAATTCCTAAAAAAATGGAGTATGCCCTGAAATAATTTCAAAATAAATCCTTCTGAATATCTGTGGGAAATGCCTGAAAAAAATACCAGAAGACATCCCTGAAGGAATCTCTCAAAGAACCCAGGAAAAAATGCAGAAATTTCGAAAAAAAAACCCTAGAAGGATGCCGGAACGAATCCTTGAAAAAATCTCAGGAGCAATCACAGAAAAAATCCCGAAAAGAACCCAGGAATGAGTCTCTGGTGAAAGTCATGGAGGAATTCTGGATGGAATCTCTGGAGGAATCTTTAACGGAAATTGAGGAGAAATGTCGTAAGAAATCCCGGGATAAATCCGCAAAGGAATCATATGTGGAATCAATGAAGGAACAGCGGAAGAAATATATAGGCGGAATACTTCAATTAACCCGTAAACACCCGGGACGATCTTCTTTAGATAGAAACGTAATATCTCCTTTGATTTAAAACATTTTACCCTGGAGTATTTTTTATAATCAAGTGGAATAGTTGTGCTAAGGAATTCATGGTACCTCCCACCTTTGCACCCTCACCCCTTTTGCTGGTAGCCAAAAATACGTGGCTTTTTACATTTTTTATAAATTCTCCATGTTTTTGCTCAAATTTCATCGTTTTACTTGATCTTTGATCCTTGACATGCAATGTGTTACTACCCATCATAGTTTGTTAAAGTTTTGATCCCAGAGCTATTCTAAGGTTTATGTCACAAATACAACATTCTAAACCAAATTTAATACACGATGAATAAACCCAGAACATAGTCTACGATACTCAAAACGCATCAAAGCACGCCTAGAAAATCAATGGTACATGAATTGAGAGATCTAGGTCATCCAAACTACTCTAGAATTCATTTTCGTAAGATCTACAACATCTACCTTCATTTGTATTCACTCTGCACAAGAAATATAGTCACTTTGATGGCCATAAGACCTCGCAATGCTACAAGCAACTCGATATTGTGGAAGTTGGACATTCCGTGAAATACAAATGGCCTCCAATACACTTTGAAGTTCAGGTTACAATATCTACACAACATACTGTATCATGCTTAAATTGTAAAAAATATCCATGGAATGTAGTCCATACTGCTGATGGAGCCTCAGTGCACAACTATAATGATTTTGGTTCATTCATGGGATATTCCAGACTTTCCAAACTATTCTGAAATTATGCCTTTCAAGGTCTACAGGCTCTACTCTTGTTTCACTTCATTCTATCGGCATAATTCTTTCACGATTGTATCTGTTACACTTCATAATACTAAGAGTATCTCTATGGGTTGCTATTTGGGTGTCCATACAAATGAACCCAATGTTTTTTTAGTATGGGTCGCAATATCTGTAAATCTTAGAATATTTTTATTGTAGCAAATGCTCGCGCTACTCTTGAAGCGTCAGAGTGCAATTCTGATATCTTAACAACGTTCACGTTATCTAGGCCATCCAAACTATTCTGGAAATAAGACTATCAAGCTCTACAAGCTCTTTCCTTGTATCGTTTAACTGTATCGATGTAATTCATTCTCGATTATTTCTGTTGTATAATATTTTTAGTATCTCTTTATGTTAGTGGTGCATCCACGGACATACAAATGATCTTTATGATATTTTGAAGTGTCAGAAAATACCCAAGAATTCCTGTAGGCGTCCCTGGGAAATTCCACCAGAAGTCCCTCAGAAATTCATCGGGGTGTATCCCGAGAATACTTCTACGAGTTCCTAGGAAATGCCTCCAGGACTTCCCTTGAAACCCTTCACGAGTTTGCCGGCAGTTTCTTGGATTTTTTTTTCAGGAGTCATTTTAGAACTCTCCTGGAGTTGCTCAGGAACTACTTCAAAACTCTGCAGGAGTTCCTAGAGGGAACTCCTTTAGAAATCCCCTAGGATTTCACGGGAGTTTCCTGAAGATTCCTCGGGAGTCCCCCAAGAATTTCTGCATGAGTTCCCTGAAAACTCGTTCAGGTAAGTTTTCCCTAGATTTCCTCCAGAAATTTCTCCTGGAACCCCTCCAGGAATTTTACCAGGAATTACCCCAGGAGTCCCTCCAGCGATTCTTCTACAAATTCCTACAGGGATTCCTTCTAGAATTCCTAAGGAATACTCCCAGGGATTCGTTCACGAACTCCTCCATGGATTCCTCCATGCACACATCCAGGAATTCATTCAGGTATTCCTCCAGGAGTCCCTCCAGAGCTCCTTCAGAAATTCATCTAGTATTTCCTGCAACAACTAATCCAGGAATTTCTTCAGCAATTTCTCAAGGAATTCTTCCAGAAATTCCTCCAGGGATTATTTCAGAGGTTCCTCCAGGAAATCCTCCAAGGAATTTCTTTGGGTAATTTTCCCGGGTAATTTATCTAGAAATTCCTCCAGCAATAACAACTAATTCATCTAGGAATTCATTAAGGGATTCCTTCAGAAACGGCTTCACGATGTCCTCCAGAAATTCTTCAAAGGGTTCCTCCACAAATTCACCACGGAATTCTTCCAGCAATTTCAACAGGGGCTCTCCCAGGAATTCGTCCCAGGGATTTCTCCTGAAATTCTTCCAGGAATTCCATCAGTCATGTTCTAAGGGATTCCTTTAGGATGACTTTTTAGAGTTCCTGTCACAATTCTTGGAAGACTTTGTGGCAGAAGTTTTGGCGGAATATCTAGAGAAATTCTTGTAGGAATTCTTGGAGAAAATCCTGATGGAGTTCTTGGAGGAATTCTTAACAGAGTTTATGGATTCCTGTAGAAATTCTCGGAATAATTCTTGGTAGAAGTCTCGGAGCAGTTCCTGAATAAATCCCTGAAGGAATTCTCGGAGGAATCCCTGGAGTTGTTCCAGGAATATTTTCGTGAGTTATTTCTGGAGATTTCCTGAAGAATCTTGAAAAGACACGGACACGGTTTAATGCTTCCAGTGAGCGTTTTCGCTCTTTGAAGGAAGCACGACACTAGGTCACGGACTAGCATGCAACGCCCAGTGGCATAGCCGAAAACTTTTCCTGACATGTGCGGCGGGAATCGAACCCGCGCTCCTCAACACGATGCGACTACATGCTTGATGACACTAGCCGCACGACAACGAAGCCAGACAGATCTTGGAGGTATTCATAATGAAATTTCTGGAGGATTTTTTGTATGATTTCTTGAAAAAAATCCCTGAAGGTATTTCTGGCGAAATTCCTAAAGGGATACTTGGATAAATTCTTGATAGATGTCTTAGAGGTACCCCTGGTGAAATTATTGGGGAAAACCCTGTAGGTTTTAGTAGGAATTCCTGGAGGGATTCTTGAAAATATTCTAGGCAGATTCTTGGAGAGATTCCTTGGGGAATATTTGGTAGAATTCCTGGAGAAATTTTCGTGGAAATTCTTACGCTATTATAAGAGGAATTCCTAGATGAATTGCTGGATGACTTCCTGAAGGAATTTCCAGAGTAATTTCTGGAAGATTTCCTGGTGGAATTCCATAAATATTTTATTAAGGAATTCCTGAAAAAGTTCCGGGAGTGCTTTCGGGAGGAATTTTTAGCGTGATTCCTTGAAAAAATGGAGGTTTTTCTGAGGAAATCCCTGGAGGAATTCTCGGACGAACTCTTAGAGTTTTTTTTTATCTGTATTAACGAGATTTTTAGCCCTAGGCTAGTTCATTTCGGGACCCACGCTTTACTTCCCTTCTGAAGGAAGAACTCACATTTTTGCGAGTTTGTCGGGAGTGGGATTCGATCCCAGGTCCTCGGCGTGATAGTCAAGTGTTCTAACCATCACACCAGGTCCGCTCCACTAACTCTTAGAGTTACTTAGGAGTATTTTCCTAAAGAATTTCTTAAGGGAGGAATTTCTGAAAAACATCTAGAAAAAAAAATCTTTAAAGATCCATGGGGAAATTCCTGAAAGAATTCTTCGAGGAATTCCAGAAGAAGTTCCTGAAGGATTTCCTGAAGTAATTTCTGTAGGAATTCCTTGAAAGATTTCTACACAAATTCTTGATGTAGTTTCTAGAGGAATGCCCGAAAGTAATCTCGGATGAATCCCTGGAGTATTTTTAGTATGAATTTCTGAGAGAAACTGCTGCATATTCACATGGAGAAATCCTCATGGAAGTTCTTATATTTAGACCAAGATATAATTTAGTAAATAGTACATCAAACGAGGCAATTCTTAACTGGAATTCTTTTCGACACATGGCTCTAATGCACTCCAGCGGTTTTGTTGAAGACGCCATCTTATATCTCTTCGATGGGTCGAGATATTAGCAACAGTACTTTTTTCACTCCTGTGCCACGTATTCTAAAGATTTTATACCAATAAATTACATTACAAAGTTTGGCCAGATTATGCAGAAAACATCAGAAATGAATCTTTCTGTTTGACTGAGAGATCATCAAAACAAAAATACTATAACGCCATCTAGTCAGCACCATCTAGAGCGAACCATGTAGTGAGAAAGATTCAAAATAAAGATCATTTGAATAGAATATACACATTCATATTAAAGACTTTGCCGAAGAAAACAACTTCAAATTTTAGATTTAGTCTTGTGGACGTTGATGGTAAGACCTACGTCACTTTAGACTGTTCATAAGATTGGAGTCGTCTGTGCTCTCAATGAACTATTCGGTCTTCGCTTCATGACTAGAATGACATCATCAGTAGGTCGGCTCCAGAGGCACGTTCTCCTCCATTTGGGACTAGAATGACCTCAGACTGTCAGTGATTCGCGTACAACCGTCGCAATCTGAACAGCAAGAAGCTCTCAGCTAGTCTGACTCCTGAAAAGCTGCATGCTGCTAAAGCTGCGTTAACCACGATTGCCCAGAGTCTACATGTCTACGGCATACTAAGAGTTGGCCATATGGTGGCTCCAGAGAGGATTCGATTTGATAGATTTATTAAAAGGCTCCTCTTGTTTCCGCCTGCTGTATTTAGTAGCAGATACATCAACAATGGCCGTGTTGCTACCTGCCGGGTAGCCTCGAATGTTCTTGAGTAGTTCATCGAATGATGCCATCGAGAACAAAATAATAGCAGTTGTATTTAGAGTGGTAGCTACGGGCAAAATGGCCACTGCGGAATCAATTGGATAAATTCTAAAAGGAACCTACTAGGAACTAAAAGGAAACCCTTCCGAAAATCTTATATGAATCCTTCAAGAACGTCTACGGAAATTCCTTCTGAATGCTACCCAGCCAACAATTACTCATTTAATTTCATTTGGTTTCTTTATGATGGCACAAGATTGAATGAAAATTTTATATAACTTGAAACGCGAAAAATCTCAATCATTCCTTGATAATGAAAATCAAACCATATTCTCAAGTGATTCACTACTACGAGCTATCCTATAGCTTTAGTCAATTGCAAACGTTCTTGCACCCATGCTGCTTCACCGAACACATTCCTATCTCGCAGAACTTCTTCGTTAGTGCACTAAAAACTCAACCAACTTACTCGCAAAACAAAGCCAATTTTGTTTGGACTAGAAATAGAATAAAAGTGGTGCATACATTTGCAGTCTATCTTCAAATCAATCTCGCCTCGCTTCCAACTATAAAAAAAAACTCAAATCGTACTCATTCCCAGACTTTGAACACTAGCTAGAGCAGATTGATTGATTGCTCGAAGAAGAACCGTTTCGATTCGATTTGTTATCTTTATTTTAGAAGCTTCAGTCGATGCTAGGTCGGTACTAGCCTCGTCGGAGGGAGTGGATTTGCTATTCCCACCGAACTAAACCGACGACGACGCTACGACTAGATAGGTACAAGGTGGTGGTGATCGTCACCGCCGCCGCCACTTCCCTCGCACTTAATTTAATTGAATTGAAAGCTTTGGCCACTACTAGCGTCGTTTCTGTTGTTTTTCACAGCCAGACAGCACTCGAACTGAGAATCATCCTGCTTCTTCCTTTGTCAGAGTGGAAACATTGTTTTTCTTTCAATTCATTTCCAATTCAAACGCATTTTCCTGGGATCTCCTGGCTCTTCTGCCGCGGCGTTAGACTTCTTCTGGGAGTTGGAAGTGGCTCCCAACATTAGTGTTTTGATGGCATTGGCGTAGCTGAGCCTTTTTTCTGTGGGTTTAAAAAATATAACATCTAAAAGCCTTTCCAGAGAAATGCCTAAAGAATTTCCCAGGGAATCGTGGAGGATTTCCCAGGGGAATCCTTGAGGATTTCCCGGGGGAATCCCGGAGGATTTCCCAGGGGAATCCCGGAGGATTTCCCAGGGGAATCCCGGAGGATTTCCCAGGGGAATCCCGGAGGATTTCCCAGGGGAATCCCGGAGGATTTCCCAGGGGAATCCCGGAGGATTTCCCAGGGGAATCCCGGAGGATTTCCCAGGGGAATCCCGGAGGATTTCCCAGGGGAATCCCGGAGGATTTCCCAGGGGAATCCCGGAGGATTTCCCAGGGGAATCCCGGAGGATTTCCCAGGGGAATCCCGGAGGATTTCCCAGGGGAATCCCGGAGGATTTCCCAGGGGAATCCCGGAGGATTTCCCAGGGGAATCCCGGAGGATTTCCCAGGGGAATCCCGGAGGATTTCCCAAGGGAATCCCGGAGGATTTCCCAAGGGAATCCCGGAGGATTTCCCAGGGGAATCCCGGAGGATTTCCCAGGGGAATCCCGGAGGATTTCCCAGGGGAATCCCGGAGGATTTCCCAGGGGAATCCCGGAGGATTTCCCAGGGGAATCCCGGAGGATTTCCCAGGGGAATCCCGGAGGATTTCCCAGGGGAATCCCGGAGGATTTCCCAGGGGAATCCCGGAGGATTTCCCAGGGGAATCCCGGAGGATTTCCCAGGAGAATCCCGGAGGATTTCCCAGGGGAATCCCGGAGGATTTCCCAGGGGAATCCCGGAGGATTTCCCAGGGGAATCCCGGAGGATTTCCCAGGGGAATCCCGGAGGATTTCCCAGGGGAATCCCGGAGGATTTCCCAGGGGAATCCCGGAGGATTTCCCAGGGGAATCCCGGAGGATTTCCCAGGGGAATCCCGGAGGATTTCCCAGGGGAATCCCGGAGGATTTCCCAGGGGAATCCCGGAGGATTTCCCAGGGGAATCCCGGAGGATTTCCCAGGGGAATCCCGGAGGATTTCCCAGGGGAATCCCGGAGGATTTCCCAGGGGAATCCCTGGAGGATTTCCCAGGGGGAATCCCTGGAGGATTTCCCAGGGGGAATCCCTGGAGGATTTCCCAGGGGGAATCCCTGGAGGATTTCCCAGGGGGAATCCCTGGAGGATTTCCCAGGGGGAATCCCTGGAGGATTTCCCAGGGGGAATCCCTGGAGGATTTCCCAGGGGGAATCCCTGGAGGATTTCCCAGGGGGAATCCCTGGAGGATTTCCCAGGGGGAATCCCTGGAGGATTTCCCAGGGGGAATCCCTGGAGGATTTCCCAGGGGGAATCCCTGGAGGATTTCCCAGGGGGAATCCCTGGAGGACTTCCCAGGGGGAATCCCTGGAGGACTTCCCAGGGGGAATCCCTGGAGGATTTCCCAGGGGGAATCCCTGGAGGATTTCCCAGGGGGAATCCCTGGAGGATTTCCCAGGGGGAATCCCTGGAGGATTTCCCAGGGGGAATCCCTGGAGGATTTCCCAGGGGGAATCCCTGGAGGATTTCCCAGGGGGAATCCCTGGAGGATTTCCCAGGGGGAATCCCTGGAGGATTTCCCAGGGGGAATCCCTGGAGGATTTCCCAGGGGGAATCCCTGGAGGATTTCCCAGGGGGAATCCCTGGAGGATTTCCCAGGGGGAATCCCTGGAGGATTTCCCAGGGGGAATCCCTGGAGGATTTCCCAGGGGGAATCCCTGGAGGATTTCCCAGGGGGAATCCCTGGAGGATTTCCCAGGGGGAATCCCTGGAGGATTTCCCAGGGGGAATCCCTGGAGGATTTCCCAGGGGGAATCCCTGGAGGATTTCCCAGGGGGAATCCCTGGAGGATTTCCCAGGGGGAATCCCTGGAGGATTTCCCAGGGGGAATCCCTGGAGGATTTCCCAGGGGGAATCCCTGGAGGATTTCCCAGGGGGAATCCCTGGAGGATTTCCCAGGGGGAATCCCTGGAGGATTTCCCAGGGGGAATCCCTGGAGGATTTCCCAGGGGGAATCCCTGGAGGATTTCCCAGGGGGAATCCCTGGAGGATTTCCCAGGGGGAATCCCTGGAGGATTTCCCAGGGGGAATCCCTGGAGGATTTCCCAGGGGGAATCCCTGGAGGATTTCCCAGGGGGAATCCCTGGAGGATTTCCCAGGGGGAATCCCTGGAGGATTTCCCAGGGGGAATCCCTGGAGGATTTCCCAGGGGGAATCCCTGGAGGATTTCCCAGGGGGAATCCCTGGAGGATTTCCCAGGGGGAAT